>NW_027223757.1:64585614-65185614 GCF_028538775.1 Myotis yumanensis
ATAATGCATATGTATAGAGTGTATTTATATGTGTGTGTGCGTGCGTGCAGGTGTATGTGTTTGTGCATGTGTGAGAGAGCCTCCAAGACCATCCAGTTTTCACTGAGTCACCAGGAGAACAAGTAGGTCTCATAGGACTCAGAAAATCATTGTATGTACTCACAGCTGTGATTTATTACAGTGAAAGGATATAAAGCAAAAGCAGCAAAGGAAAAATAAATGTGCATGGAGTGAAGTTCAGAAGAAAATAGGCACAAACTTCCAAGAGTTCTCTCTCAATGGAGTCCCACAGGATGTGCTTAATTCCTCCAGAAGTGAGATAAAACAACATGAGTGAAATGTCTACCAGGGATGTTCATTAGAGACTCGGTGTTCAAGGTTTTTGTTGGGGACACGGGCACAGTAATTTTTGCCTAGCATTTACTAAATGTTCAGCATAAGCTATATAGTTTGGACAAATAGTTTAGACACAATAAGCCAATCTTAACAATGAATGATGGAAGCCCTCTTTCCTCTCTCTCTCCCAGTTTCTCTCATATATAAATCAGGAGGCTAATGGTTAATAACACATTAGAAAATCAAGAGAGATGACTGCTTTCTCTGCTATTATGGAGTAGTTTTGTTCTAGAATTAACCAATGAAATTAAAATTAAGAGGAAAAGCAAGCAGAATACATACTGTAATGTAGGCAACACAATTAGTCTTATTTAAGAATAATGTAATTTTATATTTGAAAATTTCAGGAAATCAGTTATTGAAAGTAACAAAACAATATGAGTGTTTTGGGAAATTAAAGAAATTAAAAATCATCATAATCTATTAAAAATCAGAAAAGATAAACTATCTAAAAATAAACATTTGAGGAAATTGATTCGGTGTGTGTGATGGTGGATCTGACCATACCTGAGGGAAAGAGCAATGGAAGAAGTGAGAAGCCAGTGTGGCCATGGCTGAGAGAGGTGGGGTTGAGAATGAAAAATGAGGCTGCAGAGTTAAAATGGGAGCACAATGGGAAGGGCTTTGTAACTATGATTCAGATGTTTTCCCTCCATTTTTAAAGCAATAAAAAATTTCTGAATAATTTTATAAGGGAATATTTGCACTATAAAAGGATATTCTAGTTGCAAATGTGGAAGTCAACTTGAGGTGAGCCACATAGATAAAAGATAGTAAAATTTGGGTGGAGATATATACGAATACTGTCTATAATAATTAGAAATCCAGACAAGCTACTAGTAGATTAGACTAGGGTGGTGGTAGACAAGACAGGACAAACTAGAATAGCCTCGTGCTGTTTAGGAACAATTGGTATGGCTCTCACGAGTGGGATTTGGATATGAGTGTGAGTGAGGTGCTCAGATGAACCTCAGTTTCTGAATTACATAAGTGTATGGACAGGGACATCATTTATATGAGAGAGAACTCAAATAGCATGAACTCAAAACTCAAAATCTTACTTTCTGAAATCTCAAGTCTCTTTTGAAAGTTAAAAAATTAAGGAATGCTTTTTAAATTATCTTCTTTCTTTTACTCTCTTAAGACGGTGGCTAACATTGTGTGAAGGTAGATTTTAGAAGGGCAGTAAAAGAATTACCATGAATTAAAATACATTATAAGTATACTGAAAATTTCTGAATAGGTTTAAAAGGGGACCAACATAAATGAGTCAAATATAAAGCTTCTATTTTGTGAAAATACAAGCAGTAACAACCATGTCCACCTCTGGAAAAGTATACCGAGACTTGATAAGGAAAGCAAATATTAGTGTTTTCTTAAGAATCATTTGAATGTTTTGGATGCGTTTGTATTTCTGATATAGTAAAAAGAGAAAAAAAGATTAAAAAGTCATCTTGGAAAAAATAGATATGTTGCTTTTAATTTCAAATAGAAGAGGAAGAGGAGGAGGAAATGACAAATGGTAATCACATGCTGGTCAGAGATCAAGGGAAAGGGCAGAAAGTGCCCACTGCATTTAGAAATATGGAGGTCATCAGTGACCTTGTGGAGGTCAGGGTCAGGGTTGGATGGAGAGCACCAGGCAGCAGAAGCTTGTGAAGTGTCACATGATGAAGAGGAGATGGAAACATTTCGATGAACTGGCTAGTAGGTACAGAAAGAGATAGGTGGCAGCTAAGGAAGATGTGAAGTCTAGGATTTGTTTTGGTTCTTTATTTTAATAAAAGATGTAAACATGTTTAAGTTCAAAGGAGGAGGGCTATTAAAGATTAAATATTAGAATGAAAGATTAAATATTAGAATGAAAGTAATATTAGAATGAAAATAATTATTTAATTATTAAGTAATTAAAAATAATGTCATGAAATATAGCAAAATATTTTTTATGCCTAGATTTTGGAATCTGGAAGAATTTTAAATCTTTAAATAAAATTATAGGAATTTAAAAATTTTACTTTAGTGAACAAAGATTTATTTTATATTCAGAGACATAAGGACAGTGAACCTCATCTTATATGGTGAGCGCAGTGGCAGTGGCGGGAGCCTCTCCCACCTCAGCAGCAGCACTAAGGACCCCTTGGGGCATGTCTGACTGCCAGCGAGAGGGCGCAGGCCAGGCTGAGGGACAACTTTACCCCAGTGCACGAATGTCGTGCACCAGGCCTCTAGTCGTATATAATAAAAGGTCAATATGCAAATTGACTGAACAGCGGAACAACCTGTCACTATGACGCTTACTGACCACCAGGAAACAGACGCTCATGCAGGAGCTGCTCCCTGGTGGTCAGTGCGCTCCCACAGGGGAGCACTGCTCATCCAGAAGCCCTGAGTCAGGCTCACGGCTGGCAAGTGCAGTGAAGGTGGTGGGAGCCTCTCCTGCCTCCTCTGCAGGCAGGCGGTAAGGAGTGAGGGGTCCCAGACTGTGAGAGGGCACAGGCTGGGCTGAGGGACACCCTCACCCCCCAGTGCATGAATCTCGTGCACTGGGCCTCTAGTCCTATAAAATAAAAGCCTGATATGCTAAGTGTCTGGTTGTCCAGTCATACATTCAACCAATCAAAGCATAATATGCTAATGATATGTTAAGGCCGCTCAACTGCTTGCTATGATGTGCACTGACCACCAGGGGGCAGACCTCTAACTGGTAGGTTAGCTTGCTGCTGGGGTCCAGCTGATCGGGATTGAGAGAGAAGGGCCAGACACACCCTGAAGGCCTCCCACGGCCCCTCTCCGGCTGGCCAACCTCCTGCATCCCTCCCAGGCCCTGATCCTGCACTAGTGGGGTTCCTCAGCCTGGCCTGCGGCCTGTGCCCTCTCGCAATCCGGGACCTCTTGGGGGATGTCGAAGAGCCGGTTTTGGCCTGATCCCACAGGCCAGGCTGAGGGACCCCACTGGTGCACTGGGCCTCTAGTTTTATAAATAAAACAAAAGAATAGTGGTCACAGAGCACAATTCTCTGGGCACTGAACGGAGATGCTAGAATCTGAATGATTTGTACAAGACTGTACTAACTGCTCCTTTCCACCAGGAATGGGATTGCTGTAAGAGTTTCATGCTGTGTAAAACTAGAGGGCAAAGAAGTTGCAAAACAATATTTAAATAAGTACATATTAAAAAATAATAAGGATTACCAGTTCCAGATAAAATGGAGTAGACCCATTTTATCCTAGTCCTCTCCGCTTCTTACACCTGAAAATAACAAAAGATATATAATAAAAATTTCCATTTCCAATTTGATGGAATAGTTGGTGTTGACCAACATGCCCAGCAAGAGCAATTAGAAAAGTTAGAAAAAGACACATGAACATCTATTCGAAGGCATCAGTTGAGATGCAAAAGGAGATAGGACCCGAGAAACTAGAATTCCAGAAATAAGATGAACACATTGATGTAAGCATTATATTCCCTAGCACTTTTTAAAAATTATATGTTTTTATTGATTTTTAGAGAGAGAGGAAGGGAGAGGGTTAGAGAGATAGAAACATCAATGAGAGAGAGACATCGATCAGCTGTCTCCTGGATATGAAGCAGGGTCCTCTTGGTTCATGGGTCAGGGTCAGTCAATGCTCAACCACTAAGCCACACCTGCTTGGCTGAAGCACGTTCTACTTGACACATCTGCTGAAAAGAGAAAGCCGAAAGAGGTTGCTGACAGATAGGAACCTTTGATAAGTTTTTGACAATCTCCCAAGGCTGGAGAGGCAAAACCAGGAGTTTGGGGCTATCAAGGCCATCAGGACTCATGGGGACATTATTCCAGAGAGAAACAAAACACATGAAGGGGAGCCCTTTTAAACATTGCAGGGACTGGAGTCTTCGAAGCCACGCAGAAAGTAGTGCCTAGGAATCTGGAAAGATGGGCAGAGCTCTGGCAAAAATCATAAAACTAGAGACACAAATATTAGAGTTCAGAGCCTACCAAGGAGTGGGGAAGCCTCCTCCAGATAAGCAGCCAAGATTTGTAGGTAAGAGCGAAAAAGGACAGCAGCTCAGGAGCAAGAATAAGTTGGAAACGGAGCAAAGCTCACAAAACTGGATCAATTCTAGTCCAGGTGGCTGTGTTCTAACTGCCTGCAAAAAAGCGAAGTAAATCCTCTCTGGAGGAATAAAACAGCAGCCAAAGCCTCAAAATATCTGTAAGATTGTCCATATACATTACCTAACCTTCAATCAATACATTCAGGAATGCTAAGAGACAAGAAAAAATGTTCATAGCCAAGATAAAAGAAAGGTAATAAAAATAGACGCCTGGGTGATCAAAATATTGGAATTATCAGACAAGGACTTTAAAATAACTGTAATTAAAATACTCAAGAAGATAGATGAAAAGATGGAGAATTTCACCCTAACCATGGAATCTATTATAAAATCAAATCAAATTTTTAAAATATTAATCAAATGCAGAATGCAAGAACTGATCTTTAGAAAAAATTATATATATTTAATTATAGATTAGATACAACAGAAGAGAGGAATAACAAATCATAAGGTAGGTCAATAGAAAATGTCTGTCCAGAATTAATCAAAGTACAAAATATGGAAAATACAGAAAACAGCATGAGAAAATGTAGAACACATAGTTCTAACATATGTACAGTTGAAATCTCGGGACAGGAGACAGGGAATGACAGCAGAAGCAATTTATATAAAGATATAATGACAACAAAATTCAAAATGATGACATAAATCAAGCTACAAATTAATAATCTCTAAAAATTCCATTATGAAGTGATGGATAGACAAACATAACACATGTAGGTACATCATAATTGAACCGCTTAAAGTCAAAGACAAAAGGAAGGAAGGAAGGAAGGAAGGAAGGAAGGAAGGAAGGGAGGGAGGGAGGGAGGGAGGGAGGGAGGGAGGGAGGGAGGAAGGAAGGAAGGAAGGAAGGAAAGAAGGAAGGAACCTTAAAGCAGCCAAAGAAAAATGACATGCTATCTTCAAATGAGCAAAAATAATGCTGAATGAAAGCTAACTTCTCATCCAAAATGATATAAACCAGCCCTGGCCAGTTGCTCAGTGGTTAGAGCATTGGCCTGTGGACTAAAGGATTGCAGGTTTGATTCCTGATCAAGGGCACATACCTCAGTTGCAGGTTCGATCCACAGCCCCAGTAGGACTGAGAGTGGGAGGCAACCAATCAATGTCTCTCTCTCTCTCTCTCTCTCTCTCTCTCTCTCTCTCTCTCTCAATGGAAAAAATATCCTTGGGTGAGAATTAAAAAAAAAAAATGATACAAACCAGAAGAATATAGAATAATATCTTTAAAAGAATAAAAATATAACTGTGTAGAATTCTATATTCTGCAAAAAGAGTTCTTAAAAAATGAAAGCAAAACTAAAAAAGAACTGAGAAAGTTTTTCTACAACAGAACTTTAAAAGATAAAAGCCAACTTTTCATGCAAAAGGAAAATGAACCCAAATGAAAGCTTGGTTCAATGTAGGAGGGAATTAAATGTGTGATTAAATCTAAATCAACATTTTACCTACATAACAATCTTAAAATCTGCATGATTTAAATTACACATAGAATGAAAACACATGACAAACAGCCCAAATCTGGGAAGGGGTTAAAAAGAGTTAAAATGATCTAAGATTTTTGCATTGTGTGGAAAGCAATAAAATGCAATTTTTATGATACTCTGATAACTTTAAAGTATCTAGGTAACCACTAAAAGAAAATTTTAAAATGTATGACAAATATAACCTGGTAAATTGGGAAAAATTAATGATAAAAATATTTGATTAGAAGAACAAGAAGAAAAGAAGGAGGAAAACTAGAACAAGAAGAAAGAAAGGAGATGAAAAAGAACAGAAAAGGTGACTTAAACAGAAAATAAATAGTAAGAGAGTAGATTTGAATTCAGATATAAATGTAATTACATTTAAATTAAAGGAAGTAAATATTCTAAATAAAATCTGAAGTGTGCCAGACTAATTTTTAAATGAGGCAAATACTGAAAGAAAAAGATACAAACTCTAAGCAAAAATCCCTGGTGTCTATATTAATTTCAGACAAAGTAGGCTTTTAGGCAAGAATCTTTAGTAGATATAAAGAAATATATTTCATGATGATAAAAGATTCAATATATAAAGAATATGTGCCGAAACCGGTTTGGCTCAGTGGATAGAGCGTCGGCTTGCGGACTGAAGGGTCCCAGGTTCGATTCCGGTCAAGGGCATGTACCTGGGTTGCGGGCACATCCCCAGTAGGAGATGTGCAGGAGGCAGCTGATCGATGTTTCTCTCTCATCGATGTTTCTAACTCTCTATCTCTCTCCCTTCCTCTCTGTAAAAAATCAATAAAATATATTTTAAAAAAAAAAGAATATGTAATAATTATAAATTTGTACGTATATTACAATCTGGCCTCAATATAAATAATGATACAATGACTAAAGACTAAAAATAAAAAAATAGGCAAATCCAAATTAGTTGGAGGATTTAATACAACTTTCTCAGTAACTGAGCAATATAAAAATGATAAATATATAGAGAATTTAAAGAACAAAATTACAAAATTTGTCTTAATTGAGATATTTAGGATACTACCCCCTATACTTGTATTTTTCTCAAACACATATGATATATTGACTACAAAATTGATTGTGAATTTGAATCATAGAAGAAGTTTCATAAAATGTCAAAGAATTGTCTGCTCTTGCCATTTTTTCCCCAATATAAATAATTGAGGTACTGGTCAGTGTCACACGGTCATGAAAAAAATTTTAAACCCTAAGAATTTGAAAAAAAAATCGTTATTATTTTCAATTTTGTACATGTAGAAAATTCAAACTACTATACAAACTACTATAATCAACAAGTAAATTTAGTAACAGCTAGATAAAAAATTATTTTTTTATCTCCATAAAACAGCAAAATTTAGAAAATAAAAAATGAACAAGATGATGTGAACATACAAAATTGTTAAAAGAGATAAAGTAAAAGTCTGATTAGATATTGAGAAAAATGGGCAAATATAATCTGAAAACAAAAGCAGCATGCACAGGAAAAAAAAAACTATTTTAAATAAAATATATTTTCAGTGAAACTAAAAAAAATATCAAATGATAGCAAAACTTAAGTTCTGCTAAGAACTAATACATTTGCTTGCTTTTAATACTTTTTTATATTCTTTTAACCTCTATTGTTTGCTTATTTTTTCAACTTTAAGTTTTAGTTCACAGTGTACAATTCTGTTTTCAACTCCTTTTTTCCTTAGTTTTAGCCTTTTCAACTCTCAATTTAAATTGCGTTTATTTAAATGTTTAAATTTTTGGTTTTGTCTTAAAATTTCTTTATGCTACTTTAGTCATTTTATCATTATTTATATTGAGGCCAGATTATAATATACATACAAATTTATAATTATTACATCTTCCTTATATATTGAATCTTTTATCATCATGAAACATATTTCTTTATATCTACTAAAGATTCTTGCCTTAAAGCCTACTTTGTCTGAAATTAATATAGACACCAGGGATTTTTGCTTTTTATCCTATATTATAATGTAGTTGCACTTGCTTTTTATACAATATAGTGCAAAACATAAGTGTTTATTCTATAAATTGATGAATCAATAATTAATTTATGTTTAACTTCCACCTTCCAAAGTAGCATAGATTTCTCCCTAAAACCTCAAGAGCCCAGGAGATAAGTGAACCTCAGTTTGAAGAGTCTAGCCTTATTTTACCCACCATTTTGAAAGGTGGTTAGAAAATGTGTAATCCGAAGGAGGATGGAGTTTGCTAAAACAAGTCTGATGACGACAGTCAGGTTGAGGAACCCTTTACCTGAACACTTGTTCCAGAAAAGGGATGTGCCTGCAGGCAATTCCTGGACACAATAAAGAACAGCAATTGCCAAAGGTTACAATGTTTATTGGGACAGGGTGATATTGTTATATCAGATATGTTTGTGGGCCTCATAAGAACAAATGACAGTGAGGACTCCAAGCTTTCACCTTCCTTAGCACTGGCTATTCCATATTTCTTAGTCCTTCAGTTGTCCCTGTGACTAAGTCTCCTAAACTCATCTGTTCTTTCATCCTAAACATTTCCTCCCTGTTTCTGACTCTCCACATGTTCTATAATACCATGCCTCCATACTGTTAAAGCTGTTGTCCTACTGTTTGCATTATCAGAAGGCTTGAACTACTGCAAATTTTAATCCCCCGACTATAGCTCCAAGGAACTACGTGCATGACATCATAATTAGGACACTCAAGTGGGTGGCAAATGGATACCAGAGAAGGCAGTGGGTGAACCAATCTACTACAGAATACACTAAGGTGAAATGATCTTATTCCTTAGTTAGTAATGAAAAAAATGGACATCACTCAAGTGAGACTATGAGAGTTACCATACTATTTAATGTAGATTGGTGTTACTTATTTGTCCAATTAACCCCTTTATTAAATCTACCATCTCTGTGTAAGTTATATGGAGAAATACCAATATATGATTGTTGGACTCCTGCATACATTGGAGTAATTTATTAGTAAAACATATGAAAATAAAAATGCATTATGATTAGGAAAAGTTTCATTTATTATTTTATATTATATTTCCTTTCAAGATAACTAGAAGTCACTTAGGAAGACATTCTATTTTTTACAAGCTTTTCTCTGGAGTCATTGTACTGTGGTCTATTTTGTTTTATACAGGAAATGAAAGTTTTCATTGTGAAAGTAAGCTTGATGTTCTACAACCCACAGGCCATGACAGAGTGTTCTAAAGTGTGTTATTTCATTTTTAAGCTTTTCTGATAGTTAATCAATTTCCTCCAACTTATAAATATCCTACAAATATAATCTTTTCCAAAGAATATACACTGAGGAACAGAAATTTATATAAAATTTATTGTCATACTGAAATATGGGCATCTTTTAAAGTGAGTAAAAGAGATCCAGAATTCCTAACTTTGTGAATTTTTTGAAATATTTATTTTTGATTTATATTTACTCATTATTTAGGGGAGGAGCTTTGCAATACAAAAGAATAAATCCTAACAAATAATTCCTACACGCTCAGTAACAGTCTTTTTAAAAAATTTATCTTTATTGTTGAAAGTATTACAGATGTTCCCCTTTTTTGCCCATTGACCCTCTCTACCCCACACCCACCCTTCCCAGGCCTTCACTATTGTCTGTGTCCATGGGCTATACATATCCCATATAATAAAAGCCTAATATGCTAAGTGTCCAGTCGTCTGGTCATCCATTCAACCAATCAAAGTGTAATATGCTAATGATATGCTAAGGTCGCTCAACTGCTTGCTATGATGTGCACTGACCACCATGGGGCAGACAGTCAACCAGTCCACCAGTTGCTATGATGTGAACTGACCACCTGGGGGCAGATGCTCTAACTGGTAGGTTAGCTTGCTGCTGGGGTCTGGCGGATTGGGACTGAATGAGAAGGGCCGGACACAACCTGGAGTCCTCCTGTGGTCCCTTCCATGACTTGCCAACCTCCTGCATCCCTCCCTGGCCCTGATCGTGCACCAGTTGGGTCCCTTGGCCTGGCCTGCACCCTCTCACAATCCGGGACTCCTCAGGGAATGTTGGAGAGCCAGTTTTGGCCTGATCCTGCAGGCCAGGCTGAGGGACCACACTGGATCCCTCTCGTATGCATATAAGTCCCCAGGTTAATCACTACCCACTCCACCCCATGCATACCTGCCTTCCCTCTGAAATTCATCAGTCTGTTCCATGTTTCTATGTCTCTGGACCTATTTTGTTCATCAATTTATTTCATTCATTAGATTCCACATACCAGTATGAGTGAGATCATGTGATATTTATCTTTCCCTTACTGGCTTATTTTGCTGAGCATAATACTGTCCATGTCCACCCATGCTGATGTGAACGATAAGAGTTCCTTCTTTTTTACAGTCGCGTAGTATTCCATTGTGTAAATGTACTACAGCTTTTTTATCTACTCATCTGCTGATGGGCACTTGGGCTGTTTCCAAATCAGTAACAGTCTTTAATTCATCTCATTTTCTTTGCTAAGTAGAAATTTAAAAAAAAAAATTGAAAGAAGAAAAATCTATGAATCAATTTTTATGTAATTATTGTGGAATCCAAAATGAAAAATACTAAATTTGACTATCATTAGTCAACTGTGTTGGCTCCTAGAGTGCCAGAGTTTGTTGTGTTCAGAAGATAATAGAGACCACCTTTATCACAGAGGGCAGACAGAATCAAAAGACTTAGTAATCTTTGACATTTCCTCCTCCTAATTCCCAAATGTCTGTCAATAACTTCAAATTTTATTTACTGTACAAATGTCTTAAATTTTGTCTCTGCTTCCCATCCAAAGCTACACCTCCTCCCACTTCAGATCTAGTTTTCTACAAAGATCTCAGATAATAATCACTGCAAACATCCAAAATTGCTATGACTATTTTTCATCTTTGGAAAACTGCATCCTTAAATTTAATTAACAGAGACTGCCATGATTAATAAATCTTTGACTATAGCAACTTGTACTGGTATTTCCTTCCCCTGAATTGTATCAATAAACCTTAAGAAGTAAACATGTGCTAGTGGGGAGAAAGCAGAGGACAGTAACTATCAGTTTTTAAAAACTTACCATAATTCACTTATGGAAAAAATTTGCTTATTTTACATTCCACAACTTGGAAATGAAATTTGAAACACCTCCTAATATCTGATTAAGAAGTTTTGGGGTATGGAGTATCCTCAAAAAATTAAAAAAGGAACTCCCATTTGACCCAGTGATCCCACTTCTAGGACTATATCCCAAGAAACCAGAAACACCAATCAGAAAAGATATATGCACCCCTATGTTCATAGCAGCACAATTTACAATAGCTAAGATTTGGAAACAGCCTAAGTGCCCATCAGCAGATGAGTGAATTAAAAAACTGCAGTACATCTACACAATGGAATACTACGCCGCTATAAAAAAGAAGGAACTTTTACCATTTGCAACAGCATGGATGGAACTGGAGAGCATTATACTAAGCAAAATAAGCCAGTCAGAGAAAGATAAATATCACATGATCTCACTCATATGTGGGATATAATGATCAACATACTTTGATGAACAAGAATAGATCCAGAGACAAATGGTAGGGGAGGGGAGGGTTAGAGAGCAACCAAAGGACTTGTATGCATGCATATTAGCATAACAAATAGACATAGCCACTGGGGCGGTGGGAGCTTGCTGGGGGTGGGAATGGCTGGGGGGTGGGGGGTCAAGTGGGGAAAAAGGAGACATATGTAAAACTTTAGACAATAAACGAATAAATTATTTTTTTAAAAAGAAGTTTTGGGGTAAAGTCCAGGGACATTTATTCAATAAGCTCCTCAAGTGATTCTGATTTCAGCAAAGTTTAAAAACAATCAAAGTAAAATGGCTGGACATAGCAAAATTTTAAAAACATCAGTTGTAAGTGAATATATCTTTTTACTTAAAATCACATACCTGCTCTTTCCTTTTTGCAGTATCTTCAAAGAAAAGTTCTTTGAAGCCTTTGACTCTATTGAGCAAGCAAAGAGAGAACTCCCTGGAAACTCCACTATATCCTAAGAAATAGTTCACCATAATTTTTCTTCTTTTGGACTATTTTCAAGAATATCACATTTACAATAGAGTAACTATTACCGTATCATTCAGAAAGCTGTTGAATATTATCTGCAGAAGCTCAGTCTTAGCCCTTAAAGCTTGAGATTGATCACTCTCACTACTTGTCTGAGTCCCAGAAACACTGATCAATAGAAAACAATTTGCCATCCCAATCATAGTAGTACAATTTCCTTGTAGGATTTTAAATCGAAGCTATCTCTGCATTTATCATTTATGCGTGAAAAATGTAAGAAAAATAAACCTTTGTCCATAATAACTGCTTATGATCCTCTGGTTTTAAAGCATTAGCTGGAAACTTAATCTTCTATTGTTTGGAGCTACTAGAGATCTCTTTCATAAACAGAAATCTATCTGTTCAGATGAAAACCTTCAATCATGTGGTCCAAATGTCCAGATATTACATTAATTTAGTATGCCCCCATCTGTTAACCTTTTTCACTTACGACCTCATATCATAGGCTCCCAGCATCTTTCTTATGAATTCTCCTGCCGGTTATTTTCAAAAACACCTTTTCTAAATCCTCTTTGCTGTATGAGGCAGTCAATTTCTCTTTATAATGGTTTTATTGTTGAATATTTTTTTTATCATTTGATGGCTTCCTCATCCTCACCCTAAGAAATTGAAATGCATGTCAAGAATCTAAAATCTCAAAATCTTCAGATGCTATTTCTATAAACAAACTATAAAACATGAGAAAATTGAATTGTGTTCTAGTCTTGTAGAATTTGCTATTGTTATTCATTTGTGTTGCTATTGCTTTATTCATGAATATATAATTTATATTGGCCTTAACTTCATGAGATAAATTGGCCTAAAGATATTTAAGTAAACAACCCCTGATCTTCTGCTCTTTAATGCTCCCTTACACAATAGACAGAGCCACTTATCTCACTCCCTCACTGTGTATCTATAAAGTCTGAACACCCTAACAAGACATGCAAGATCCTTCATATTTTGGTCATATTTGTCTCCACTCCTTACCTTGTAATTAAGCTTCCACAAAACATACATTTATTATAGTCAAATCAAATGTGCGCGTGCATGCACATACACACACACACACACACACACACACAGCATTCTGCTTCTCTGCAGTCCACAGTTATGTTGATCCCACTGTCTGAAATGCTTCCTCAACCTATAAGACTTAGCTCAAGTCAAGTTCTAGAAAGCCTTTGTTGATTCCACCCCTAGATTGAATTAGATGATTCATCTTGGCACTCCCATAATACCGTGTTTATTTTCTATCAGTGCACTTAATTTCATTGTGTTCTCATTTTCTACTAATACATCTTCTTATCCACTATGAGTGAATTCCTTGAGAACAAGGACTCTTCCATATTTACCTTTCAGTCTCCTGGCTAGTATCAGTAGGTTTGATACCATAAATATTTGTTGAATGAATGAATAAATTAGTAAATAAGTGAGTTTAAATATCAGTTAATGTATAGCCTTTGGAGGAAACATACTTAAATAAATATAGGTTCCCCTGTAAGATTTTGTTCTTAATGATTCTTCTCATTTTATCCATTCTTTTATTTTTAAAAGTGCAATTTTAAAATAAGGAATAAAATATTCCGTCTTTTTTTTTTCTTCCAGTGGTAGCATGGTAGGGTAGTAGAGAACATCTGGTGTATAGAATTAATGTTGAAAGACCTGGATGATGTCTTGTTTTTACTTACTAGCTTTGAATTTGGTTAGACCTCTTAACACTTCGAGGTCTCAGTTTCTGTATATAAAATGGTTTTAATAATACTTATCTAAGGGAGAAAAAAATGGCGGAGGCTTAGACGGACGTGTTGGTCCTTCGTCCCGGAGCAGATAGGGGCGAGCAGCTGAAACGGGTAACAACCAGCCCGATCAAGCTGGGGAGGTTCAGCTGAGAGACAGTCTGCAGCCAGGAAAGACAGAGAACTCCTGAAAAATGCGGATGGTTAGAGATTGAGGCTGAAACTTCCCCCTGGGCGCCAGCGCAGCGGCGAGACCGCGCCATCTTGGGAAGCGGTTACCTACCGGCATCCAGAGATCGGCTACTAACACAGCGGCTACTAACCCGGAGGCGGCGACTTGCGGGCGGCGCGACTGCGGGAGCCCAGAGGAGGCCTGCGCCCCTCCACGGAGGGGCGGACACTCCTGGGCGGCCAGCAGAGGCACAGCGACCACGCCATCTTGGGAAACAGAGCTGCTTGAGACTAGGATCCTGGCCTCAGCACCACCCAGTCTGATCTCAGACGCATACCAGGACCCTGCAGCCACTGGGGACAGAGACCTGTGACCACAGCTACAGACCTGCAGATACGGAAAGTTCGGAGATCCCTGCTGCAGATCCGTGAGTAGCAGAGCCCATCCCCCCTCCCCCCAGGATCGCGGGCAGTGCCAGAGTAACTAACTGATAGACCTACCCCTTGCCGGGGCCTCAGCGCTGCAGAAACTTTGGCCTGAAAGTGCGCGAGCACCTTAGAACTGATCCTATGCGCACTTCGGGCTTCAGAGCCCTGGGCTGGGAGCAAAAACGCGCACAGCACCAGGAACTGATCCTGTGCGCACTGCTGGCATCAGAGCCCTGGGCTGGGAGCAAAAACGCGCACAGCACCAGGAACTAATCCTGTGCGCACTGCTGGCATCAGAGCCCTGGGCTGGGAGCAAAAACGCGCACAGCACCAGGAACTAATCCTGTGCGCACTGCTGGCATCAGAGCCCTGGGCTGGGAGCAAAAACGCGCACAGCACCAGGAACTAATCCTGCGCGCACTGCTGGCATCAGAGCCCTGGGCTGGGAGCAATCGCGCGAACGGGAGTTTGTCCGCCTAGCACAGGCCCAGAAACCCCGTTTCTCAGGGCAGGAGGCAGCACCAAGCACCAGTGACTTGACTGTGTTTCTTATCACCTGCGCCTGAGATCCTGATTTCCTGTGCATTCATACTAAGAGCCAGTGAATCCAATTCCTGGTGCAAGGGCACACAGGGACCCTGATTCTCAAGGTGAGGTTGCGCGAAGCAACAGAGACTCTGATACTGAACTCTTGGGGAACTCTGACTCCTGGCGCAAGCTAGGGGGCTCTGCTCTGGTGCTAAACACGCGTCAGGGGGGCCTCAATTTCAGCACAGTGCAGGCAGGGTCCCTAATTGTAAGGGCACGCGCGAGGCCACATTGAGTGTTGGCAACACTGACACAGAGCGAGCCTGGTTCCCACCAACCAACAACAACCACACATCTTAGTGTCAGAGCTCTTCAGTGACACTAGGGTGGTGGGAGCCTCCCACTGCGCACGGCCCAGGCCCACGCAACTCAACCTTTGAACCATCAGGAGATAATCAGAATGAAGAGACGACACAATACCCAGAGGAAAGACAATGAAGAATCACCAAGAAAGGAAATTAATGAAGCTGAAGCGTGCAACATGACAGAAAAAGAATTCAGAATGATGGTTGTACAATTCATTCACCGGATGGATGAGAAAATCAACAACCTATGCAAGAATCAGGAAGAAATGAAAAGTGATATAGCTACAATCAAAAACACCATGGAAAGTTTCAACAGCAGACTAGAAGAAGCAGAAGACCGAATTAGTGAGTTAGAAGATAAGGCAGAGAAACAAGCTCAATCTGAACAGCAACTGGAGAAAAGAATTAAAAAACAGGAGGAGAGCCTAAGGGAGCTTCAGGACAACATGAAACGAAGTAACATACGCATAATAGGGCTGCAAGAAGGACAAGAAGAGCAGCAAGGATTAGAAAATCTATTTGAAGAAATAATGACAGAAAACTTCCCAGATATGGGGAAGAAAAAAGTTACACAAATACAGAGAGTCCCAGGCAAGATGAACCCCAAAAGACCGACACCAAGACACGTCATAATAACGATGGCAAATGTACAAGACAAAGAGAGAATCTTAAAGGCTGCAAGAGAGAAACAGAGAGTTACCTACAAAGGGTCCCCCATCAGATTATCAAACGATTTCTCAACAGAAACACATCAGGCCAGAAAAGAATGGACAGAAATCTACAAAGTGATGCAAAGCAAAGGACTGAATCCAAGAATACTCTATCCAGCAAGGCTATCATTCAAAATTGAAGGGGAAATAAGAAGCTTCACAGACAAAAAAAGGCTAAGGGAGTTCATCACCACCAAGCCAGCAATGCAAGAAATGCTAAAGGGACTGGTGTAAAAAGAAGAAATAAAAAGCCCAGAAAGAAAGCAGCCACAAAAAAATAGAAATGGCTACAAACAAGTACCTTTCAATAATAACTTTAAATGTAAATGGACTAAATGGTCCAATCAAAAGATATCGAGTGGCTGAATGGATAAAAAAACATGACCCATACATTTGCTGTCTACAAGAGACCCACCTCATTAGAAGGGACACACACAGACTGAAAGTGAAGGGATGGAAAAATATCTTTCAGGCAAATGGAAATGAAAAAAAAAGCTGGGGTAGCAATACTTATATCCGACAAAATAGACCTCAAAGTGAAGGCCATAACCAGAGATAAGGAAGGCCACTTCATAATACTAAAGGGATCAATACAACAAGAGGATATAACCCTGATAAACATATATGCACCCAATGCAGGAGCACCCACATACATAAGAAAACTCCTGGAAGGTATCAGGGGAGAGATCGACAACAATACAATCATAGTAGGGGACTTTAATACACCACTAACATCACTGGATAAATCCGCTAGACAAAAACTCAGCAAAGAAACAGCAATCCTAAATGACTCACTAGATCAGATGGACTTAATTGACATCTTCAGAACACTTCACCCCACAGCTGCGGAATATACATTCCTCTCAGGTGCTCATGGGACATATTCAAAAATAGACCACATATTGGGTCACAAGCAAAGTCTCCACAAATTCAAGAAGATTGAGATCATAAAAAGCATCTTCTCAGACCACGATGGCATAATGTTAGAAATAAACCACAATAAAAACAACCCAAAATACTCAAACACTTGGAAGCTGAATAGCATGTTATTAAATATTGATTGGGTTACCGATGACATCAAAGAAGAAATTAAAAACATCCTGGACACTAATGACAATGAAAACACAACAATCCAAAACCTCTGGGACACAATGAAAGCAGTCCTGAGAGGGAAGTTTATAGCTCTACAGGCCTACCTCAAAAAACAAGAAAAAATGGTAGTTAATCATCTAACTCTACAACTCAAAGAATTAGAAAGAGAGCAACAAGAAAACCCCAGAGTGAGCAGAAGGAAGGAGATAATAAAGATTAGAGCAGAAATCAATGACATAGAGACCAAAAAAACAATACAGAAAATCAATGAAACCAAGAGCTGGTTCTTTGAAAGGATAAACAAGATTGACAAACCCCTAGCCAGGCTCACCAAGAAGCAAAGAGAGAGGTCCCAAATAAACCAAATCAGAAATGATAGAGGCGAAATAACAACAGACCCCACAGAAATACAAATGATTGTTAAACAATACTACGGGCAACTCTACTCCAACAAACTAGACAACCTGGAGGAAATGGACAAATTCCTAGAAAAATACAACATTCCAAAACTCAATCAGGAAGAATCTAAAAATCTCAATAGGCCAATAACGATGGAAGAAATTGAAGCAGTCATCAAAAAGCTTCCAGCAAACAAAAGCCCAGGACCAGACGGCTTCTCAGGGGAGTTTTACCAAACTTTTAAGGAAGAACTGAAACCTATCCTCCTCAGATTACTACAAAAAGTCCAAGAGGATGGAACACTTCCAAACACATTTTATGAAGCTAGCATCACCCTAATACCAAAACCAGGTAAAGACAACACAATGAAAGAGAATTACAGGCCAATATCCCTCATGAACATAGATGCCAAAATCCTCAACAAAATCTTAGCAAATCGGATCCAGCAGTACATCAGAAGGATCATACACCATGACCAAGTAGGATTTATCCCAGGGATGCAAGGATGGTACAACATCCGTAAATCAATAAACGTGATACATCACATAAACAAATTGAAAGAAAAAAACCACATGGTCATATCAATTGATGCAGAAAAAGCATTTGACAAAATCCAACACCCATTTTTGATAAAATCTCTCAGCAAGGTGGGAATAGAAGGATCATACCTCAACATAATAAAAGCCATATATGACAGGCCCACAGCCAACATCATACTCAATGGACAAAAACTAACACCATTTCCCCTAAGAACAGGAACAAGACAGGGATGTCCACTCTCTCCACTCCTGTTCAACATAGTCCTGGAAGTATTAGCCATTGCAATTAGACAAGAAGAAGAAATAAAAGGCATCCAAATTGGAAAAGAGGAAGTAAAACTGTCCTTATTTGCAGATGACATGATATTATACATACAGAACCCTAGAGACTCCATCAAAAAACTACTAGACTTAATACATGAATTTGGCAATGTAGCAGGATACAAAATTAACCCCAAGAAATCCGAGGCATTTCTATATACCAATAGTGAACTTTCAGAAAGAGAGATTATAAAAACAATCCCATTTACCATCGCACCCCAAAAATTAAGATACCTAGGAATAAACTTAACTAAAGAGGTAAAAGACCTCTACTCAGAAAACTATAGGACGTTGAAAAAAGAGATAGAGGAAGACATAAACAGATGGAAGAACATACCATGTTCTTGGATTGGTAGAATCAACATCATTAAAATGTCCATATTACCCAAAGCAATCTATACATTCAACGCACTTCCCATTAAAATATCAATGGCCTTCTTCAAGGATCTAGAACGAACTCTCCAAAAATTCATCTGGAATAAAAAAAGACCCCGAATAGCTGCAACGATCCTGAGAAAAAACAAAGTAGGTGGGATCTCAATGCCAGATATCAAGCTGTATTACAAAGCCACTGTTCTCAAAACTGCCTGGTACTGGCACAAGAACAGACATATAGATCAGTGGAATAGAATAGAGAGTCCAGAAATTAGCCCGAACCAATATGCTCAATTAATTTTTGACAAAGGAGGCATGAACATACAATGGAGCCAAGATAGTCTCTTCAATAAATGGTGTTGGGAAAATTGGACAGATATATGCAAGAAAATGAAACTAGACCACCAACTTACACCATACACAAGAATAAACTCAAAATGGATAAAGGACTTAAATGTACGACAGGAAACCATAAAAATTCTAGAAGAATACAAAGGCAGTAAAATCTCAGACATATGCCAAAACAATTTCTTCACTGATACAGCTCCTAGGGCAGTTGAAACTAAAGAGAAACTGAACAAATGGGACTACATCAAAATAAAAAGCTTCTGCACAGCAAAAGAAACCATCAACAAAACAACAAGAAAACCCACCTAGTGGGAAAACATATTTGCCAACGTCATATCTGATAAGGGCTTAATCTCCAAAATTTATAGGGAACTCATACAACTTAACAAAAAGAAGATAAACAATCCAATCAAAAAATGGGCAAAGGATCTAAATAGACACCTTTCAAAAGAGGACATTCAGAAAGCCAAGAGACATATGAAAACATGCTCAAAGTCACTAATCATCCGAGAGATGCAAATCAAAACAACAATGAGGTACCATCTCACACCTGTCAGAATGGCCATCATCAACAAATCAACAAACGACAAGTGCTGGAGAGGATGTGGAGAAAAAGGAACACTTGTGCACTGCTGGTGGGAATGCAGACTGGTGCAGCCACTATGGAAGGCAGTATGGAGGTTCCTCAAAAAATTGGAAATGGAACTCCCATTTGACCCTGTGATCCCACTTCTAGGAATATATCCCAAGAAACCAGAAACACCAATCAGAAAGGATATATGCACCCCGATGTTCATAGCAGCACAATTCACCATAGCTAAGATCTGGAAACAGCCTAAGTGCCCATCAGTAGATGAATGGATTAGAAAACTGTGGTACATCTACACGATGGAATACTATGCTGCTGTAAAAAAGAAGGAATTCTTACCATTTGCAACAGCATGGATGGAACTGGAGAGCATTATGCTAAGTGAAATAAGCCAGTCAATGAAGGAAAAATACCACATGATCTCACTCATTCATGGATAATAAAGACCATTACAAACTTTTGAACAATAATAGATACAGAGGCAGAGCTGCCTCAAACTGATTGTCAAACTGCAGTGGGAAGGCCAGGGAGGGTTGGGGGGGAGGAGGGAGGGGATTAAGAGATCAACCGAAGGACTTGTATGCATCCATATAACCATAAATAATGGACATAAGACACTGGGGGGTAAGGGAGGGCAGGGGTCTGTCAAGGGCGGGGGGGAAAAAAGGACACTTATGTAATACACTTTGTAATACTTTTAGCGAAAAAAATAAAAAATAAAAAAAAATAAAAAAAAAATACTTATCTAAGCTACTCATGATATTTAATTGCACATCAAAAGAGATAACTATGTGAGAGTATCCATAAAAAGTGCTTTATTTTCCTTTCCTAAGTAAATATCTCAGTTCTATGTGTCCCCATGTCAGTATGGAGTTACATTTAGAGAAATAGTCTAAAACCCCAAATAATTAAATATTTATTAAAACTGTTCTTTGTATTCCTCAATGAGCATGACTTAGTAATCCACAACTTCTTAAAATTTCCTTTCCACCGCCCCCCCATTCTTTTTTTGCCCTTTGTCTTCTAACCTGTATCTCGTTTCAGAGCTTCTCTCCTCACACCTCAAATCTACACTAAAACTCTTACCCTTACCTAGCCAGTGCAGACTTTCCCTTCACTCTCTTTCTCCATCAATATCTTTTCTCAAAGAAGCAGAAAAAAACTAGCCCATACATGTTTATACACTTCTGTTTATGCTCTTGTTTTATATATTCATGCCTGTCCCATGAATACACATCTTCTCCAGAGGTCTAAGCATGAAATATATAAAACAAGAGCATAAACACAAGTGTTAGGTAGATCCTGGAAAAGGATCTGGGGGATTTATCCAAGGCGTCCCTTGAGATAAACTTTAACCGTGCAGGTATTTGGACATTCAAGTAGTTGCTAGCAAAGAGGTTGCTCTACGCAAGCAGGACCAAGAGCAGGCCTAGGACCAAAAAGACCAAAACCTTAACTTTAATTTCAAGCATATGCAAAGCAATTCAATTAACTGCCGGAGGAATTACACCACATACAAACATATGCAGTTGCAAATCACACAGCTTTTTATTACTCACAAAAGTCCCTGATGCTGTGGGTACAGGCTTAACGGAATCCCAGTGGTGCTGTCCTTTGGGGTTCGGCAGTTGGGCTGGTCCAGTCCGGATGCAGGGGTCCGGCGTTCCTCACCCAAGAGCTCAGTCGATCGGGAGGTACTAGCCATTCTTCTGTCTATAGCCGTTCTTCTGTCGTCTGTCAGGGAGCGGAGCGCGGAGCGGCACAGTGTGGCCTCCTCTGACAGCAGGACGTGCCTTTGTGGCTGTCTTGACAGGCGAGCACTGTTGGCTGGTCAGGACCCGTTTTTAAAACCTGTTCGTACCCGCAGCAGCCTAGGTGGCTATCAATGAATTACGTCAATGTACACATGTTAATATTAACAGGGCAAGGGGCTACATGTGGTTATCAATCAGGGTGTGCCCTCATAGGTGCATATCTGGGGAAAGGCACATCACTCACAAATATGGTAAGTCACTCTAAGCCAGTAATTGAAGGTCAAATCCTTATCCATAGGATACACACGCTTCAGGGCAGTGGGGAATGTGTCCTTAATATCACACTTTATGTTTCAGGAAAGTTAACTCAAACATTTTAAAACCTTGTTAACATTTTTAGACATTTTTAAAGCATTTTTTAAACATTTCTATATATTACTACAACAATGCCCGTACAGAGATTATAGACCTCAGGATTCTCTGTACTTTTACAATCAAAGCCCTGATCACACTTAGCTGTCACAGGGATGAAGCACAGACACCCCTCTTGCTAATGTATTCATTCATTTATTCCCTAGTCCATGTATTTAAACACCAACTCTGTGCCAGGCATTATGCTAGCAGTAAAAATCCTGGCCTATAACTTCAAGGACTTCTAAGTATAGTAAAAGAGAAATTCATAAAAATAATATGCTAATATTTGGTAAGTAAAATAATGCAGTTAATTAATCTTTATTTTTCTCCTTTATGCTAGGCACGAAGACTTGGAGATATAATGGAGGACAGTACTTAAAGCAAAGGACTATATTAGGTAGAAATATAGTCTAGGAGACCAGGCAGACATTCTGCAGAAATAAACTTTGAGGTCTTTTCTGAAAAATGACTATGAGTTTCCCAGATCTGAGGCATAGAATTTGACATGTGTGGTGGGCTAGGGGCTAGATAGAGATGACACATAGCAAAAGTTAAGAAAACGTTATTACCTTAGAAGACAACACTGAGAGTGGAGAAAGAGAAAGACTGGAAAAGGCACAGGCAATTGGAGGCCACATAAAACCAACAAAGTGTAGAGCTTTACCCTAGGGCAGTGGGAAAGCACTAAAGAGCTTTAAATGGATTTGATTTGCATTTTTAGAATTTTATCATCCTGATTCAGGATGGACCAAAGACTACTTGAAATGCTGGGGGACTATTCATATATGCAGACCCAGGACAAAGGCCCAAGACTGAAAATCTACCTTCCTAAGCAGAGGTCAGGGAAAGACCAAAGAAGAAGCTGGCCACTCGAGTCTGGTAATTAATGGAGTTTATTAAGGGAAGCTTACATACAAGGCATGTCTTGGATGGCTACAAGATGAAATGGATTCCTACAACACATGCCAGGTGCCAAAAGTTATGAACGGTTAAGTGGGGGGCGGGGGGGGGGGGGAGGGAGTTAATTATAGTACTAGTATGTGAATGCTACCAGGTACAGATTATTACTTTACATGTTTGACCAGGATAGGACAATGGCCTGTTCTAGAGACTGGCTCATAACAAGAGGCAAGGGAGGGGTGCTGATTCATGCCAGAATGAACATCAATTATGATCAGACAGTCTCTAAAGGGGGGTTTGCAGAAAGCAAACTCCATCTGGCCCAGGTCCAGGTTGTGAGACAGACAGTGGTCACATCATGAAACAGTCTCTCCTCCACAGGGACCAATGCAGAGGTGACTTCACTGGTCTAGGAAGAGAGGCTGGTGTAAAGACTAGGGAGGTGGCTGTCAGATTGGAGAAAATTGATGTATGTACAGATTTAGGAGATAGAATAAATAGTACTTAAAATTGATTAGATGAAGGATATGAGGAAGAAGTAGGGCTTCTGGCTCCAATGAGGCCAAGCTCAAGACACGGGCTCTTCCCATCTTGTAGCACCACAATCTGTAATAAGTGGTCTCTGGGGTTAGAAGGGCAAGAGGGAGTGAAGCTTGTGGGTGAGAGTTTCTTATGAAGCAAACACAGAAGTAGCTTTTACTCTTCCATCCATATTCAACTGGCCGAGTCAAAATGATCCTCCTAAACGGAAAGGAGCTCAGAAATAGTTCAGTGGGCACCGAGTAAGAAGAGAAGCTTGAAAGTTGGTGAACATTTGCCTTTGTCTGCATGGCAGGTATTCAGCTCCGGTGGGATGGGAGCAGAAAGGAGACAAGTAAGGGGATAGTTTTAGGACATTTTAAAAGGTGACATTCAACCTGAGTCTTTGAAGAAAAATTTGCTGAGAAATCAGGGGCAGGCCTCAAGATGAAAATAAGTTGTGAAGGGTATAGCTCAGTGATCATAAAGGAGATATGGGGAGAGGGTGCATGTAAGAAGTATGAAAGGCACCCAAAATGTGAAGGAAAGCTACTCTTCAAAATACTTGTCAGTGCATCATTTCAAGGGTATTTCCAAACAAGTTAGCAATCCATCTCTAACATTTGCTTTAAGTGCAAACAATAAAAAGATAGGGGGGGGGGGGGAAACCTTTATTTTTTTAATTTATCTTCTTTCACCAATGCTTATTATATTCTACCACATGTAATGAACTTAATGCATAATCTTGTATCTAATACATAGAAATACGATTCATAGACTTTTAAAGTTTTGTTTACTTGCTGTTGGAAAGGTTGTGGAAAAAGGGAACCTTCATTCACTGCTGATGGGAATGTAGGCTGGTACAATCACTATGGGAAGCAGTCTGGCAATTCCTCAAAAAATTAAGAATAGTGCTACCATACCACCCAGCAATCCCTCTCCTGGGTATATACCTGAAAAACTCAAAATCATGTACTCACAAAGATATATGCACCCCTATGTTCATTGCAGCATTAATCACAGTGGCCAAGATCTAGAAACAACCAAAGTGTCCTACACTAGAGGACTGGGTAAAGAAGATGGGGTACATATACACACTGGAATACTACTCAGCCATAAGATTGTAAAGCGCCATTTGCAACAATATGGATGAACCTTGAGAACATTATGCTAAGTGAAATAAGTCAGTCAGAAAAAGCCAGGAACCATAGATTTCACTCATATGTGGGATATAAAACTGAAATTTGTGAACACAAACAGCAGTGTAGTGGTTGCCATAGGGAAAAGAGTCGGGGGGAGAAGGGGATCTTAATATATGGTGGTGGGAGATTTGACTTTGGGTGGTGGACACGGTGCAATATACAGATCTTATCAGAGAAACTCACAGCTGAAACCTATATGTTCATGTTGACCAATGTGTCCTCAATAAATGTAATTTTTGAAAAGTTTTGTTTACTTGCTTATCTTATTGTTTATCATAGTCTTCACTAACTTTGTTTTTTTCTTTTTCAATGTGGAGAATATTGAAAACTTCATCTGTGAGTCTTATGAAACATTGCTGCCAATTTTAGAATTCCATAAAAAATATAATTTTACTGAAATGTGAGTTTCTATTATAACTAATTTAAAAATATTTTTTCTAAAAAGTTTTTTTTTAATTTAAGTAAGTAGAGAATCTGAAAAGGGCACATAAGGATAATGTTTCTTGTTTCATTAAGAAGCAACAACAAAATGTGCTCTGTAGTACTAATAGGGATAATTGGAAGTATAATTATTCCAGAGAATTTTAGATTTTAATCATTACTTCACTGCACATGTTATTAAAATACCTGCCAATCTTTCTCCAAAGATGTCAAAATAAATAGCATAAATAATGCCTGGTGAGTTGATTTGAGAAGTTGTATATTTCAAAATTAAAATGTGACAGTATATGCTATAATTTAATTAATGAATTTTATATATTTCAACTATTTCCAGGACACATTCAATTTATTATGATTTAAAGTTATTATCTATATATTTCAAAAATAATTTTCTATGATATTTTTAATTGTATGGTTTTGAGATTATAGAAACTTGGGTTTTAATATTCCTGGTGACAAAATGGAAAATAAAACAGGTTTTAATTCTAACAGACTCAATAGATGGGTTTCAAACAAATGAAAGATATACAATTTTTTTACAACCATTCCCCAGGAGTAAAAACAACTTTAAATAAAGAACTAAAATGAAAGAATCATAAATAGAGACAAAAATTTTCCAAGGCAAAAAAAAAAAAAAAAAAATCCAGACTTCTACACATTAAGAATCTCAATTATTCTGTGAGTGTTTTCCATGTCACTTGAAAATGCTCATTCCTAGAATTTTCAGAATTATACAGAGGCCAGGAAGGCTATACTGCCTCAGGTTGTATCCAAATATCTGGAGGAAACACAAAAATTCAATAATAATTCCAAATACTCAGCCACGTAATATGAAGACTCTGCCAAAAAAGAAAGAGTGCCACCTAGTGAATTCCTTGAGGAATGTTTTCTACCAGTCATTCATTTGACACCCTTTTAAAGATGGGGCACCTAAAATGTGCTATGTGCCTACACACTTCTCTCAAACCTCTCATGCTAACATTACAGCACATTGACATTTTTCCACGAGCCTTTCCACTGGCCTGTGCCCTTTCACTCCATGTCCCGTGTCTGGAATGTCCATGCCATATCTTCACACCTGCGAAAATTCTACTCACTCTTCAAGCGTTTGCATTAGGATCAGCCTGTCAGGACATGAAACAGCTGGTTTTTATGCACAATAGTGAAAAGACTAAATGTTCCCCAAGTGAAGCTCACATAGCAGAACTGTTATTACAAAACCTAAGCAGTCACTTTGGTAAGTAATATGCCTGTGGAATAAGTAACTATTGGAAAAACATTTCTGGGTTTATTAACTGAGCTAATAGAGTAGCATATCACAGCACCTTAGGAATCTATATCTATAAAAATATTGTAGTGGGCTAAACGGTGGCCACAAAAATATGTATGACTATGATCTAATGGGCACAAGCTGTAATATTACCTTATTTTGAAAAGGAGTCTTTGTAGTTATAATTAAGTTAAGATCTTGAGATGAGAAGATCATATCGGATTATCCAGGTGGGCCCCAAATCCAATAACAAGTGTTCTTATAAGAGACACTAAGTGGAGAAATCTGATACATAGAAAAGAAGGCAATATGAAGACAGAAGCAGTGATGCAGCATGGCCCCCAGAACTGAGAGAATACATTTCTGTTGTTTAAACACACCTAGTTTATGGTGATTTGTTATGGCAAGCTTAGGATGCTATTATAGCCATCTCAACCACTCTATACTTTAAACTTGAAGAAAGAACAAATTCCAGTTATAGAGAAAACCGTGGACTTGTCCTCAGGCTACATAGCTTCTTATATAGTTCTACCCAGAATAACTGTGTGACCTTGAGTAAGTCAATTTCATTATGTGTAGTTGAACTAGATGATCTAAAAGTTTCCTTCCATCTTAAAAAATCTACATCTCTGGTAATAAGTGACAGTGTAGCAAACTGAATGAGAAGAAGCACAGCTAGCATTGTGTAAACACAGAATTACACACACACACAACACACACACACATTCTTATAAGCCAACTTTTTGGGTTATAAGGAGAGAGGGAAGAAGAAACAAGATCATCTATAATTGCTATTCTTTATTATGCCAAATGTTGTTTTATGTAATCCTATATAATAAAAGCCTAATATGCTAAATGTCCGATTGTCTGGTCATCTGTTCAACCAACCAAAGCATAATATGCTAATTATATGCTAAGGCCGCTCAACTGCTTGCTATGACGTGCACTGACCACCAGGGGGCAGACACTCCAACCAGTAGGTTAGCTTGCTGCTGGGGTCTGGCTGATCAGGACTGAGGGAGATGGGCCAGGCACGCCCTGGAGCCCTCCCACAGCCCCTCCCTGGATGGCCAACCTCCCACATCCCTCCCCGTCCCGATCGTGGACCAGTGGTGTCCCTCGGCCTGGCCTGAGCCCTTTTGCAATCCAGTACCCCTAGGAGGATGTCAGAGAGTCAATTTCAGCCCGATCCTGCAGGCCAAGCCCAGTGGTGTACAAATTCATGCACTGGCCCTCTATTCCTTATATGAATTTACTGGTATAACAGTCTAGGTCCAATCAGGAGATAGAAACTGAAAACATTGTAATTAGATAATTATAAATAATAGGAGAGGAGCAAAGGGAAGGCCAGACATGTTCCCTATTAAACACTGGGGGAAGGAGATATGACACAGGGAAGATAAACATGCCCAGGGAAGTTGAGGTGACAGGGAAGATACTTGCCCTTCAATCACACCTGAGGATGGAGGTGGTTGGCCAGAATGGGTGTGGCCACTGCAAGCCTGAGAAGATTTGGAATACTCAATTCCCTGGACAAAGAAGCTCATGTTCCTGTGCTCTTGTGCCCTTGTCCCACTTGGGACTTATGTAACTCTAGGCTTGTGAAGTCCTTTTGCTCTTGCTTCTCTGCATTCTGAGACTAAGGGAAATGGGACTTTGGAAACCCAGAATTTAATGCCACACAAATGAAAAACACTTATTCTCCCCTGTGAGTCTCAGAAAATTCTTTTTCTCAGGATATCATAAGAAGTTCACCCCCAGCAATACCCAGTGGAGAAGATAACCCCTCCCTCCCTCACTTCATCTAATAACAAGACCACACAGTGTTTTAAGCAGGGGAAGTTAACATAAAGAATAATTCAACTGAGCCCAGCCAGTGTGGCTCACTGGTTGAGCATCAACCTATGAACCAGGAGGTCACGGTTTGATTCCTGGTAAAGGCACATGTCCGGGTTTCAAGTTCAATCCCCAGTGGAAGCCATGCAGGAGGCAGCCCATCAATGGTTCTCTCTCATCATGAATGTTTCTCTTTCTCTCCATCCCCTTTTCTCCCTGAAATTAATAAACATATATATTTTTAAAAGAATAACTAAACTGAGATAAAAGAATAACCGCAAGATAAAAGAAATGCTGCATAGGATCCCAGGGCTGAGGGAGACTAGCTAAGGAAGGAGTCATACCTCATTGGAGGGGGTATGGTTCAGTCACAGGACAGCAGAGGAGTTTGCTGAGTTGGCCCAGCTGGAGCTGGTCTGGAGTTGGTGGGCAAACAGCAAGTCACCCACCAGAGTGCAGGCAGAGAGCAGGTGCTCAGCACCGGTGACCTGGGTGAGCGGTGGAGCCTGGTGCCTCAGGGGCAGAGGCCTTAGAGTGAGAGGAATGCAGCAGAGCTCACAGAAGGAACTACTCCCTGTCACAGGATGCTCTAACCATGGCGGCATGCAGGCTGCACAGAGCTCTGGGTTCCACGTTGAGAGGCCTGCAGAAAGGGTATTGTCAGGCAGGGCTGCAAAATCACAGAGGGACCTCATCCTGGGCCCGTGACGGGGCAGGTTCCTCCAGGTGTCCGCACACCCACGCCGCTGATCTCAGCCCACGCTGGAAATCACGAAGAAGTTCTTCCTCCCAGCGCCCTTCCAGCACCCTATATTCAGAAAACTTAACATTGTGCCTAACTCAAATGAGATATGCTTAAAGAATTTCAATATCACAGAGCAGGTATTAAAGGATGCATTTGAAACTGAGAGGCAATAAATTGATAATGAAGACAATTGCATAGTAACTATTATTTATAATCACACAGGTGGATACCAATGCGCAAAGGTGAATACAGCTACTAAATCACAGAGCTAGAGATTATGTCCATTATGGCCATAAGTGGTCAATAATTCCTGAAACTAGGCTCTAACCACACTCTGAGAGCAGCCTGATGAAAATTGCCCATTTAAAGTATTTTGTAGATGGATCTATATTGTGAGTCCATTATTATACTTATTATGATCATATGATAAAAACCTCATCTGATGAAAATTTTCTGCACTCTTTTTGTTAAGAAAAAGAAACAAATGAGAGACCACTCACTCCGGTGCTTTCTGCCCTTCCCTTCACCCTTAGGCTGGGTTAAATGACTCCTTCTTTTGCTAAACGCCCCACTCCTCTTAGAAAAGTCACCATGGACTTCTTCATAGCATTTTTCACAACCTAATATAACTATCTGCTACCTGACTGCGTCTCACCCTAGAACTTCAACCTTCCTAACTGTGGAGTTTGAGCCTGACTCATCTCTTTGCAGGTAGGCCAGGGCCCTGGCTCATAAGAGATGTATGAGAGTTGAACTAAACATTAAAAAAAGTACCAGAGCCCTGGCTGGTTTGGCTCAGTGGATAGAGCGTCAGCCTGTGGACTCAGGGGTCCCAGGTTCGATTCTGGTCAAGGGCATGTACCTTGGTTGTGGACACATACCCAGTGGGGAGTGTGCGGGAGGCGGCTGATCCGTGTTTCTCTCTCATCGATGTTCCTAACTATCCCTCTCCCTTCTTCTCTGTAAAAAATCAATAAAATATATATATTTTTAAAAAGTACCACAGATTTCCATCAGGGATTTATTCAAACAAGTCATTTGTAGATATACTAGTAACTCAGGTCAAGACTGTCTGCTGATCAAGTGGTTAAAGGACATACACCAGTCAGTCCCACACGATCCTTGATGGCATATAAGATCTACCACATGCAAAAGATGGAAGAATTTCCAAAGTGTGTCCTGAAAGGAGCCTCAATATATTTGGAAAGACTAGCCCAAACAAGACAGTAATCAAGGCAAGGTGGCAAGTATCAAAAGAAATAAAAAACAAAATGGAGGTGTGGGGAGCCTGCACGGCCATGGCATACTCAGCCCCAGGGCGCCTTATGTGCCATGCCAGCTCAGGCTGGTTCAGTGACCCTGAGTCGGGGGGTGAAAGGATTGAGAAAGACAGACAAGAGAATGAAAGCTAGGTCTCGGTGGGACGTTGCTCCCTGATGAGGAGACAGTGCCAGCGCCCACAAGTCGAGTCTTTATTTTATAGCAGATGTCACGAGGCAAAGTAGGGGCGTGATCAAGTTGTTTACAGCATTCTCGTGAGTTTCAACCTCACTTAACTACATGCACCTGAACTCTAGCACAAGGCACGTGGGGCCACGTGTTCGGACCATAGGTTCAAGCTTACAACCACAGCCGTTGGCTATGATTGTGCTGGGAGGGCCCTGTCCTTCCAGCTGGGACTTGCACGTGGCAATGAGAGGACCCTGTCCTTTCATTAGTCCGAGGCTTGAACCTAGCCAAGACACTGTACCTGCACCCCATAGGGAGGGTGTAGTGGAAGGATTTAAGCCTAAAACAGAAGGAGAGCTAATATGGAAGAATGTTGTGAGCAGGTTAGAGCAGGGATTTTCAACCGGTGTGCCGCAAGAATTTTTAAAACATGCAATACCTGGCTATTTAGTCAGGGGCACTGACCTTCTTTCCCTTAGATTGTCAGATTAAAAAATGACAACAGCCAACACTACAATAACTGTCCAGTGTAAATGAGTCAAAATTATACCTATTTTTTGGTCAGATAGGCAAAACAGACTTTTTGGTATGCCGTAGAATTTTAGTAATTAGTTTATGTGTGCAGTGAGATGAAAAAGGTTGAAAAGTACTGGGTTAGAGGAATGAATCCCCGTGTAACATATCTCTGACATCTTTTTAATATTCTCACAATGGATGCTTGGCGTTACACTGAGTTGATTGAAAGGGTCTGGAAGGATACATTTAGCACATTCTCCAACAGTGCAGCATTCAGCAGGGCTCACTGCCTCTCACACTGGTGTCAAAAGTTAGGTTTGAACCCACCTAAAACCAAGAGAGTCAACTCCACAGCCGCAGTCAAGGTTCTGGAAGGGAATAACATCCTCAGCCCTATAGCAAGTTCCTCTTTAGCCACGTAATTCCCTAATAGTAGGAGGCATTTTCAGTTGTTTTTTATTAAGATATAGTTGGCAATAAAATAATCTGACATATGTACATTTTGCTAAATGATCACAAAAGTCCAGTTAAGTCCAGTTAATATCCAGCATGATATATAGTCACAATTTTGTGTGTGTGATGAGAACCTGCAAGGTTTACTCTCTTAGCAACTTTTAATGTACCATACAGTGTTCTTAACTATCTTAACTATAGTCACTGCTGTACATTACATCCCTGGGACTTACTTATTTTATAACTGGAAGTTTGCACCTTTTGATCACCTTCACCCATTACACACACACACACACACACACACACACACACACACACTATCTCTGTTAACTACCAATCTGTTCTCTGTATTAATGAGTTCAGTGATTTTTGGTTGTTTTGGTTGTTGTTGTTTTAGTTCTACCTGTAAATTCAATGAGTATTTGTCTTTCTCTGTCTGACTTATTTCATTTAACATAATGCCCTCAAGGTCCATTCATGTTGTTGCAAGTAGCATATCTCCTTCTCTCTTGTGGCCAAATAGTATCCCATTGTATTTTAATGCCACATTTTCTTTATCCATTCATCTATCAATGGACATTGAGGTTGTTTTCATGTCTTGGCTACTGTAAATAATGCTGCAATAAATATGGGGGCATATATCTTTTTTAGGTAGTATTCTCATTTTCTTTGGACAAATATCCAGAAATGGAATTGCAGAATCATATTGTAGCTGTATTTTTAATTTTTTGAGGAACCTCCATGCTGTTTTCCTTAAGTGACTGCACCAATTTTCATTTCCACCAAAAATGCACAAGGGTTTCCTTTTCTCCACATTCTAGCCAACACTTGTTTTTTCTTGTCTTTTTTATAATAGTCATTCTGACAGGTGTGAGGTGATACCTTACTGTGATTTTGATTTGCATTTATTTCCCTGATGACTAATAATGTTGAGCACCTTTTCATGTATCTGTTGACCAGTTGTATGTCTTCTTTGGTAAAATTTCTGTTGAGATCCTCTGACCATTTTTTTAATTGAATCGTTTGGTTGTTCCTATTGAATTGTGTGATTTCCTGATATATTTTGGATATTAACTCCTTATTTTTTAATCTGGGTTCCCTCTGCTTATCCTTCCACCCAGTTCCTTGAAGAGTTGGGCCTTGCCCATCCCTCCCTACTCCACCTTCTTCAGAGACTGAAGTTCTAATTTCTATGTCTACCTATGTTACTTACACCCAGACTCCCAAAGACCACATTCTTCCTGTGCCTGGAACATTCCTCTATTTAAAGCCAAGTCACCTCTCTACCTGCAAGTCACCTAGTGCATTCTGATGGGTTCTTAATCATCACTAGTGAGCCTTCACCTTCCCTACTGGTTGTCCTGGAACATCCCTGTGACTATACACCAGCCTTCGTCCAGGCATCCCACATCTGTGTCCAGTCTCCTAGATGCGGGATATGTTTTATCTCATCAATGTAGTAACAATTAAGACCAAGTTAAACCACACTGGCCACATGCACAGTAGTACAAAGTGATTATTGATGTTTAAGAGTTTGACCAAGAAATACTACAAGAATCAGAGATGTATGAGAACTAATAAATTACAATGAATTTTCTCTACTTATCGGGTAAACAAATAAGATATTAGAAAGATTTTCAACACAAGGCATGAAATAAGATGTATCAAATTAATGTTCACTTGAGCAACAATGCAATTAATCATAACATCTATTACACCCAAACAGTTTATCATCAGTTATCAGTTCTGACACCATTCAAAAATAAGTGTGCATGTTTGTACATGTATGAATTTATATATTATGTTGGTCCCAAAGGTAGTTAGTGATACGCAGAATGAATGGCAAGCTTGGACTCTGCTTGTGGGTTCTTGTCCTATGAAGTTTGAAGAATAAAATTCCCGGACTAAAAGATTTTAAGCAAAGTGTGGAAGTTTATTACAAGTGTATACAAACTCCCCTTAGGGAGGGATCTCCAAAGAGGGGCCACTGGGGAGGGGTCCCCAAATGGGAAAAACCTGCTCTCTCTCTAAAATGGGAAAAAAGCAGTCCTTTGAGTCTCTTTGTCTATCAGTTTATATATGCTGGGAGCTTCTTTGTCTGAACATGATACTTTCTAATTGGATCCTTCCTTAATTTATGTCCCCTGTGTTTTCCTAATTGGCCATTTTCCCCCTTATTCCCTGGTATCAGTTTCAAAGTTTTAAAGTTCACCAGGTCCTCCCCCCCACCCCCCCGCTTCTCCCCCTTGTAACATTCCTCCATCCTCCATGTATGTAAAATAAACAACCTGGCACCTTGAAGCTATCTCCTCCCATCACATATGCATTCCTCTCCCATGGACCCCCCTTCCCAAAAACTGCCTCTCCTGTCTCTAAAATCCTTTCATTAGTAGCCTTCCATGCCTACTGGTCTTGAAATTATTTCTTTGGGTCATTTCTCCTCACTTAAATTTGATATGTAGGACAACAGAATTTTGGAACATTAGTTTTTGCTGTGATTAGACATTGCGAGGATTGGAAGAGATACACGCTCAGCTACAGGGCTTACAGAACATCTAAATGATTCCAGATATTGTTTTGAGCACATGAAGTCTCTCATAATTTATTGTAAGCAACAGAAGTTTTCAATTTTTTTTAATTTTTGACATATTTAATAAGTAAATACCTGGCTTTCACTTCCAACCAAGAGAGGTAACCAAACCAAATTCACACTTCATCCTTCAACAAATAAAAAGCCAGTCTAGATAAGTGAAACAACAGCTCTTAGACAATGAACAACAGACAACATGAGAAATTGATCTCTGAGAAATGGGAAACAAAGTGAGCCCCAGGATTTCCCAGCTTACTGGCTGTATTTCCAGGCCATAGGGTATAGAAAGGCAGGGGGAAGAGAGAGAGAGAGAGAGAAAGAGAGAGAGAGAGAGAGAGAACAAGAGAATGAGAGAGATAGGGAGAGCCTGGCCAGAGTTTTCAGCTGGGTGCTAATGGGCACCTGTACATGAGGAAACCACCTACAACACCAGAATACAGCAGTCTGAACAATCTCCTAAGCTCACACAGAGCTGAAAATAGTTCATATTCCCACCAGCCAGAAGAGAATAAAATTCATAATACAAAAGGCATTAGGAAAAGTATGGCTTAGGCAGTGGGAATATTTAGCCCTATACTTAATGGCTTCTCTGATCTCACTTCACTAAGCTTAAAGGAACACTTTAAAGGGTCAAACTCTTTCCAGATAACTGCAACCCAGAGTAAAGCTCAAGAATATTTGAGAGTGAACAATAATATTGGCACTCAACAACATAAAATTAATATCTGGAATTTAATAAAAAATTAAAGCTATGCAAAGAACTGGGAAAACATGGCCCATAATGAAGGCAAAATATCAGTCAATAGAAACAGCCTCCCAAATGACATAGATGATAGAATTTTTAGGAAAAGAACATTAAAGCAATTATAACTACATTCCATATGGTCCAAATCTGAATAACTTAATTACACTTGGCAATAATACTGCTCATTGAGTTTTAAGGTTTAGCTATATATACACCCAAAACATACTTATTTTGTTGTTGTCCATGCTACAGAAAATTTCAGAGGCTATAGTATCTAAATAGAAGGACTATATATGTCACTCTTTTTCTTTTTTTAAAATAAGAATTTTTTTTCTGTATTGGTTTGACTAGGAAGTTAGTAAGCCATTTCTGTCTGCTGCACTCAGAAGAAAAGTTTTATTGCTGCTTGGACTAATTTTTCTACTTATTTCATTGATTTATAGAACTACTAATGTCAAAGCACATTGGAATCTTGGAGATAAATTAAAAGCATGAATCATTCAAAGTGACCATCCATGTAGTGGGATTGCATTAAGAGCCAAAGTGTATGTGGAAGAAACAATCAGAAAGTCAGATGTCAGACCATCCTGCCATAATTACAGACAGAAAACATTCACAGTCATGGTGTGTGTTCATCGGAACGATGGCTTATCCTGAATTACAGCCAGGTCAAATGAGCCTTAAGGCGAGTATGATGCATGTTTAAGCAACAAATTACGCCCACTCCAGATATTGAGAGTATTATTCATCTGCTTCCCTGGCTCACAAAATCTCCTCCCAGCTGGCCAAATTACTCAAACCCCGTAAAGTGCCCCACAAATGGGGCCTAGTCTAGTTCCTTCAGCTAAGTAAGGGGGAAATGGGTAGTGTTGGTGTGAGGGCAGTCTATTCTGTTCAGTGTTTTACCATAGCCAAAACAGGTGTCAGTAGGAGAGCCCAAAAAATGCAGAGGTAATGAAATGGTGGCATTATTGTTGACTTGTCCTCACTTTCATCCTCTCCTCCCTACTGGTTTCATGAGCTCATCTCAGAACATTCTATGTTCTCCTGATACTCCTTAGATATCACTTCCATCATGCCACTCAGAGATCCCACCAGCCAGAGTGGGGGCCTTCTGTCACCTTACGGCATCAAGTCAGAATTCTTGTTTCTTATAGTTAAGACTGATATATGTGGCTTGATTCTCTTGTAGAAGTAGCCAAGCTTGCTAGGTGCCAGTTCTGACACCACTCCTCATCGGTGGTGTGACCTTAAGCACTAAACCTCAGTTTCCTCATCTGTAAAATGGGGATCAAAATAGAGACACCTACTTCACAAGTTTTTGGTTAAGAATAAAGTTAGTTAATTTATGTAGGACAATGAGCACTGTAAGCACTTTTAAAATGATAGCTATTTTTACCTATTCAAGTATATTACCTGTATTTTATCACAGCAATACTGCCCATGCCAATAGGCCTACTTCTTATCATATAGCTTGCTCTTCAACAAGGAGCGTGTGCACATGCACAACCACCCCCCTCATCCTCTTTCCCATCCCTGCTTTTTCTCCTGTCACCACTTGATTAATCTAGTTTAAGATGATGCATTACAAGTCTCACCCGAATCATTAAATCTTAACTCCTCTAAGTCCTTGTCATAATTCATTTTTTGAAAGTCATGAGAGATTTTATTCTCTAGTAATACAACCTTTGTGTGTTGATTTTTTAAATAAAAATATATTTTTTATACATTGTATTTTGTCTCTCCAATTATGTTTTTTACAGGTAATTCTTTGTCCCATATTGGAGGTATTATACTCCTGATCTCAGAAATCATTATTGACTTATTGATTACAAAGTATAACAAAATTTTAAAAGGCAATAAATATTTAATGGGCTATATGGCACAGATTCACCTGATGATGTTGAAGAAGTCAAGATATTTGGCCTGGGTAACATACTGAAGAAGAATCAAGGGATGAAAATGTAATACAATTAGGTTTTCTCATCTGCTTCTGAAGTTTGTAAATAAAGTGTGATACCTTTCATAGAGTATTTTGGTTTTAATTGTTCAGTTTTAATCCTAAAACTCTCCTCTCACCAGAGATGCATGTTTAAGGGATTTATTCATTGTCTGGCCCTAGATGTACATTTAAACTCTGTGATTAGTAAGCAGTCCGTTACAAAACAAAAAAGTTTCTGAATTGAGAGATATGGTGAAAAAAAAAAGATGATCTTTTGAAACCTAACAAAAATCAACAGATGATGAATATCAACATGGCAGTACTAACTTACAGTGGAAAAGGCTTTACAATATTTTTGCAATAAATCAAGGAACCCCTCATATTCAATCAATAGGACCACAGTGTTTCTAGAGAAAGATGTTGTTAAGTCATTCAATCATATTGTAATGCAATAGTCTGAGATAAGGATATTAAAATAAGTCCATAATCTCGCATAGATTCTAAAATGAGGAAGCCATGAGTACTAAATTATCATGTTTTCTTCAGTTGTCTCCAGAGAGGCTTCTTCTCACCATCAAGGATTGGTACATGTCACTGAGGTGGAGATTTGAAGCCTGAGTAAAGAGTAGGAAACCGTCCTAACTGGTTTGGCTCAGTGGATGGAGCATCGGTCTGCGGACTGAAGGGTCCCAGGTTCGATTCTGGTCAAAGGCATGTACCTTGGTTGTGGGCACATCTCCAGTAGGGGGTGTGCAGGAGGCAGCTGATCAATGTTTCTAACTCTCTATCCCTCTCCCTTCCTCTCTGTAAAAAATCAATAAAATATATTTTTTTAAAAAGAGTAGGGAACCCACTGATCCAGGCTGCTGGAAACGCCACCAAGAACGTCTATGAACTCTGTTCACTTGTGATGCTGCCAATCAGCATTCTGGCCTCTGATTTGATTTCCTGAATGGATCTGACCAACAGAGTGGGGATTGGAGACACTGTGAACATGTAGTTGGTTAGCTGTTGTGCAAGACTTAGAGTTCTGTGTGTATTCAAAATATGGCATCTGGTTGAAAATTAGCCTCTTATGAATCAGGTTGTTAGGTGTCAAACCTGAGACTCAGCTCACCTGTGAGACAAGTAATAAAGTTGTGTCCTGAACTTCAGAGCTTGAGTCCAGTCCCAGAACCCAGAGTGATCAATTAGGATATGGCCAACCTGTAGGATGGAGCCTGCAACTGCTGTCCCTTCTTACTTACTAGCTCTTTAAATATAACATTGCCCTATCTAAAGAGATCGCTTGTAAACTGTCAGCAAAGAAAGATAATGTTCCCCAAGTCTCGGAGCTCCTGCTTTCTTACTAGACTCCACCAATGCTGAACACATGACTGACTTTGTTTCCTGAACCACCGTGTTGTTTCCCTCCCTCTGCCAGGAATGCCAGTCCCTCCTCATGCCTTGATTGACTTGCACTTACTAACTCCAGTAGTTTTTCTTTGACCTACTTTTCCAACCCCACAAACACTCCTGGGTTAGGAATTTTATCTGCTATTCCGTAGAAATATTCTTGCTATTGCATCTGTACAGTGTTTTTAAATAATCCATTATTGGTCTGCTAACTACAATGATCCTTAAGTATAACTCAGGCTTTATTCATCTTTTTTTTTTTGGCGGGGGGGGGGGGGGCGGGGGGGGGGAGGTGGAGGGTCTAATTCATCTTTAAATTCCTAGCACCTTGCACTGTGTTTTGTATACAGGAAGCTCTCAATACATTTTTGATGAAAAAATGCTTTGTTAATTTATTGGAATAGGATACAAGAGACTTTCCTATGCAAATACTTTATAGACATTTGAATTAAATTTTCCACTAGACCATAACCTTCATAACAATTGCATAAAATGATAGACCCCAACATGGTGTGATTCTTGGGTCAGCAAATGGTTATATTTTCTAGTAAATATATTTTAAAATGTGTATTTTATATGACATATATATATAGTACTTTATGTAGAGCAGGAATTATTCTAAGTGCTTTATAAATGTTAACTTGAATTATCCTCATATCAAACCTATGAAAAAAGTGCTATCATTAACCCCACTTACAGCTGAGGAAATAGAAAAACAGAGAAGTTATATACCTTGGTCAAGATTGCTCAGCCAGTAAGGGGAAGAACCAGGATTTGAATCGAGGCAACCTGGCTCAAAGCCCAAAGTCTTCCCTGCAGGCCTAATGGGTTTACCAGGAAGTCTTCATTCACAAAATGAGAGGGAATGGTTCTACGTAGGAGCCTTGATGTATAAGTCATTTCCTCCATTTTCCGCTTGTCCAGCCTTCTTGGACAGATGTCTTTTAAACCTCATACTTTATACAAGAATTTTATTGAATTACTGTCTTCTAAGGCAGCTGGCATATTTTACAAAAAGGAAAAATTAAAAACAAGAGCTCAGCAATCCTCACAAAATCCAATGAAGAATGCACATGTTAAGAAAAGGAACTATTTCTAAATGGATATTTACCTAGACTCTTACCCCCTTAGGATAACACTGAATAATGATTTCATTCTGCCCTGAGACTGGAAAAAAAAATCCTCTTGTAAGTTTTGGAAAGGAAGCCAAAGGATATAAGGGTTCTCTGTAAAAATCTTCTATTTCCATTTTTTTTTTCTTTTGAAGTTCAAATCTTGTGATGATTAGCTTCAACTGAACTTGATTCTCCACCCTACTTAGGGAGGCGTATGTTATCATAGAGATCAGAAATCAAATGAATTAGGTTCTCTGTTCAGCTCAACACTTTAAATTGCAGCTGGAAAAAAAAATCTTTAAGTTCATCAGCCCCAGAAACCTTTATTCAGAGGCATCATTGCCGGAAGTCATGGAGCTTCTTTGCTGGCACTGCAATCAAGGAGAAAGGCAGTGAAAAGAATGCTGCCAGGACTAATTGAAAACTGTGTAATAAAATGAATGTTATCACTTAAATTGTTATGTTTTAAAAGGATCAATAAGGGTTAAAGAAAAGATACTTTGCCACTGTTTAGAAAATTGATCAAGAAGACTCCTCAGGAGATTAACTTGAAAAATTGTGTCTTCAGCAAGCAAGTGTATAAGGAGCAAATTTCATGCCCAAATAAGCCCTTATCCTGTGTATTGAGTAGTGAGGAATTTTTTATTTTAAAAGAAAATTGAGATGGACTTATGCTTTGAAAGCTGGGGTATTGGGGACCAGATTTACTCTCTAATTTTTTAAAAAAGGCAAAATATACAAAATGCTTTTAAAAAAACTAGACCTCAGGCAACCAAATACACTGACCATTGAGAGGCAGGAAATAAATGAGGTAAATTTTATGATTGCCCCAATTTACTGCCTTGAAAGAGAGTTCAGGTTATGGGGTGGAGGGGGGGTGGGGGGAGACCAAGTGGAGGCCAATCAACTCTCTAAATTGGGGAATCAAGGCAGTTAGTTCTCCGGAGAGAGTACTGGAGAGCAGAGCTATACACAGGAGAGAATTCTAGATATCTGCAAAGGGTCCTCTAAGTATTCAGTTGACTACTATTCAGCACATGAATGTGAGGAAATTAGGCTAGAGAAAAACGTATCCAAAAAAATTAAAGGGAATAGTGCATGTGGCTCATATCATACCAAAAATTGTGTTGTCTCATAGCAGCCAGACTGGAAGTTCTCATAATTCACGAGGCATTGCATGGAGCACTCAGACGGTTTATTTCAGTAGTGGTGAATTGCTAGCTTTAGACTAATAACTAGCTCTTGCTCCACATAAAACTAAAAAGCAAGGTCTGAGATAAAATTGTGATAAAATGCACAATGTCAGAACCAATAAAAAATTACTAATCATAGAAAAAAATAAGAAAATAAGATCCATAATGAGAAAAAAGATCAAGAAGACTCCTCAGGAGATCAGTTCTGGTCCAGAACTGATATAGATATTAAAATTATAAGACAAGAACATTAAGTCATCATAACTGCATTCCATATATTTAAAAGTTAGAGAAGAAAACAATAATATATAAGCTAAACAATGCGCTGAATGGGATTAATGGTAGATTAAACATTGTAGAAGAAAAGATTATTGAACTTGAAGATATAGCAATATAAACAAACCAAAATGAAACACAGAAAAAAATAATTTTTAAAAAAGATCAGAGTATCAGTAGTGTGGGGGCAATTTCAGTCAAAATTGCTGAATGGGAGGAAAACAAGGATGCTTTATATTTCTTTATATTTCCTTATTGCATTTTCTATAGCCCCCTGTAAAATGTTGATTAAATGTGGTGAGAGCAGATGTCCTTGTCTCATTTTTAATCTAAGGAGGAAAGCACTTAGTCTTTCACCATTAAGTATGATGTTAGCCATAGGCTTTTCATTGATGCCCTTCATCAGGTTGAGTGAATTCCCTTCTATCTTAGTTTGCAGAGAGTTTTTTATCAGAAATGACTGTGGAATTTTTTCAAATGCCTTTTCTGTGTCTGTTGAGATGATCATTGTAGTTTTTGTTTGTTTGTTTTTGTGGGTTTTTTTTAGTTTGTTAATATGGTGAATTGTATTGATTGTTTTTTGTCTGTAAAACCAATTTTTCACTCTTAGGAATGACCAGTTGGTCATAATGGATTATGCCTTTATATATTGTTAGATTCAACTTGGTAAAATTTTGATAGGCCACTGTCTGGAATCTGGCGAAAGTGAGAAAAACTGTACCCAGTGAAAAGCACAGATGCCCACACATTTGGAATTCTGCTTAAAATCAGCAGATTCCATGCAGCCTAAGAATTGACCTCTGGTCCACAAACCCCAGGTTAAGAACCTCTGTCTTAAGTTTTATGAAAATTCTTAATTTCTTAACACAATTAGAGGCCATAGAATAATTTAAGCTCACCCTGCCTCAACACTTTTTGCTTGTTTAAACGTTTCTTTACAGTTGCATATTTGCAGCTGTTATTCTGACTGTAATTTTGTATCCAGCAACAAGAAACACAAAATCATTATTCAATATGAGACAGTAATAGTAAGCAGTAATGAGGTGAAAAATTAATTAAATGTGGCTGAAAATGATAAATTATTGAACATTACCTCAAAATTCAGTTAGTGAAGAGACACTGCAGGATGAGGTGCGGATGAGGAGCCTTTGGAAAGCCCTTTCTTCACCTTTTGCCAAAGTATTCCTGGAATTCAAAAATCAGCCACACAAACTTTTAGGGAACTTTGGTCGAAACCTTTCTCTCTTCTCTAGAAATTAGCAATAGTACTGGTTCCAAATAATCTCCACAATCCTATCAATCTTGTGATGTGTTAAAAGGGAAATCTGATGAGTGAATTTATTAATATATCTAAGGTCTCCAGCCCTCTTTGCCAGGTCTTGCTAGGAATTTTACTCTCTTCTATAATAGTGCTAATTAAAACCTTGCCTACAGACAACCCAATATGCACTGGGTTATTTCCCATGAAAGTAAAGCCATAATTTGAACAGAAAGAGTGTTTTGTTTTTTGTTTTTTTTTAATATATTTTATTGATTTTTTACAGAGAGGAAGGGAGAGAGATAGAGAGTTAGAAACATCAATGAGAGAGAAACATCGATCAGCTGCCTCCGGCACATCTCCCACTGGGGATGGGCCCGCAACCCAGGCACATGCCCTTGACCGGAATCGAACCTGGGACCCCTCAGTCCGCAGGCCGACGCTCTATCCACTGAGCCAAACCGGTTTCGGCCAGAAAGAGTGTTTTAATTCTCAACCATATCTATACAGATATCATCACCAGCATAACTGAGACCTCTCACTGGGTTAGTCTGCTCACTAACCTGTTTGTTTTTGCTTTTTATTTTAGGGGTAAAAAAAAGTCAGATGGAAAACAGGTTAAGCTTTTAATCTGAATCAATCTCTTTTATAGTTCTATTAGCTAAAATATTTCAGTTAACTACAATGAGATTTTTGTTTTTATTTGGAATGAGCTTTTACACATGACCCACTAGGAAAATTCATTTTGAGCTTAAAATCGATATCTGCTTATGTTATAACAGATTGTGTGATCACTGGGTCTAAAACACTCAGTTGCCTGCCTGCCTTTAGGAAGCACATAGTCATATTCCACAGGCAGTCTCCTTGTCAGCTTTTCCTAGGGAATAGTTCTCATTTCCATCCTTCCTCATCCCTTTAAAAAAAAAGCACACACCCAAAAAATAGATTTTCCCCCAGAAATTAAATTTGTTGAAAGATTTTTTTTTTCTCAGACACCCTCATGGCCAAAATATATTCTGTTTTAACCCTAAAACATTGGCCAATAAAGCAAAAATTTATCACTATATGTTAGGAAGTTCTCTGCTTTTTATCTTTAGAAATATCTTCAATTTTAGTAAAAATAAAGCAAAAAGTTGAACCAAGAATTTGGCAGCCAAGGAGACTTGATATCTAAATATTTTTTAGCATATTTAAGTTTGTAATAGAAACATAATCTCTCCCATCTCCTCCATCACCACCCCACTCCTTGATGCCAAATAAACAATTCCGATACCATTTTTAAATTCCTCTAGAAAAAAAACATTTCGCTTTAAGAGCAAGAAGCAGCCTTCTCTGGGCCACAGACAGGACACGGAGCTTTGCCTCTCAGATGTGTATGACACATGTCTGGGTACAGTAAGGAAACTTCAGGAAAGTGGCAGAAGGAAAAGATCTCTGACGCCCTGCCTGGAGTTTAAGCAGCCAGTGTGAAAACCCAGCCAGGCCTAGAAACTGTTTTTTTTTAGTACTCTTTTTTCACTCCTCTCATCTGGTGGGCCTTGCCATCTCTCCTTCAAGAATACCCACTGCCATCACTACACAACCTGCATAAGGAATGCTGATGAATTGAATGTTTATCATGAGGCTTAGGTTAAAAGCTTATTAAGATCACAGAACCGTAGTGAAACAGAAAACTGGGAGACACGGTGGCATGCACATAACTACAGGTTACCAAAGTTTTCTTTTCTTTTCTTTTCTTTTTCTTTTAAGCATGAGAGCTAGGATTAAAACCTAAGTCCTCTAAGTCTTTAAATTCCAGGCCCTTTCCACCATCTGCCAGTGACTATTAATAATGAAAACATGCAATCTTGAGAATCAAGGTAAGAACTGCAACATATTAATAAAAAATGAAATGAAAGAAACCTGTATAAGAACAACTTCAATAATTTGAGTCTTTCTTGTTTTGTTTTTAAAATATTTTTATTGATTTCAGAGAGGAAGGGAGAGGGAGAGGGATAGAAACAGCAGTGATGAGAGAGAATCATTGATCGGCTGCCTCCTGCACATCCCACACTGGGGCTCAAGCCTACAACCCCGGATGTGCCCTGATGGGGAATCAAACCATGGCCTCCTGGTTTATAGGTTGAAGCTCAACCACTTGGCCATGCCGGTCAGGTGAGTCTTTCTTATTTTTTCTCTCTTATTTTACTCTTTCTTTTCATTTTATATCTTCCTTTTAAGTTTTTCTATTACTATTAAAAATATACCATTAAATAGTATTTGGGAAAGAAATAAAGAAAAAAGTATGTATCCCACTGTACTAATATGACTAACATTGATATTGTGAAATAATTCCTTTTACTCTTTTCCCTAGAATTAGGGTGCTTTTGTAAACACTAATATAATTATACTGTACACCCAATTATAAGTTTTTAGTTTATTTCTGTTTCAATTACCCATGTAAAGGAATATGCATAAAGTTATTTTTAAAACTTTAGTCAACAATAAGGGAACAACACCAAACTAAACGGTTAATAAACATACTAGATAAACAACTTTAGTTCAACATTTCTTTAAATATGTACCATAAAACACAAGATCCATGAACTATTCATAAAGAAAAAGGTTTAGTAATAAAATAAGTTTAGGGAAAATTTTATATTCTCATGTCATTCTGGAAATTTATAATGCACTTTACAAAAATATGAGAGAAGAGGTGTTTAAGAAAATTTTCTTTAAATGGTGTTTAGCACAAAATACTCTCAATTTATTTGTACATAAAAATTTTTAAATATATTTTATTCTTACTAACATTGCCTGGAATAGACACAAACTTTGGGACACACTGTATTAGTTTCTTCCAGAGTTATTTCCAGTGCTGGATTTTAAAGGTCAACATTGTTAGACATAGCTACCCTTGCTGTGCAGTGGCCAATAGGCAGGACAGCAGAAGACAAGGAGCTTCCATATCAGCTAAACAGAAGTGAAAGTGCAAGTGGGGGCCTCCAGGAACGCTGTGCACTTGGAAACTACGTCTAGGAAAATAGCATTCAACATTCAGTCCTCCCAATGTTTTTAAAATCTTGGTTTAACATATTTCAAGACTCTAAATTTTTCCTCTCAAAGGTGTCAGCCAATGAAAGAAGCCTGGGCATATCACCACTGTAGTGGAAGGTGAACTATTAGCATTATTTGATGACTTCCTTTTTTCTTATATACGTCCTTCTTAGTCTTGAAGCTTTAAAAGCATTATTGGTTTGTTTTGCCTTACTCCTGTCTCCACATTCAAGTATATGCAATCCTACAATAGGACTATCTCTTATGTCCCTTTCTTTCTTCTCTACTCCCATCCTCTCACTCAATCTCTTAAGAATTCTTTTTTCAGGTTGTCCACCTTGTTCTCTGTAGACATTCATCAGAGACGTGGTATCTGCCCTGGAGAAGCCCACTCCTATGCTGATTGATAAGACTTACCCATCAGCCTTCTCATGTCTCCCCCCAACACCAATACATTGGGTCTTTCCTATCTTCACTCCATTTACTCAGAGCATAAAAAAATAAATAATACATGTAAAGTAGGTAAGAAATTACATTTGCTGTTAGAATAGTTCTTGCAAATTCTTACTTTTTCCAAGAAACCTTCATTTAAAACCCTATAGGAAGTAATCTCTCTCTCTCTCTCTTTCTCTCTCTCTCTCTCTCTCTCTCTCTCTCTGCTATTCTCCTAGCATTTCCTTTGTACCTCTCATGAAGCACATATCAGGGTCTGTCTTGAGTTAGAATTATTTATGCATGTGTCTATTTTCTACCCAGGATTATGGACCCTTTCTGCGCAGGGATCATATTTTATTCATGTGTCTCACCCACATTGGGCAGGGGGCCGTGCGCTGTGAGAGCAATCTGCCAAGCATAAAGCACTATCAACAGGATGATGATTTGCATCCAGCATATTCTGAATTGTATTGCAAACTTTGTTAGGGAGAGTCAATACCACTCCTCCGCTGGAGAAACTTTCATGGAGTAAGAAGTTAGGAAATTCTCCTTGCAATGAGAAGGCTTGCCTGGAATGGCAGACATGTAGAGCTCAGAAGCATCTTCTTACTGTTCACACTGGAACAATTCTACTTTTCTAAAGATGCAATTGTTTTTTTCCTCTGTCATAGTGTAAACACATACAAGTCAGCATTCCTAATGAGATGTTGCTTCTTTTATGGTTGTGTAGACAAGGGCAAGAATGCATGAAATTTTTGATTATCTAAGGAACTCTGGCAGTGAAGAGTTAAGGAAATATTCAAGAGAACGCATGGTTCATGACTTCTTTTTCAGTGTTTTGGGAATTGGTAGGTATGGAGAAGGACAAACCATGGGAGGCTATTACTGTGAATGGCTTCCACACGCAGTCCAAGTCTTCCATTCACACTTAGAGAAAATAAAGGCCAGGAAAGTGAACAAACATGCTCAAAAATTGTGTGGTGAGAGGAAACATTTTGTTTTGACAAGGAAGGGGTTAATTTGCAATGGTTTCAAAATCTTCTCATTTTAGGCATCATACCTTTTTGATTCCAAGGGTTATCTTGCCCTTGCAGTCAAAAAGCTGACAGAAGGAAAAGCCAGGATAAACAGGGGAGTAAAGTAGTAGTTTTAAATGCTGCTCCATGAAATGCTGCTTTTGGTGGTTCCAGGAAGCAAGCCAAGAAGGCATTAAAACTAGAGAGACTGCTGTGGAGAGGGTCATACTGAAACTCAAGTTTGAGAGCATTTTGTGTTCTTTTAGGCCTGACAGAAGATAATCGTTAATGTCCTATGGAGCTTGTAGCTGATCGGATAAACTGCAAGATGCCAGGAAACCTTGACTCACCTGACATGGAGCTAGAGGAGCCATAGATATGAAAACATTCATTTTATCTCCTTCCTTTGCATCATACTTGTTATTCACTCACCACGTCAGCTGTGCAGGAATTGAACCTCTTTAATCACACTCCCTTCTCCATTTCAGTACTGCCCCATCCCAATCTCCTGCCCACCATCCCTTGTGCCACCCTCTTTCTAGTTTCCATGATCAGCCTTACTATTATTGCCTGCAGAGATTAAGCTATATCCAGATTGATTTCAACCATATTCTTGCTTGTTTCAAAATGCAGAAGGGCAAAGAAAAACACCTTGATCCCCATTCCTAAATCACAAATGGCAGAAAATCACGTTTTAAAATTAAGTGCAAATATACATGACACTTTGTAAAAGGCAGTAGAGTGTGTGGCTAAAAGGGAAGACTGTGGAGCCAGACTCTGGTTCAAATCCTGGCTTCACTGCTCCATCACTTATCCTCTTGTGCCTCAGTTTACCTAACTTTAAAGTAAAAATGGAATAAAGTGAAAATAGTGATGATTCCAACTGCTTTCATTAGAATAGTGGTTTGACTGTATAATAATAAGAGTAAAAATAACAGCCACTTAAATGAAATAGAAATTTGCTTCTCTGTGATGGAGGAGGGCTGATGATAAGGTTCCATGACCCTATGGGATTAGGCTACTTTGTCTTTTCCTTCTGCTCTTCTCAAAATGTGGCTTCCATCCCATGGATCAAGATGTCCACACTCTAGACAGCAGGAGAAGAGTACAAAAAAGAGGAGTATGCCCTCATTTTCATTAAAAGTATAATCTAGAAGTTCCCTCAAATCAGTTCCACTCATATTTCATTGGCCAGAACCTAGTCAGAACATATAGTTTCAAAAGATGCCATATGCCTGCTAAAACTTCTATTATTATATCAAAACAGGATAGAAATTGGAGGGAAACCCAGTAACCTCTGCCACACCAATGGTGTAGAGTTGTGTAGATTAAACAAATTACATATGTTAAGCACTTAAAACAGTGCCTACAACAAAAAAGTCTTTGATGATTGTTAGCTTTTAAGACAATGTTAATAGTTACTATGCCTGTTTCTTCTCCTTGTCTTTTAATTATACACTTATGGACAGTGAGAATCATGTGGAATATTTAGACCATTTAACTTAAAAAATAACTAATTGTTTATTAATATAAAATGCATGTTAATTTTTAAAAATTTTAAGTAAGTTAAAGTAAAAAACCCAAGACTCTTTTCATTAATTAGAGAAATTAGAAAATTGTGGAATTCAGAAAAATCAAGGTTTGCTTTGTCATTTATTTGAAATAAATTTAATTTCTTAACAAAATTTGAAAATTATAGTATTGACAATTATAGAGCTTTTTTATTTACAAAGACCAAAGGGTTTAATTTGTTGGTCAAAGAGTTCACTAACACCTATGGGAATAAAGACACCCTTTGAATAGAAATGTGGAAACAGAAGTAAAATAAATGGAGGCATTCTTTTAAATCAACAACTAACAAAACTTTGGCCAGACCAAGTATGCATAGAGTAAGAGCTATTCTCATACAAGAACTCCTTAGGTTCTTAAGGTTATCGCTAACCCTTTAGGACAGTGCAAAAAGCTGATTTTTCTACTCAGTGGATGAACTTATACTTTTATATTGTCTATTACCATGGAGCTTTATTAGATTTTTGAAGCCAGATCATCTGGGTTTAAATCCTAACTTTACTTAACTGAGCAAGTTAGCCTCTGCATGTGTTAGGTTTGTTATCTGAAAATAGAAACAATAAAAGCCCATACATAGGAACAGTACATACCCCATACAGTACTTATGATAAATAATTAAAATAATAATGCATAAATTTTTTAGAGAAGAAGCATTCAGGAAGTGTTGGCTATATAATTATTAATATTACCCAAGTTTTTTGAAAATGTTACAGCATTACAAATGTTAATCTCTTACTTTTACACAGCTTTACCAATCACAAAACTCTTCTACACTCTCTGTCTTGTCTGTCACTACAGTTCTCAATTAGGGTCAATATTCTTATTTTAAAGGCAGGAACACTGAGGCTCAGAGACAGGAAATAACTTACTTAAGGTCACTGACTATAGCGTCAGGGTTTAAGTCAATGACTTAGTGCTCTTGTCAATCAGCTTCGCTCTGCTACAACCAGAGGACCTCTGGTGGTAATAATCCACAAGCTTTAAGGAATGTATGTAGGTGTTCACAATCCATGTCACGTGACCATTCCTTCCTGGACATCCTTGATTGGGCCAGAGAGAGCACATGACTTGAGGACAGTACAAAACTCCACCCAAACAGAGATGGTTGCCACTCTCCATTCCAAACAGAAATAGCTGTAGCTGTTGCTAGTAGCACAGTAGCAGCTGTAGGAGCAGACTGAGTTTCTGAACCATGGTAAAGGCAAAGATCAACCAAACCTTACTTCCTAGGGGCAGAAAGCCAACCTAGTGCTAGTTTTTATGTCACTGTTGAATCCTGCCTGTTTTGGAACTCCGAACACTCATTCAGGCTCATTCAGTGTTTCAAGTCAACGTGGTTGCATCTCTGTTTCTTGCAACCAAAAAGTGAGACAAGGAATGCTCAAGTAAGATCTCTACTAGGGTTTTGAAGCAGAAGTACCCTATATTTTACATATGAAACTAATAAACAGAGGCAGACAGAGCTGATTTGCCATAAGCAAGTAGAATGAGGCAGAGGTACAGAGAGAGAACTAGGAAAAGATACAGAGGGTTGGAATCCCTCATTTCAGCTGTTCCTTTCCTTGAATTTTCTGATACACAAATTCTACTTTTTTGGCCTACGCTATCTCAAGTCAAATTTTGTGGTTTGCCACCAAAAATAGAGCTCATGCCTGTATTTCTCCTCCCAAAATTCTGTGAGAAATTCAACTGGATTTACTCTGAGTGTGCAACTCAAGTATGAACATAAATTTATGGTCCCAGAGAGGTTATCTGAAAAGACTAGGAAAGCATTGGGTCACACTGAAAACCCAGAATGTAACCTTAACTGCCTGGGTTTGAAAAGATAGTCATGTACACCACTGATCTATAATTAGGACAGCTCAATTGTTGGCTGAAAACATTCCATGGACGTTGTAATGTTCCTGAGCAAAGAGCACTGTCTCTTGGGTTAAAGTATGATTGGACAGATACCCTCAGGACAGAGCCCTCTGAGTGCAGCCCTCCAAAGAGCTAGAGAGGTTTGTTTGCATTCCAGGGTGGTGAAGGTAGTGAAGTACAGACCTTCCTCCTCCTCAGAGGACTGATTTCTATTCCTGAACAAAAGCTCCTTCCTCTTTCTCTCTCAATCTCTCCACACACACCTCCCCCCAGAGAGGAGGAGGGGCAGACAGCCAGTCACCCTACATAAGCCATGTGTTTCACAATATGGTGCTCCTCTCTTGGTGTCTGTGTCAGTATCTCTGGTTCTCACCGAGTTGCCATGTGAGGAATGGGGACACGGGGAACTGACACAAGATGCTCTGTGAGGAAATATGAGGTCTATTTCCTAATCTAGCCAAAGGTCTCACGTTTCTGTTAGTGTATATGTATAATATAGTGGCAGGCTAACTTGTGAGCTTGCAGGGAGGTGCTGTCTCAAACTCTGCCCAGTTTAAGACTTAATACATCCAGATAGTCCACGATAATCCTAGTTTACACCAACTATACACAATGATTATTAATATGCCTCATTTCATTCTCAAAAATGTCCCTATTCAGAAGGCAAATTATACCGTCACCCAACATACAATCCACATAACCTCAAGCAATATCCTTAAAGGGTAATCTTACCTGATTTTTTTTGCAGAATGACTAAGTACAAAGCTACCAGAACTGCCGTAAGGCTGCAACTTTAAATGAAAGCCCAGTAGGAGAGGGTCTCTGCTGAAAACTTACAGCAACAATTCTCAAACCTGGCTTCATTTTACAATCACCTGGGGAGCTTTTCAAACCCATCAGTGACTGGCCTCCAATCTCAGTCCACTCAAATGGGAATCTCCTGGGAAAGGGTTCAGGTGCTGGTATGTTTTTATACACTTTGCAGCTGATTTTAACGTGTACATAGGGTTAACCACCACTGGATTGGATGGACGAAATGTGTAGCCATGACTTACCGCTCCAACTGTAACCAGTTTTTGAAGTGGGTTTTCTTCTATTCTTTTGAGGCCCAGAGGGATGAAGCAAATTTACCAAATTCAACACAAGAATCAATGACTAAGTAGAAACCCTGTCTTGATCCTCTGACTACCAAACCTGTCTTCTTTCCACTGCACCAAACTCCTACAATATAAGCGCAGCATTGCTGTATAGTATAACCGCATTATACATGAATTTTTAGAATAATTTATAATTGTTTAGTGGCATGATTCTATGTATATCTTATTAACCTATATTTTTGAATGCTCATCAAATATAATTATGAACTGGCTGCTTGAACATCATGCAATGTCTTTCAATAACTTAGTGGTGGTATTGTTGTTATAATTATCATTAAAATTGGAGGGGAAAAAAGACAGAGAGAGAATGTAGGCAAAGAATAGCAGAAGGCACTCACTAATTCTGATCTCTTTGCAAGATCCAAATAGTGTCTTATACCAAGAGGATTCTGGCAGAACCCAGGTGAGCAATATTTACAGCATCTGTATAAGCAGATAGCTGGAATGGTAACACAGGTTCAAAATGAGTAGAGAAAAGCCATGTTCAATTCATTTCCTTATTTTACAGATAAAGCCAGAACCATGCAGTGAGTTGAGATGCAGAGCTAGAATTAGATGTTGGGTAGTTTGGCCTTCACTGGATTCCTAACTCTACCATGATTCAGGGTAGTGTCCCTTACAGTGTTCCTTATAAAGGAGTGAAGAAGGAGGGATGGAGGAAGGAGGGAGGGGGAGAGAGAGAGAGAGAGAGAGAAAGAGAGAAGGAGAGAGAGAGAGAGAATAATCTATATTCCCTGTAATTAATCCATCAAGGTTGTTTGGTCCTGATACCTGAATTCAAACTCAGGCAGTCTGAAAATGTTTTAACTCTTATGCAAAACTGCCTCCCCAAAGTACTTAATAATGCTAATAAATAATTTATATATTGTTTCTTAATTTGCAAATTTCATGTAAATATATTATACTAGAGGCCCAGTGCATGGACTTGTGCACAGGTGGGGTCCCTCAGCCTGGTCTGTGGGGATCGGGATGAAACCGGCTCTCCAACATTCCCGGAGGGGTCCTGGATTGTGAGAGGGCGCAGGCCAGGCCAAGGGACTCCACTGGTACACAATCAGGGCTGGGGAGAGACCACGGGAAGTCTCCAAGGCATGTCCGGCCCATCTCGTCCAGTCTCAATGGGCGGACCCCAGCAGCAAGCTACCAGTCTGAGTTTCTGCCCCCTGGTGGTCAGTGTGCATCATAGCAACTGGTCAAATAGTCGGACACTTAGCATATTAGGCTTTTATTATATAGGACAGGGGTGGGCAAACTTTTTGACTCTAGGGCCACAATGGGTTCGTAAACTGGACCGGAGGGCCAGAACAAAAGCATGGATGGAGTGTTTATGTGAACTAATATAAATTCAAAGTAAACATCATTACATAAAAGGGTACGGTCTTTTTTTTTTTTTTAGTTGTATGCATTTCAAACGGGCCGGATCCAGCCCGCTGGCCGTAGTTTGCCCACGGCTGATATAGGATTACTTTGATACAATATAGAGCTATTGGCCCTCAGAATTGGGAATATAACAACTTCATGATATTATTTAGATCATTGAGATTGTGGGCTAGACTTATGTTAAGAGCAGTTTCTGGTTTCTTCTCCTTTTCCCAGAAGCTTATGGAGAATTACTCTGTGGGAATTACCCCTTGCCATAACAATATAAATCTATAATTCTTTTGGGCAAAAATAAGGAACAGGAATTCTACCTGCACTAGTAACTAATCCAATTCTTAATTTTGAGGGTAAAGCCTGTGCTCTAATTCTTCTTATGTCATCTTTGGATATTATAAAATACAAACCAATTATAAAATATTTCCTTATAGTACCTAGCAGTCTTGCTTGTCATACACCTAGTGGTGTGCAGAGGTTTTCTCTTGCTGTAAAACAGAGATACCGTAACTAGTAAGCACCAATGTTATCAGGTTCCTGCTGTTATATTTAATTTACATGGGTAGGAGGGAGGGCCAGAAATCCAAACTTTAGCCTTAAGCTAGCAGTCTGTGGCTCAGCCACTGTGCTAACCAGACTAAAATATTAAATATTTAGGCTCAGGGGATCTGTGATAGCTTAGACCCAGCTGTAATATTGGTTTAGCAATCAGGAAAAATATCTTGCCACCTCAGAAGCAAAATTAAAGTAACAATCATTAAACAAAATGTAACTGACTGGGTGTTATAACTTTGAGCTACAATATGAATAAAGGTGTGCATTTTTCCATTGTCTCAAACTGTCAATAATTAAAATAATTCTTCAATGTAGTTTATCTAGCAACCATTAAATAACCCAAGATGAGAAAGCCTAATAAACTACATAAGTGTATTGTATTGATGCACAGTATTTTCCATAATTCTATGAATACATATAAATATACCTCATTAACCTAGACTTCACTAATTTAGAGAGTGGATTGATACAGACACTGAATATTTCTGAAACTGCTCAGACACAAAATCTCTGTTCAGATTAATAATGCCACATTTAAATGAGTTGAGTGCTGATAAGACAAGAAGAAGTTCATTGTCTTAGAGATCCTTTTAAGTTGGATTTTTATAACTGCGTTATTATTTGGAAATGGAAGTGTTAATTTTAGGGTATATTGAAATTCACTGGATAAAAAGTACTTCCAAGGCAAAATGGCATGGCTATTAGACTGAACCTAATAAGGGCTGAATCCTAGCTCTGCCATTTGCCTAGCTGGCTAAGTTACATTTAATGAAATGCTGCCTTAATGAACAAAAGGAGAAAAGCACTTGCAATTGAGTCAGCTGAAGAGAAACTTGATCACACGATTACCATGTACACATCCTTACCCAGACTCTGACTCAAGTAGACAATGATTCATTAAATACAGAATTCAAAAGTATCCCTGATACTCAGGTACTGATTCCACAAATAAACCCCATCTCTGGCTCAAAGCTATCCTAAACCAAGGCTGCCTGTGGGGGTGTATAGAAAGGCGGGCCCACAAAGGCCATGCGATCTTGGCAGTCATTGAACACCACTGAGCTTCATTGTCTTCCATTGGTAAAATGAATATAATACCAATTCAAACAATTGTTGGAAGGATTCAGTTAAATGAGATAATGCTTCAATAACTGATAACTTTTAATGCAGGCAAGGCAATGATATTAGTATATTAAAAATAAGCATTTGGTCTAAGAGAAAATGTTTTAATAGTAGTCATTTGAACATAATAGGGTATTGAAATTGAGATCATTTTTTTAAGCTGAAAGCAGCATCACTTGTTGACTTATTCTAGGACTGCTTAGCAGTTGCTGGGTAAGCTACATTACTCTTAATCTTTTCAGATCAAATTCAAAAAGTAAACAAATAAACCACATAACTAGATAACAGACCGTATTTGTCAGGGTTCTCCAAAGAAACAGAACCAATACAAGATAAATACAAATCTATATATATAAAGGCTAAGTGACTGGCCGACTGGCTGACCAGCTGGTAAATATAACGTGCACTGATCACCAGGGGGCAGATGTTCAACGCAGGAGCTGCCAAGCTTCCATGACTTGGCAGCGGTGGTTCTCAGGTGACGCACCCTGGAACCAGATAGGATGGAACTCTCGCACACTGGGACCCCTCAGGGGATATCTGAGAGCCAGTTTTGGCCCCCTGCCAGAAGGACCCCACTCACTCTGCAGACGCCCTTCGAGCCACGGCACTGCCCCAGGTGTGGCCTGGCTGGGGAGGGGCCACAGAAGGTTGGCTCCAGGGCGTGTCTGGCCCATCTCCCACAGTCCCTCCCAACCACCACCTTCTAATTAATTTCCTTTCAATGTGCACGAATCCGTGTACTGGGTCACTAGTATAAATATAAATATGTACAGAGATTTATTATAAAGTGTTGGTTCGAGTAATTACGAAGCCTGAGATGTTTCCCAATCTGCCCTCTGTAAGCTGGAGACCCAGGAGGCTGCTGTGTAGTTCAAAGGCCTAAGAGCCTCAAAGCCAAGGTATAGATTCCAATTCAAGTCTGAGATCCTAAGAATCAGGAGCACCAAGGCAGGAGAAGGTAAAAGTTCCAACTCAAACAATCAGACAATGAGTGAATTCAAATTTCCTCTGCCTTTTTGTTCTGTTCAGGCCCCCTGGAAGTTCCCCCCACCCATGCTGGGGACTGCAATCTGCTTTGCTTCATCTACTAATTTGAATACTAATTTCTTCCACACACACACACACAGACACACACACACACACACCCCTTGAGCCAGCTATCTGCCCATTCCTTGGCCCACTTAAGTTGACACATAAAACCAATAGCCATCACATCAGGTGACTTGATACCTAGTTAATGATTATTTGTTACCATGGTGGCTTTTACTCCTCCTCCTCTTTGTTCTCTTCTTTTTTTCCAGTAGCAGAATCATTTTTTTCAAATAAAATTTTACCTGGAATCGGGGAAAAAATGGGAAGGGATCTTTTGCCCTCCACTGGCCCTCCCAGACCCCTTACCCTTGAGACAATTTTGAGGGATGTTAATGTTCTGTGGGATACAGAATGAGAACCATTCTACTCCACAGTAAGGCACTATTTCTACAAGCCTATTTGGGAAGGGAAATTAAAGAATTAAATATTCTTATTCACATTTGAAAGTAATAAATCTATCTGGACATTATACTAAATTTAGCAAGGCTTTTTCTAGTATAAAATATTGAAAGAATGTCATATACATGTACTAAACTTACTAAAAGACTTTTTCTTCATGGAGCTTATATGATAAAATATGATAAAATGTGATTAAAATGTAACTAATTTAGAAGTGAGTATATTTTTTCTAGTGACTTTCCAGCACCTTTAAAACCTTTTGTGCCATATTTTATTTCTTCTAAAAAATACTGAAAATGTGTGTGTATGTGTGTGTGTGTGTGTGTGTGTGTATCTTGTTCTTACATGTGTATAAGACAGCAAGCAAGAAATAAAATGAGTTCCTAGCACAGTTAGGCTAGTACTGAGCCTTTCACATTTTTTTTTCTCACTTGATTCTCATGTGACTTGAATGTACCTAGGCCTCAAATGCCCCTGGGTAAGAATGAGGCTACTATATTAAACATTAATATTCACTTGTGTTTGCTGTTTCTCACTTTCTCAGTTTCCCACTTTCATTGATGTTGAGCATATTTTTTTGTGTGTGCTTACGTGCCATCCTTATATCTTGTTTGCTGAAATTTGTGTTCATTTTGCCAGTTTTTAAAAATTGGTAGTTTTCTTAATACTGAGTTTTCAGAGTTCTTTATATAATCTAGAATCAGGTCTTTTATCAGATCAGCAAATATTTTCTCATCTGTGACTTTTCAATACCTTAGCAGTGTCTTTGAAAAGCATAACTCTTTAGTTTTGGTGAAGTCTAATTTATCATTATTTTGGTGTATTGTCTAAGAAATCTGTACCTAACCCAAGGTAACAAAGATTTTATCCTGTGCTTTCTCCTATAAGTTGCATAGTTTGGATTTTACATTTACTTGTAAAATCTATTTTGAGTAAATTTCTGTCTACCAGTATGTTATGAGGTCTGAATGAAAGCTCACTTTTCAGAATACAAATGTACTTTTTTTTTTTTTTTTTCAGAAACTTTGGTGGAAAAATCCTTCTTCATTGAATTGTCTTTTCACACTGGTCAAAAATTCTTTGTCCATATATGTGTGGAAGTATTCTGGGTTCTTTGTTCTGTTCCATTTTTTCATTTGCCCATCTTTATGTCAATATCACAATGTCTCAATTACTGTGGGTTTATAAGAAGTCTTGAAATCCAGTCATTTTAGTCCTTCAGCCTTGATTCTTTTTCAAAATTGTTCAACCATTTGCATAGGCATATAAATTTTGGAACTTGTTTTTCAATTTCCACCCTCCAAAAATCCCATCAAAACAAAAGAAAATGAAGCCCCTCTGGAATCCTGACTGGGATGGAATTGAATGTATAGATCAATCTGGGACAGTTGGCATCTTGACAACCCTGAGTCTTTGGATCTTTGTTACATTTTTAAAAATAATTTAGGTCTTTTTTAATTTCTTTCAGCTATGTCTGGAGATTTTCAGAGTACAGGTCTTAAGCATTTATGTCAGATTTAGTCCCAGGTATTAAAAATATTTGAAGCTATTATAAGTGGTATTTTTTAATTTCAATTTGATATTTTTTATTGATAGTATATAGAAATATAATTGATTTTTAAAAATTGACTTTGATACCTTGCAACTTTGCTATAAATACATATTCGTCCTATAATTTTTGTCTATTTCATTTATCAGTTTTTGCTTCATATATTTTAAAGCTCTGTTATTAGGTGCACAGATATTTAAGAATATTATGTTCTTTTAGTCAGTTGAGTATCATTATGAAATGACCTTCATCTGTGGTAATATCTGCTGCTCTGAAATCTAGTATTTCTGGTACTGATATAACTAATCCTAATTCTGCACTGTGACTTTAACAGTGACTCTAATTATTTTACCTAACAGTTTTAACTTTTCACCTTACACATCGTAGTTTTCATCTCTAGAAATTCAATTTAGATACCTTTTATAGCTTTCATATATTCACTTAATATTTTGAACATATGAAATAGAACTATAATAACTGCTTAATGTCCTCCTCTGCTAATTCTATTTTGGCAGTGCTTGGTCAGTTTCAATTGATTAACTGATCTCCTCACTATAGATTAAAATTTCCTGCTTCCTTGCATGCATTGTAATATTTTATCAGTTGCAAAACATAATGAGTTTTACCTGTTGAGTGGATATTTTTCTGTTACTGCACATATTCTTGGCTTTTGTTGTAGTGTACGATGCAGTGACTCTCAAGAAGTTTGACCATTTCAAGTCTTGCTTTTGAGATGTTTTAGGCAGGACTGGAGCACTGTTACTTCAGATCCTTTTAGGAAGTCCTTTTCTGGGCCTCAACTAGTTTGCTCTCTTGAATACACTGTTCGGGACTCTATTGAATACCCAATGGGTGCCTTCTGCAGCTCGTCAGAGTTCTTTCTCTGTACAGACCTCTCCTGTCCAATATTCTGTCCAGCAAACTCTAGAAACCTTCTTCTCCTGGACTCTCACCATTGTCTCCTCAATCCAGGGAGTTCACTGGGTTCTTCCTGGGTCCTCCTCCCTATACTGCAACCTGGATACATTCTCAATGTCCTAATATAAAGAAAGCAATTATATGGACCACCTTGTTGATGTGCTCTCCCTCAGACATCACTGTGCCAATGTCCAATGCCTTGGCTACCATTGTTTCATGCATATATATACTACATATATAAACATATATGTATCACACATTTTTTTTGTTTTAGGCCAGAGGCTAAATTCAGTCCTTGTTACTGTATCTTTGTCAAGAGTGTAAATTCCTCCTGATTTTCTACAGTTGGAAATATGGTTACCTTTGATACGTTTGAATAAAAAGAAAATTCTAATAGAAAGACAAACCTAAATAAGGTGCCACTTGGGAAAACCCAAGATCAATATAAAGACACTGGGAATAGGAGTATATAGCACATTATGAGTGGTTCTAAATCAACCAAACACAAAGCTTTTTCATTGTTATTATTTTAAACCATTAGTAGCATCACATGGTCACAATACCTAAAGCTGATCTTCCTTCAAATGTATGAATCAACCTTTATTTAGATTTAATTTTTTATCTTTTGACATTTTATGAATCTTAGCTTCAAAATGTCAAAGGCTTCAAAAATTTACTCCAAATGATGTCATTCCTTCTCATGGTCAAATTCTGCACTATGCCTTTTAATAGTGACTATGATTGTAACACCTGTTTTAACTCTCATTAACTCTCTTATATTTCTTATAAAATATAAAGTGAGGATATTAAAAAGTCATTATGCATTGATTAATAAACTACAACATCACATCTAAACAAATATTGACTTGCAACACCTAAACCAGTGATGGCGAACCTATGACACGCGTGTCAGAGGTGACATGCGAACTCATTTTTTTGGTTGATTTTTCTTTGTTAAATAATGGCATTTAAATATATAAAATAAATATAAAAAATATAAGTCTTTGTTTTACTATGGTTGCAAAATATCAAAAAATTTCTATATGTGACACGGCACCAGAGTTAAGTTAGAGTTTTTCAAAATGCTGACACGCTGAACTCAAAAGGTTCGCCATCACTGACCTAAACCATCAATCAAAAGATTTTGGAATTAATTGCAGAAAAAAAAATATGGGTCACAAGAAAATCAGTCCATTTTTTTACGTTTCTTTTCTGCCCACACACTTTGCTTCTACTCAGTTTCGTTCTAAACTTTGCCCTGTGCAGCTTGAGCAACAAAAGAACCCAAAGAAGAGTCTTCTGGCATTCACTACTGAGGACTGTGCCAGTCAGGTGGAAGAGGAGAATGGGTCTCAGTGAACTGGGGCACTGAAGCCCATCAAGGATTAAGATGACTCAGAATAATGTGTGCTCTGATTGCCTAATGCAGTGACATCCATTGGTGATTTGGGAATAAATCCCCGAGCACCAGGAGTTTGAATCATCAAATTTGAGTGGCAGGAAGTTAAGGATGTACCATAACCACAGAAAGTGGAGAACCTAGAATACTGCAGAATAAATACCAGAGGATTTACTCAGACCTTGCAGCTGAACAATCACACAAGTTTTACACAAATTATACCTAAGTTGGAAATAGTACTTATTAAGGGCTTGTCGAGTATTTGGCACTGTATTCACAACCTGACACATATATACTCAATCCTCACAGCACGTGTGGAAATCATACTGCTGTCCACATTTCACAAATGAGAAAATGGAAGCACTAATTAACTGAGCCAGTATTTGAATCTAGGTCTAATTCCAAAGACTTTTCCTTCTTCTTTTTTTATTTGTTCATTTTTTTTAACACAAAATAGATGTGCATGGTACTGAATTGAAAAGGTATAAAATGTAAAATGTGTCCCTGCTATCACTTCCTCCAGACACAGTTCCTCTCCAAAGTGACAATTATGTTATTAGTTTGTGTATCTTTATAGAGATGTTTTATCAGCCATAATAGTGGACTTGTCTATATCTCTTTTCAGTTCTATTAGTTTTTACCTCGTGTATTTTGACTGCTGTTAGGTTTATAACAGGTTCATAACTATTGTTAGGTTATATCACCTTTGAGAATGGATGCACGTATTATTATTTAATGCACTTCTTTATTGCTAATAATCTTCCCTGTTCTAAAATCCACTTTAGATATTAATCTAGCTCTTCCAGGTCTCTTTTGATTAATGTTAGCTTGGCTTACCTTCCTCCATCTCTCTTCACTTTTAACTTATCTGAGTCTTTATGTTTAAAATAGATTTCTTACCCTGTCACTTTTATTCTCTGACAAGTCCAAGAAAGGCATTCATGTTCAGTTGTCCAACCTTTTTTGATTGAAGTCAGGAACATTGACCTCCATGCTATTTACAGGTCAGAGGTGAAACCAGAAGTTTTTTTCCAGCCCAATTATTTTTAAAGATAATTTATTCTCAGAGACAATGAACATGCATTTTAATAAAAATAAATTCTTACTTTTCTATTGACTAGAGCAGTAATATGTGCATTGAATTCACCTCAAGAGTTATATACATTGTTTTAAAATTCAGTAAAAAGGAGAGTTAATAAGATTCAGCTATATTTCATTTAAGGTTGGATTTAGTTTTATTATAAGACTGTTCTTACCATGTATTTTGTTACTATCTCGTTACTACCTCAGAGAAAGCATTAAAATCCAAGAAGCCTAAGTTAAACATCTGACCTGTCTTTTTTTTTAAAGAAGATACATAAGATTAACTTGGAAAATGCTGCAAATAGTCTTACAGTGATCTTAACTATTTCCTTGACCATAACTTTGAATCTGCATCCTGCTATTGGTTTGGTACCATGATATATATATTTTTTTGTCAAATATATTTTATTGATTTTTTTTTCATGATTTTGTAACCAATGTCATTGATTTTATTTTATTATTTTTTTTTTCGCTTAAAGTATTACAAAGGGTATTACATAAGTGTCCTTTTTTCCCCCCCACCCTTGACAACCCCCTGCCCTCCCTTACCCCCCAGTGTCTTATGTCCATTAGTTATGCTTATATGCATGCATTCAAGTCCTTCAGTTGATCTCTTACTCCCCTCCCTCCTGCCCCCCAACTCTCTCTGGCCTTCCCACTGCAGTTTGACAATCAGTTTGAGGCAGCTCTGCCTCTGTATCTATTATTGTTCAAAAGTTTGTAATGGTCTTTATTATCCATGAATGAGTGAGATCATGTGGTATTTTTCCTTCATTGACTGGCTTGTTTCACTTAGCATAATGCTCTCCAGTTCCATCCATGATGTTGCAAATGGTAGGAGTTCCTTCTTTTTAACAGCAGCATAGTATTCCATCGTGTAGATGTACCACAGTTTTCTAATCCATTCATCTACTGATGGGCACTTAGGCTGTTTCCAGATCTTAGCTATGGTGAATTGTGCTGCTATGAACATCTGGTTACATATATCCTTTCTGATAGGTGTTTCTGGTTTCTTGGGATATATTCCTAGTAGTGGGATCACAGGGTCAAATGGGAGTTCCATTTCCAATTTTTTGAGGAACCTCCATACTGCCTTCCATAGTGGCTGCACCAGTCTGCATTCCCACCAGCAGTGCACAAGTGTTCCTTTTTCTCCACATCCTCTCCAGCACTTGTCGTTTGTTGATTTGTTGATGATGGCCATTCTGACAGGTGTGAGATGGTACCTCATTGTTGTTTTGATTTGCATCTCTCGGATGATTAGTGACTTTGAGCATGTTTTCATATGTCTCTTGACTTTCTGAATGTCCTCTTTTGAAAGGTGTCTATTTAGATCCTTTGCCCATTTTTTGATTGGATTGTTTATCTTCTTTTTGTTAAGTTGTATGAGTTCCCTATAAATTTTGGAGATTAAGCCCTTATCAGATATGACGTTGGCAAATATGTTTTCCCAAGAGGTGGGTTTTCTTGTTGTTTTGTTGATGGTTTCTTTTGCTGTGCAGAAGCTTTTTATTTTGATGTAGTCCCATTTGTTCAGTTTCTCTTTAGTTTCAACTGCCCTAGGAGCTGTATCAGTGAAGAAATTGTTTTGGCATAAGTCTGAGATTTTGTTGCCTTTGTATTCTTCTAGAATTTTTATGGTTTCCTGTCGTACATTTAAGTCCTTTATCCATTTTGAGTTTATTCTTGTGTATGGTGTAAGTTCGTGGTCTAGTTTCATTTTCTTGCATATATCTGTCCAATTTTCCCAACACCATTTATTGAAGAGACTATCTTGGCTCCATTGTATGTTCATGCCTCCTTTGTCAAAAATTAATTGAGCATATTGGTTCGGGCTAATTTCTGGACTCTCTATTCTATTCCACTGGTCTATATGTCTGTTCTTGTGCCAGTACCAGGCAGTTTTGAGAACAGTGGCTTTGTAATACAGTTTGATATCTGGCATTGAGATCCCACCTACTTTGTTCTTTCTCAGGATCGCTGCAGCTATTCGGGGTCTTTTTTTATTCCAGATGAATTTTTGGAGAGTTCGTTCTAGATCTTTGAAGAAGGCCATTGGTATTTTAATGGGAAGTGCGTTGAATTTATAGATTGCTTTGGGTAGTATGGACATTTTAATGATGTTGATTCTACCAATCCAAGAACATGGTATGTTCTTCCATCTGTTTATGTCTTCCTCTATCTCTTTTTTCAACGTCCTGTAGTTTTCTGAGTAGAGGTCTTTAACCTCTTTAGTTAAGTTTATTCCTAGGTATCTTAATTTTTTTGGTGCGATGGTAAATGGGATTGTTTTTCTAATCTCTCTTTCTGAAAGTTCACTATTGGTGTATAGAAATGCCTCAGATTTCTTGGGGTTAATTTTGTATCCTGCTACATTGCCAAATTCATGTATTAAGTGTAGTAGCTTTTGGATGGAGTCTCTAGGGTTTTGTATGTATAATATCATGTCATCTGCAAATAAGGACAGTTTTACTTCCTCTTTTCCAATTTGGATGCCTTTTATTTATTCTTCTTGCCTAATTGCAATGGCTAATACTTCCAGTACTATGTTGAACAGGAGTGGTGAGAGTGGGCATCCCTGTCTTGTTCCTGTTCTTAGGGGAAATGGTGTTAGTTTTTGACCATTGAGTATGATGTTGGCTGTGGGCCTGTCATATATGGCTTTTATTATGTTGAGGTATGATCCTTCTATTCCCACCTTTCTGAGAGTTTTTATCAAAAATGGGTGTTGGATTTTGTCGAATGCTTTTTCTGCATCAATTGATATGACCATGTGGTTTTTTTCTTTCAATTTGTTTATGTGATGTATCACATTTATTGATTTACGGATGTTGTACCATCCTTGCATCTCTGGGATAAATCCTACTTGGTCATGGTGTATGATCCTTCTGATGTACTGCTGGATCCGATTTGCTAAGATTTTGTTGAGGATTTTGGCATCTATGTTCATGAGGGATATTGGCCTGTAATTCTCTTTCATTGTGATGTCTTTACCTGGTTTTGGTATTAGGGTGATGCTGGCTTCATAGAATGAGATTGGAAGCGTTCCTTCCTCTTGAATTTTTTGTAGTAGTCTGAGGAGGGTAGGTTTTAGTTCTTCCTTGAATGTTTGGTAGAACTCCCCTGTGAAGCCGTCTGGCCCTGGGCTTTTGTTTGCTGGAAGCTTTCTGATGACTGCTTCAATTTCTTCCATAGTTATTGGCGTATTGAGGTTTTTAGATTCTTCCTGATTGAGTTTTGGAATGTTGTATTTTTCTAGGAATTTGTCCATTTCCTCCAGGTTGTCTAGTTTGTTGGAGTAGAGTTGCCCGTAGTATTGTTTAACAATCATTTGTATTTCTGTGGGGTCTGTTGTTATTTCGCCTCTATCATTTCTGATTTGGTTTATTTGGGACCTTTCTCTTTGCTTCTTGGTGAGCCTGGCTAGGGGTTTGTCAATCTTGTTTATCCTTTCAAAGAACCAGCTCTTGGTTTCATTGATTTTCTGTATTGTTTTTTTGGTCTCTATGTCATTGATTTCTGCTCTAATCTTTATTATCTCCTTCCTTCTGCTCACTCTGGGGTTTTCTTGTTGCTCTCTTTCTAATTCTTTGAGTTGTAGAGTTAGATGATTAACTACCATTTTTTCTTGTTTTTTGAGATAGGCCTGTAGAGCTATAAACTTCCCTCTCAGGACTGCTTTCATTGTGTCCCAGAGGTTTTGGATTGTTGTGTTTTCATTGTCATTAGTGTCCAGGATGTTTTTAATTTCTTCTTTGATGTCATCGGTAACCCAATCAATATTTAATAACATGCTATTCAGCTTCCAAGTGTTTGAGTATTTTGGGTTGTTTTTATTGTAGTTTATTTCTAACATTATGCCATCATGGTCTGAGAAGATGCTTTTTATGATCTCAATCTTCTTGAATTTGTGGAGACTTTGCTTGTGACCCAATATGTGGTCTATTTTTGAATATGTCCCATGAGCACCTGAGAGGAATGTATATTCCGCAGCTGTGGGGTGTAGTGTTCTGAAGATGTCAATTAAGTCCATCTGATCTAGTGAGTCATTTAGGATTGCTGTTTCTTTGCTGAGTTTTTGTCTAGCGGATTTATCCAGTGATGTCAGTGGTGTATTAAAGTCCCCTACTATGATTGTGTTATTGTCGATATCTCCCCTGATATCTTCCAGAAGTTTTCTTATGTATGTGGGTGTTCCTGCATTGGGTGCATATATGTTTACCAGGGTTATATCTTCTTGTTGTATTGATCCCTTTAGTATTATGAAGTGGCCTTCCTTATCTCTGGTTATGGCCTTCACTTTGAGATGTATTTTGTCAGATATAAGTATTGCTACCCCAGCTTTCTTTTCCTTTCCATTTGCGTGAAAGATATTTTTCCATCCCTTCACTTTCAGTCTGTGTGAGTCCCTTCTAATGAGGTGGGTCTCTTGTAGACAGCAGATGTATGGGTCATGTTTTTTTTAACCATTCAGCCACTCGATGTCTTTTATTTGGAGCATTTAGTCCATTTACATTTAAAGTTATTATTGAAAGGTACTTGTTTGTAGCCATTTCTTTTTTGGGTGTGTGTGTGGCTGTTTTCTTTCTGAGCTTGATATTTCTTCTTTTACACCAGTCCCTTTAGCATTTCTTGCATGGCTGGCTTGGTGGTGATAAACTCCCTTAGCCCTTTTTTGTCTGTGAAGCTTCTTATTTCCCCTTCAATTTTGAATGATAGCCTTGCTGGATAGAGTATTCTTGGATTCAGTCCTTTGCTTTGCATCACTTTGTAGATTTCCGTCCATTCTTTTCTGGCCTGATGTGTTTCTGTTGAGAAATCATTTGATAATCTAATGGGAGATCCCTTGTATGTTACTTTCCGTCTCTCTCTTGCAGCCTGTAAGATTCTCTCTTTATCCTGAACATTTGCCATGGTAATTATGATGTGTCTTGGTGTGGGTCTTTTCGGGTTCACCTTGTTTGGGACTCTCTGGGCTTGTGTGACATTTTTCTTCCCCACCTCAGGGAAGTTTTCTGATATTATTTCTTCGAATAGGTTTTCTAATCCATGTTCATCTTTCTGTTGTTCTGGCACCCCTATTATTCGTATGTTGCTTCGTTTCATGTTGTCCCAAAGTTCCCTTAGGCTCTCCTCCTGTCTTTTAATTTTTTTCTCCATTTGCAGTACAGTTTGAGTGTGTTTTGCTTCCTTGTCTTCTAATTCACTGATTCGGTCCTCCGCTTCTCCCAGTCTACTGTTGATACTTTCAATGGTGTTTTTTATTGCAGCTATGTCGCTCTTCATTTCTTCTTGGGACTTACTTAAGTTGTTGATTTTTTCATCTGTTTCTTCTAGCTTCTTGCATACGTAGTTGAGTTTTTCATCTGTTTCTTCTTGCTTCTTGAACATCCGGTGCATGTACTCTAGGAACCTTATTCTGAATTCTTTTTCCGTCATGTTGCATATCTCTGTCTCACTTAGCTGCTTTTCTGGCGAGTCCTCCTTTTCTTTCCTTTGGGGGTTTCTTTGTCTACCCATGTTTGATCTCACTGACATTACTAGTTGTTGAATCGTTCAGTGGCTGGACCCTGGGTGGCAGTGGCTGCTCCCTGGGTGGCAGTGGCTCCTCGGTCTGTGGTTGCTCCTTGGGCGGTTGTGGTAGCAGCGGCTCCTCTGTTGATAGCAGGGCCTCTGATGGGTGCTGTTCACAGTTGTGGTGGCTCTTCTGGCTGGTGGAGGGAGGCTTCAGACGCAGCAACTGTTCCCCAGGCAGAGCGTGTGGTGATCAGGAGGCCGCTGTTGCTTGAATCTTTCCGTGGAGGGGTGCAGGTCTCCCCTTGGCTCTTGCAGTCTCGCTGTTTGCGAATCGTTGCCTCCGGGTTAGTAGCCGATCTCTGGATGCCGGTAAACGCTGCCTGAGATGGCGCGGTCTCGCCGCTGCGCTGGCGCCCAGAGGGAGGTTTCAGCCTCAATCTCTAACCATCCGCATTTTTTTGGAGTTTTCTGTCTTTCCTGGCTGCAGACTGTCTCTCAGCTGAACCTCCCCAGCTTGATCGGGCTGATTGTTACCCGTTTCAGCTGCTCGCCCCTATCTGGTCCGGGACAAAGCACCAACACGTCTGTCTAAGCCTCCGCCATTTTCTCCTCCCCTATTTTATTGATTTTTTACAGAGAGGAAGCGAGAGGGATAGAGAGTCAGAAACATCGATGAGAGAGAAACATCGATGGGCTGCCTCCTGCACACTCCCTAATGGGAATGTGCCCACAACCAAGGTACATGACCTTGACTGGAATTGAACCTGGGAGCCTTCAGTCCTCAGGCCAACGCTCTATCCACTTAGTCAAACTGGTTAGGGCGATATTTTTGTTCTTTAAAAAAGTCATTCAATAATTTATTAAAGAGAAACCATCCTTTTTTTGTTTTTACAGATATGTTCGTGAATATAACCATTCTTGATTATTACCCTTGGACCCCATCATGAGGGATCATACTAGTGACTACTAGGAGGGACAAAAAGGGCCTAAACAATTGAGGTAACAATTATGGATCTTCTGGTAGTTTTTCTTTCTCCATTTTAAGTAATAACTCAGATTTCTTAAAGTAAGTAGAGCCATCAAAAGGCAAGATCTCTGACATAGTTTAGGAGTGTTTTGTACAGCTATGACATTCCAGCTATAAATGTAGACTTTGATACCTTTTGCTTAAGACATATAGTTGGAAAATATATTTCTGAAAAACTATGGCAATTCCTTTCCTTAAGAGATTTTTGAATGAACTGTTTTTATTGAAATGGCATATTATCTCAGTTCTATATTGCTGGTTAACAAGTCATCCTAAAACTTCATGATTTAAATCACAACAGTTTATTATTTCTAAGATCCTGATGGTTGACTGATTCTTCTACTGGTCTGGTTTGATCATACTTATGTGGGTACATTCTGCTGGTAGGAAACCTAAGGATGGGCTCAGTTGTGATAGGTGGAATTGCTGGACCAATATCTCCATGTGATATTCTATCCAGGACTCCATCAAGGAAGCATTTGGAAGAGGGCAAATTTCAATGGATAAGCTCTTATTGGACCTCTGCTAGCATCATGTTTGCTGACATCCCATTGGCCAAGCCAGCTGGGAGAGGAACATGGATACTGGGAGACTTGCTTTAACCAGACACTCACATTCCACAAAGAGAGGAACAGAGGTACATTGGCAGTCACTGGTCCATAACAATTATGCAGTCCTGCCAGGCACATGTTTTGTCAAGTTCCACAACTCTAAGATAAGGAGCTGTTCCCTGATAGAGACCAGTCCTGTTTATCAGCACCCTAATCCTTTCTTTTCCTCATTTCCATCTTGGATTTTTAGTCATTTTAATATGACATGAATTTGCCTGAATATGACATGAGTTTGGGAGTGCTTCCTTTGGAGCACTCACTATTGTTCTGTCTGTAGATATCCCTTCCACCCCATCCTCTCCCTTTCACCTCATCCTCCCTCTTCCTCCCTTCAATTATACAAACATTAGATCTCTTCACGAAGTCCCACATGTCTCTTGCATTTTCATTTCCTTTTTAAGAATTGTGCATTCCATGGGAGCTAACAATAATAGAGCTGGAGCAAACACACTCAGGTGAGCTGAGAAATAACAGAATGTCCATCACTTGTTCCAGATGAGTTTGTAGGCTTCTTGGACCATTTGGTCTGAGGATAAAAGGGTGGATTTACTGTTGGGTAGCAGCTAATGACATTCTGTGGCTGAAGAGAGAGAAATTAGGTGGCTATCACGCTGAAGGAAAGGCCCTTTACTGAGGACAAAAGGATGGGATTAGAAGAAGGGGGCAGAGTGCATCGAAAATGGGTTAAGAGAAATACTAACACTTCTCCTCTTTTTAACCCAGCGTCCTTAGTCCACACAGTTTCTCCAGAATTCTTGTTTAACATGGTATTTTATCATCCTGTTCTTATCACTACTCAACTAGAAAAAGAAGGAAGAAACGATGACCAAGAAATAATGCATGTGCGGCACTTATATTCTCTCTCACCCACTTTATGAGGACAGGAAAACTTAATTTAGGATAGGGAAACTTTCATAGGATTTCCCACTTCTGGGATTATGTAAACACATGCCCCAAGAACGTGCTGGATTTGCTGCACAGTCTCTGGCCCCTACTCTGTGTAACTGAAATGAGGATTTTAGTTGGTAAGGGAGTGGAGTGTGCTATCAGCCAGCCATTGATACTTTCCAAATAGCCACTCTCTGCTTATGAAAAGATGATAAGGCAAATCACTACATTGTAAGAGCCAGACCTGGAAGGAGGGTAAATTGGTTCTCCCCTTCACTTGAACGGATATAAAGAAGTTCTCCTGCATTCACCCCAGAAATAAGACTTTCTTAGCAGAAAGAAGATATTCAAGTGCAATGCTTTAGAACAAATAGCATAGATTATGACCATTAAACAAAAATCAAACAAACAAAACAAAAAAAAAACGCCTTTGAAATCTGATACAGCCAAAAAGGCACTCTACTTAAGCCCAAAAATCTATCCCAGATATGTCACTTACTATTTTTGTGACCGCTGGCAAAATATTTAAACACATTCAGCCTCCGACTTTAAAACAGAGGGGGAGATGCGTGCAAACTCTACCTCATTACTGTTTTGTGAGGAGGATAAAATGAGATAATGCGCATGAAGCACTTTGGAAAGCCTTGAGCACTGTGCTGATGTAAGACATTATTTTTGTACTGATACCTATTATGGGAAAACTAAAAGATTAATTCAAGACCATGCCGCATGGTTATGAAAAACTCTGTACTTCACAATATTCAGTTATTTTTAAAGATCCCCATTACCATAGGCATAAACATTTAATCAGCCACTGGAAGAAAAATAAAACACATCCCCAAAGAGCTTTGCCTAAGAAAAGCTGATAAACAGAATCATGCCATGTTTGCTTCCTAGTCTTCCTTCAGTATTTTCCCACCCTTCCTGCTGCATACTTTGCATACTTAGAGTTCTAGGCCATTGAGAATATATATATATATATATATATATATATACACACATATATATATGGAGGTTTTCTTTGAATGGCAATGATGCAACAGAAACAGATGCCATTATCATGGCTGGTAAAAATGTAGCTCCAGGGGCAGTATCTGCAGTCAGATGTGTCGCTACCCCAGGAAAGCTTGGTTTGCTCTGGTACAGAGAAGCATGCTGAGTCTGCATGTGAATAAATAACATTCTCTCCCTTAGGACTTCATCACTTCTGCTGATGCACCTCGCTGCTTTAATCATTCCGATAGAATCTTTAAAATGGGAGAAAATAGGAAATCATTGGTACAAGGACTGGTCAATCATTGGTATGTAAAGGTTACCGTAAACGAGACATAATTTTGTAGCTATTTCACACTATTGTTAATGTAGGCATGAAACAGAGACACACATTTCCCCGCTTACTTAGCAATGTCCTATTTTCCTTAGCTATTCTTAAAGACTGAATAAGGACACCTTTTTACAGCATTCTCCTTCCTGATTCTAAAAATAGTGAGCAAAAGTAATGTGATTGTGATAACATAAAAATAGCTACCATTTATTGAGCGTCTATTCTGGACCAGGCAGTTGATATACATTGTCTCATTACATTATCACTCTGTGGGGGCATTGCAGTTAGATTTCATTTATAGGTAAGAAAATTATGGAATGATAAATAATTTGATCGGGTAACAAAACTAGTAAGTGGCAAAGTGGTCAAAAGTGAGCCTATGGAATGATTCTCTCCATTTGTTAGTTGCAGGGCATTTGGAAGATGGGAATACTGCTTTCTTTAATTTTCTTAACAACTGAAGAATAACCAGAAAATGTTTTGTTATAGTCACTGAGAATATATTTTCATAATGTCCACTTTTCTGCCTCTTTATGTAGTGGATGCAGCCAGTTTAAAACCTTTGGAAATAAAAAACAGGCTGATAGAAAGGGGAGGAAGGACAGGAAAGAGGGAAAGAAGAAAGGGAAAAAAGAAACCTAAACATAATTGATTTTCTTTTGTTATTCCAGAGCATCAAATTATTATTTTATGAATGGATTCGAGCTGTAATTGAGTAAGATGCAGAACACTGAGGTGATCTTATTGTGAAACATTGTTTTACTAGTCAGGACTCTTTCAGTTGCAAGAGAAGTAAAACTCAAATAAAACCAGCTGGAAAAAAGAGAGAGAGGAAATTTATCTGTCTGGCTCCTGTAATTGAAATGTCTTTGGAAAAAGGCTAGTTTTTTTTGGATATAACAAGATCTGAAAGTTCAAATGATATTTTCTTTCTCTTTGCCCCTTAGTTTTGCTTTCTTCAGTAATATTTTAATTCTTAGGCATTCTCTTCCACGTATCAGAGAAGATGGCCACCTGTATCTCCAACCTTACATCCTTCCTATAAGTAGCATTCCAGAGAAAAGGCCACACACCTTATTCCACCATGTCCAGATCAGTCCAACAAGTTGATGTGATCTTTACTCGAGTTATATAGCCACAATTGGACCAATCTGTCTAGGAGGAGAGAATACTTTAGTTAACCAGCTCATGTCATCTGTCTACCCCTTGTGAGAAAATAACAGCAAGGTTGACATTCTCGTGCTCTTCTCCAAAAGAAGGGATATATGTCAAGAAAAAAGAAAAAGCAGATATCTATTGCAATTACATAAGTGTTTTCACTTTCTAATAGCTTTTCATATTTGCCTCTTTAATCCCCAAAGCAGACAGTAGGAAAAGTAAAAACATATTGAAGAATAGCTTCTGCTAGTTATGTTGAGATTAGTCAAAGCTCTGATGGCTCCTTCCCTTGCCACGTTCCCGAGCAAACTGTGGGATCTTTGGTTCTATTAACATGGTACTAAGTCCCTCCTCTTTGCTTGTCCTTGCTTCTTCACTTGGATGAGCCACTAGCTGATTGACCAGTAATTTTCTCATCTGTTTAAAATGTGCAAAGAAAAGAAATGAACCTGGAAACAAAGCAGTCGTCAATATGCATAAAAACCATATTTACCACACTAAAAACTTGGATGAAAGGTTTGACAAAGAAATGTAATGCTCTTTCTAGTTGTCAGGAAACTTTGTTTTTCAAATACAATTCTGGAAATTGGTACATTTTAATGACTTATGGGCACTAAGATATTCGTATTTTATAGGGAGCCATGAAATGTGTCCCCTACTCAATCACTCTCCGCAGAAAACAGAGATATACAAAATGACCTTAAAGATGGCAGATCCGAATATAACAGGATTGGCTATTACATATTAAAAAATTCTTCTCTATTTAAAAGAGGACTATGTCAGAAAACAACTGATCAGCTATGGAAGCAACATTAGAAAAGAAAACTTGAGCATTATTCATCTAAAAAGTCTCTGAGTAAGAGCCATTCTTGAAAAAATAAGCTGACTTATAGGATTCTCAATTGTTAAGATAATATTCACATTGTAAAAGAATTATCAGTTTCAGTCAGATAAACCATTCATTATGTACATATTTACTTATCACCTAATCTGTGCCCAATATTTTTTAAGACACTTAGCATGTGTCTGTGAACAAAACACACAAAGATCCCTGCCCAATGTCACAGCTAGACAACAGCATTAAACATAATTAAGTAAATCATATATATGTTAGAAACAAAATAAGTGCTATGAAAAGAAAAACATAAAGCAAGATATAAGGATTGGGAGGGCTCTAGGGGAAAGGTAGAGTGTGGTTTTCATTTGAATGGTCCAGGAGTCCTTATTGAGAAGTGATATTTGAGCTATGACCTGAGTTGGTAAAGGAGTTTGCAAATGGATATCTAGCTGAGATCATTGCATGCAGAGGGAGCAGTTAGAGCAACTGCCCCAAAATAGAAACATTCCTGGCACACTGATGAATTTCAAGGAAGCCAGGATGGCAGGCGGTAAGCGAAGACAGGGAAAGTAAAAAGAGGTAAAGACAAATGGAGCAATTCAAGCATAAGATGAGGTGGCAGGGTCTGAGGTGGTAGTAATGAAGGTAGTAAGAAGTCATATATTGGATATATTTTGAAAACTTCTTGAAAGATTGGGTGTGGAGTGTGAGAAAGACAGCTGTCAAGATCCACTGCAAGACCTTGGAGCTGAACAACTGAATTCAAACCCTGGTTCCACCTGTTCCTAGCCATGTCACTTTTGGTCATTTACTTTACCTCTCAGTTTCTTCCTCTGTAAAATGGACTCAAAAGGTACCAATCATGCAGGATGGTTATGCGACTATTAAGTGAGCTACTGTTTGCAAAGCATCTGGTACAGTAAAACCTCTATATAACAGACTAATTCAGGTGAGGGGGCTTGTCGGTTAAAGCCAAAAGTCCATTATACATATAATAAAGTAGGTTTTCGAATGCCTGTGTTAAAAAAAAAATGACAAATTAGTTAGTTTACCTGTTTTTACTTATGTAGATACATCTGTGTAATTAAAATTAAATCTGTATGAAACATTCAATTTCACAGAAAAGTTTTCTATATGTATTACTGTGATGTTAAATTTATAATGACTACGTCTAGTAAATGCATGCATTCACCTCCATCAAGAGTAAACAAATGCACACGGCTGGGCCATGGCTTAGTGCATGTTGGAACGTCAGCCAGCACATGTTAAAACTGCTGCAGACAATCACGTCAAGCAACAACAGAACCAATTACTGTATGCTATGTGGCGTGATCACATGCTAATCATTTGCCAAACATTTGTTTATGAGCGGTGACTCTTGGATTTAAATATGTGGGTTATAGTTGTAGATATGTAATATTTATTTCTGTTGGCAAAAGTACTACAGTATTTTCCCAACATATGGTCTATTTGATAACAGTTAATTAATAACAAAATAAAAAAATAACCTGTTAATTTAGTCATAAGCAAATCTTGGTTTAAAGAATTTTAAAATTAACAGGGTGTTCATTTTCACATATGACATACTGACCAGAAATTTAGTTAAATCAAGGTCCATAAAATCAAGGGTTTACTGTACATGGTAGACACCAAACAAGTGGTCATTAGAAGCTACTTCGCCTTTGTGATTCCCTGCTCATCAAGCCAACTTCAGGCTATGATTTAGTCTCCTATCATGTTTACTTCTAGAAGAAGACTGCCTCAGCCAAAAAGCACAAGAATCTGGTAATCTGGTCCACTTGGCAGATGTAGTTTGCACTATAAACACACTGTCACTTCAGTTTTGTCCTGGAGCCTCTCTGAGCCCTCATACTGTCAGTACAACCCTGAGAGAGCCAGCAGTTCTGAGTGGTTTGAGGAGCTGAGCCAGTGGGGCCCGTGCCTGTCCTGTAGAGCATTCCCCCAAACTCTGCCACTTCTGAAGTCCTCTGAGTGGATAGTCAGTTTCTCCTGAAATGTCTTGATTTTACCAAATGTTTTTCCTTAAGCAAACTACATTAAACATCTAAAATCAGGGTTCACTTAGCCATCTTGGGGAGTTTAGCTACTGTATTACTTTAATTCCAATAAACTAGATTTAGAACACCGATCATGCTCTGTAGTGTAAACATCTGTGAAAATTATTTTTTTCAAGAACATTTATTATATCAAAAAAGAGCATTTTGGATTATGATAGATTAAACCATAAGAACATCTACTATTTGTTTGAACAGCTACCAGGTAACAAGCATTGCATTCGACATTCTTCATTGAATAATCTCATTTAGCCCTCGGCACAATCATTCAAGGTGCTGTAAGCTGAGCTGGGCGGGTGAGGAACCTAGAATCCTGAAGAGTCTAGACCCAGTGTCTGCACATGGTTCATAAGCAGCAAAAACACATAAGCCAGATTTCTCTCCTGCCTTTATGCTTTGTTGCTGTTTCCATTTGGGTTTTGTTTGTTTTGTTTTGTTTTGTTTTGGTGAAAAGGAGAGAAAGTTGTTTCAGTGTATTTTACTTTGGTTTGACTATTTTTCAATATCATGCAAATGATGACTCTTGTTTACTTTTTAACTTTTTTTTAAAAACCTTTTTGTTTATTGATCCACTTTTCATCCTCAACCAGAATGCCAGACACTGGAAATGAGAAGGACATCACAATTCCCAAAATATGGTCTGCAGAGCTACCCTGAAAATGGGATCCTGGCCAAGTAAAGTCTTAAAGAAAATATTTTAATTGTGATTAATCCAGTAGACTATAAAAGTATTTCACCACACAACCCTTTTATTGGAGAACTAGAGGTCCGGTGCATGGATTCATGCACCAGTTGGGACCCCTCGGGGGGATGCCAGGCTGCCAGTTTTGGTCCAATTCCCATAGACCAGGCTTAGGCTTAGGTTTTTATATATATAGATAACTATTAACATTTGAGATTAGTTCTGAGGGACAAACTTTGGGAATGAGGCTGTGGAGATTAGGGACGAGAAAGTCATTAGCCTGCCTCCTCTTTAGAAGGTTCAGGAAAGAGAAGTTGAAGGTTTTCCCATGAAAATAAGTTTATTGGAGTAGTGAAGAAACAGGAAGAATTTTCTCGTTATTCGATTGGAGCTGCTGAAAATCTCTGCAATCCAAGGCAGAAAACGAATGATCTTGGGTATGTCAGGACGACAAATGAAGCAGTAAATTTAGATTTGAATTGAAAAGCTGCTCACTCATGCAGAATACAGAGCAGCTTTAAGAATGTGCCTTGAAATCTTGACACATCTCGATCCCAGCAGGGTAATAAGGCCTGGGGGAAGCCAAGCCTTTGCCTCATGCCTCTCACCTCAGTCCAACCTACATGCATTCCCCAGCCCCAGTAGCAGCACATTTCCTGTCCTGGAAATAAACTAACGCAGGAAAGGGTAGTAAGCCTCCCTCCTTGTTGCACATCTTCAGGAAGAGCTTGAAATGATCCTATCTAATAATAGACAAACATGGTAATTGACTGTACCTTCGCTATGCCTCCCATTGGCTAATCAGCGAGGTATGCAAATTAACCACCAACAAAGATGGCGGTTAATTTGCATACATAGGCGAGAAGCGGCGGAGCGAAGACTAAAGGCGGCTCCGGCCGGAGCGAAGGCCTGGGTCCCGGGTGCCAGAGGAAAACCGGTGCCAGGCAGCCAGGGGAAGGGAAGGCCGATTGCACGAATATTTTCGTGCAACAGGCCTCTAGTTTTTAATACAAAGGAAGCCAACATTCTGCACCACTTCTCACCAACCCTGACCAAGGGCAGAAATCTGGACATGACACTGGGTGGAGGGTCACTGCCTGTGATCTCCCCTCAAGACCCCCAAGATCTAAGGTCTTGCTGCTAGCCAGCCACTGATGAAACCAAACCATACTTTGCTACTGGTAGTCCTCATTCCCTAGTGTTGGAATTAAATTATTGATTTAATTAATTTAATATGGTTAAATTAGTTAATATCTAGGAGGATTTTTTGGGGGACTTTGAAAGGAACACCCATCATTATTTTTATTTTGTTGAATGCTCAACATGTGAAACATATCTAATTACCTAAACTAGGACAGTTAAATTTTCTAAACAGTTAAACATTGATTAAAGCCTTAACTAAAATCTCTTAAATGATTTAGACAATAATTTTAAATTAACTATGACCAATTCTTTTGGCTATTTTTATTTATTTTATATTTTTTAATTTTTAAAATTCTTTTAAATTACAGTTTATATTCAATAGTATTTTGTATTAGTTTCAGGTGTACAGCATAGTGGTTAGATAGTCATATACTTTGCAGAGTGTTCCCCCTGATATTTCCAGTACTCACCTGGCACCATGCATAGTTATTACAATACTAGAGACCCAGTGCATGAAATTTGTGCAAAGGGGAGGGGGTCCTCTCAGCCCAGCCTGCACCCTCTCCAATCCAGGACCCCTCGGGGGATGTCCAACTGCCAATTTAGGCCTGCTGGCTCCTAATCGCTCACCTGCCTGCCTGGTCACCCCTAACTGCCCCCCCATGCTGGCCTGATAGCCCCCAATTGCCCCCTCCCTGCCAGCCTGGTCCCTCCTAACTGCCCCCCCCCCGGCCTGGTCACCCCTTACTGGCCCCCCTGCTGGCCTGGTCGCCCCTAACTGCCCCCTTGCCAGCCTGGTTGCCCCCATTGGCCCCCTGTCAGCCTAGTTGCCCCTCACTGCCCCCTGCTGCCAGCCTAATTACCCCAACTGCCCTCCCTGCCAGCCTGGTTGCCCCATACTGCACCCCCCCCACCAGCCTGGTCACCCCTTACTCCCCCCCTACTGGCCTGGTCACCCCCAACTGCCCCTCCTGCTGGCCTGGTTGCCCCCAACTGCCCCCCTGCTATCCAGGTCACCCCTCATGGCCCCCTGCCAGCCTGGTCACCCCATGCAGCCTGCTGTTCAGTCGTTTGGTCATCCCTCACTAACCCCCCTGCCGGCCTGGTCATAGGCAGCCATCTTGTGAGGGCATGAGGGTTAATTTGCATATTACCTCTTTATTATATAGGACTAGAGGCCCTTTGCATGAAAATTCATGCACTGGAGAAGGGTCCCTCAGCCCGGCCTACCCCCCCTCACAGTTCGGGAGCCCTCAGGGGCGGGAGGTGACCTGGTGATCAGGGGAAGGTGACGCCCCCATCACACCTCTGCTGCTGCCACTGCCTGCAACACAAGCCTTGGCCGGCTCTGGTTACCTGAGCCTCGGGCCAGCCTTGGGCAGCTGGGGGGCTGAGGGGACTGAGGGTTTCCAGTGGCAGGTGCACAGAGCAGCCAGGCCCGCCTGGGCCCACTCGCCTGCCACCCCGGCAGGGCTGAGGGGACTGGGCACTGCCATCTGTGGCTGTGGGCGGTGCCATCTTTGAGGGCATGACAGTCAATTAGTATATTCCCTCCTTATTGGCTGTGGGTGTTGCCATCTTTGTGACAGTCTGAGGGTCAATTAGCATATTCCCTCCTTATTGGCTATAGGCACCGCCATCTTTGCAATGGCGTGAGGGTCAATTAGCATATTCCCTCCTTATTGGCTGTGGGCACCACCATCTTTGTGACAGTCTGAAGGTCAATTAGCATATTCCCTCTTTATTAGATAGGATTATTGATCTATTTTCCATTCTGTACTCTACATCCCCATGACTATTTTGTAACAACCAATCTTCCTTCTCAATCCCTTCACCTAGTCTTTTGACTGTTTTTAAATACAAATAACTCCAATCATATATTTATATAATTTGTATTATTTTGAACAACAGGAACAGGAATGTGGATCCACAGGCAAGCCACTTAGTAATATATGTCCTAAAAGGCAGCAGCAGCTCATCTCCTCTGAGTAGTTCCTGAGGGAACTTCATTCCCTGAATGGAATACTTTTTCCTTCCATATTAAGGAGCACTTAGTCCTTTGGCAAATCTTAGCCATTTAGTATTTCCTTGCCTAAGTACTAGGATAAGCCTCTCTCCTTCTCTGAGGTGTCCTTTGTTGTTCAGTGCCATCCAAGTATCTCCTGGAGCAAATAACCTGGAAATATTGATATTACTCATTATTATTGTCATTAGCTTATCAAGTACATATCACAAATTAAGCACTGTGGTTACACATCATCTCTTTTAATCCTAACAATAGTATCATTTTTATTTCATTTTCCAGATGTGAAAACACAAATGTAGGGAGTTGAATTAACCCAGCTTGGAGGTGGCAGTTCAGGAATTAGAACTCACAGTTCCACCCTCAAGTCTGTATTCTTACCACTCACTCTGCTTCCTTGTTCCTTTTCATCTTTGCTCATATCTAATTTTACATTTACAGAACATGCCCCCAAAACAGATTTCATATTCCATTAGCTTAATTATTGTACAATTCAATTTAGATACCATCCTAGCAACCACCATCATTCCTTACTTTTAAATTCTAATTGACAGTAACCTAGAAACTACTTGCTCTTTCCAAACTATGCCCATTAAGTTTATATAACATCAAACACTCAACTTCTCCTATTGTTCACCTGCAGCTTCCCTTCGGGCCTCTTCTCAGTGAAATCAATTACAGCCTCATGTTCTTGCCTTTCACGTGTTGTCAAATCCTTTCTCAGACCACACGCTTAGGCTAATTGTGTGAATTCCATTCCTCTGAGTTACTGGGTTTGAAAGGTCGCTAAGCTCTGTCACCACCTGGCCACCAACACACACATAATCTTCCTAAAATGATATCTTGGCCTCATTTTGAATGAACCCTTTTGTGCTACTCTGCAGTTATTTCTTCTTCTCTCAGCTCCAATTTTCCCTTTCACCAACAACTTCCTGTTAAGATGTAGCAACAATACTAAATTGTCCAGAATATGTGAAATGAAAAATAGTGAAGTTGAAACTTAAAACTATATAAATCATAATCTTGGAATACAGAGATATGTGTCAATGCACAAAAGGTGGGACGGAAAAGCAAGCATACAGCAGAAAGCAATATGTATAATATATAACTTGCGTTCTCTTGGACCAAGTTGCTCAACATTTTGAAATTGTTTCTGTATAGATGTTCAATGGACTTTCAGAATAGACACAATTAAGAGTCTTTTGTATCTTGACTCTGTTTCTCTCCGTCTTATTCCCTAATGTATGCTTTAAATCCTCGTATATAGCATCAGTATTGACTGCCATGATTATGAATATCAAAAAATAATGAAATATCAAAGAATGCCTTCTAAGTACATAATGGAATTCAAATGGTACTCTCAAGACATGCTCAGCACAGATAAGAGATTTCTAAATTGGGAAGAGACCTAGAAGTCTCTTCATTTTTCACCTTAAAAATGTAGGTGTTTGTTTGTCAGAAAAAGTGAAGTAGTTTTAGTTAATAAGAATATATTCAGTTAATAATAGTAGTTCTGGAATCCCTGAGCTAATCTGGAACCAAATTTGAAACTCCTAGGGTGAAAGTGGAAACATGTGAAAATGCCAGGATCCATTGCATTTCTTACAATACTGGCTCCATCTGGTGGACAAAGTAATGATTTCTAGTTAATAGCATCTGTGTTTATGATTGATCAACAGTGCTTTCTTTTAAAAACTATATATATAGATAGATATCTACATCGATATAGATATAGATATAGACATAGATATAGATATAGATATAGATATAGATATAGATATAGATATAGATATAGATAGATATCTTTATTGTTGAAAGAACTACAGATATCCTCTTATTTCCCCCATTGGCTCTCTCTCCACCCTGCTCCTGCCCCCTCCTCAGGCCCTCACCACACTTGTCTGTGTCCAGGGGTTATGCATATATGCATATAAATTCTTTGGTTAATCTCTTCCCACCCCTCCTCTCTTCCCTCTAAGATTCATCAGTCTGTTGCATGCTTCCATGTCTCTGGGTCTATTTTGTTCATCAGTTTATTTTGTTCATTAGATTCCAGATATAAGTGAGATCATGAGATACTTGTCTTTCTCTGATAGGTTTATTTCACTTAGCATAATACTCTCTCAGTTCCCCCACGCTGTCTCAAAGGGTAAGAGATCCTTCTTTCTTTACAGCTGCATAGTATTCCATGGTGTAAATGTACCACAGCTTTTTTATCCACTCATCTACTGATGGGCATTGGGGCTGTTTCCAGATCTTAGCTATAATAAATAGCACTGCTATGAACACAGGGTGCATACATTCTTTCTGATTGGTGTTTTGGGATTCTTAGGTTATATTCCTGGAAGTGAGATAAATGGGTAAAATGGCAGTTCCATTTTTAATTTTTTGAGGAAACTCTGTATTGTTTTCCATAGTGGCTGCACCGGTCTGCATTCCCACCAGCAGTGTACTAGGGTTCCCTTTTTTCCACATTCTTGCCAACACTTGTCATTTGTTGATGATAGTCATTCTGGAGGTATGAGATGACACATCAACTATGCTTTCTTGGACTAGGAATATCAAATTGGATCCAAATATTTAAAGGTTTTTAAAATATGAATGTAGTCTCAAAAATGTAACCACTTCTACCTATTATTAGCCTCTTCCAAAGAGTATATGAATTTATTAATAAATTGTTCTTTAAACTGGCATTGAAAAAGAGGCAAAAATTTAGTATGGGAAAAGTAAGGTATTTCCTCAACTATCATCTAAGAAAAATTTCTGTTCATCAAAAAAAATACTGTGCTGCTGTTGTTTTTTTGTTTGTTTGTTTAGAAATAGCAAAAAAAATACTTTTTTTAAAAAAAGGCAATATAATTAGTACCAGTTTATTATTTAAAATACATTGCCAATTGAAATGTAAAACACATACGTTATATAATGACTGGTGGTTATTTTCTATTCTTTGGATTAAGAAACTAACGCATAATGCGTGGAGTGTTCTATTCGCATCAGGTGAGAAAACCCATTTGCGGTTTATTTAGTTCAAGATTTCTTACCTAGGGTGTGTGAACTTGGAATTTTCAGGCTAAACGTACTGTGTGTGCATATTTGAGAACAAGAAGAGACCGAGAAGCCTCAGCTTTCTTTGGATTCTCAAAGGAATTTCTGGCACCTCAATTGTTTATGAAACCCTGAGTAGTAATTACACAAGTGGGTTCAGTTTACGAAAATTTCCCAAGTTGTGTGCTTAAGATATGTTTTTATATTTTACTTCTAAAACAAACTTTTTAGAAGTATAAGAACCATTGTCTTTGTGTTTCCGAACTCAAATATATAAAACAATGCCTCCCCGTGTGTCATGGTAAATATATGGTAAAGATTATCAAAACCTTTTACAGTAAATTTCTCTAATGGTAAAGCATGCATAACCTCCCTTGGGCTGTTAAGAAAATTATTATAAAATAAAAATTGTCTGAAATTTGATCCTTGTTTCTGAAATCCACCCAAGCTGCTGCTTCTCACAAATTCTTTCTCCACAGCTGGCCAAGTGATGTTAGGAATCATTGATGTACTGCCCGGGGAATACAATTACATATTCATTTTCACTACCCCACAATAAAAAAAGGAGACTTGGGAAAATAAAAGATATGCATACTTCAGATGATATTATAGCACCAAAGTAAAACGTGGCTTGCAATGCCTGTGTGCTGGCTGGCTATTTCTTGCCTCTCAGCTCCAGATCCACTTTGTTTTCCTGCTCTATAAAAGCAAATCTAGGGCCCTTTAAATATATTTTCTCTGCCAGTTGACCCTGAAGCTTTGTGAGTAGATGATGCTAGATAGACATTTCAGGAGAAAACAGTTTTGTTTCCTGGTTTCAAGGTGCTCATTTGGCAGGTTCTGACTTCCCCGGCCCCAGGCTCCTACAGTGTGGCAATACCCAGTGTCCACAGCGCCCAATGGTCAGCAGCTTCCTCCAGCAACCCTCTCCTCCCACTAAGTGATTCTGTAGCCAAGGGCCTCCACTCCTGTAGCACTTGTGACATCAGCATCCAGCTCCTGCAGTGGATGGTGGTCAGTGGCACCCTGCAGCCAGCTTCTTCCCTCAGGTCCTCCTGTGGGACAGCTCCCCATGCACAGTTCTCCCTGCCAGGCTCTCTAGCCGTGTGTTGCCAGCAAATTCTGCCCACATGACACTACAGGGACTTCTTTGCTATCCATGAGCCAGGGCAGTGAACCCTCCCAACAAGGTCTGCATCTGAGCCTGGGCCTTTTTTGGGGGGTGCTCTACCTCAGCCCCAGGGGCACTGGCTGATTCTTACACTGCCATTCCTACATTCTTTAGATTCTTTCCAATTTTTGCTACCAATGGCTTTCACTCTATCCCCTTGTTAGAATTAATATTATAAATATAAAAGGCTAATATGCAAAGTGTCCCCTCAGGAGTTCAACCGGGAGACCAGGAGTTTGAGAGTTTGATTGCTCACTATGACGTGTGCTGACCACCAGGAGGTGGCGCAGAACGAAGGAAGGTCCCAGTAGGCAGCCAGAAAGCCCGATCGGCCCTGATTGCTGTCCAGGCCTAGGGACCCTTCCCGTGTATGAACTTCATGCACCGGGCCTCTAGCTTCTTTATATTAAACTTTCACTATTCAACTTACTGTGTGGTTGCTCTTCTCCTTGGACCCAGATTGTTACAGCTTCTTACTCTTCAGTCAGGTAAGATGTGTAAAGGAATCTAGTAATATGCAAAAAGAATAATAACTAGATTGCATTGATTCTATAGAACAGTTGATCTGGTTACATACAGTTTTGTGGCTTCCTAACTTTTCTTTGCAAGGATTTTAAATATATGAAGAGTAGAGAGAAACTTTTAATTGACAGAATTTATGCAAACAGTACCAATTTATATATGTGCAATTCACAGAAACTTGTAAATCAGATATTTGTTCAATGGGACTATTATTTAAAGGTGTAAAGACCACAACTATGGAGCATCTTGAGAATTCTTATTTAACCAGTCAAATATGTTTGTTTGTTTGTTTCCCTTAAGGGTCCAGAGACATCTAAGCAATAAAGAGGATGGTATGGTTGGATTATTATCATGGGCATTTTCCATTGGAAAACCATTCCTCTCGCCCTGTCCACCTGTTGTTTGTGTGGATTGGACCTAATCACAAACTTCCATCCTTCTCCACTCCTTCCAAGGCCCATTCTGGGGGTGGGAATATGACACAGGCCTGGCTGACCAGTTCTTCTACCCTCTGACCATGATGATTGGTTCCAAACAGGCAAAGAACACTATTGAGTGTAAGCCTGAGAACTTTACTGGAATTTTTTAGAAACAGAAGGTCTCTTTCTGCTGTTTGCTGAACTGCTACAATGAAGGCCTGGATTTTTGCCACTGTGTGGGAGAAACCTATCTGATAAAGAGGAAAACACAGAAAAGCAGAACAAAAGATGCAAAAAGAGAGAATGCTCATAACATAATTTGAAGACCTGGATCTGACCTCTGGCCACAGATATGAGAAGTTTTCAGAAACACAACATAGTAAATGCCCTTACTCAGTGGAGTTCAGAATAGTCCCGGCGGCTGCAGATATTGAGAGTGATTTGTCTAACTGAAGCCCTTAGGTCATAGACAGGTAATTCATCATTCCCTAGGTCCAGGATCGACGTTTAGTCCGGTATGTATTAGGCACTTACTGTGTACATGGCATTAGACCGATCAGATCTGAAAAGTCTCTCAGTGATGGTGATGCCATTTCTACAGCAGATACTTCTACCTTTTGATGTTTAGTAACAAAGTTAGCTTGCTCTGGATTAGACAATCTTTCTTAGAATATTTGGAAAAAACACTTGGCAAAATGACCAAATACACCTTTTTATGTTGAGATGTTTGTGTGTGTGTGTGTGTGTGTTTTGTTTTTTGGTTGTTTTTTTTTGTTTGTTTTTTGGGGTGTTTTTTTTGCAATTCTGACATTATTTGTCACTCTTTTAGCAGTTGATGCTGGTAGTAATATCTAGATAGAAATACACTAAAGCTCTGGCCGGTTAGCTCAGTTGCCTAAAAGCGTTATCTGATATACCAAGGTTTCTGGTGCAATCCACTGTCAGGGTACATACAAGAAACAACCAATGAATGCATAAATAAGTGAAACAACAAATGGATGTTTCTCTCTTTCTCCCTCTAAAATTAATCAATAAATTTTTTAAAAGTTTAAAAAGAAGTAAACTACAAAAATCCAGTTCTGGTGTCAGATAAAAAACAAAAGTGTAGCTGATTACAGGCCCAAGTCTTCTGCCCCTCTGTCTTTCCAACAGCAACATTAGCATGCTGCCCACACTGACATGACTCATGTCACCTAATATGATTGATTAAGGGATACAATTTAAAATTTCACCACTGCCTTTGTTTTGTATTTTTTTTATTTTCTAAACTGTGACACATGCCCCGGATCCGTGAGAGGTTTGTATAAAATATAAAAGCAAATTTTAAAAGAACTACAATGTGTGACACAGTGACAAAAGCCAGAAATTGTGCGTTCAGAGGGACGTGCCACTCTTCCTTCAGGTCTCTGCTTGGTTTTCCTCAGCTGGGAGAGTGGCAGACCCAATGGCCTGGTGTTTGTCAGTGTATGTCACAACCGTGATATTTAAACATAGGCCTCTTTGTACTTATTTTCTTCCATCCAAAGTCTTTTTGGAAAGGTGCCAAATACACATTTACTCAAATAAAATACAAAAGGTCAAGTTTTCTCCCTTGCCTTCCCTTTCAAAGCAAAATATTTTTCTTTATTTTATTTATGGAAGGGTTAAGTTCATTATTTTTACATGCCATACTATGTTGCTTAGTTACAATCCATTACTAGTGTCAGTTTTTTATAGTCTGTTTTCAGATGTTGAAACTTTCTTCTAGATGCCTATTTCTATTTGTCAAACTTAATTTTTTTCTCTTGTACTTAAAATTCAAAACCAAATTCAAAGGGGGAATAAATGGTCATAGAGGGGACTTGACTTAGGGTGGTAAACACAATACACTACACAGATGATGTATCAGAATTGTATACCTGAAATCTATACAATTTTATTAACCGATGTCACCCCAATAAATTCAATTTAGAAAAAAGAAAGAAAATCTCAATGGCAATATTTCTCAAAACTATATAATACTTTCTTTTTTATTTTGCTATAATTGTTTTTTTGAAAGGGAAATATACTTAGAGTAGTGGTAATAAGGCAGTCTTGGAGTAAATTAAGGCTACTTGTTATATAATCTCATCTAAATTTATCATTTTAAGGAAATTTCTAAAATATAGTAATATAAAATTATTTTAGAATACTACTGGTTTGTGTTACAATGCACTGTATGTAAACAGTAATCGGCTATAAGAAGTACAGTTTCTAACTGATCTAATAATGAAACAACATATTTTGAGTTTTATTCATTGGCACTTTGTCCTAAATGTTAACATTTTTCTTTTTCTTGAAAGAAACATTAATCATTACAAAACTAAAACCTGTGTTTCAAATAATCTAAAATAAAATAACTTAATACCAATCACTCAAAAGTAAACAGAATAAATTTAACCTGTTCTCATCCCCTTGTTTCATCAAAATAAAGACAGTTATGGCCACTTTTGTTAAAGACATCAGGATTTCTGTAATTCCTAAGGCTATAATATTGAATCAATGACTTCTTCCCTCTAGAAGGTTGTAAAAGGAGAATTCAAGCAATATTTTTCAACTGCTGAAAGTTTAAATGTTTATAAATAGTTAAAAAGTAAATATCTAACAAAATTGAATATGTTTGTTCTACAGGTAGTTCACATTATTATTTAGATCATGTTAATTTTAATCCACATGTTTTCTATTGCCAAAAGGATTTGCAAGAATTCACAATCAAATATATGCCATTAAAACTGTCAGGATAAAACATCATAATCCAAGTAAAGAGATAATAAAATAGTTATACCAGAAAAAAGGATTAAAAACAGCTAGTATAAATTTTGCCAGGCAAGACAAGAAAATGAAGCATAATATATTATATAATCATCATCCAACAAAAGAAGTGTAATCACTCAAAAGAGACATTTTCCAAACAATAATCTTTAAAGATTTTTTTAAAATTCTATACAAAAAAATGTAAGTATATTAAAATCTATAAAATTTTGCAAAAATCTATCACATAATCAGCTCTTATTAACTATCAATAATAGCCAAGGAATAAGTGTTAAGCATTCCTCTTATAAAAAATGTTCTTGATGAACTAAAGTATATTTTGTAAGTAAATTACTTCAGTTGGTACTAGGTCACACACAGAAAAGATCAAGGATAAAATGGCTTGTAATTCAGTGGTTTTCAAATTCTTCCAGGTGGAGCCCTGGAAATTCTGTGCTGAGGCCTCCAGGCTGAGCAGGTTGTGATTTTGGAACTCCCCATTCTCAACAGCTTCCCTCTTTTCAACAGAGGCACTTCCACTTTCATACATTTTAGGCTTCTGCATGAGATTTAAGGCAGTTTCCAAGCTAAATCAGGAACATAAAAAAATGATTATTTTAGGCCATTCAGATTCAACTTCAGGTAGTGTTTATGCAACATGGTTTTTCAACATCACTTAATAATTCTTAAGAGAATCCATTATTGTGTCTATTTTACTGGCAAGAGGAAATCAAGGTTTAAAAAAGCCCTTTATGAGTAGAGAAGAGGTCATGTTCCTGAAAGGCCAGGTAACTGGGATTTTGAAATCATCAAGGACTGTGTACTGGAGAGTGACAGTGAACCAGGAACTAGAGTCTTTAAGAAAGGAGGAGAGTGACCCAGAAGTTGGTAAATGATTGCAGCAACGAGTGGATAGTAAAATATGATGGGAAATTCAGTACTGGAGATTTCTAGGAAGAGAAAGAGCTAAGAATCTGAAAGCAGCAACTGAGGAGCATGAAGGGTTTCTATTCTTCTTTCCAGACCAAGGCCCTGAGGGATAAAACATCCTCAGGGAAGAACCAGGTGTCAGAACAAGATTACAGGAACATTCAGAAAATAGGGTGGGGACATGAATTTATATAGATGAGGAGTGAAGAAGAGCTGCAGGGGGGTGGTGGAAGGGTTTTAGATAGTGAGGAGAGGTAGGAGAAGAAGTCAGACAAGAGAGGTGCAGGGCCATAGGAGCTTCTGGTGGTAATTGACATATATAGGAATATGGGCCACAGTAAAGATTTTTCTTGATGAGCTCATTCAAGTTGTGAGTATTGAGGAGTGGAAGACAAGGGTCTTTAAGGAAAGAGAAGGACTGGAGAATCGTGGACATTCACTGTCCCAACCCATCTCTCCTGCTCACAGAACAGGACACAGACACTATCTAAATTCAAGAGGACCAGGAAACAAAGGGGGGAAACTGAATATTTGCTAAGCATGGCAACATAAACCATGGAGTTGTCATACGGAGCTGAAATCGGCCTCTCTGTAACGACCCCACAGCAGTCCTTGCTCTGCATCTTTGAGTAACACATTGCCACTTCATCCTGCCGTCCATAAGAGGAAAGTAAGTAATTCTCTCTAAATTCCTCTCACCATTTCTGGCATGAGAAAATTAGTAACACATTCATCAACCCGTCCTTCCTCCTCAAGACTCTGCAATTTGTCAATGACCATTTTAAAGCATCCAATGGGATCAAAGTCCTTGGTGAAGCAGTGGCCCTAGATCTAAGTATAAATTCCTCAATGCAGTCTAATTTCTTTAAAATTTTGCCACATCATTCTGTGCACTGACATTAAGTTTGCAGTCAGCCAAATCATGGGCTACTTTTTACACAGTCTGCAGGAAAGCAAAAAAAAGTCTTTGTGTTTTATCAAGGATTAGAAATTGACTAATAAAATTTATTAATGTGTTATCTAAATAATTCACTTCTAATAATAAATATTTTTGTTTGTTCTGTAAGAGAAGTTGAAAATAAGTATAGCAGAGCAATGGCTATATAAAGTAAGTTATAATTTATAGTTCTTAAAAATATCAGTTACTTAAGCATTGGCCTGTGTTTTTGGTGTTTATTTTGCTGTGTTTTGTTTTAAGTAAAATGCCTTCATGGAACTACTGAGACTTTCCAAGCACAATGGTTAATCAAGAAAGTTGAAATCAAGTCACTGGGGTTTCCAGTAGCTTTTATTCTCAAGATTGTCTCGGGTTTTCTCTTTATCTTAGTGACAGTTATGATTTTACTTCCTGTCCCTTTGTATACTCTTTTGCCACATCAAAATTTACCGTCTCATTTTCTAGATCAAAAAATACTTATGAGCAAGGCACTTTGTAACTATGAAAAATAAACTCTACAAATAAAGTTTTCCCTAGACAATAGAGTTTCTTACTTCTTTTCTGGTCTTCAAAGACCTTACATACATAGAGAGAGAAAAAGAAAGAGAAGGAGGGGGAGCATTAATAACCAAGACAAGCATCAAAAGAAAGACAAGCATCAGCAGAGGTAACTAACAGAATCAGAATTTACATTGACTATAATCACAGAAAAGAATATATGGAAGGAGAGATCTTCAACTTTGTTGAAAAGTACATTACTTGGAAAACAATACTGATTGGGACAAGGCATTCCATATTTTTCCACATTTGGGGTATGGCATGAACAATGATAAAATGGTAATGAGAGGAAGTCACATAACTAAGGAGATAATGAGTAGAGAAATTTCACTCAAAACCCAGAATTTGTGCTAAGAGTAGCAGCAGATTTACAAAGATGTTAGTCATGTTATGCTGGCAAGAGTTTGGACTTGGTGTTGAAGAGCCACTAAAGACTTCTGTGGAGATGAATGACATGACAAAGGCATTTTTAAAAAATATTTTTATTGATTTCAGAGAGGAAAGGAGAGGGAGAGAGTGAAAGAAACATCAATGATGAGAGAGAATCATCGATCAGCTGCCCTGTGCACGCCCCTCACTGGAGGTCAAGCCTGAAACCCATGCGCCCTGAGTGGGAATTGAAGCCTGACCTCCTGGTTCATAGGTCGATGCTCAACCACTGAGCCACACCGGCTGGGTGACAAAGGCATTTTTAATGACAAATATTATAACAGTTTTATCTAAGAATGGTCAGGGTAGAGACACAATGGCAATAGAGAGAGGAATTAGAAACCCAATGCTCTAATCCAGTGTGGTGTGACAAGAGCCTGGACTATGGATGAGAGAATAGTGATGGGAGCAAAAAGAAATGTCAGATATAAGAAAGGCTATGAAGAGAAATAAAATTCAAGCATTATTCATTCACTGCAAGTGGGATAAGAATAGAAAGGAGACTTCTAGTTAATGTGGCAGAGTGAGATGCTGAATGAACTAGCCCCTCCCATTTTAACCCCTAAAAAATAGACCATAACCACAAAACGAAATCCATAGCTGAGCCCAACCAAAGATCAGAGTAGTAATAGGGAGGTGAATCTGAAGGCTTAACAAACTAATTTGGATGAACATTAAAAGTTGCCCTGGGAAGGTCACTGAAAGCTGAAACTAAACCATATTGTACAGCCTAGAATCCGGATGGGATTCCCAGTGGGTAAAACTGATATGAGAAAACCTCCACCCACCAGGTCCTGGGAAGTATCTAACCAGCTTGCCAACTTCCCAGAGCCATGGGTAGAAAACATTTATCTGTGAAAATTATTAAAAGCAGGCCCATGACACACATATGTGTCATCTGAATTAAAACAATCCACATGGAATAGAAACCCCTTTCTGAGACATTGGCTTAAAAACTGAGACCAGTGAAAATCCTTCAGTCCTCCACCTGCTAATAGAGCCTCAAAACACATGAAGCAAAAATTTATAAAATTAGAATAATAAATAATTCCACCGTTATAAAAGAAGAATTTTACACCTCTGTCTGAACAATTTATTGGAAAACTAGTCTGAAAAAATCAGCAAAGACATGAAAGATCTAAAAAAAAATACACTATCACATTGATCTGATTGATATTTATTCATCATTTCCTTCAGAAAATATCCCCATGAGTGACACAGAACAGTATATACTCTATGACCCGTGTTTTTGGTATTTATTTTGGTGTGTTTTGTTTTACGTAAAATGCCTTATGGAGCTACTGAGACTTCCCTGGCACAATGGTTAAAATGGTCAATTTATATAAAATGCAAACAAATCTGTAGGGACAAAAAACAACAACTCAGTGGTTACCTGGGGCAAAAGGAGGGATGAAATGCAAAGGGCATGAGAAGTCTTTTGGAGGTAATAAATTTCTGTCTTTTTGGTGATGGTGGTTTTGTGAATGCATACACCTGTCAAAACTCATCAAGCTATGCGCCTAATGAATGTATTTATTGTACATAAAATAATTCAATAAAATTGATAAGAAAATTAAATAAATTGAATATGTTTAACTTCAAAAGAGCATGAATAGTATGATCCAATTTTTCTAACATTTTAAAAGTTATCTTTCTATTGTGTTATGTATGGGTAGAGTTCCACAGTGACATCCTCAAATTTTATGATGGTAATTCTAGGGAGATGGAAGGTTGGGAGTGAGGGTTTTTTGCTTTTGATTTTGTTTTTACTATATTGTTTACACTTCTTTTTATGATAGTGATATGTAATTTTCACAAAATCAATAAATTAATTTTGAAAGTGAATTGTTAATGAGAAAATGAAAACACCACAGTAAAACACTTCTTTTATAAGGTTGACAGCAAGTAGGAGCAAAAAATTATTATATGATTGAGGAGCATGTTAGAAGAGGTGAAGATTTTTCATAAAAGGGAAGAATCTATAAATATGTAATACAGAATTGTGGAGGAACCCTGTGCTTTTCCCTCACAGATTCCTGAACTCTGTCTTCATGCATAGCAGCTAATCAATCTGTGAAATAAATTCATGTCAACATGCAAATAGGTACAAAGATTTTCCATTAGCCCATGTCAATTTCCTCTTAGCTGAAGCCAAGGAGATCCAATGCGTTCTTCTAAAGAAGGAGTAGTAATATTGCAAGGTAGATCATTTTTGCAGCATTATAAAAAAAGGAAGTAAAATATGGTGTGCAATTGGTACTCAATAGATATAATTTTAATGAATCAGTAAATGAAGACAATAGCTTTCTAGCCTCACTTAATTTATATTCCATCAGTAGTTGCATAATCCACCACAGCATATGTCTGGTCCATTTTCAAGCCCTTTAAATGTGTGGTGATTAGTTACAAGATCAGTTTCTCAAATGACAGGTCCTATATAAAGCACCTCAGTACACTGCAGATGAGAATTTACATGTCAGTGCCTCTCATGACACCAGTGTACACACTGAGGGATGATACAACTCTATAGCTGTTAAGTAGGAAATCCTGCATAAGATTCTAGCCTTCCAGCAGCTCCTGAAACTGAATCATAATACCCAAGAGTAGTAACAAGGCTCCCATGAAATACCTTATGCACCAGGAATAGTTTGCCTTTTAAAATATTTCAATCATCCCCTCCTTGGTTTTTATTGTTTTATACATAAAACAAAGATATAAATCAGTGACAGGAAATTGAAAACCTGACATCCAAGAAATTATGAAAGTTCAATGACAATTAAGAGATTATGTTTATAAATAATGCCATAAATATCATCCAGACATTTAAGTAAATGAGGTGGGGTTTTTTTTACTGCATTTTTTTTTTCAGTGCTATCTAGGAATTGGTCATTCTTAATTAGCTCTTGTAGGTATGTATTTGGAGGGTTTCCAAAATAATCTTTTTGTAATATTATATTTGGACAAAATTTGAAACAGTTGGTGCTGTTGTCATTAGCAACAACAAAACACATAACTCAAGCAGTATCCATAAGGCAAATCTCACAAAATGTTGGGTCACCCTCATGGCCCATGAATCCTCATTTAAGGTTCAAAGCTGTGAAGACCATAGCCATTTTAGACTATACCATGACTGGTATAAGGATCTAATAGTGAAATTTCATAGGACACATCTATCTTCAAAGAGGAAAAAAAAAGTATGGTTCTGAATTGTCATAATATCGAGAGACTTCTTTGGTTGCACATCAGAAGTTTAAAAAAATGCCTGGGTCCACTCCCAGACGTTCTGATTTAATTGGTATGAGATGTGCCTGAGCATTAAGATGTTTAAAGACTCTCAGATGATTCTAACATGCAGCAGGAATGAGAACTCCCAAGGAAAAGGAAATTCTTCCAGCAAACAGCCTTCAGTTCGAACTGCAGCATCACTCTCCATTATGTCTTCCACCTGCCAGCCTATTCTGCAAACTTTGGACTTGCCAGCCTCCACAATCCCACTGAACCAAGTTCTTAAAATAAATATTCTACATACACACATGCTATTGGTTTTGTGTCTCTGGAGAACTCTGACTAATGCAGTTTGGTGACACAATATTATTTTTCATGTAAGTTAGATACATACATTCCCTGCATCACTCAGTTAATATGCGATATCAGGCTCTTCTATTCCAGTCTTCTAGTGGGATCATTTTTCAAATTTCAAGTGTAGTAGCCACTTCCTTCTGCTCCTTTTCTCATCATATTTGTCTTTGCCTTGACTTGGTCGACATTTAATTCAGAAGGTCTTCTTATGACACTATGTCCATATTCAGAAAGATTGTGTACTTGGAAAGTTTATTTCCACCAATCAAATCTTATATTACTCTGAATTATCAAATGAATGGCATATGCAATCAATTTGCTGGAGTACATTTATGTTTTCTAACTCCCCAAGTAATCCAATGGTAGTGTTGAAATAAAACAGTACCTTGTGAAAGAAAAAAACTACTTCTCATTATTTAAAGTGTCTGGTTGAAAGTGGTTCAGGAGGAACTTTTTACAGCAATACTATTATTTTCAGATTTAGAAAATATTTCCCAAAAGCGTATTTTAAAAAGCACCTTCTATAACATATTTATATGCCTATATCTATAGGAATATGTAGAACAAAACCATTACCTGATCCATGTAAAGTATTTTTTATTTTAATATGATACTTCCTTTAAAATATAGTTTGCAAAGAATAATGAATTTTCAATAAACAATCTCATGGTTGGAAAATGGGACACTTGCTATTCTGCCAACATTCACAGTAACCAAACCAGCCTTATTCACATTCTACACTAATAGCCAAATGCCCTTCATGAGACAAAATGATTGCTGATAGCAACAGAAATATTTTTAAACCACCCTCTCCTTTTTATTCACATCTGTTTAGTGTTTGAATGAATTTTCATTTTGTTTTAGAAAATGTGCTTAACTGTATATTAAGTAGCTGGGATCTGTGTGTATGAATGAGCGAGGGAACAGCTGACAGAGTATGTCATGAGACTGTAACATAATATGGTCTCAGTGACCCATGGTGGTCTTTGCCTTGGGGGATAAACTGCTATGGAACTTTTTTATTAGTTTCCCAAGCATAGAAAGTACACATATTTGTGTGCCTTATCATTTTCAAATCATGATGTGCTATTCTTAGAAATACATGCTGCCATTAAAAATAGGTACTTAATTCTTAAGTACAACAGTGAAAACTGCCTTCTGACTTTTTTATTATTTGTAAGAACCAAATTTTCTATATCGACGGAATTAAACAATTGAGAAATAAGCTGCTTTTTACAGTTGTCTTCATGAAGCAGTAACTACAACTGATGTTCAGAAAATCTTAAAGTCTCCATAAAACACAAACATTTAAGAGAAAACCCCTCTATAATTGTAATCCCAACCATTTCTCTCTCTAAAGGAAAAATGATTTATTTCTCTGAAAATCACTTCTCCTTTAAGGAACATGCCTTAATGCTGGACTTGGACCCCAAGTCTACTGCCCTTAGAGACTATATAGTTTGCATACAGCAGTTAATAAGGCTTTTGTCCTAGCAGGGAGTCCTTCCGAATCACGAGTTCATCTCACCAGCCAGGTTTGTGCCAGTATTTGCTGCCTTTCTCAAGCAGAAGAGCTCTTATGAACTTGAGCTAGGTCATTAGTCCTCAGAACCTCTGGAAGCTGCGGAGTGCTCAATACCTTTTAAAGAAATTTCCCATAGAGTGTGGCATTTCACAAAGAAAGATTTGGTTACTATCTTTTCTTTTTTTTTTTTTATTGATTTTTTACAGAGAGGAAGGGAGAGGGATAGAGAGTTAGAAACATCAATGAGAGAGAAACATCGATCAGCTGCCTCCTGCACACCTCCTACTGGGGATGCGCCCGCAACCAAGGTACATGCCCTCGACCGGAATCGAACCTGGGACCTTTCAGTCCCCAGGCCAACGCTCCATCCACTGAGCCAAACCGACCAGGGCACTATCTTTTCTTTGTTTCTTTTTTTTCAGGTGAAAAAGAAAAAATGAAGCCACGAGTGTTTCTCAGCTGTGAGTATCCCAGCTATGAGTTGTCTTTGATTCCACTTTCCCTCATCACACTCCAAACCCAACCCAAATCTTGTCGCCCCGGTCTTCAAAATGTGTCCCAAGGCCAACTAGTTCATCCACCCCTGACACTGCCACCGAGCTCAAGAGGCAACTGTCCCTCTTCAGCACAACTGCGACAGCCTCTACTTGGTATTCCTCGGAGCATCCCACCCTACGTCTCTCCAGTATCCACGCAACGACCAGAGAGATCTTCCTAAAGTGAGAATCAGATCATGGGTCTCTTCCGTTTACCAATCCTCATGGCTTCCCATGACCTTCAAGGGTTTTAGTGATATGGACCTGCCTATATTTCTTACTTCATCTTCCTCAACTTTTCCCTGATTCACTGCACTTCAGCCAAATTGGCTTTCTTTCTGTCCTTTAAATATGCCAAGGTTTTCTTTTTTACTGACTCAAGGCTTTTGCAGTGACTGCTGCTTCTTTCTGGGTTTCTTTTGCCCCAGATCTCGCCACATTTGCCTCTTTCTGAAGAGTGATGTCTCAACTCAAGTGTTACTTCCTCAGAGAGGCCCTTCCTCCCCACCCAGCAAAGCAGCTTTCCCACCATCCCTGTGTCCTATCATCCTACTTTATCTTCAGCACAGCACGGACACTTGAAACTGGTCTATTTGTTAATTTTTGTGTTTATCACTTCCTTTATATTAGTTATTGTTGCTGCATAATAAATTACCCAAAACTTAGCAACTTAAAACAACTAACGTTTATGATATCACACAGTTTTTATGAGTTAGGAATTTGAGAATGGTGTTGCTGGGTTGTTCTGACTCAGGGTCTCACGTGAAGATACAGTTAGATATCAGCCTGGACTGTGTCACCCGAAGGTTTGACTGGGGCTGGAAAATCTGATTTCAAAACGGTTGACACACAAGATTGTCAGGTTTTTGTTCATTACCAGGCAGAGGTTTCAGTTCCTATACATGAACTTCTCCATAAGGCTGCTGGAGTGTCCCTACATTATGGTAGCTGAATTCTACGAGAGTAAGTGATCAAAAAGAGAGCAAGAAAGAAACCACAGTGTGTTCATGACCTCGGATTAGAGGTACACATGGTCATCCAGCAATATCTTATTGATTACACAGGTAATCCCTGTTCCGTGTGAGAAGGGACTGCACAAGGACATGAACACCAGGAGGCAAATCACTGGAGGTCCGTTTTGGAGTTTGGGTACCACTCTCTGTATATCACAGACTCTGTCCTATTCAACAATATCTCTTGCAGCCAGGAAAGTACCTGACACTCAATGAATGTTTGATTAATAGGAGACTAACTGGTAAGTGGCAGGCTTGAGTCTCAGTTCCTGAGTTTGTGTTCATACATGTGTGTGGGCAAAAACTGGAAGTCAGGGGTCTGGGTTCCTTTCTAACTTTGTTCCTACTTAGTCATCTGATCTTGGATAAATCACTTAATCTCCATGATCTTTAATAGCTTTATCTATAAAAGAGAAGTAATACTTGTCCTGACTCATTCACATATTTATTGTAAACAATGTAATAGAAGCAATTCAACTGAGGTTCAAAACCAGACTCTAGATTCAAATCTTGTGGTTTTTAAAGTACGTTCTATTAGTCCCAACCTTTTATTTTCTCTTTGATAGAACAATTAGGTTAAATTACATAATCTATAATGTACTTCCAACCCTCAGATTCTGTAGTTTTTATGGCTAAAGCAACAATTACATGATATTAACTTGAAGGCATTTTAAGAAACAGTGATGTGCGGTTTAGCTAAGGAACATCATTATTATTGCCAAAAGAGTTAAAATACAACTCTGTCTGTCACCATAGCAGCTGTAAGGTGTTTTGATTTAGGATCTGGGCCCGGCCAGGATGGTAATGCCACACATTGTTAGGAAGAGCCCAGTGGGCAGTTGGAGGTGGGACTGGCAATTACTGGCAAGCCTGACCTGAGCAATTAGGCTGCTGCTCTCCCTGTTTCAGCTGGCTAAGACTTTTCTGTTGGCCTGTGAGGTTTCTGACTTGAGGTCCCAGAGAATTAAAATAACATTTTTCACCAGGGCCCCAGGGGGCACCCTTGCACCTTTCTCTAAAGTCTAAATGAAGGGAAAACAGTCCCAACTACAGGTCAACGTTGATATAGAATATTGTGCGTGCTATAAATACACACTTTTCCTTGGAATTCTAGTCAGCTTCCCTCAGTTCCTGCATATACTCCCAGATCTAAGCCAAGAAACATTTTCCCCCTCAAAACTGTAAGAAGTTGTCCAGCAGCCACCAAATCATTAAATGCTAAGACTGCTAGCTCAGTCCTCACTGCTTTTGCTTTAAAACTTGTTTAGTAAAGGTCAATAGAAATTGAGACAACACCTACCATGTTTTTTACTTCAGTCATGTCTGTTTCTTCAATATCATTTTCAAAACTAAGATTTGTAGGTTTTGTAAAAACAATGTGTTCATATGGCATAGAGACAGTTTAACTTATAGATCTCTCATTGATTGCTTTTCTTACTAAAAACAGCTTTAATTTTGGGCAATCATAACCCACTTGATCCTTATAGTAGACAAGATAACTAGCAGTCTATATGTATAGGTGGGGCTTTTCGGTTTGGGGTTTATGTTGTGGCAAAAATGGACATGTCTGAAAAAATTTTAATGTTTGTATGTCATAAGAATATCACATTTCCCACGCTTCTAAGACCTCAAAAAATGACTTTCACTTGTGTTTAGAATAAAGTCTGGAATGTAAAATTTTGAACAATGATGTAACTGATATGTTTGAACAACCATCTGTAGGGCAAGACAAAGTGTCATTGATTTGTTTGTGGAACTGGACCATTTAAAGTAAAGTCTGAGGATCTCAGTGGCTTATTTGTCAGCATTCTTACCAGTTTGTCAGTTTATAATAAGCTTAATACATCCAAGCATATTAGCACAGCTCTGGGCCTAGGACACTAAAGAAAACATTAGGATTCAAAACAATACAGAACAATGATACCAACTGCATTGCATTACATGATTTAAATTTTTGACGCTTAATCCTTCAAAGCCACTTTGAACCATGTGCTACAGCCACCAAGAGTGTTGAATGAAAAAACCTCAAGAGAGAAAAGAGTCATTTCTACTAGAGAGAAACACATTTTCTCAACTGTTCAGGTTTCAATGGAGAGAAATCTTCCTTAAACCCTCCTGCCCTCTTTCCTTTATTCCCTTTTACCCAGGGAGGTAGACTAGTTTATGGGGTTGGGAAGTCAGTAATAAATTTCGCAAGCTTAGCTCGGTTCCACCCTCCATCATCTTTAGGAGAAGGCCCTCTGCTTCTGGATCTGTAAATTCTACCTGGCAGCCCCCACAGCTTTGCAAATAGGGTAGTCAGGTCTCTCTGAAGGTCAGTTAGCAGGACTATTTACCTCTCATAACCTTGCCAATACTTTGGGTCTCCATCTGTCAATCTTTATCTTCCTTCTCAAGGCCCCAACAGTTTTCACCAATGAATAACCTAATTAACAGAAAACTCCTGGCAAGTTTCTACACACCATGTCCCTGAACTGAGCCAATATTTGCAGCTATACACCAGCTTTGAAGAAATATACATACTAAAAAGGTAGTTAAGATTAAGACAGGAAAATGCCCTTGATGCCATGTTAAATGGAAAGCGTAATGTAAACATTTCTATATTTTAAACACTGAATTAAGCACCCAAGTAAGGCAAATTTTGTATTTTTATTGACTTTTATACAATATTTTATCATGTTTTAATTCGTTTTCTCCCTACAGAAATATGTTGTATCAGATTTTCAAAGCAGTAGGTGTCCTAAGCAAAGACTTCCTGCTTTGCATACAACCACAGCAATTTTTCTATACAATATATTGCTTCTCTCTATCATTACTTAAATTTAGCTTATTAAATGGAAACTTAGAAGTGAAGTAAAATTTATATTTAGCCCAAGAGCCAATTCAGAGAAAAAAGTATTTATAGACAGCAAAATAGTTGTTTTATAATCAGCAAGTGCATTCTCACAATTATGCATTTATTTATTTTATTCAGTCACCATGGAGGGAATGAACCTGCTAGTCCTTTTTCCTTATCTGTGTTTCTTTCACTTCTTCACCCCACACTGTGTCCTATGCTTTGAAATCATGGTCAAAAGCTCCACTTCCCTAGTGACAGCCACTGTTGGGGACTCCGACCTGCACTGGAAGAAGTTGGCCTGGGATTACGCAAGTCTTTGAGAGCTTCCTCAATTCAAGCGTACAAGTGAGTCCATGAGCATACTATGGTTTGACTTTATTATTTTTGTCTTATATTCCTGTGATTAGATTGATATCTATGTCATGAAACTAGGAGAATTGCATATATGTCATTAAGGTGGACTGCTCATGGTAGTACATTAAAACGAATAGACAACCCAAGTGTTCCTATTAAGGTTCTAAATTTATTAATAATTTCACATTTCTAGTATATACTTTGTCCTCAGACTAGTTAGAAATGTTCAGTCTCTTCTAGTAGCCATACATCTTGAATCTGTGAAAAGAGATGTGTGTGTGTGTGTGTGTGTGTGCAAGGAATAGGTGTGAATTGGGGATACTCTAATTCACACAATTTAAATGCCTTTCCAGCTTCTGCAATCCACCTGAGTATCTAAATCTATGTTCTCAGACTTAACTTGACAATCCTGAGAGACTCCTCATTTATTTGCTTTCAAGGCACTCCTGTCTTTTGAGTTTCTCAGAAAACAACTTGATTCATTTCTTAACCGCCACTACAGCTCTCTTTTTCTTAACTTTTCAGGATATAAAAAGCAAAGGCAATAGATCTACACCTCTGAAACTACTTAAGGATTTTAAAATTACAATAGAGACCGAGAGGAAATCTTTAACATAATTTGTTCCAAGGGGAAATGAACAGGATATGGCAGGACCCAGCATGAAATGGAATGAAAGGGGAAATGAACAAATGGAAGATGTTTTCTGGATTAAACAGTGAAAGTAGAAATGAGGTGACAAAGACCTTTCATCAGAGAGTTAAATGATTTTTAATTTACTTGGACTCCAAGGAGAAACAGGAAAGCAGTTATCCATTTGCTTCACAGTGCCAAGATTTTCATTTCTTTCATTTTATGATTATTATTTATTGTAAAAGGAGTATTAAAACAACATTAAAGGAATTCCTAAACATGAAAAACACTGTTTTCCATTATCCTAGCACAAGGCACTTGTGTCACTTCCCTGAACCATCCATCCTCTTCTATCCTCAAATAAGCTCAGGTGCCCATTTAAAGCTCCTGTGTTTATTTTTACAAATTTTCTGAGCAGAGCTTAGATATTTTACTCTCCATTATATGCTCAGCATCGAGTATAGTGTGTGACACAGAGTATATATTCAATACATATTTTTGAATAAAAAATGAATAAATAAATATTCTCTTAATTATTTACCTTTGAAACCCACATGTCTTCAGGTCTCCCACTTTGTAGGTACAAATGACAACATCTAAACCATTAGACTGATTTTTATTAGCTCTAAGGCCTCACCTGCTCCTGCAGGAGTTCATGGTTCCTAAAACATCTCTCCTAAATATTTAAATTCCTAAAATTCTCCGGGGTCTCTGCTGCCCCAAAGGGCCTTTCTCCAATCAGCAGCCCCAAGACTCTTAATGCCACCTGGAGGGAGAAAAACAGCTCCTTCTTTCCTCTCCTCCTCCCTCCCCTTCTTGCCCCAGAGCAAGACCCCTCAGCCCTGAAATATTACAAAGCTTAACAATGACTTCTTCCCCATGATAGACACTTACTGGCAGGTGTGAGTCAATTGATGAGCCTCATATAAGTCGAGAGGGAAGGCAGTGTCTTCTAGCCCACTTCCAGCTTTTACACTTGTAAATGCAGAAAACCAACATCGGACATGTGTGACCTGTTGGGGTCTTTTGTTTCTCTTGTTTTGTTTTATTTTCTTATCACTGTATTTAACCAAAACCTTGGAATTTTCTTGTATGATCCCTTGTTATCTCTGGAGATCCCATACCTTCTGGTTCCCTTCAGTTATTAGAATAGCATCATTCAATTCTCATTGTAAATTCTGCTCTCATATTTTCCCTTCCCCGCTGATCAGGCTTATTCTTTGGCCTGTGGGACCTGTAATCGCTAAGAGGTACAGTCTGCTCTCTTACCTGTCCCACCCCTTTTCCTGTAAGTGCCATGTGGGAAGAAGAAATAGAAAAAGCGGCAGGGGCCTGACATAGTTGGTTGCCTGTCAATGGGAGAAGGTAACCCTAAAGTCTAGTCCTAGGAGCTTCAACCAATATGACAGCCACTGAATAGATATTGACATGACTTTTTAGGGAAAATTTTCACCTTCACCTGGCCCTCCTCCTTTACTGAAGAACCCTTCATAGAGGGCCAAGCCCATCTCCTTATTGCCTATACCAGGGATCCAAACCTTTCTCTGAGAGGGAGCATTCTTCCCCTGGCCAGCAGATGCCAAAAAACTCATCTTCTGCCTCTTTCTCAAACGTTTATGTACCTTCTTATTGAGCCATGAGAACCCCTGAGGTCCTTGGATGAGACTCCTGATGGATTGGGAACCTGTCCCCATTTACTTCCCATGTTATCTAAAACCAGGGTTGCCACACACGTCGTGATCAGCTACTCTGGTGAGGTCTCTGCCTGATGAAATCATCAGGTGATAATTAAGCACTAGTTTTGTTCACATTTGACCCCTAACTGTAAAGAACACATATCAGCCCTGGCCAGTGTGACTAAATGGTTAGAGCTTCACCTGAGCGCTGAAGGGTCAAGGGTTCAACTCCTTTCCTCAGCTTGGAGCCCTAATCATTTTTGTTTCACCATCCTCATAGCTAACCTCTGTGTGCACAAAACTGTTCTGGTCACTTTATATGTATTAGCTCATTTAATCCTCACAGCAACCACATTTTACAGATGAAGAAACAAAAGCACCGAGTTTATGGAATCTACTGAAGATTAAATACCAGGAAGTGGGCAACCAGGAATCAAACACAGTCCATCTTGCTCTACATCCCAAGTTTTTTTTTTTAAATATATTTTATTGATTTTTTTACAGAGAGGAAGGGAGAGAGATAGAGAGTTAGAAACATCGATGAGAAAGAAACATCGATCAGCTGCTTCCTGCACATCTCCCACTGGGGGTGTGCCCGCAACCAAGGTACATGCCCTTGACTGGAATCGAACCTGGGACCTTTCAGTCCGCAGGCCGACGCTCTATCCACTGGGCCAAACCGGTTTCGGCCCCAAGTTTTTAATGACTGTAAAAGACAGTCTCCAATTTCAAAGTATTCTCACTGTTTCTAGGAGTTTGAGAAAAGTCCTATTCAACGTCTTCTTCTATGACATGTTTATATAGTTATATAACTCATGTTTCCCAAGATCATGTGTAGGGAATATACACACTAAAGATGTTCTGGAGAGATGAGTTTTCTCCCATTTAATTCAGGAGCCACAAGCTTCCTCCATTATCCTCTCCTCTGCTGTCCAATTCCATTCTCTTCTGGCCATAGCTTATGTCCCTGTGATAGGTGTGATTCTGGCCTCACTTCTATACTAACCACTACTGCTTTGAAAAGGAAAAATGGTCCTCCTCTTGACATTATTAAAACTTCTTTTTAGAACACAGAACAGGGAGTTTTTACCTTCTTTGTATTACATCCCTGCACACACACACACACACACACACACACACACACACACTGTTCAACTCATTCTTTGATTTCCTTTTAGTTTTCAGCTTTACTCCAAACTTGGCACAAGTCCTTGGAAATGGGGGGGGAATGCCTATAAAAGAGGTCATGCTTGAAGAAAATACCAAGTGATAGTTGTTAAATAGTGTACTCAAAATTGAAAACAAAAATCCTATACTCATCCACTGGCCCTGCCCACCCACTCTCACCCCCTTCCCTAAGTTTTGTCAGTATCTCCATCATGATACTCTCTCATGTCTATCTGCTAAACTTTTCAATGGCAACATGCAACCCCTGTGCCCTCTTCATCCCACCTTCTCCATATTTATTGCAAGTCTCAGTGATTGGAACCAACCATGGACCCCTATGTTCAACCATTGCCTCTCTGGAAAAGCTATTTAAGTTCCCATGGAAATAAAATCCCCAGCAGCACCCCTTCCTTCTCAGTCCATCCAAAATATGAAGAATGTTTATTGAATATCCTGAATTCCAAACAGCAACACAGCTAAAGGCCATACTCAAAGCTGTGGCTGAGATTTAACCTGTGCTCTGCTCTTATCATGTTTCAGGCTAATCTTCCATGTATCAACATGTCTTTCTAGTTTTTATTTTAATAGTTGCATAAGATTACATTACACAGATTAAAAATAATTTATATAATTATTCTTTTGTTGCTGAACATTTAAGATTTTTTTTGTCCAACTTGAGTTTATCTTCACTAAGGAAAAAAATACTACCATGGTATCTTCAAAATGAGAAATTATTGGAATATCATTAATCTGGCTCTCTGGAAAAAGAATTGTCTCTATGAAGTAATAATTTTCTACAGGATCTCAGAGTATCTGCTAGTAACCTCTAGGCACTCTAACCAAGTCTGTAAAACTATGTGTGGTATGTTAAAAGTTAGCTACCTGTTAATAATAAACTTACAAACAAGAATTTTTCAAACTCTGTTCACTTGCGAATTCAGGACCCATAAAAAGTCTAGTAACTTTGGAAATTGCTTAATAATCCAAGTATTTCTAGAATTTTCACAATGTATTATGATGTTTTATTATAAATCTTAACTTTGGAAAAGAAGATATGATGATGGCTTTTGCACAGTAATGTTGCTACCACCTGAGTATTGACCCTTCTCCCCAACTGCCCTGAGCTTTTGGTGCTGAATGACGAAGGAGTCCAAATAAACACAACAGGAAACTCAGCAATGAAAGGCTTCACTGAGCGAAAGGCACCTGGCCCCTGGGTCCAAGGCTGGAGTCTGGAGACCTGAGGAAACTATGGAGAAAGGGGATGAAGCTGAATCTTCCATGGATCACATTTTGAGATCTGTGGTCTAGGGATCCAAAAAGTATAGCTTGAAAAGCAAGGCTGAGGGCAAAATCCCATGCAAAAGGTGGGGGTGAAACTGGAAGAACATGCAATGAGGTCAGAATTCAAAAGAATGAGTCAGAACAGAATGTTCAGAACAGGTACAAGAAGTAGATTTAAAGTAGATGCAACAACTTCAAAGGTCCATGGCTTGGCACTCTATTAACAAGTGTAATTACAGACCAATGATAATCTATTTACCTAATAATAACATGAAGGTGCTTGAAGAACTAAAAAATGATTCCAAATGATAAAAAAATATTTTATCTCATCTAAGATGCTACCTTGAATAAGATGCATTGAATGCTTTAAGTGAAATTTTAATCTGAACAAATGTAAAAACTAAACTTAAAAATAAAAACAGGGGCCGAACTGGTTTGGCTCAGTGGATAGAGCGTCGGCCTGCGGACTCAAGGGTCCCAGGTTCGATTCTGGTCAAGGGCATGTACCTTGGTTGCGGGCACATCCCCAGTAGGGGGCGTGCAGGAGGCAGCTGATCGATCTCTCTCATCGATGTTTCTAACTCTCTGTCCCTCTTCCTTCTTCTCTGTAAAAAATCAATAAAATATATTTAAATAAAAAAATAAAAATAAATAAAAACAGGAGAATATATAGTAGAATATTTCCACAATTTTGGCCAAGGAAGAGACCTTAAGGTAGGTAGGAAATTTATGGGGGAAAACACTAATATCTAACTGCTTTGTTATTACCTAATAATAACCCTATATTAGGGTAACTAGATTATCATTGGTCTGTAATTAGCTTGTTAATAGAGTGCCAAGACATGGTCTTTGAAGTTGCTTACCTACATTATACTTCTTATACCTGTTTTAAAATGGTCCCTAAAAACACTACATGTATTGTCTTAGTTAGGTTGGGCTACGTCACAATGACCACAAATTGACCCGCAAATCTCCTAAGTGTGACCTTCTCCTCACATCCCAGAATGATGCCCTCAGGAAGCTTCCTCATTCTTGGAGCGGCACCCTCTGAACCTCTGCGCCTCCCAGGCCACTGCCACAGGGAATAGGTGGTCATCTAGGCAAACTGAATTGCAAGGAAAGCTGGGTACTCTAGGGAATGACAATGAATACTTTGAACACTGTCTCTGGCATGGAAGTAGTGGATCAAAAGGCTTCATTTATGTAGACAACAATCCTTCCAAAGACCATGCGTGTTTTCATTGGAAACAACCGATGAAGAAGTCAACAGACTCTGGAATTGATATCTGTGTTTCAACATTTGCCCAAGAAAAATAAGTAGCACCTTTATAATGACATACTCCTGTGTAAAATATCAATTATGATTAATTTAAAATAATATCATTGGACATAATAATTGCTTTTAAAGTAGTATGGACAAAGTATTTAGAGTATTTAGAACTGTATAATAACTGCTATGCATGAGCTCTCTTTCAGATCAGAGACTTTAAACATTTAGACATGAAGCACACCAAATAAGGGAGACATAAGACAAGGCTGCTGTATCCACGGGCCCACGGAGTGTCATTTGTGTTTTCTGCATGTGAGTGGTGTGATGCAGGGTCATTCAAAATGAGAAAGGTGGACTTTTCCCCGGAGTTGTGCAATACAGCAGCCCCAAGCAAAAAGCTGGGAAAATATTCATTTTAATCTTTATTGGAAAACATTTGCCTTAGGAACTGTCATTAAGAACTCTCAAGAAGAGAGCAAACGTGCAGATAAATTAGAGAGAATTTTTGTCTAACGCCTTCCGTTGGAGATCAGGTAAAAAACAACAACAACCTAATAAGATAATTTAGCTGCTGGGCTGAAAATGTGAGTAAGCATAGAAATAAATGAAAAAAGAAACACAGGCACCAGTGCTTTGGAACTCGGCCAGGAGAGTGGAAATTCAAACAGCAGAGAACTATTAGGACTTCTGAGGCTTCACCACAAGAACTTGACCCGCTCCTAGATTGCTCCCACTACTTCTCATTATTCTGTCTTAAGTCTGCTTTAGTTAGGTTGGGCTACACTAATTTTTTTATACTCAAAGAATGAAGCTTTTAATTAAGCATTGTAAGTTTCATAGTCTTCAACACACCACACTACAACCCATCTACCATTAGTCAAACAATCAAATTAGTCCACGGCCTGTAAAGGTGGCTACTCTAACTGAAACAATATTTATTTGGGTTCATAAATTTTGCATGTTTGTCAAAATTAGTGCCAATTTGACTGTTGTTCTCATTGCCCAAATATTTTCGGATATTCCTCTTTTATTATCTTCAAAGTCAGCATCATGTTCTCTTGAATGGTGACAAATCGACGTCCTAAAAGGAAGAATCTGATTTGAAGCCACCAAATGTCATTTGAAGTTAAGCTTATTTGCATAAGGCAAAGTATTGAGCTGATTAATATCACTTTAAATTTAGAGATATATAAGGACATATAACTTTAATAGTGAATATGATTTTATTTTACACAGTTCTGATAGATACTCTGCTAAAATGTTTTGAGCAAAGACAGCTAGTAGTAACTTTTTTAGTAGGGATTACTTAATAGAAATCTCTCTGAAGTCTGCTATATTTGCTCAAGCAATTCAGACTCCCGCACCTATGTAGAAGGCTTACCTTAGTATCATTGAATGGCCGTACATTTTTGTGTGTGTGCTTATGTAATGGGTGAAAATTCTCATCTAATTTTTGTATACTTTGCATTTCCCTGATTCACTAGTGAGGGAATTTTTTTTTTTTTTTATTTATGACTTGGTGTGTTTTTTTTAGTAGCCATCTTTAATAATAAAAGCATAATATGCTAATTAGTCCAGACGTCCTTCCAGACGACTTTCTGGATGAAGCTGGGGCTGCGAGGGAAGCCTGGGTTCCAGGTGCCTGCCTGCGGCCAGAGGGAATCCTGGGTCCTGGGTGCCAGAGGGAAGCAGTGCCGGCAGCCGGGAGAAGGAAGGCCTACTCTTGCACGAATTTCGTGTATTGGGCCTCTAGTTTGTATATAAGAAATAATAACTTGTTATCTGTCTTCTGATGGTATCTAACTGCATATATTTTTCCAAATTTATTGTTTTTTATAAGATATATATTAAATAGATCTATGTACATATATACATGCACACACATATGTATTCTATATAAATAGAGAAAGATAAGTTAAATATAACTGTTTTCTTTCTACATTTCCAACTTCTACTTTAGGTCTTTCCCTTGACCAAAATTTTGCCAACATTCTTCTGTATATTCTTCTATTTTTATATTTATTTTTTATATTTTACACAAAATTTTCATGCGGACAGTTTCAAAGGGGAACTTTTAGAAGTTAATCGTCCTTTTAAGTTCCAGTAGTTTCTACCACATCTTTATGTTACTACTTTCTCCCAGGTCATTCCTTTCTAATTAAAATATATCTCCTAAGTGTTTCCATTAATATATTTGGAAATATTTAACCACTTTTTTTTATAATAGTCTATATAAATTTTCTTGGCTTTCCTCCAATTAATTAAAATAATTGTTGTCCACAGTGTGTCAAGTATTGGGGAAACATTATCTGAGACACAAATAAGGGTTTATGTGACCTGGTAATTTCCCTCAGGGAACTTCCAAACTTATTAGATGAGATGTTACTCCTGAAACCAAAACTCTAGAGAGTTTACAGAGTTAAGATTTATATTAATGGGCCAAGTTTTCATATGCTAATCGTCATTTAAAATGTGGTGCTGGAAAGGGAAATGGAGAAAAATTGTTATGGGGTCGGGGGGTGTCTTTTTTGTCTTCTTGTGGGGGAAAAAATAAAATATAATTTTGACTTCCTTTTTCCTTTTTTCAGTTTGTCTGCGGTTAGAGGTAGGAAGTGTTCAGGGGAGAAATCAGTTTTCCAAAGTTTTTAGAACCAACACACTTAAAGGATTGGATTTTTCTTTTGTTAAAATAACTGCAAACGGATATTTATATAAAGAGTTAGGTCAAACCTAACAACTTAGGAGTTTATTTTTAGCTTTCTGCTTGGCCAAGGGGGAAATATGGTAAATGAACCTTATGTTCTTAAATGGACATGCAGTTAAACTCAAAACATTTCAGAAATCTGACAGAAAGCATTGAAGAACATCAGCTTTCCTAAGAATTATTAGAAATCCCCAAACAATGACAATATTACTACTGATTTTTTTCTTTTTTTAATAAAAAAACAACTCACTTTCAGTTTTAGTACTCAAGATCTCTACAGTTTTGAAGATGCCAAACAAAAAGAATAAAGATTATGTAAACATAGAGATATAAATAGAAAGTCCAGTAACTTCAGCGGATCACGTAGCAGAGTTGTGCTCTCCAATGTGGAAGCCACCACCCATGTGTGGTGGCTAGTCCACTTTAAAGGGGATTAGTCCTAATTAAGTGTTAAATACACACTGGATTTCAAATATGAACTATTAAAAAGTATATTCAAATATCTCATTCAAATGTTTATATTGATTACATGTTGAAATGGTAATATTTTAGACATAATTGGTTAAATAAAATACAGTATGTGATTAAAATTAATTGCACCTGTTTCTTTTTCCTTTTTAAAATGTGACTACCAAAAATTTTTTAATTGCAATTGTGACTGACAAAATCTTTCTACTTTACAGCACTGTAATAGAGCAGTGAAATTAAGAGGTGGGCTTTGAGGTAAACTGCCTGGATTTAAACCAGACTACTGATGCACCAGACGTGCGACATTGGGAAAGTAATGTAGGCAATCTGTGCTTCAAGTTCCCATGTACATATCTATATTGTGAATGATAACCTGGTTCTTGTCTCATAGGGCTGTGTGAGGATTAGTGTGAGGAACCTGGTGCAAAGCAAGAGTTCACTAAGGGTTGGTTCTCTTATTCTTACTTTAGAAACCAGGAGAGTGAGAGACATTTTTCTACACAAAAAATAAAAGCTCTCAAAAGGAGTGGAAAAAATAAGTTAGAATCAGAAATTTGATTAAATAATGCATCATCTACTCCCTTTCCAACTTACTGCAGCCAATTTATTACATTGAGAAGAAATAAAACTACCCCTCTAAAATGGAACATTTTCAAGATTTGGAGATTTCATATAGGTATTTTTTATTCTCCATAGCTGGGCCCAAATTTCTGAGGAGGCCAATGCAATCATAGTAAAACTTCAGATGTTTCTTTGTATTTATACATCTCATAGAGAATAAATGGGTGTGATATATGGATCTGACTTAAAGAACAAATTAAGATCATGTGTCTGATGCCCCTGATGTCATGGGAGCTAGCTAAAAATAATAATTGCTTTTATTGAGCTTTTCCTACTAATTGGGCATTAACCCTGTAAGCTTTACATTTGTCTCATTTAATTGCACAATAGTCATTCAATAAATTATTATTTTTTCCATTTTATGGTGAAATGGTGTCTCAAAAGAATTAAGTCATTTCCCCAAGTCATATGGTCAGTGGTAGGCAAGGACTGATTCTAACCCATCTGTGAACATATATTGGTAGGAGGTCTTACTAGTTCTCAGACAAGTATCAATAGATCTGCATAGCAGATCACAGCCCTGTGGAGAAAAAAAGGAATGCTCTGATTCCATAGCAAGGATATCACATTAGTGAAAAAATAAATTGTTATTATGATCATTGCATTGTTTCCACTTGAGCAAGTCTTCAGAAATAAATTCATTTTCATAATTTCTTATAGTTCTTTCAGTGTGATGTTTTTGGGGTAAATAAAAGTCCACATTTCATTTATCTCTGCTGTCACATAACATAATACAACACTGAGTACATGGTTAGTGCCTATTTAATGACTGTTGAATGAACAGTGTATGTGTACCACTAGCTTTTCTCAACCAGGGCTTGTCATCTGAACCACAGAACACAAAAATATTTTGAGTGCTTATTTACTTAATTCTACCAAGTATCTACATAGCAAATACCACTCAAGACCCATAGGTGAGAAGTTAATTCATTACATACAATGGGTGCCTTAGGACATTAAGGCTTAATTCTCTCTTGGAATCCCATAGAGAACCATACCTGGATTGACCCATGGTCTTTGAGTACTATCTTGACCTTAGTCTGGGGTGGCAGTCTATAGCTTTAGACAAATATGATTCATAACCTATTTTTATAAGGTCTCTGAACTAAGAATGCTTTTACATTTTCAAAGGTTTATTAAAAATAGAATATGCAACAGACTACATGTGGCCTGCAATGCCTAAAATATTTACTGTATGACTCTTTGCAGAACAATTATGACCTTTGCTTTAGTGGAGCAGGATAAACTTACCTGATAATATTTAAGAAGGCCTCTATGATCCATGGTTCCTAAACTCTTCCTACCAATCTGTCTTCAGGTATGAAATTTTTATGTTTTCATTTGTACATGGGCATCAAAACAACACTCTTGCTCCATTTATCCCCCATTAAAGGCCTCTATTAAAATGCACATGCCCTCCACAACAGATAATAGAAGGTGATGCCTTGGACTTAGAGTGACATGAGTGCCAATCTCAGCTTTTATTAGCTGCTGCTTATTAGATGAGGAAGGTGAGTATGTCAGAGTTCATTTCCTCCTTCACCAGCCATATGTTCAGCAAACCTCTATTGATAATGCTTCCCAGTATACAGCATCTATATTGGTTATCTATTGCTATGTAACAAATGACTCCAAAAATGTATTGATTTCAACAAATAATACCTATTGTCTCATCATTTTGTGACTTAGAAATCTAGGCATGGCTTAGCTGAAGTCTCCAGCTCAAGGTCTCTCACGGTATATAATCAAGATGCCAGCTGAATGTACAGTTCAACTGTAATAGGATCTGATTTCAAGCGCATTCACTTGTTGTTGGCAGGATTCGGGTTCTGCAAACTGTTGGTTAGTGGCTGTCATTAGTTCCCTGCCACAGGCCTTTCCCTGGAGCAGCTCACAATAGGCTGCTGGTTTCATCAAATTGAACAAGCAAGAGAGAGCAAGAGAATACCAGCAAGATAGAGGTTACAGTACTTGATATTACAGAAATGATGTTTCAGAGAAAATACTATAGCAATAAAAATATATTTAGCACGTTGCCCTTAACCAAGTGTTTTCACATGCTTTATCTTACTTGATTCTCATAAGCCCTGTGAGGAGAGTATTAAGACATATCTAGACTCATATTTGTAAAATGAGAAAACTAAGAAACAGAAAAGTTAAATGCCTTCCCCGCCATTGCACGTTAAATCCGTGTATCAGTAAAGGAGCTCTGAAAAGGTGTGGAAGGGGTCAGAGTGTATGATGGTGTCGAGCCCAGCAATGTGCTGAAAGCAGAGGTATAGGTGAGGCAGGGGAGCACATGGTCAGGAATCCAGAGGGTCCCACACTCCAAAGGACAGGGCAAACCAATGAGTCAGCAGCCAGGAAACCAGTGGCTGCCAGGCCTTGCCCAGACCAGAGCTCAGAGCAGATTTGTAACAGGAAAAGATGCAGGCAGAAAATGTTTAAATGCAGATGAGCAAGGCAAGGGGTCAGTAGGCAAGGTGGTCAGGGACATAAAAGAAACAAAGGGGACTTCCAAAAGACAGATCAAGTGAAACTTTGAGAGCCAAGAGGTGCTTAGGAGGGAGCTGGAATGGAGCGTGAGCTCGCACAGGGGGCAGGCACTGGTGTGTAGCGAGGGGCTTTCAAAGTGTGATTGGTTCAGCAGGGTACAGTATTCAGCCTGAGGAGCTAAGGAGCTAAGGAGCCGTAAACTTTCCTGATGGTTCTCTAGTTCCGGAGCTGACTAATTTTCAGTAGGGGGATGATCTGATCATATTTGTATTTTAGCAACATCCCTTGGAGTGAGAGAAAAGAATAGAATAATCAGAGAAAGATTTCAAACAAAATAATTTATTCCCAGAGAAGTTTCTGAGAAAAGACTATACCTAATCAAAACAATCTAATTTTATGCACATTTTCTCTCTGTATGCTTTATACCTCGCTCCATTTTTAACCATTTGTAAGTGATTCTCATTAAAGACACATCTAGATTAGACTGGAAAATACTTTAATTGACACCCTGGATTATGAATCCCCTTCAGAATGTGAGACTCTGTGATTAACTTCACGTTATTCACTAATTTCTGAAAGACACGCTGGGCTGAGTTTTGACAGCCACTGCATTTTTTGTGGTTTAGAGGTGGGTTTACATCCCACTTCAGAAATGATAACTGAAAATTTGTTTGTTTTTAAAGAAATAATGAACAATAGAAGAAAAATTTTACCATTTGTTAGTGGCATCTGCCAGTCTGCTTGGCAGCGCACAACAATAAATATCTTTCTTGCTTTCAGAAAATGACAAATTTAAATGTGACTATTTTAAAATTCACTTGGAGGGGAATGAGGTACATATCACACACATTGCAAGTACAATCAAGCCTAAGATAGTTGCACCTGACCTTTTTACGCAGCCTCTTCAGACTTCTTTAGTAGCAAGAAAGGAAAAGGATGAAAATGACACTCAACAGCCAGCTGACGTTCTCAGAGTTGAGTATGTAATTCCATGGCTTTGGGAAAGGGGGTGGTTATTTTAGTGTGTGTGTAGGGAGGAGAGTGGCATGGTATTTAGAAAACAAAAATATTACCATGAATCCATGACGTATGCCACTGATGACCCTCAATATTTTTCCCCAAATATACTTTTAATTTCCAGAACTGAATATCAACGATTGAAGGTTGATGCTCTGTGGTAATTATTAGTGCTGTTCCCCAAAAATGTCTGGTTCTCTTCCCAAGCACAGGAGAGGACAGTCGTTTCCTGTCCCCTAAAAGTTAAAAGCACCCAGGTTACTCATTTTGGTCAATTAAGTATTAAAATGAAGTGATTTGTGTCATATATAAGGAGAGGTTTCAAGTGACAAAGGCTCTCTTATTCCTTTGGAAAAGCAAGTGGGAATGTTCAAGGTGGTGGGCGCTCTATCAATCTGGGTCCCTGAGTCATGACCAGAGGCCCATTGTAGACTTGGTGGACATGTAGCATAAGCAAGAAATGAATGTGCATTTTTATTACCATAAAACTAGCCTATCTTGAATAATAGCAAAACTGGTACTTACACATGGAGTGCTACCATAACAAGTAAACCTAAAATATATGTCCATGGTTAAGTCCTGGGCAGTAGACAGTGAACAAACTACCATTAGAGACTAGAATTCTTTTTAGTTGAAGAATTTGGGTCTAATCATGCAATATTCCCACCACCCAGGGGCCATCACTTGAGCCTTATAAGTTCTTATAGATTCTATGAATCAGTAATTATCTTTCTCTTCCCCTTTCTGATGGCTAGTCATAGACATTAGTGCTGGTCTGGTTCTCTTTGCACCTCTCTGCCCAATTGAATTTAGACAGCAACATAACTTGCTGTGACTAATAAAATGTGAGCAAGATGATATGTGTCACTTCTGGGTGAAATCCTGAAGAACTAGTATGTAATTCATTGCACTCTTTCTTTTCCTTTCCAAGTTCAAGATGGTGGCTCCTCCCTCTGATTTGGTCTCTTACAATAAGCAGAAGTAATGAATGTGTGTCATGAGCAAGAAATAAATTTCAATCATTTTTAACTCACTGAGAGATTTAGGAACTGCCTGGTTTTACCCCACTCTAACCCAGTCAATCCTGACTGATAGGTGTAGACAGTGAATTAACAGCTGCTATTTAGGCTATGAAATATAGTAAGTGCTAAGGTGGAAACAATAACTTTAGAATCCTTAATATCAATATCCCTATTGTCATTCTGTAGGGCCATGTTAATTGTGAAACAGAGGGAATCTAATTCAATTATCTCTATGCTTCATTACCCCCACACCCAATGAAAAATGGCTCTGTCCTAGGCTTTCTCAGAACTTCAGCTTAGTGGTTGCCTATAATCTGAATTAACTGTATAATAATGGCTAATAACAAGTGTTTGCTTCTCCTTTCAACAGGATTCAGCAAGATCCTCCACTGTATCAGCACATTTTTAGGCCTCAGGTATATCCTTACAGTGACTGAGACAGATAAGGCTCCTGTTTTCATGAAAGAGGGAGGGAAGGTGGAAGGAAGGAAGGAAGGAAGGAAGGAAGGAAGGAAGGAAGGAAGGGGAACTGGCTGAGTTTTCTAACTTTGTCAATGAAAGGAGGATCTCTTCATGGCCTGAGGTGACCTGACCTGGAAGCTTCAATCTTCCCACTAGCTCACCCCTCCCCTTGATGACCTCTTACCCTTTGACCCAAAGAATGAGAAGGTAGGGGAAATTCTTATTTTCCTTTAATGTTAAATTCAAACTGTTAAAAAATGATAACATAAGAAATTTAGGTGAGAGGAGTAAACTTTATTCAACATTTCATGAAGTAGACAGTCTCCTTTCACAGAACTGCAAAATGGGGTGGAAGGCAGGAAGCTCTTATAGGAGAAAAAATAAAGAACAAGGAGGAGAAAAATAGAAAATATCTAATTGTCTGGGACCACATAGTCAACCTTGTTTGAAGTGAGAAACCCCAGAGTTTGATTGGCATTTGGGGGATTGGCAGACTGAATATACCATGTTTCTGGTCAAACAGAGTATTTACAGCGTCATGAAAGTTATCTAAGTTTCCAGTAGAAGCAACAACATCTTGGGCCTAGAAAATTATCACCACAAACAGCCACATGACCCTTCCCTTAGTATCCTGGGAACATCTCTTTGACAGAGTAAATGCTTAAACATGACTTTACTAATGGAAATAGGTGGAAGGTATAGCATGAAACTCGATTTTCCAGTTTAACAAGAGATATTTCTCCTCCACAGCTTGTTGTCCTCCACAGGGATTCCTTTTAAATTTCTAGTCTGGCCGAAACCGGTTTGGCTCAGGGGATAGAGCGTCGACCTGCAGACTGAAAAGTCCCAGGTTCGATTCCAGTCAGGGGCATGTACCTGGGTTGCAGGCACATCCCCAGTAGGAGATGTGCAGGAGGCAGTTGATCGATGTTTCTCTCTCATCGATGTTTCTAACTCTCTATCTCTCTCCCTTCCTCTCTGTAAAAAATCAATAAAAAATATATTAAAAAAAAATTTCTAGTCTGTCCCCAGGAGGCCAGGATGGTGGGGATAGTGGGAGTCACTATTATCTACCCAAATACCCACCCCAAGACCTCATCTACTCCATCTAGTCTGGTACCCAAACCTCCCTCTTTTTCTTGTGCAAGGTCTTCTCTTTCCTATATATTGGTGCTGGGGAGGACGCCCTCCTATCCAGAGGACTGTATTATCTGCCAAGTTAAGTTTCAAGGAGTCATACACAGGCTATGCTTATGCATGTGCTCTGGCAAGAAGGGGTGGGGTCCTTTCCTACTTTAGCCTTTTGGCATCTCAATCAGTCTGTGTTAAAGGCTTTCTCTCTCTAGGCACTTACTCTAGTGGTTAAGAGCTCAGATTCTGGGAAGAGACTTCTAGTTTTCAAATTTTAGCCCTGCTGCTTCCTAAATGAGTGTACTTAAACATTTCCTTAACCCTTGAGTCTCTGTTCTTCATGTGAAAATCAAGGACAATAGCGGTATCAGTATCATAGTGCTGTTGTGAGGATTAACTGAGATAATAATGTATAAAATGCTTATCCTGGTGACTGGTACTTATTAAATTCTCAATATATATTAGCTATCTCTATTATTATTATTGTTGTTGTCATTACTATCATCCCAGTTCTTTTTAAAAACCAAAGCGTACCACAATGTTTACAAATTTTGTTGTTGTTGTTAATCTTCACCCGAGGATATTTTTCCCCATTGATTTTTATAAAGAGTGGAGGGGTGGGGAGAAAGAGAGAGAGAAGGAGAAACATCAATGTGAGAGAGACCCATTGATCGGTTGCCTCCCACACTTACCCAGACAGGGGTGCACAGGTGGGGGCTGTGATGTGGATTAAACCTGCAACCCAGGTACATGCCCTTGACCAGGAATCGAACCTGTGACCCTTTGGTGCACAGGCTAACCAGTGAACCATGCTGGGCAGGGCAGTGTTTACAATTTTTTTATAGCACCAACCCAGAAATAGAGTGCTTAGAACATTTCTGGGAATTATGCATACATGAAGTAAATAAGTGGCCTGGATCTCCCAGCAAACAAATGAGAAGCTAATAGGGCTTTTGTTGTATTTTCTGATTGGCAATGGCTCTGAACTATCTCCTTTCTCTGTCAATTTAAAATATCTAGTTCTCATTCTTTTTTTTCAGATATATTTTTATTGATTTCAGAGAGGAAGGGTGAGGGAGAGAGAGATAGAAACATCAATGATGAGAGATAATCATCGACTGGCTGCCTCCTGCACACCCCCTAATGGGGATCGAGCCTGCAACCCTGGCATGTGCCCTTGACCGGAATCGAACCTGGGACCTTTCAGTCCACAGGCAGACACTCTATTCACTGAGCCAAACCAGCTAGGGCTTAGCTTTCTTATATACTAAAAATAAAAATTAAATCCATGATTTCTATAACAACGCATATTTTTGACTTTTTAAAAAATGAGACTTAGTTAACATACACCATTGAGTCTGTTTAAGGTGTACAAATATTGCTTTGGTACATTTATAGTGTTGCCATTATAGCATTAGCTCTACCATGTCACATAATTATTATTTATTCCAATGTTGGGAACACTTAATATCTAGTCTCTTAGTAGGTTTAATGTTTATAATACAGTTTTGTTGTCTATAATCACTAGACTGTTTATTAAGTCACTAGGAGTTCGTTATCTACTAATTGCAATGTGTACCCTTAAACAACAGTTCTCCCATTCCCCACCCCTCTTAGCCCCCTGGTAACCACCATTTTACTCTGTGAAACATTTTACATGTTTAAGGTAACACTGATATTAATTCTATTTTTGTTGGTATAAAATTTTTCAAATGTTCAGCTAATGCTATGCCTTCAGTTTTATTATAACTAAGAGTTGTCTTTTCATAGTTCTTACAATGAAATGAGAGCTTTTCTGTTATAAGTTCACTATTGGGTAGGTGTTTGCAGATTGCTGTTAATAATAGAGCAGTGTAGTTCTGAACCTATGATTCATGAACAAGGCAGAAGATGAACCATAAATCCTGGTGCTGGGAGACAGAATATTCAATCAGATGGACCCCAGACTTCTGATATTGGTGATCTTCTGGGTTCTAATCATTATTTTCAGCATTAGAGAGAATTAAACTTAGTTGGCTTTCTAAAATGAATAAAGAGGTAGTTTACACAAGATCTTTCTATTTGGATTAAAAAGAAATATACATAAGACAAAGAAACCACCATATCGGTAAGATCCACTTGAGCAAAAATAGCCACTTCTGAATTCAGCTGTACTTGCAATAAGGCCCCGTTGTTCTAAAGGATCCCTTTAGTTTATTATTTTTTCTTCTTAAAAGACAATATCCAAACCAAACCAAACCAAACCAAAACAAAACAAAACAAAAAAGAAGAGACAAGTTATATAATCTACAGACTAAAAAGACTAACCATTTTTATTTCTTATTGCAATTTGAAATGGAAAGGAACACTCCGTCCTAGAACAGGGTAATTCATCTCCCGTTCCTTTGTCTGCAGCTACAAGTAGGAGATAGTTTAGAACCATTGCCAATCAGAAAATACAACAAAGCCCTACTAGCTTCTCATTTGTTTACTGGCAGATCAGAGGCCACTTCCTGCGCATCTCAGACATCCTGTGAGCTCTCAGAGGCTCCATCCTGGCATACCTAGAGTACTTCACTAAAGAAAGGACGTCTGAAAAGGCTCCTCTTTTTGTCCTGTGAACATGTCATAGTTGATTTGAGTTTTTTAAATATTTTCCACCCTTGTTTGTTTCTTAATGCAGCACCAAGATGTAATTTTTCTGAAAGCCAAACTGGAGACATGCTGAATACGTGAATACTGAGGAAGTGGTTTCCTTAGCAATAACAGGCATGTGAAAGTCAAAACTTCCTTTCCTTCTCATGTGACCTTTTTTCAAAGCAATTCAGATAAAGGACAATGGAATTGAATTCCAAGCACCCACAGTGTTCATGAATTGCTAAGCAATGATTCACCAGGCACCCAAATTACTCTAGACTGCTTGAGCATTTCATTAATGAAATTGCTTTGTATTTAAATTTTCCTTCCTCACTTTGTACTTCAGTTTGCCTCATGCCTACAGGCCACTTTTCCGCCACTTTTCCACCACTTCAAGAAAATGTAGATATACATTAGAGCAGTCCTAAATAGTGATTAACATAAGGACTTTAGAATGTCAGAAGTTAAAAGGTTACATACAATATTCATAACTATTTGCTACCCTTGGATACATTGGATACTAGAAACTTATAGAACGATTTGTTTGATAATTGAAGTCTATTATTTACTCAGAATAGGTAATATAATTTAATTTTTGACAACTCCTTAGATATTTTAGAATCACTGAAGCTTTCATTCATTCCAATTATAGATTTATCTGAGCCACTCACTCATTCTAAAAAAGAAATAATAAGGTGTTATATTTGGCTTACAAATTGCATGTTCTGGTTAGTCCTCAAAGGTTAAATGATAGTAAGTTATTAAAAACAATATATTAGCAGGCTGGGACTTTAAGGTACCATGCTGTTTTGCCTTTAATTAAATTGCCGTGTTCTTGAGGAATATAGACAAGGCCGTCCTGGGAACTCTTTATTCCTCTTTATAGCCTCTGAATTGTGAATCTCAAAATAACTAACATTACTCAATGTCTTAGGATCATAATTTTGTGAAGTGACTGCAGTGAATGTTGCCAGACAGACCCAGGACCCAGGGAGTTGGATGACCTTTGCTCTGTGATCCTTGTGTGTCACAGGGCTAATATGACTCATACTGGGTTACTCTACTCATAAAGTGTGTAAAGAGAGGACCTAGCAGAGTAAATGTTGCATAGTAGTTGCTCAATAAATATTAGTTTTGCTTCTTTCTCCTGCATGTCCTCTCCATTCTGACGTTGTATATTCAATTTAGTCTGATCTGATCCTAGTTTAATGGCTCTCCTGGACTCAGAAGTGGTCTGAGATAAAACCTTCATGTTCAAATGGGCCCCAACCATTATCTTTCTTGATAGTAAACAAGGGATGAACCCTAATAAAAGTGGAAGGATCTCCAGTAAATTCACTCTCTGGCCACTTTCTAGAGTACTTGTGAAACTGTTTAACAAACAATCTGAGCTGCCCGAGCAAGCAGGGTAATTTTCCATATCCTCTGACAATGACGGTGGGGATACAGTTTGTAATGTTCTCATTTGCCCAGCACACCATGCACTTTGGCAGTGAACGAGGTCAGGCTTCGGGAAGGTTATCTCTCAGCCTGGATGTGTGTCCCCCAGTGTGTGTGCACTGGGTACCCTCCATGAAAACTGGTTCTCATTCTTAGTGCCATCAATCCTCTAAGCATCCCCTTTCCTTCCTAACCCAGGCTGGTTCTGGAAGGTGGGCACTAGCCCGCACTGCTGATTAGACTAGTCCAGCTGCCACTAGAACCAAAGGCACTAAGAAAGTACTTGGTTGCCTTTTGGAGTGGAATAGCCAGGGGAAAACAGTGGGAGGTCAGGGGGTGGGCGGTGGAACAGTGTGATTAGAAATTGCTTGCCAGAATATTTTTAATGTGTTGTTGTTGTTTTTGTGTTTGACTCAGCTGGTCAGAGAAAGGTGACTCCAGGAGTAAGGAGTGACCTTGGCTAAGTCACTTTATCTCTCTGGGCTTTGGGAACTTGGATTAAATCACAGGTTTTCAAACTATGTTCCAAGGAGCCTTGGAGTTCTGCTATGCTGGAAGCTGGGACAGTTGGTAAAAGAAACACTTAGCAGGTAGGATTCTGGGATTTGGGCTCAGAGAAGTTCTGCTTTTATCTGATTTTATAGACTTACTTAACATGTTTTGAAAAAGTCCCTTAGCAAAAACAAGTAAACAAAGGTATAAGTTAGGTATTTTCTAGTTTCTGTTGGGCCTTGTTGGTCTAGCATTGTGTGAGTACAGATGTATAGATTGGAGTGTACATAAGAACCACTTAGCAAATACAAAACAACCACAAAACCATAAACCACAAATCCTGTTTCATGATTAAAGACTATTCTAATCTTAGTCAGAAATATCCATTTTGGTCCACATGGTATTGAGAAGGATGTGATAGATAATTCACATCAAATCAATGGCAATTACTTGAAGGAAACAATTAAAAATGCAGCACAAGATGAGGTTAACATGCTTGTAAAACCATGATTGTATGGCTCTCCCTATAACTCGGGGCAAAATAGTACCTAGAATCAGGGCTATCTCACATTTACCTATTTCACTAATTCTTTGTGACCTTTGAAAATGTCAAAGGCACCATTGGGTGTTCAAAGTGAAGGTCTTAAAAGTAGACATTCCATCCACATCGTCAGGCAATATTAGGAAGAACCAGAGCCACAGAAGTGTGCTGACAATCCTCCTTTTAGTCACACAGTGTTCCCCCAGTCACACAGTTGGGGTCATTCTGCAAAGCCATTTTTTTTTAAGAGGTCAACTGTTAGATACCTGTTCCCTGTTATCCAGTGTCTTCAGAAAAGGCTGGAAGTAAAGCAGCCAGTCTTTCTGGCATGGTTTTAGCCCTATTAAGAGGGCTATTGTTGAACTGTTCAAACTGGGATGCTTTGATTGTTAGCATGTTCAGCCGGCTGTGATTACAGTAATTACAGACCTGGGAAGGTCAAATTGACAAAAACTGAGTATAAGCTGGAACTGAATATAAACCGGGACAACCCTTGGCACTAGTTCTTTCTATCCTCTTTGGGATGTTGTTACTGTTACTGTTGTGAAGAGTTGCCAAGTGGTAAATCTATAGTAAAAAATAAAAATGAAAGTCATTGATTTCACAATTTGGCTTGGACCACTTAGAAACACTATGTGAGGTGCTGCAGTGAATGCTACATTGTGCTTTTGGCTCTGTTACCTTCCTGCCTAGTCATGGCCTTGAGTTTGTGTGATGCATCTGGTACTTCTTAAAGTACATCAAGAGTCTTCAATGATTTTCCCCTTTATTTTTCTCTTTGCAAAAGTATGATGCTGAATACACAATGGACAGATACAATTTCTTATGTGTGTGCTGTATTGTGGGATATTTAGCAGAAACAGCTCTCACAGAAAGAGAACCCACCAAATTATGTGAAAATAAATGAAATGATCTTCCTATAATTGTCTAACCAAAGACCAGGATAAAATTGCTTCACAGATAAACTAAATGTACTAGTATTCTTTCCCTTTGCCCTTAACGATGGCCTCAAGCAATGGTTTAAGTAACAATTAAGTAAAAACAGAATCTCTTATCATGTGGAGGAGTGGAGAAAGGTAAAAAAATAAATGAATATAAATCCTTTCTACACAACAGATAGGTTGTGTAGGGCTAGGAAAAGATATGTGATCAGAACAAAGATTTTGTCTGAAAATAGTGGAAGTGGCTGGAAATTAATCAATTCACAGAATCCAGATGTTTTAGCTATTCAGAGCCAAATATCTAAATTTTGGCTGCCTGAAATTTTCATGTTTCCTCCAGATGTTTGCTTTCAGGTAGACATAGCCATAATCTCACATGCTTGATTTCATTTTAATGTATCATGTTGTTCAAAACTTAAAGTGGCTTATAACAAGAATAAGGATAGGACAATATAAACTGTTTTTCATGGTTTAGTAAAAATGACATGATAATGAATTTTTTTTTTTTTCGCTAAAAGTATTACAAAGGGTATTACATAAGTGTCCTTTTTTCCCCCCCGCCCTTGACAGACCCCTGCCCTCCCTTACCCCCCAGTGTCTTATGTCCATTAGTTATGGTTATATGGATGCATACCAGTCCTTCGGTTGATCTCTTAATCCCCTCCCTCCTCCCCCCCAACCCTCCCTGGCCTTCCCACTGCAGTTTGACAATCAGTTTGAGGCAGCTCTGCCTCTGTATCTATTATTGTTCAAAAGTTTGTAATGGTCTTTATTATCCATGAATGAGTGAGATCATGTGGTATTTTTCCTTCATTGACTGGCTTATTTCACTTAGCATAATGCTCTCCAGTTCCATCCATGCTGTTGCAAATGGTAAGAATTCCTTCTTTTTTACAGCAGCATAGTATTCCATCGTGTAGATGTACCACAGCTTTCTAATCCATTCGATAATGAATATTTTTAAAGGATGAAATTAAATCTTTCATACAAATAGAAAATAAACACGCATCACAAATTTCATTCAACTCTTTAATTAATGAAGAAAACAGAAAAATATTACAACTAGTTTAAAGGAGATTGTCAGTGCACTCCCACATGGGGGACCTCTGCTCAGCCACAAGCCAGGCTGATGGCTGCCAGTACAGTGGTGGTGGTGGGAGACTCTCCTGCCTCCTCAGCAGCACTAAGTATGTCCGACTGCAGCTTAGGTCTGCTCCCCACTGTCAAGTGAACATCTCCCGAGGGCTGCCAGGCTGCCAGAGGGATGTCTGATTGCCAGCTTAGACCCAATCCCCCAGGGAGCAGGCCTAAGCCAGCAGGTGGTCATCCCCTGAGGGTTCCAAGACTGCGAGAGGGCACAGGCCAGGCTGAGGGATGCCCCCCCCCCCCCCAGTGCACAAATTTTTGTGCACCGGGCCTCTAATATATATATATATAGAGAGAGAGAGAGAGAGAGAGAGAGAGGGAGAGAGAGAGAGAGAGAGAGAGAGAGAGAGAGAATTTTGAAGTGAAATTACGAATAGAGGAAAAGGGGATATAAGCACAGGGTAAGAGTCAATGACATTTTATCAGGCACAACTATTTTTTATTTCTACGGACAAGTGTCATTTGCATTAGTACCAATGTCCTGGAATATACAGAGTTGTAAAATAGATCAAAGACAATGGAAGGCAGTGAAAAACCAGAAGCATGCACTAAATATGACACTTGCTAGTCTTTTCTATTCCAGTTGCAAAATATTTATTGTAATTTTTAAACAAAAAGCTTTGTTTACTAAATGAACGGTACGTATACAAATATTTCTGAACCTCCATGGTACTTTTACTTAATATCACCAAATTTACCACTTTTATAGGCAGCCAGTTACATTATTGAGTCTTACAGATGTCTTGCCTTGCCACAACTCCTAAATTCAATTGCCTCCTACTCGCTGTGTTGGTGAGGAAGAGATTCCTGCCCTAACCTAGGATTACAGAGATGGCCAGGCACAGAACACCTGACAGTGGACAGATGCACTCAAAAGCAGATCCTAAGTCACATATATGCACATTCCAGGGGAGCAGGACACCATGCCATACAAGGCCACATAGGAGCTGCATTTGGAAACAGAGTAAACAGCCAGGGCTGTGAAAGACACACAGATGAGCCCCCAACCCCAGCCCCGTTCCCGCAGAAGGATGTGATTGATTGACTTTTTAAGTAATTCTTCAGGTTTTCAAGGAACTGAAACCCACTCCTCACCTGGCCTGTTTGATATGGAGGATCGTTTGACTGGAGGTCCTTATCCTCTGGAGAAGAGTGGGGTGGGAAACATGGGTAGGCCATTTTGAGTTCTCCCAATTTTACCAGATGTCAAGGCAGCACATAGTGAGCCTTAGTTTTAGGCTTTATACAATACTTCTTGAGAGCAGCAACTAAACTTATCCATTCAATAAATAATTTATTGGGCTCCTACTATGGCTGTTCCAGTCTCTGGGCATGCAGCAGTGTCTGGGGGGTTGGTGGGAGGGGGGGAGATCCCTATCTTACATTCTAGGTACAGTCAGTATATAAAATGTAAAAATACTAGTATGATGAAGAAATTGTAAGCAGGAGATGGAGGAAGAAGTGCAGAGTGATGGGGTGGGAGCACTAGCTTGAAATTTTCAATGTGGTGATGAGAGGCCTCACTAAGAAGATGACATTAAAGATAGAAACTAAAGGAGTGAGCTATAAGGATATGTGGTGAAGGAGTTTAGAGACAGAGAAACCAGCAAGTGCCATAGGCCTATAGGAGAGGAATGTCCTCATGTTCAAGGACAGCAAGGCTCCAGTATGGCTAAAGTCAAGTGAGCTAGGGGAGGAGTGAGAGCAGAAGGGGTCCCACTGAAATACAGAGGCTGGAACATGAACTGTGCAGGGCCTTTGATTTTTACTGAAAGAGGGGAATGCATTAAAGGGGTTTTGACAAAAGAATGACCCATCGTTTAACTAGTTTTCCCTCTTTCATCTCTCAGAGGACTGGAGAAGTACTGAGATAGGAAGGCTAATCAATATATTACTAGAGGTCCATTGCACAAAGAGATTCGTCCAATAGGCCTTCCTTCCCCTGGCTGCCAGCACTGGTTTTCCTCGGGCACCCGGAACCCAGGCCTTCTCTCTGGCTGCAGCAGAGAAGCCAAGCCTCTTCAGTCTTCAGTCTTCAGTGGTGTTCAGTCTTCGCCCCACGCCTGCATATGCAAATTAACCGCCATCTTTGTTGGGTTAATTTGCATACTCATCCTGAATGGCTGGTGGGTGTAGCGGAGTGACTCCAATTTGCATGTTTCTCTTTTATTAGTGTAGATTGCTGGGTCATTGTAATTGGGACAACCCTTTCCTTCACTGCTTGCCACAATTTTCTACCATGATCACAATTTAATTTAGGTGACTTCTCACTTACATATATGCTCACTGCAGAGAAATAGGCACCCAGATAATTCAGTTTATACATAGTTGAGTTTTTGAGACAATACCTTTTCCTTCCACGATTGCATCCTCTAACATGTCTGGGTCTCCCTGTGGTAGAAAACATGGCAGGAATAGGAGAAACTAACACACTAACCTGCAGTGAAGGCTACAGTCTTCCTCTGCCCATACAAATGACAACATTTCCTGAAGCTTTCTTCTGTAGGACAAGGCATGTTGGAACTTAAATACATTGGACATATTTCAACTAGTTTTTCTTCATAAATTTTGTTTACCTGATAGAAATATTTTTCAACTGTACAGCAGTTGGAAATTTATGCTAGGATAAACTCCTAACATTCCCTTCTATGAACAAGTTCCTATATAAAAACAGCACCTGTAATAAATTCTGAGATCAGCAACTTGACTATAGATTGGGCAGTTTGACGGACAGGACTCATAACTTAGTCCAGTCATGCCTTTCCTGAATAAGTACAGATCGATCACTGACATAATTACCCTATCTTCATTTTCTCCCACCTGGGTCATGGATTTGATGTTTTCACCAATAACATTTAGAGAGAGTAGTGTGTAGAATACAATAAAGAGTTGGCTATGAGTATAAAAAACCAAAAGAATTACTTCATTTGCTGGGGAAATGTGTCATTCTGAACACTGAAGCTGATTCTCTTTGGTTTTAGCAAAGTATCAACTCCTATAGCTTATATTATTTTTGAAATATTGATAGTTACAATGGGAAAGAGTCCCAGTAATGTGATATGGAGAGAAAGTTGTCTAATACAATTAGGCAAGAGCTCACACACATCCTTCCTCAAATTTCACTGCAAACACACCTGAAAATTCATCACCACCACTGCCTGGAAAAGAACACTCATCATTAAGATTCAACTCAAGCGTGACCTTCTCAATGGAGAACTTTCATCTCCTTTCTCCTGATCTTTCCCAGAATTGACCATAGACTCACTGTACCCTAAATATAGTCCTATTACTGGCAATTAGGCATTATACACACACACACACACACACACAAATAAAAGAGAAAGATGCAAACTGACCGTACCTTCATGACGCCCACCAGCTAATCAAGAGTGAGTATGCAAACTAACCCAACAAAGATGGCGGGTTAATTTGCATACGCAGGTGCTGAGCAGCCAGGGGTGGGGCGGGATGCTTGCATTCTCGCCATGGTGAAAACGCAAGCATTCTGCACTGCCCCAAACGCTCCGGGCCTCTGGGAAGTGTGGGAAGGCAGAAAGGCAGCTCTGGGCTGGAAGGAAGGCAGAAAGGCAGCTCCAGCCAGAGTGAAGGCGGTGCTGGAAGCCAAGGGAAGGAAGGCTCATTCTTGCATGAATCTTCCTGCATAGGGCCTCTAGTCCTATCTAATAATAGACAAACATGGTAATTAACCATACCACCGACATGTTTCCCATTGGCTACTCAAGGTGATATGCAAATTAACTGCCAACCAAGATGGCGGCCAGCAGCCAGGCAGCTGAAGTGAACAGGAGGCTTGCTTGCTCCAGCAATGGAGGAAGCCAACATTCCCCGCCTGCCGCTGCCCAGCTCTGAGCTGCATTCTAAGCAACTATGTTGCAATTATAGAAGCTAAACAAACCCCAGATACCTGCTTTCAGCAGTAGAGGTCTCAGAGCTGGACCTGAGCCTCGGAGCTAAAGCCAGCTCTCAGCTCCAGTGACAGCCATAGAAGGTAAATAAATCCCAGAATAAAAAAAAAAGAAAGAAAAAGAAAAAAGGAGAGGTTGGGAGCTTCAGTCATTTGCCAGCCTGAAAACGGCCCTCAGCCCCTCACCCAGACTGGCCAGGCACCCCAGTGGGGACCCCCACCCTGAAGGGGGTGTGACCAGCTGCAAACAGCCATCAGCCCCTCACCCAGGCTGGCCAGGCGCCCAAGCGGGACCCCCACCCTGATCCGGGACACCCTTTAGGGCAAACCAGCCAGCCCCCACCCGTGCACCAGGCCTCTATCCTATATAGTAAAAGGGTAATATGCAAACTGACCCTAACAGCAGAAAGACTGGGAATGACTGGTCACTATGACACACACTGACCACCATGGGGCAGACGCTCAATGCAGGAGCTGCCCTCTGGTGGTCAGGGTGCTCTCACATGGGAGGAGCTCTGCTCAGCCACAAGCCAGGCTGATGGCTGCCAGTACAGCAGTGGTGGTGGGAGCCTCTCCTGCCTCCTCAGCAGCGCTAAGGATGTCTGACTGCAACTTAGGTCTGCTCCCCACTGGCAAGTGGACATCCCCGGAGGGCTGCTGGTCTGCCAGAGGGATGTCTGATTGCCATCTTAGGCCCAAACCCCCGGGGAGCGGGCCTAATCCAGCAGGTGGTCATCCCCTGAGGGGTCCCAGAATTCGAGAGGGCACAGGCCGGGCTGATGGACCCCCCCTCCCCCCCCCCCAGAGTGCACAAATTTTTGTGCACTGGGCCTCTAGTGTATATATAAAAGGCTAAGTGACCAATCAACCGTCCGACCAACCATCCAAGCGACCAGCTAGTACACATGACATGCACTGGAAATTTAAAAATAAACATTGACTTCCGCGTGCATGATACATAATAAAGCTCTCACTGGCACCAATCTAGACAGCATAGGAATATTCCTACCTAAACCCATTTTCAGACATGGTCAGTTATATATTGCTTTCTCTAGCGTTCAAAGCGTGTGTGATGTTAAAGTTGTAAATACGTCATCACAAGGGAAATTAGTCAAGCACTCTGAAAGTGTTTTTACTCTTAATTTGGTATACAGGGAGATATTAGAATAAGTTTAATCTGTCATTGTTTGTATCAATGTTGTTTTTATATCATGTTTTTGTTGTTTTATATCATGTTTTTGTTGTTTTTTTATCATGTCGTTGTTGTTGTTATATCATGTTGTTATTGTTTATTAATAAATTTATATATTATTTTCATATACATTTTACTAGTTTTCTTTCATCTCTGACACTTCTATTATAGAGAAAGGCCAAATAGCGATTTTAAAATATTTCTTCTAATTAATTTTCTTTCAATGTGCACAAATCCGTGCACCAGGCCACTAGTGTACTTATAAGTCTGTTTCTCCTATTACACTGGAAGCATTTTAAGTGCAGGCACCACAATTTTATCATCCTTTCATTCTGAACACTGAGCCCAATGCCTAGCACAAAAAGGATTTAAGAAATATTGTTGACAGTTTGATCTTGGCATATTCACTAGGCACCACATCATACTATGTGAGAATAAAACCCGGTCCAGCTTTGTGATTTGGGAAAGGCCATCCTTCTTTCTTAGAGACAGCCTCATTACATAACAGAGCCACCAGCAGCAGCAGCAGCAGAGTTAGTGTATAGAGAGAACTGAGATCACTAGCCTTTAAATACATCTCTGTTTCAGCATTATGTTACAAGGTATTTATTTAATAGAATTTTTCTCACACTCTCACCAGCTGTATCATCAATGAAAAACCCACTTTCAGAGGCTCTAAGGGTCCAGCTGAAATTTGTCCTTGGTGAAAACTCTTGCTTTGTGTAAAAGAAACCACTCGCTGAGCCTTTTTAAATCATACACACTATTGGATTTACCTAACCACAGTTCCTGGGGAAGCCCTGACTAGAAAAACATCTAAATGCCCATAGTTTGGAATAGGATTTACACACTCTATATTCTTCTTTTTTTCAAAGTATTGGTTGCCTTCTTGGAGGATAGCATAACATGGCTAGATTATTATGACATTCAATAATGTTATTTGCTTCCTTTTATAGCCCAAAGGGTCGGGGGTTCGGTCTCTATTTCTAGGAGGAAAGGGCCTAAGAAATATCCATAGATCTGGGTACCACATGTGGCAGCCACCGGGGCAAGAAGAAAGAGAGACCGAAGGGGTCCTTTGAAAGATAGTGCATAGATCTCAAAGTGATAGCTTAAAAGGATTTCCCATTCTATATTACAGTATAAATCCCTTCTCGTAATCTACAGAACTTTGTTATTTCTGCAAAACATGATAGCTTTGAGTTTGGGAAATAGAGAGATAGTGGCAGTGGCCTGGAAAAGAATTATGAGATAGTTGGTGGGGCTTGGCTTTGGAGCAGTGATGCCTGTAAGAAGGCTGGGAGCTCAGCTAGTTGTCTGTGCAAAGAAAGAAGGAGCCTTGAAATATTGAAGAAACTAGGGACACTGGGGTTATAAAAGTTTTGGCTTTTCTCAAAAAAAGTTTAATGTAAGACTAAAGTTGGTATATGTTCCAAAGTCTCTCCTGAGGAGCAAAGGGTTAGCAGTAAGGGTCCATAACCTTTCTGTCTTCACTCCTAGATGTAATAAAAGGCCTCCTTGACCAAAAGAAGCCTCAGAGGTCCCCAGATGCCTCAGGAAAACCAGATGTCTAGTCAGAAGAGGAGAGTAGGAGGGGGAGGAAACAGAGGAGAAAATGGAAGAGTTCCCCTGGATGGGGAGAGAATTCTTCACGGTGCCCTCAGCAGCTTGGACTGTGGTGAAAGTGGCAGCGAATAGGTAACATGGCTCCAGTATTGACCAAGGGGGACAGATGAACAGGTGAACGAACCAATCAGCATGGCCAGGGTGATGAGCAGGCAGGAGGCGAGGTGCAGGCTGGCTGAAAGTCAGCAGGAGCCCTGCAGATGCCAGTGGTCTCTAGTCTCCCTACATATTGGCCCAGATGCCATCACTCTAACCAGAGGGATTGCCTAATAATGAAAAGCATCAGGCCTGCGGTGAAGAATTTTTCTGAAGGTGGATTTGTGCATGGTTGGTAAGGAATTCAACCACTTGGGCAGTCTCTTTCCCCCATATGCCTTTCCCACCCCCCACCCCTCCACCCCCCCACCCCCCCTTCTTTGTGAGGCTCAAGTCTAGACTATTTTTCCTCCCCTCCTAGTGCGTTTTGCAGCATGCACTCAGCTCTTTGGAATTCTGTGGGTGGCAGGGCAGGGGTTTCCTCCTCCATTTCATGCGCTCAGTGATGTGGAAAGGAAGAAGTATGAACTCTGACACTTCCTTTTGGTGAATGTTTCGATGACAGAACAAGTGATAGTCACAAATCTTAAAGCAGGTGGCAGAGGAGATCTGGAAGACACCTTATTTATTACCAGCAACAGCTCCCCTCTCAGATCATCCCCAAAAGCTGGCATGTGCCCAACAGTTCAATTTGGAGAGACTCCTGTTTTATGCAAGCCCCAAATGGAATAAGCATGCAATGGTTCATTGCGCAAATACCCATTCTCTCTTTCCTCTAAGCCCCAGGTCTGTCCCTCTTGCACCCTAGTCATCTTTGCTATTTCTCTCTTTCATTAAAGTCCTTTGAAGTGCTGGATTATTTTTTCTGTCTTTGAAAATTCCTTCTGGCCAGTGGATTTCAGGACTGCAAGTGCTTTAAACATTTCCCTCCTCTTTTGAATTAATACTGTACTCCACCGTTTTTTTCTCTCTCTATTTTTGGTGAGCGACCACTGTGTTGTTTTATATTACATTTTCATTTCAGAACTGTTTGAAAATGGCATTCATGCCATGCACATGCATATTTTGCCTCCTCTTGGCTGATTTAATCAGCATGGATGCCATTATTCATTCAATTGCATGAATAATTTATTTCACTGTTGTAAAAGTTTAATAAAAGTTTTCTTGTCTTTATCAAATCCAGTTATTCTTTGTTCACTTTATAGCCACAACATAATCAGAATATAAAGCAGTTCATATCAAAAAGCAATGAATGACATGGACTGCATTAAAACTCTAGAGTATATTTTATTGCCATTTTACCTATGATTAAATAAGGTTTTATACAAAATATAGTAGCTCTATAGGCCTAAGCATGACCAACATTAACCTATCAGTGCCTCTTATAGATGAAAAGAAAATTGGAATCACAGAATTACAAACTGAGATGCCCAGCCTTAATTTGTACTCTCCAATAGTTTTTGTCCATGCCCATGTGTGTATGTGTGTGATCTCCTACCCACTGTGAAATACTATATTGATGATGCATTCCTAATCTAGAATGATTGTTACTTCTTACAGTTCACAGTTAATTTTTCTGTTAAACTGACAACTTACTTTCACCCAGTGAAATTACTCTATAGATTAAAAGTATCTTAATTTTTATATATGTTTCTTTTTTTCTTTTTAGTCTAAAACTTTTTATTCATTGACTCATTTATTTAACAGGAACCCTGTATCAAGCCCTTATTATATAAAGAAACTCTACCAGTTCCCTCAGATACAAAGAAATAAGACATCATTCCTGCCTTCTGAGAGTTGTAATGGAGAAATCAGACAAATAAACAGGCGAATGACAATATGTCTTAGTGATATTAGTGAAATATTGGCAAAGTATTTGTACAAGGTCATTGTTTTGAGATTCTGGTTGACAAATTGCTTGAACTGATTTGAAACAAGTGCTGACACAGTGACAGAAATATTAGTGAATGGCACGCCATGTGTACTTGAAGCTCCATTTACTGAGAATTTAATACTGAATTTTATGTCATTTGAATCAATCTTATAGCAAATACACCTGTACATATGCTTCCTGATGCTACATGGCAGACCTTATAAACAAGAGCCTTCAACATTTATGTTGAAGTCACATTATCAACCTGTGGATGCTGAAATTGCAAGCATGCTCTTTAAGTAGTTATAATATTATTTACTATATTCCCTATTCTGTATTTTTTATCCCGATGACTATTTTTATAACTGGCAATCTGTACTCCTTAATCCCTTTCACCTTTGCACCCATTCTACCTCCTCCCATCTGGTAACCACCAATTTGTTCTCTGTATATATGTGTTTGTTTTTGTTTTGTTTGTTCATTTATTTTGTTTTTTAAATTCCACATATAAGTGAAATCATATGCTATTTGTCTTTCTAAGTCTGACATTTCTCTTAGAGTAATACTTTCTAGGTCCATCTATTTTGCTGCAGATGGGAAGATTGGATTCTTTTTTATTGTTGAGTAATATTCGTTGTATATATGTACCACAACTTTTTATTTTTTAATCCTCACTATAGGATATTTTTCCATTGATTTTTAGAGAGAGTTGGAGGAAGGGAGGGGAAGAGAGAGAGACACCGATGTGAGAGAGACTCATTGATCATTTGCCTCCCACTAGGGCCCTGATTGTCCCAGGACCCAATCTGCAACCCAGGTACATGCCGCTGACCAGGAATTGAACCCGTGACTCTTTGGTGTGTGGGACAACACTCTAACCACTGAGAAATACCAGCTAGGGTTATACCACAACTTCTTTATCCATTTGTATATCAATTGCCACTTAGGTTACTTCCATATCTTAGCAATTGCAAATAATGCTGAAATGAACATAGGGGTGCATATGTATTTTCAAAGTAGTGTTTTGGATCTCTTCAGATAAATACCAAGAAGTTGAATTGCTGGGTCATACAGTATTTCTACTTTAAATTTTTTGAGGAAGCTTCATACTGCTTTTCATAATGGCTGTACCAGTTACAATCTCACTGGCAGTATATGAGGGTTCCCTCTTCTCCACATCCTTGCTTAAGTTAGAAAGTTAGAAATTAATTCAAGATGGCTCTGAAGAATCCAAACAGGCATTTATCTGATAAAGGACAAAAGGATGTGACATAACTATAGAGAAAAAAGGATTGGTCACAGTTCAGAAAATGTTCCTTTGCCAACAAAGGTCCACCATCTCTTATCTTAAACTCTTGGAGCCAGCTGTGTTTTAGAAATCAGAATTTGGGGGACTTTGGAGAGGTAACCTAATACCTATACCTATGTGTCATGTAACATCACCTTGGGGGCCTAACCAGCACCCGACAATGAAGTGTTTAATATTTCTTCAGCCAAGTTTATAAATGCCCATTCTGTGTGGTTTAATGACTATACATATTTTTGTGCCCATTTAGATCAGGTTTTGTTGACAAATGAGTTCAGACCAGGTCAGGTTTTCCTGAATCTTAGACACTGGCTTTTTGAGGTTGTTAATTTGTGCCTACATATCAATAAACATCTATGAGCACCTGCCAGACTAGTTACTGTGCTAGATGCTGTGCCTAAAATCAAATATGACAAACTCCTTCTCTCAAGGAGCACACATCAGCGGTTCTCAACCTGTGGGTCGCGAACAATGAGAATACATCCTGCATATCAGATATTTACATTACGATTCATAACAATAGCAAAATTACAGTTATGAAGTAGCAACGAAAATAATTTTATGGTTGGGGGTCACCACAACATGAGGAACTGTATTAAAGGGTCGGGGCATTAGGAAGGTTGAGAACCACTGGGAGACACTTAAGCACACCCATATTTACATGTTAGCACTGGGTACTAAAGAAAAAGAGAAAAATAGCGTTCCAAAGGACACTGGGAAATTCTTAAAGAAGTTGCCATCTCTAAACTCATGAGAAAGATTTTCATGAATGAACATATATAAATATTTCAAACACTTCCAGAAGAATTGTATTTCTAAACTTGCTTTTGGGAACCAAGCCATCAAATAGTATATAATTCTCAACCTCCAAAATCCCCTCCGGGTAAAACTGAACTTTTACTAGATTATTTCACAGTAAGAAACAATGTCTAGATTTCAGTGTTTTCCAATAAAAATGGTTTATTTCTTGCTCATGTTACACATAGACTGTTCATGTGTCTTCTTTTTTCTGATACAGACTAAAGGAGCAGTCCTCACGTGGGACATTGTTGCCCTTAAAGTAGAGGGAAGAGCATAATGGCAGAACCGTGCGATGGCTTTCGTGTGTCTGCCCAGAACTGGCGCATGACATTGCTAATCATATTTCATTAGCCAAAGCAAGATATCTACTAAAACTTGATATCATGGAAGCATATCTTCACACACAAGGGACCCATAGTAGTGCCCAATAAAGAACAGGCAGCAAATTTTGGCATTAATAAAATCTATCACACTTAGTTCCTGATTCTCTGGTTCATGTCCTTCATTGATCGAGTGCCCTTCTCCCTCTGAGTCTCTCTATATGGGACAAGTGGTAAACCAATTCCCTCAACTAGTGGAAGGACCATTCCTATCAAGTGATAAGTGTGTCTCATGAAGAGAAAATAGGATTTGGGCATGATAGAGGTTGATGAATACACTAAAAAGTACAAGAATTAGGAGTTTAAGAATATATATTGGTAAACAAAAAACAATAAGGTCCTTGGCAATGGGCAGAAAGGTCTATCACCATTAGGTAGGTCAACAATAAAAACAAAATGAAAATGAACAGACTATTCAAACATTTCAAAATCATATTTTTAACTATTTTTAATAATTTAACTTAAAAGTAAAACACTTCTGCATGTAGCTATTTCAAATATCTTATTTAAGAAATGCAATGCACTGTTGTATTGGATGAGTGCGCTGGGATCATTTAGAAACGTTAAACCTGGAAAATTCATACACATATTTGATAGCCTAGAAAGATTTGTTTCCAATAATAATAGACATAGAACATAAAATAAAATACAAGGATGTCAGATAGAGGATTAATTATCTATTTACAAGATCAACTCATGATAATTTAAAGTAATGAGATTTTGTCTGGGGAATATACAGTGATCCCTGAAAGAAATAGGAGTGTTTTTATAAAAGACTAGAGGCCTAGTGCACGAAATTCGTGAGGTGGGGGTGGAGAGGGAGAAGGAGGGGGTCTCTCAGCCTGGCCTGCACCCTTGGGGGATGTTCAACTGCCGGTTTAGGCCCAATCCCTAAATCGGCAGTCGGACATCCCTCTCACAATCTGGGACCGCTGGCTCCTAATTGCTCACCTGCCTGCCTGCCTGATCACCTCTAACCCCTCTGCCTGCCTGCCTACCTGCCTGATCATCCCTAACTGCTCATCTGCCTGCTTGATCGCCCCTAACTGCTTGCCTGCTGCCTGATCGCCCCTAACCACTCTGCCTGCCTGCCTGATCGCCCCTAACCACCTCTGCCTCGGTCCCCACCTCCGCAGCTTCATCCTGAAGGACGTCTGGAATGATGTCTAGTAGGTCATTCAGCTGTCGGGTCTAATTAGCATATTATGCTTTTATTATTATAGATAATGAAATTGATAAATATATTGCATTTCTTCTCTCTCTCCCTCTTTCTCTCTCTCTCTTTCTTTTTGTCTCTTTCTATTAAACACAGTATCTCATTTTGGTCTTCCTATGATCATAGAAATATAAGAAACAATAGAAGTCCCTGAAAAGAGGCAGAAAAAATGATTAATGACTTCAAAATATGTGTGTACATAAAATATTACATATTATATATTAATGTAAGATACCCCTAAAAAGTGTATGCATACACTTTGAATAATTACAAAGGCAGTGTTTTTTTAAAATACATTTCATTTTCAAAAATGAGCTATTAGCTGTTAAAGTATGTATACATTTTTGGGGACACTCTGTATATATAGTAAATAAAAGTTTGAGGCTATATAAAAAGATTATAGTCATATGTTTCTGAAGAAGGCTACTTGTAAGTTATATTTTTTAAAATCTTGCTTTAGGACAGAATCAAAAGAAATGAAATTCAGTTGAATCAAAAATTTAAGATCTTGTAGAAGCATTATTCTTATTTATGTATAGTCAGTTACTATCACTTCCTATAATAATTTTTAAACATTACCTAAAAGTAAATAATTTTATAATTCAATTTATGTGGTTGTGATTAAGTTACATGTTTCTGTTTATTAATACACAATGAATAATATCAATTCTTGTAAAAAACATCTAAAATAATTTTGACTGGTTAAAGCCGAAAAAGAATTTGTTCTAAGGATACATATGCTTCTGGTTAGGTTGTTTGATTTTCCATTAGAGATCTGAAGATAAAAAGAAATATAAATAGATTAAATTTCAGAAAGGGAAGAACCCTTCCTAAGAGAGAAGAAAGCCAAATCCATGGTCACAGGAGGAGAAAAAACAAAGCCACTGCAGACACAGAGCTTGTGCATCCTTCTCTGGATTACGTCCCTGTATCGCTTATTGCTCTATAACTCCTGGTACTTATCATACACTATTTCATGTGATGTACTTGAGTACATCTTGCCTCCAAAATTTAAGAAGCTGGAGGGCAGAGGCTGTGAGACATGAGTCATATTTCTTTTTCATGGCCCAGCATGGTAGGTTATACATGCCAATGGCTCTATAAATATCTGTTAGGAGAAATAGATAAGCAATTTCAAGAGAGTGTAGTGCAAATTGTTTACATAAGTGTTGAAACTCCTTTATTTTATTGGTTCTAAAATAGTTTTTCTCAAGCTTCACCAGGCAGGCCCAGTTCTTGGTTAACTAGGATTTAGTACGCTGTGTGGCATATCCATCCCAATGATAGCTTTTAAAATCTTATTGACTTTATTAAAACCCCATTTCAGTTTATTAGACTCAGTTTAATTTTAAATAATTAAATAAACAGTCATTTACTAGAAAAAGATCACCAAGACACCACTTAATAAATAAAATGTGTCTTATTTTGCTTTAATGGAAAATAAAAATAAAACCTCATTACCTAGTTATAGCTTGTCTTCAGTAGCAAAAACTCATGAGTTGGTTATGTAGAAATTACTTTCATGAATATAAGACAAATTTGTCCTGCTTTCTTCTGACATACATGGATTAGAGAGCTATATAAAATCATAATTTTTTAAGCTTAAAATACCTTTAAACATTTTTTTTCTGGGAGGAACTGCAAGGTTTTGGTTTCAATCCCTGGTCACAGAGCATAGGAAACTGATCAATGTTTCTTTCTCTCTCTCTCTCTCTCTCTCTCTCTCTCTCTCTCTCTCTCTCTCTCCCCCCCCCCCCTCCTCTCCCTCTCTCCCTTCCTCTCTCTCTAAAATCAATAAACATATCCTTGGTGAGGATAAATTTTAAAAAAATGTTGGGAGAATGACTGTCTGATGGCAGCTTAATGGCAGCCTTGCTACAGTAACAGATAAACCACCAAATCTTAGTGGTGCAACACAAGTTTATTTCCCCCTCCTTATTAGGTCTAGCAGTCTAATGTGGATGTTTCTAGTCTCTACATGACCCAGGGACTCAGCCTCCTTACACCTAGTAGTCCTTCAACATATGATACTTGGGGTTCATCAAGAAATCAAGAAAGATTATATAAGGCAATGAAATCCAATCCTAAAAGCAAAAGAATGATCATTTTTCTTGTTTTCTTAGCTATTAAGCAATAAATTAACAGCTGGACATTAATTATCAGAGCCCTAAAATTAAAGATTTTGGATGAAATGAAAAACTATTCATAGATATTACTGGCACCATAGTTATGAGTTACTCTTTGTCCATTTAATTGCCTTTTTCTTTTGTCATTTTCAAATGCAGAAGTAAGATTCTCTGTTGAAGTCAATTTTATGTTGTGTTCTATGAAAGTAGTTCTTTTCTGCTGAATTAAAATTCTTATTTATGTTGGTAATTCCATTTAAAACTTTAAAATGTGATGTACCCCATGAGAAAAGTAACTTGAATTTACTTTGTCTTATAATGACTCCATCACTGTTATTACTATAACACCTGAATAATAAATGAATAATAAAGTCCTATTATTTGTTTAAAGCAGGGGTCTGCAAATGTTTTTAAAATAAAATGCCAAGTAGTATTTTTTGGCTTTGCTGGTCTTACTGTCTCTTTTGTAACTATTCAACTCTGTTGTAATAGAGAGAAAGTAGCCATACACAATACAGAGATGAATGGGTGTGACTGTGTTCCAATAAGACTTTATTTATAGAAATGAGAGCAAACCAGACATGGACCATGAACCATAGTTGCAGACTCCTAATTGAAAGAAACATAAAAATTGTGAAATAACAGGCAGGAATGTAATAGGAACTGGTTGATATAAAAAAGAAAAAAACAATTAGAAATCTCGAAATAAAAACTATGCTCATTGATATAGAACAATGGTTAAAACAGAATCAATAAGTTATTTGTTTGTTTTTTAAACATGGCAAAAAAATATATAGTTAAAGACATTAAGCCTTTTGCTGAATTTGGGTAGGAGATAAAAATATTACATGCAGTTTAGGCTTTATCAGGAAAATAAGTGAAGTGAAGTATGTTTAAGATATATTTAAGAATAACCATTAAAATAATAAGAATATATTTTATAACTTCCAACCCAACAGAGAGGGATAAATGGTGTAGAGTTAATAGGGCCACACACAAACATCCAATGACACATGATAGCATTTCATTTCCCTTTATTGTTTGAAATTAGATGTGATCAAATAATTTCTTTTGGTTAATGAAATGGAGGCGGAAGTGACCTGTGACACTTGTAGATGGCAGCTTTAAGGACCAAATGGGTGTTTGGCATATTAGCTTTCCTCTGTCTCCCTTACGGAAGCAGGTGTTGAAATGGAGCATGTATCAGTTTGGGTTTCTGAGTGACTAAATAAGCCAACCCACAATGATCAGGTAGAATGAGTGAGAAATACCTTGATTTGAAGCCACCAAGAGTTTGGGTGTGTTATTCCAGTAGCTCAAGCTTTTCCTGACTGATAGGCTATAGCAGTCAAATCAAAACCATGAAAGGGGAAAATTAAAGATAAAGAAAAAGCCTGGCAAACAGAAAACAATGCAATAGTAAGATTAAAGATGTTATAATTCATAATGAAGTTTAAGTTGATTAAACTCATTTGTTAAAAGAAAGATTTGGTGATTGCCCAACTGGAGTGTAGTCCTGAGCACTTAAATGTTGCCTGTTTGATTCCCTACCAGGGCACATACCTGGGTTGCGAATTCAATTCTCAGTTGGGTGGTGGCACATATGGGAAAGCAACTAATCAATGTCTGTCTGTTTGTCTGTCTCTCTCCCTCCCTCCTTCCTCCTTCCCTACTTCTCTTCCTTCCTTCCTCTCTCTAAGCATTTCCTTGGTGAGGACTTAAAAAAAGAAAGAAAGATTTGGTGGACTGAATTTATATGCTTCTTAAAAACACACCGAAACCACACACATACACAATGCATTACCTCACATTTTCCAAGAAGTAGACACTAAGACAAGATTAGATATGTAGGACATTTATTGGAGAAAAGACCTGTGAAGACAAAAGGGAAAAGTCAGGTGGGAGCCTTCTGTCCATGACATAGGTCTGAACCCAGTAAAGGACAGGGGAAAGGAAGGACCGAGGAGGAAGATTCTTGGACTGCCATGCAGTTCCAAGAAAGTTGTTGACACTCTCATCAGCAGTCCTTGAATCAAAGTCACCGGGAGTGTCTGTGGCAAGTGTGGCCTCATCATGAATCTGGTCCAGGGAGCAGCAGCTGGAGCACCCGGTCAATTACGCTTTCTGGTCAGGAGGTCTGAGCCAAACATCTTCATGGCCACAGCAAACACAAGTTACATATAAAGGGATTGGAAATTGCTATCAAGCAAAACCTGAACAAAAGCAAGAAGATAAGAATAACAGACAAAATGGTTAAAGGCTAATAGCATTTAAAAGAATGAAGAAAGAAACTAAATAATAAAAGGAACCCATGGGGGCTTTGCATTGTGTCAGTTTAGCTAAAGGAAACTAGGCTTCCCAGAATTTCCTTCCCCATCTGTTTCCAGATTAAGGTTGTCCTCAATAGAAATTTGCATGCAATTTGGAGCACAGAAGTTAAGTAATAGCCACTTTTGTGCTCTTCAGCTCAGCAGTTGCAGCCCCTGGGGCAGCCCCTGGGCCCAGAGCAACTGTGTCTCCTCCTGACTCACCTCCAGAAGCTTTGCCGGAGGCACAGTGTACACAGTTCTGTGGCAAAGGGGACCAGCTTCTCCTGCAGGTCCCCTGCATTATTAAAGGTCAAGGCTCGAAAGCAGTGAGATACAGACACAGGTTCCAGTTTGTCCTCTGGGTTTCAGCTTATCCCATGGGTTCCAGTTTATCCTGCTCTGCCCACTTCATGTCCATTCTCCTTCGTGGCCTTGACCCTGCTGTCCTCAGGCCCAACACCAGACAAGAAGCAGCACAGTTTACCCAGAGTCCACAATTACAGCCCATTAAACCCCTACACTAAATCTGTCCTTCAACACTACTCACACTGGTTCTGATTCACTAATCATGCCCTAACTGGTAGACAAGACTTCTCAAAGATAGTGGGACAATTAAGAAGACTAACAAGGAGAAACTCACCAAATCACAAGCATGGTAAGAGTTTAACACACTTTTATTAGAAACTGAGGGGTCAAGTGGACCCCCCAAAATAGTAAATATATGAAAGATTTGAGAAACAATATTAACAATATTGATCTAAAGATATAATATAAATATATTCGTGTTATATATGTACTAGAGGCCCAGTGCACAAAAATTTGTGCACTGGGGGGGAGGGGAGAGGGGGGTCCTCAAGCCCGGCCTGTGCCCTCTCGCAGTCTGGGACCCCTCTGGAGATAATGACCTGCTGGCTTAGGCCTGCTCCTGGGTGGCAGAGGGCAGGCCCAATCCCTAGGTGCAGCCCCTGGTCAGGCTCAGAGCAGGGTCGATTGGGGAGTTGGGGCGCTGCCCCATCATGCACAGAGCAGGGGGGATCGGGAGGTTGAGATGCCACCCTCAGTCACGCTCAGGGTAGGGCTGATTGAGGGGTTGGGGCACCGCCCCCTGTCACACTCAAGACAGGGTCAATGGGGAGGTTGTGGCACCACCCCCTGTCACGCACAGAGCAGGGCCGATCAGGGGGTTGGGGCGCTGCCCCCTGTCACTCACAGAGCAGGGCCAATCAGGGGGTTGGGATGCTGCCCCCTGTCACTCACAGAGCAGGGCCCATCAGGGGGGTTGGGGCTCCGTACCCTGTCACACACAGAGCAGGGTCGATCAGGGGGTTGGGGAGCTCCCCCCTGTCATGCACAGAGCAGGGCCGATCAGAGGGTTGAGGAGCTCCCCCCTGTCACTCACAGAGTAGGGCCGATAGGGGAGCTGGGGCACCGCCCCCTGTCACACACAGAGCAGGGCGGATCAGGGAGTTGGGGCGCTGCACCCTGTCACACTCAGGGCAGGGCCAATGGGGAGGTTATGGCTCTACCCTGTCACACACAGAGCAAGGCCCGTGGAGGGGGGTTGGGGCGCCACCCTCTATCTCCCACAGAGCAGGGCCGATCAGGGGTTGGGGCGCCGCCACTGTCACACTCAGGGCAGGGCCGATGGAGAGGTTATGGCTCTACCCTGTCACACACAGAGCAGGGCGGGGGGGTTGGGGCTCCACACCCTGTCACACACACAGCAGGGCCGATCAGGGGGTTGGGGCGCCGCACCCTGTCACACACAGAGCAGGGTCGATCAGGGGGTTGGTGCGCTGCACCCTGTCAAACACAGAGCTGCAGGGCAATCAGGGGATTGGGGAGCTCCCCCCTATCAGGCACAGAGCAGGGCTGATCAGGGGGTTGGGGTGCCTTCCCCTGTCACTCACAGAGCCACAGGGCGATCAGGGGGTTTGGGCGCTGCCCCCTGTCACGAACAGAGCAGGGCAGATAGGGAGGTTGTGGCCCCGCCCCCTGTCACACACAGAGCCGCAGGGCGATCAGGGGATTGGGGAGCTCCCCGCTATCAGGCACAGAGCAGGGCTGATCAGGGGGTTTGGGCGCTGCCCCCTGTCACGCTGATCCCGGTGCCGGGAGGCATATTACCCTTTTACTATATAGAATAGATGCCTGGTGCATGGGTAGGGGCTGGCTGGTTTGCCCTGAAGGGTGTCCTGGATCAGGGTGGGGGTCCCCACTGGGGTGCCTGGCCAGTCTGGGTGAGGGGCTGAGGGCTGTTTTCCGGAAGCGGGTGAGTGAAGCTCCCAACCACTCCTTTTTTTCTTTTTTTTCTTTTTATTCTGGGCCAGCTTTAGCTCTGAGGCCTCGCTGCTGAAAACATCGATACAATGTTGCAGCTGGCTGAAGGCAGGCTGACTGAAAGCCAGTTTCTGGGGTTTTGTTTAGCTTCTTATTTGCAACATAGTACATAGTTGCTTAGAGTTGCAGCTGAGAGGCCGGCAGCGGCAGGCGGGGAACGTTGGAGTTCGCCGTCACTGGAGCAAGCAAGCCTCCCTGCTCGCTTCAGGGCATGGCTGCCAGCCGCCATCTTGGCTGACAGTTAATTTGCATAAGGATATGCTGATTAGCCAATGGGAAGGGTAGCAGTCATACGCTAATTACCATGTTTCTCTTTTATTAGTGTAGATTAGATATAAATGTCAAAAAATAGAAAAATATTCAGTACACAAGGAAAAATGTTGTCCACAAAATTAGTTTCAATAAATCGTAAAGAAATTATATCATACAGAACATGTTTTTGGATAATAATTAGACTAAGTTAGAAATTACCACTAAAATATATTACCAGTAAAATATTTATGTGTAAACAGAAACTACTCCTAAATAATCTTTAAATCAAAGATGAAACAACAATGAAAATTATAAAATATTTTAGTAATTTTCCACATACTACACATAGAAATGTGTGTGATAAACCTAAAAAAAATTTACAGTACATTTGTAGACTTGAGTGCATATATTGAAAACAAATAAAATAAAAAGAATTTTTAAATATGCACTGTTAAACTAAAAAAACTAAAAAATATAGTAAAGCAAACCTAAAGAAAGTAAAAGAAAAATAAAGGAAAAGTTAATAAAATGGAAAGCTAATAAATAATAGAGCAAATCAAGAAAGCCAGCTAGACCCTCCAGAAATACTACTCAAGAAACAGAGTTGATATGAAAAAAACACACAAAATATTAGAAATTAAAAGAGAACTAACTACAGATACCAGAAAGATTCTAAAAAGTAACAGGATATACTAGGAAAATTTTTTTGTAAATAAAGTTTACAAATTTGATGAAATGGTAATATTTAGAAAAAATATAAATCATTAAGAAAAACTCAAAATAAAATGAAAAACCACAGTAAGGCAATGAACCTTTAAAAATTGGATTACTGCCCTGGCCAGTGTGGCTCAGTTGGTTGGCCATCGTCTGAGGAAAGGTTGCTGGTTCAATTCCTGGTCAGGGCACAAGCCTTTGTTGTGTGATCAATCCCCTGTAGGGGACCTGCTGATCATTATTTCTCTTTCACATTGATGTTTCTCTCTCTCTACTTCTCCCTTCTCTCTCTAAAAATCAATTTTAAAAGCTTTTAAAAAATTTTTTAGATTATTTGTTAGATCTAAAGCCCAGATGACTTTTCAGGTAACCTGACACCAAAAAAAACTATATATTATGGTTTTATATAAATTGTTGCAGAAAACCACAAAAACAATAGCCACAAAATAGCAATCAAAACTAGGCAAGCATGTATAAGAAAAGTCAAGTATAGCCCAAACTCACTTATAAATATAGATGCAAAAGCACTAAATAAAATGAAAGCAAAAAAGACCTAATTTTTCTAGTTTCTAACATTAACAAAGTTTTATTTCATGTATACTTTCTTAAAATTTTATTCGTTTTATGTCAAATATATTTATCATTATCCTTTCACTGTTGAAAACATCTTTATAGTGTTACCCAGAATAACTCCTGTCACCTCTGAAGAATTCGGTAAATGTAAATCAAATGAAATATAATGCTACAGGCTTAGCCCTTGTGTTAACAACAATGAGAAGTGTATCAGTGACAAGCTGGGGGCTCTGTTCCGTGCCAGGATTAAATACAAACAGAGAGAATTCTCCCAGGAGTCAGCGTGTTGTGTAAACTCAGGCCTTGAGTGGTGTCCTTAGGCCCAGGCCCACATCATCATAAGTGCACCTTTCAGTTACATTTTCTCTCCTAACCTTGCTCCGTAATTATTGGGCAAAGACAATTTTTCCAGGCCAGTTGTAAGGATTCTTTCTAAATTAGCTGGGGAATGGTGGTGTTGACAGCCCAGGGAGTCTAAATTACTAGCACTGTTGCATTCCCATTTCTAGTACCATATGCTTAAAATATGCTAAAGGAGAAGGCAACATATGGTTTATTTCTTTCCCTAGAAATTTAGATTTAGTAGTGGCATACTTGGTAGCAGTTTGCAAAAGAAAAGTCGTTTGAAGAAGCCTGAGAGAAGTTGTTCTATTAAATTCTATTGACACATACCAGTGCAAAAAGAGGCTCATCAAGTGCCCTCACCTTTGTCATCACAGGAATAAACACAGTGTCAGAGAAACTGAGGCATGAAATGAGGGAACCCTTCAGAGCGAAGTGATTCCCAGAGCCCAGTGACATTTACAAAGGAAGAGGCAAGTGGAAGGAACCATCAACCATAGCATTTCTAAACTTCCACTGTGCTCCAATTACAATCTGAGTCAATGGAGAGGCTACTTTTAGTCAAGTTATAATAATAAGAAATCATGTTCTATCCAATTCAGAATATGCTTTTGCTGTATTTTTACCTATACAATTATTATAGCACCTATATGCTTTTGATGCTAATACAAGGTTTTGGATTAAGATAGAAATTTAATATTTATGGTGTGTGTGTGTGTGTGTGTGTGTGTTCCTTCATCTGACATTCATGTGGCTCTCTCTGGAGACAGGATTGCACAGTATAAACCAAGCAAATTTTGAAACTAATGAACTTAACTTGAATCCTGGTTCTTTCACTTTCATACTTGACCTCGAAAGTTACTTAGTGAATCTCAATATTCTCATTTGTAAAATAGAAATTATAATACCTACCAGGCAGTAGTAAAAAGAATTGCTTAAAGATGCATAGTACAAATAAATAATAATAACATAATTTAATAAGTAATTGTTTTGCTACTAGTAAACTGACAATAAGCTGTCAATTTTTCAAATCTCTTATGGGTTTTTTAAATCTTTTTGAAAATGTTATTATCAAAAAAATTGAAAAAAAGTCTATAATCAGATACTTAATCTCTTGAAAGAAAATTCCTTAAAAAATAATAAACTATTTTGTTCTAATTATACTTAAAATTTATGCTCATCATAATTAAATGTTATTGAAGCTATTAAATTGGTTTAAATGCTGTTTATATAAATTATTGCCTAGATGTACCCACATCTATCAACAAGAACATACATTGCACTTCACAAGGGTCTTTTGAGTCTTGTGAAAATTCTGAGTACATTCTTGATTGAAAATCTAGAATCCAGAAAATAATGGGTCCTCAGTTTAACTTTCTGAAGACTTAAAGATTCACACATGATAAATTAGAATGTAAGATCATCAACAGCTTCAAAGCTTTTGTTTTAAATGAACCTATTTCTTTCATTCACTCAGTTATTTATTCATTTATTCAATTAAATAATTACCACCGAAAGCCAACCAGATTTTAATTGCTCCTCTATTTGGTCACTAAAGAAACAAATATCTCACAAGCCAGGGGTCTTTCATCTCCATATCCTTCCATCACCCAACTGCCCTCCTCCAATTAAGCCTCTTCTGAATTATCAGTTCCTCCAAGAAATCTAACTTCTATACAAAACCAGCAAACTCTCCTTGTCACTCTTTCATGTAATCACACACACTTTGGAATCCTTGAAGTCACTCCTTCATAGACACATACTTTCTGGAACATATTAATAAGTTGTGTAATTACCAGAATAACTTTACCAATTAATTCAATATTTTCTGGGTATCTGGGTCATTTGCATTGCTATCAGTGGCTTTTTTTTTTAAAGAAAGAGACTATCTATTAACTTTCTCATTGTAAGATATACAATGCTGCTATATGAAAGTCATGTAGTTGCTTTTGTGATAATAAATACTAACTCCTCAACTATGTTTCTTTTTCTGTGGAAGGAAATAGTAATTGTAAGAAGGTAGAATGGCTATTGACTGGACATAGGTCTTGCTGAGCTAAAAGGTCCCTAAGACAGAACAGTCAGGGAAGGCAGTGTCGGGAGGGAAGGGAGAGTGCCTGTGAGCACTGGGAGGTGGGGCGTGCAGGTGCTGAGTTGGGGATAATGAAATGAAGTAGAAGAAAGAGGAGACAGGATGACACCTTCTCCGGTGCCATCCTACCACTTGAATTTATGTTCAGTAAAATTAAACTATTCAAAGGAAGTAAAGGTGATACAAATTTGAGATGGCCACAAAGGAGAGAAAGAAAACTCACCTAGTGGGTCAGCTTCAGGTTTTGTTGTAATTCAGCAGCCAAAACCTTGCAAATCCTTCTTTGGTTGGTTCTAACCACTAGCAGGTCTCCATCTGCATACTCCAAAGATGGTAATGATTATCTAATGACCTTTCTAGTTGACATGTTAATTTGTGATCATTTACCAACTCATTATGACAATAGATTCTACTATTATTCCATTATAATATCATGTTTAAAACTGTTGCAACGAACACACCTGTGCAACCAGCACCCAGACTAAGAAACAGAACAATGCCAGCATGGTAGAAGCCTTGCTGTACACAAGAGTAGTCCTGACTTAGAACAACACAGGTTAGTTTTGCCGGGTTTTGTACTTTATCTAAATGCAGTCATGTAGTATGTATTCTTTGATGTATCTGGTTTTTTTCATTTAATATAATGCTTGTGAGAGCCATATTCTAGCAAGTAGTAGTAAGTTTTTTGTTTTCATTGCTCTTTGGCATACTATTGTATGATTATATACCACAATTTGTTTTCCCATTCTAATATTGGAGCAATTGAGTAAGCTTTCAGTTTGGGGCTACTATGATAGTATTACTATGGACATTCTAGTGCCTATGAAATTACAATAAACCACCACATAAAACAATGTTTCTTGGGAAATAATGTGTTCATATTTTCTGTTTAATAAGTGCTTATATGTTATTTGCTACATACTAGCCTGTATTCTCTGTACTTCATAAGTATTTATTTTTATAACCCTATTGATCATCCTATGGAGCAGATACTATTATTATTCCAAATTAACTTTATGATGAAATGGAGGCACAAGATAATACAGCGAGTGAATGGTAAAAAGTCATGGCGGGTTAGAACTGTGGCTCCAAGAGTATCCTCCTTGGGTGAAGCTGGAATATTTCTTAGTCATGGAAACCCTTTCTTTTTCCTTCCCTCGGCCATATATATTGGCCTAACAGTTTCCCTTTCCGCAGATACTATCTGAGCTTCTGAGGAGATTCTCTCTGCTCCCTGCAGAGAGAAGCAGAACACAGTTTCACAATTTTCCCCCGCATTCCCATAGACTTTGGGAAATTCTGTGCCAACAGAATTAGAAGATATATACATGCTTTTCTCTCCAGCTAGCCCACCCACGACTGTTTTCCCTTCTCATGGCAAGATAAGAAACACACCACTATATTCTCCCAGCAGGTTTCATTCTCTTATTCATACCACAAATTTGTGCAGCACTTACTATGGGCCAAGAAAGTACTAGGCGTTATGGTAAATATAAAATGGAATAAGAAAGAATCAGTAATTTTAAGAAGCATACCGTCTTCTGGAAGAAATGAATAGGATTTTATTTTTTAAAGCATGGTATATAAAACATATGTGTATAAGGGGTGATATTAAAAAGATTGAAGACCTATCAAGGCATAAACACTGACCAATTGGAATGCATGTCGTGTGCAGAGTGTGTCGTGTGGCAGGCCATAGCGGTTGCGCAGCCCCTGCCTGTCCTGCTCAAGGGGTGAGACTGCATAGAAGGCTGTAGCCAGAGCAGGGGACACCTCAAATGCCAAGTCACGTGCCTTGACTTTATTCTCTGAGCCCCACTGAACCACAGAGCAGCTCTGAGCATGGTTATGACACAACAGGGCTATGTTCAGAGACTTGTTTCTCAGCCCTTTAGCCTACTGGAGACCCAACGTCACAGCATAAAGAGGATTGTTCTTTTCTATTCTTGTCACTTTATTTCTCAACAACCTATGACCCAAGCACTGGCTTATAATTCTTTCCACACACTAACGTTTGCTCCAAGTCCTTGAAGACCAGATCTGGGTAATTGCGTTTGGACACTTGGGTTATTGCAGAGTTGTCATCCTTCAAGAAGCAGGCAGCCAGCTGAGCTTTTGACTTGTGTGTGCCAGAGAACAACTGAAATAAAAAGCTCGCAAGGGGATGCACAACACGACTGGAATTCCCCTCTGCCAGCTGGCGGCTCTGACACTTGTGCTTCTTTTCATAATGTTTCCAACTTTTGAGACTACTAAGTAAGCCAGGGAAGCAAAGGTTAAGCTGGGGGCTGGGCAAATCCCAGCGGAATGGAACAAATGAAGGAATGCGGAGAGATGTCTCCAAGAGACACTTCTTTTGAATTAATCTCCATAAGCATGTGCCCTTTAGCACTATTATTTTTTTTCTTGAATTTGTCCTTTTGGGAAATGGTTTGCTAATTTGTCCCATATGAACTGAGCACTGCTTCATCCACCAAGGATTAGTTGGCTACATTTATCAGCGTGGTTTACAAAACAGTTTGAAAAATCTCCCGCACGCTTTGCAAGAAGGATGGCAGGGCTGCAAGAGTGTGAGCACTGGTCTGAGAGTGCGTGGGTATGAATTTTGGCTCCACAGTACATTTGCTGCAAGGTCTTTCTTCTTGTCATTTTTCTCATCTGTAAAATGAAGATGATAATGCTAGCTACCTCATATGGTGTACTGAAGGTGAGTTTTAATGTATGTAGAAAAGAACTTGACATGTAATAATCACAAAGAAAATTTGAGTTGTTTCTAATTTATTAATATTGTTAAGAGGCCCAGTGGATGAAATCCGTGCACTGGAGGGAGGGGGGTCCCTCAGCCCAGCCTGCGCCCTCTCGCAGTCCAGGACCCCTCGCTACTTACCGCCCGCCGGCTTGCTCCTTACCACTCAGCTCACTGCTCCTTAGCGTTGCCGTGGAAGTGGGAGAAGCTCCCATGAGCTCGGCTTCTGGCTGAGCAGCACTCCCCCTGTGGGAGCGCACTGAGCACCAGGGAGCAGCTCCTGCGTTGAGCATCTGCCCCCTGGTTGTCAGTGCGTATAATAGCAACTGGTCATTCTGGTCATTCCACCGTGAAGGTCGTTTAGGCTTTTATTATATGGACTAGAGGTCCGGTGCATGGATTCATGTACTGGTGGGGTCCCTCGGCCTGGCCTGTGGGGATTGGGCCGAAACTGGCTCTCTGACATCGCCTGAGGGGTCCCGGATTGTGAGAGGGCAGTTCTCAGGTGACGCACCCCTGAATTGGACTCCCTCCTCTCTGGTTCCGGGTGCATCACCCAAGAACCACAGCTGCCAAGTCACCTTAGATAATAATAATAATTAATTTTTTTACCCTGTGTTTTCCTATGTCTTTTTCTAGTACCTCTTTGTTAATGAAGCCTAAGTGTGTGTGAGCCACAAACTACAAAAGATACATGTATCTCTCAAGAAGCACAAATCACCCCCAAAATACTAAAACTTTTAGAAATATAATAGGAGGCCAGATAATTTTGCACATTTTTTTCTCTGAGATGACAGATCTCCATCAAGACCGCTATAATTTTCTGGACAAGGCAGGTTTCTCTGAGTGCAAATGAGTAATTCTCTAATCAAGGATATGTTAAGATCACTGAAATACCTGCTAGCTTACTGAATGAAAATGTTTAATCAATATTATTGATTTATTCTTAAAACAGTAAATGTGAGGGTGTCACACTTATTGGACTAGTAATCCTTCCTCCTCACTGCTCCTCCGGTATACTTGCAAAGGGGTGTTTTGTAGAGAGAACTGCTTTCCCAGAGAGAGCAGCAGTGGCCAGGGATGCACTTCATACATTGTTTTAAATACTCATTGTAAAAGAAAAAGTTGAGCAGATGCAAAGGAATGGGAAAAACCATCTACCCAGAAACCATGTGACTTGGATCACACTATTAGTTTTTGGAGTAATTATAACACTATTCTCTGGCTCTTGTTGGACATCTATAGAATGGGAATTTTAAATTTTCCTTACAGAGACCCTGAGATATTTTAAAAAATTAAAAACAAAATAAAACTGGAAAGTGCTTTGAGTTCACAGAGCAACAAGGACCGATACTAGAGTGCATCATGCGCATCGACAGATGGCACTCTCTGTTAGTTTCAGTAAGACCAGCAGCTAATTGTTGTGCTATTTTATAAGGAAGTAGGTCAGCAGGAAGCACCAAGCTGGGAAAAAAAATGGGGGAAAAAAACACAGCACTAGCATGTGTATGATGATCAATTCCTTGAATTATTCATTCCCATCATTGATTGCTTAATTGAGTAAAATAGATACAAAAATCCAAAATGCCCTCCAGAACTCAAGATATTAAGATAACAAGCAAGTGTCTCTGACTTGGAAGAATCTGTCTGTTTTAAAGAGCCCAGGATGAAGCTTTCCCAACTTCTCACCCAAATTTGTTTAAAGTTAAAGGAAAAGATGAAAATGCAATGCAAGGAAACTAAGATTCTCAGGCAGACCTGTGCTAGAATCTGGGAGGGCTGTCAAGCAACTGAGCAGAACGAAGATCAGCTCTAAGGACAAGGCATGTTGGGAATTTTCGTTTTTCACGTACTACAACTTTTCTTTCTTTCTTTTTTTAATATATTTTATTGATTTTTTACAGAGAGGAAGGGAGAGGGATAGAGAGTTAGAAACATTGATGAGAGAGAAACATCGACCAGCTGCCTCCTGCACATCTCCTACTGGGGATGTGCCCGCAACCAACATACGTGCCCTTGACCGAAATCGAACCCGGGACCTTTCAGTCCGCAGGCCCACGCTCTATCCACTGAGCCAAACCGGTTTCGGCTGTACTACAACTTTTCATATGGGCAGAAAGTCAGGAATTGAGATGTAGGAAGAAGACTCCATCATAAGCCAATACAATTGTCAATTAGAACATATGGTAATAATTGCTCTAAAAGCCAAAGTATAAGCCTAACAATGAAAAAATGGTGGTGTTAAAATCTACTGACATACCATTTGCATTTTTAAAAAATGGTTATTTATTCTATATAATAAAGAGCTAATATGCTAATTAGACTGGACAACAGAATGACCTTCTGGAACAACCAGTGGGTGGGGCTGTGAGGCCCCAGGGGCCAGGGGTTCCCGGGGGCTGCAAGGCAGCCAGGGCCACGAGGGCTGAAGCAGCCAGGGCCATGAGGGCCGAACTCCTTGCACAAATTTTGTGCATTGGGCCTCTAGTTTACATATAAGTAGAGATGGAAAACACACCCAAAAACCAAAAGCCATAATAAACTGAAAATGGTGTAACTGAAGCAAAAGGGAAAAGGAACATAAATAACCTCGTAAAGTTAATTACTTTAGAATGATGTCTATCATCTTTTATAAGATGCAAGAAAATATTTTTCTCTATGAAATAGGAACAGAAAGTTATAAGGAAAGAAAACAAAGTATGATATAATCATGAGACATGAATGGTAAACAAGACATAGAATAAAACTAGAAATGCAATTGTAACTCAGAAATTCTACTCAATGGCATGTACCTAACTCTAGAGAGATTCTTAATAGGTGTACCAGAAGTTATATATATGAATGTTTATCATATGGTAATTTGTATAGCAAAAATATGACAACAACCTTAATGTCTATCAGTGAAACAATGGATAAGTATGCCCAGCAGGCGTGGCTCAGTGGTTGAGCATCAACCTATGAACCAGGAGGTCATTGCCAATCAATGATTCTCTCTCATCATTGATATATATATCAACATATATATATATATATTATTATATAGACTCCTCCCTTCCTCTCTGAAATCAATGAAAATATATTTTAAAAGAAATAATGGTTAAGTAAATATATTTTTGAATATTTAAAATAGTCAATTGTTAAATGAAATCCACAGCAAAAGCAATAAACCCCCAGAATTTGCACTATGGGAAATCAAATCAAGGATCTTAAGGACAAACTTGAGTAGTTTTCCCAGAAAGCAGAGGAAAATTATGAAATGATAAAAAATGCTAAGAAAGGAGATGGTAGTCATGGAAGACAGAGAACCAAAACTAAACCCAAAAGTTATAGGTAATCTCAGAAAGAAGAAAAAACATATGGAGTAGACATGATCATGAAAGATATCCCAGAGGGGAGAAAATTTTAAATTTTATATGAATATCACCACTAAGACTTGAATATTAAGATCAAAAGTATTCCCCATATTCAGACCCCCGCCGGCCTGGTCGCTCCACACAGCCTGCTGTTCAGTTGTTTACTTGTCCCTCACTAACCCCCCTGCCTGCCTGGTTGCCCCACACAGCCTGCTGTTCAGCTGTTTGGTTGTCCCTCACTGACCCTCCTGCCTGGCCTGGTTGCCCCACACAGCCTGTTCAGTCGCCTGTTCGGTTGTTTCGGTTGTGGTGGTCGCTTAGGCTTTTATATAGATAGATGTGTATTACAGAGAATAAAGAAATCCACACTTACAAGATTGAGTTAGGTGCAGCCATTTAAGATACATGATACAGACATTATAAATTGACTTTTGGAAGAAGTTTGATGAGAGGGGTAAATGGTCATCAGAAGGCAGGATTGGGCACCCAGTGACCCCTGTTTTATGGAAGAACTGGGAGGAAGTGGACCTGTGTTGGAAGTGGTGGTCTCTAGAGGTATTTTTCTCTTTTTATGCCTTCCTGAATTTTCCAAATGTTAAGTAGAATTTTAGGACCAGAAAAAAAAGTTATTCACCAAAATATATTGTAAAATTATAAAAAATAACTGAATGTTTACAAAGTAATTCTGTAATCTTGTAATCGTCTTTCCTTCCTGATCACTATAGCAATTAAAACACATAATAAATATTTACAGAGGGGATTTATGCTTTTCTGATTAAAGTCATAGAATCTCTTCTATCATTAAAAAAAAAAAAAAGGCTTTGACAGCATAAAGTAACTTGATCCTCAGCATGTCTTCATCTAGGCTGCCAAACACAATTTGTGGCTCCTTAAGCATTACACATTTAATTAAAAATGAAAACAAAATATCATCATGACATCCCATTTCATCCCTCTTGAGAACATGCCCTGTTCTTTGAGGAAAGGAGTAATAAAGACCAAATGGGTAGACTTTAGTTAACAATCTTCATTCTTATTTACAGGGAACTAAGTTAATGCCCTCTCTAGGGAGAAAAATAAAAAAGCATGTAGTGACCTTCATTGAACCTCATGCACTCACCAACTGAAAGTGTATTTTAAAATGCCCTGAAAAAAATGCTTCAGGGTTGTGGGGTTAACACAATACAAAATGCTGCCAAACTTCCTGTGTTGTCATTGTGTTTTCTTAACCCAAGAATCTTCCTATGAGAACACGAGTTTCACAGAGGGGTGGTGGGGAGGAAGGGTTCTGCCCTGTACCCATGAACTGCCTTTCTAATAACCCATGATTCTGAAGGGCACACAAAACATTGTAATAAGTGCATTTTGTGTTTTCATTTATTTCTTGGGAGAACAGCAGTCTTTATTAAAGCATGTTCTTGACATATCATTGGATTCACTTTCCCAACCATTTTGAATTACTACCGAAAATAGTCTTTGGGGAATGTTAAAAAAAAAAAAAAAAAAAAAAAAAAAGGCATTCTCAACCAACTTGCCAAAGCACATTTATTTTCCATGAGTTGTACTATTCCAATTCTGCTTTCTTAAACACTGACTATCTACCTTAACTTTTAAATATTATTTTAGAACAAAAATGTACTAGGAAAATTTCTACTTTTTACTTTTGAGGGAGGAAAATATCACTTCTATTTTCTATTGCTTGAAAAAAAATCATAAATAAGCATTGTTTTCCTTTTTGCAAGTTTTGAAGTTGATGGTATCATTCTGTTTATTTATAAATAAAAAAGAGTCTAAAGCAGGGTTTTTTAGTCTGTGCGCTATTGACATTTTAAGCTGAACAATTTCTTGCAGTGTGGGTCTGTTTGTACATTGTAGCTGTACAGCAGCATTCCTGGACTCTACCCACTAGATGCCATTAGCGCCCCTAATCCTTCAGTTGTGGCAACCTAAATGTCTCCAGACGTTGCCAAAGGACCCTTGGGGGAAGGGAGGGGCAAAATATCTTCTGATTGAGAACTCTGGCCTAAATTATATCATTCACAGAGAGCCATGTACTACCTGTTTAATGTATCTACTATAATGTCTTCAAAAAGTGAAAATTCCTGTCTTTCAAGTGTTGAGACTGCTTGCTACTCAACATTTGAAATCCTATATAATAAAAGGCTAGGCGTCATGACCAGAACAACCGATCGACCAGTCGCTATGAGGTGCATTGACCACCTCTCTGTCCCTCCCCACAGGCTCGGATTGCTGGATGGCCAACGGGGAGCCATGGAGAACTGGGCTAGGTGGCAGCGGGGTGGGACTGGGGACTGGCCAGTGGATAGAAGGCAGACCTCTTGATCCCTCCCCCTGGTCCGCAGGCTCCGATTGATCCTCAGTTCCTTCAGAAAGGAACGTGGTGCTTCCACTGCGCAGCCTCCCGGGACGCGGACTCACTGCTGTGAGAGGCTCCGGAGCAGAGACTTCAACAAGGACTGCAGCGACCCTCAGCCTTCACTGCTGGGAGGTGGACGGAGAGCGTCAGCTTTAAAGCACAAACACCCTCCTCAGGAAGAACCCACCACCTCCCTACTTCACAGCAGCTTCGGCTTTGCCTCTGCAAGAAACTGCGCATACTCCTCCCTGAGGGATGGGTGGGGCCAGAGCCTGAGCTGAGCAGTTCCATGATGGGGGAAGGACCAGCCAGGCAGCTGGGCCAGTGCAGGGACAGAGGAGGGAGGGCGGGGCGAGAGCAAGGGGGCAGCCCTGGTTCCCTGCACCTCCTCCCACAGGCATAATAGCCCTTCCTGGTTGAGTTTCCTACGTCATTGTTAGGGTTTTGGCTGGTGACACTTGATGTGAAAGGATTCACAAGGGAGAGAAGAGACAGGTGCAGAGAGAGGGCATGTATTTTACTTCTTTAAAGGGAGCAAAGGGCCAGGTGCCCTTTGATGGTATGAGGTACCTAAGGCAGAGTGGGCTGTTCTTTTGATTGCTGGGTGGCGAATGAGGAACTGAGGTGGGTGGCATAGGCGGGGCTGGACTGGGGACTGGCAAGACTGCAGAAGATGTCCCTGATCGCAGGCTAGGCCTAGAGACCCTATCTGCGCATGATTTCGTGCGCTGGGCCTCTAGTCTATAATAATAAAAGCATATTATGCAAATAGACTGAACAGCTGAACAGCAGAACTACTATGCGGAAGCACTTCCAGACAACCACGCCAGCCAAGACAAGTGCGATGCGATTGGTCAGGAGGCCCCTCAATCACTCCACAATGGCCCCGCAGAGTGAGGCCCAAGCCACCCTCTGCAGGGTGATTGATCGCAGAGCCCCATGATCGATCACCCCAAGGAGCCCTGCGATTGATCATCCGCAGAGGGAGGCCCAGGCCACCAGCCAGCAACATTGTGGCAGGTGTGTGGGGCCAGCCAGTGATCACCCCGCAGAGGGAAGCCCAGGCCAGCCAAGCGATCGCACCCCATGCCTGTCACTGGCAAAGGGAGGCGACCGGTGGCAGGAGTGGGGGAGGGGGAGCACCGCACAGATGGCAAGCAGTGGCAGCAGTGGGGGCGGGGCCAGCTGCCAGCAACCGGGGGAAGGAAAGCCCCGATAAGCCCTGATCACCGGCTTGACCTAGGGACCCTACCCAAGGGATCCCAGATTGAGAGAGGGTGCAAGCTGGGTGGAGGGACACCCCTCTCATGCTCGAATTTCGTGAACCGGGCCTCTAGTCCTTACATATTCTACCTAAAGTGAACAAATGAGCCACTAAGAGAGCCACTAAGATTTTGCATATCCTTCAAAGGAAAACAGCTGACCAAAAAACTGCAGTTAGATGTTAGAGGTAACTGTCACATTGAAAATTTATTTCTCTTCTTTTTTATATGATTTCCTTGTTTTTAGGTGGCCATGAAAATCATCTAAATTATTTTATCACAATGAATATTCAGACTTTTGGTTCAAAAGTCCAAGTAAAGAGATTTTCAATAAGAAGCAATTTAATGTCTCTTTTTAAAATATATATATTTTCTTGATTTTTACAGAGAGGAAGGGAGAGTGGTAGAGAGCTAGAAACATCAATGAGAGAGAAACATCGATTCAGCTGCCTCCTGCACACTCCCCACTGGGAATGTGCCCTCAACCAAGGCACATGCCCTCAACCAGAATCAAACCCAAGACACTTCAGTCTGCAGGCTGACGTTCTATCCACTGAGCCAAACCAGTCAAGGCACATATCTCTTTTTATTCAAAAACTTTGTAACTAATGCAGCAATGAAGACTTGAGTTCCTATCAGTTATATACCTTTAAAAGATTTTTATAATTTTAATTGTAACTTGTTTATTAGAAAATTTTCAGAAAATACAAAAAAGTATGTAGATCATCATAATCCTACTACACAGAGATAACCACATTTAGGTATTGATCTTTCTAGATTTTATTCTATTCATATATTGTGTATTATAGCCTTAACAGATCACAATTTGTATTCTATTTTATGTGACTTAAACATAATGTTTGCTGGGCAATAAGGACAAAATTTAGCAATAATAAGAGAAGTGAGCACTCAAATAAGATTAGGGCTTGTCTTTACTTTTATTTCCATTCTATGCTATCTGTCATCTAGCTATAGATATACAAAGTCCTACCAATTTCTCTGAGAATTCTGGGGGAAGGAAGAAAGGGTCTTACATTTTCATGGTCATCTCTGTTCCATATGGATCCATTGAAACAAAACAAGGCCATTTATGTGTTTAGAAGATGTCACTGAACATTTGCCCTTGAACCTTAGACATTCCCTCTCCATGTCCATTCTATCCCCACATTCAGGATATCTTCAGGAACTCTTTTATCTTTTGAAGTTTCCAACTCAGACCATGTCCCTGGTTCTCTGTACCCATTTTCTTCTCTCAGGAGCAAGGGAAATGCTCCTGTTTTCTACACAGAGCTCTTTATCTACTGCATTAGTTGTCTTCATCCCCTTTAAGTTAATAGAAAGCCCTGAGAGAGTTGAAGAACCAAATTCTTGATTATAGTAGGGTTTCTAGTCAGAAAGGCCCTAGTAACCAATTAGTCAAGCTCTTCGATTCAAGAAAGAAATTGAGGAAACATCAGATTATTCTAACGTCATAGGTGATGCCCACAGTTCAAAGGATGCATCAGAGTAGTTAAAAGAACATGAATAATTAAGAGACCTGTGGCCCTAGGGCCATGAACAGAGCCTTATCTAAATGGTTAACATTCTGCATCTCAATCACTGTGCCTCCTTTCCATTCTCTCTAATATGGGAATAGAACCTATGCTAATAAGCACATTGGTGACCCACATAACGGTCTGCAATGCACATTCTAACAAATTGGCCACTTCCATCCTCAAAACAATATATAGCAAAAGAGATAAAGCATTTAAAATTATTATCATCCTCATTTATAGGCCCAGAGGGATTGGTGACCTGGTTGAGTCCCATCAGAGTAGCAGAACTAAAAACTGTCTTTGAAACCAAATACTACCCCAGACTGCCTTCTCATAATCTGGAGAGTAAGTGATGAAGATTTAATGATTTACATATGTGAAGGTTCTTTCCAAATGAAAAAAAAAAAAGGTGAATAAAAATTCAACACTTATTGCTATATTTATTTCCAGACAAGTTTGGAAAATGCTTTGGTTAGAGTTCAGGTAGTTTCCACAAATATTCTCTCCAAATGGCACCATCCTATCTAATAATAGAGAAACATGGTAATTAGCCATACCTCTGCTACCCTTCCCATTGGCTAATCAGGGCAATATGCAAATTAACTGCCAACCGTGATGGCGGCCGGCAGCCAGGCAGCTTGAAGCGAACAGGAGGCTTGCTTGCTTCAGTGACAGAGGAAGCCAACGTTCCCCTACTGCCGCTGCTGGGCTCTGAGCTTGCAGTTTAAGAAACATTGTTACAAATATAGAAGCTAAACAAAACCCCAGAAACCTGCTTTCAGTCAGCCGGGCCTCAGAGCTGGAGTTGAAACAGTGTTTCGATTATAGAACCCAAACAAACCAGATACCTGCTTTCAGCAGCCGAGGTCTCAGAGCTGGAGCCAAGCCTCAGAGAGAAAGCCAGCTGTCAGTTCCAGTGACAGCCATAGGAGGTAAATAAATCCAAGAATAAAAGAAAAAAGAAAAAAAAGGAGAGGCTTGGAGCTTCAGTTGCCCTCCAGCCTGAAAACGGCTCTCAGCCCCTCACCCAGACTGGCCAGGCACCCCAGTGGGGACCCCCACCCTGAAGGGGGTGTGATCAGCTGGAAACCGCCATCATCCCCTCACCCAGACTGGTCAGGCACCCCAGTGGGGATGCCCACCCTGAAGGGGGTGTGATCAGCTGGAAACAGCCATCATTCCCTCACCCAGACTGGCCAGTTACCCAGTGGGGACCCCCACCCTGAAGAGGGTGTGACCAGCTGCAAACAGCCATCATCCCCTCACCCAGACTGGCCAGGCACCCCAGTGGGGACCCCCAACCTGAAGGGGGTGTGACCAGCTGAAAACAGCCATCATCCCCTCACCCAGGCTGGCCAGGCACCCCAGTGGGGACCCCCACCCTGAAGGGGGTGTGACCAGCTGGAAACAGCCATCATCCCCTCATCCAGGCTGGCCAGGCACCCAAGTGGGACCCCCACCCTGATCCAGGACACCCTTCAGGGCAAACCAGCCGGCCCCCACCCGTGCACCAGGCCTCTATACTATATAGTAAAAGGGTAATATGCCTCCCAGCACAGGAATCAGCGGAGCCACGAGGCCTCCCGAACTCGGGATCAGCGGAGCCATGAGGCCTCCCAGCACCAGGATCAGCGGAGCCGCGAGGCCTCCCGGCACCAGGATCAGCGTGACAGGGGGCAGAGCCCAAACCCCCTGATCACTCTGCTGCTCTGTGTGTGACAGGGGGAGGGGCCACAACCTCCCTATCCGCCCTGCTCTGTTCATGACAGGGGAAGGCGCCCCAACCCCCTGATCGGCCCTGCTCTGTGCCTGATAGGGGGCAGCTCCCCAACCCCCTGATCAGCCCTGCTCTGTGTGTGACAGAGTACGGTGCCCCAACCCCCTCATCGGCCCTGCCCTGAGTATGACGGGGGGAGTACTCCAACCCCCTGACCTGCCCTGCAATGTGGGTGACAGGGTACGGAGCCCCAACTCCCCTGATGGGCCCTGCTCTGTGCGTGACAGGGGGCAGTGCCCCAACCCCCTGATCGGCCCTGCTCTGTGCGTGACAGGGGGTGGTGCAGCAACCTCCCCATCTACCCTGCCTTGAGTGTGACAGGGGGTGGCACCCCAACTCCCCAATCGGCCCTGCTCTGAGCCTGACCAGGGGCTGCACCTAGGGATTGGGCCTGCCCTCTGCCACCCGGGAGTGGGCCTAAGCCAGCACGTCGTTATCTCCCGAGGGGTCCCAGACTGTGAGAGGGCACAAGTGAGGCTGAGGGACACCCTCCTCCCCCTCCCCCCGCCGCCAGTGCACAAATTTTTGTGCACCGGGCCTCTAGTCTATATATATAAAAGCCTATGCGATCAGGATGACTGGATAACTGGATGACCAGCTGGTAGCTATGACACGCACTCACCACCAGGAGGCAGATGCTCAATGCAGGAGCTGCCCCCTGGTGGTCAGGTGGTCAGTGCACTCCCACAGCTGGAGTGCTGCTCAGCTGACAGACCTGCACCAGATGCCAGGCTCAGGGCTGGCAAGTGCAGCTGTAGTACCAGCCTCTGCCACGGACACTTTCCCTGCATGCCAGAGTGGCTGTGGTGGCAGGCACAGCAGGGCCAGGATGAGCGGGAGTGGTGTGGTGCCCAGCCCGGGCTTGGGCTCCTCCCTGGCCGCCTGCAGCTTTGCGCACTACTTTGTGCTGTGCGGGATCTACAAGGACAGTGGGCTGGAGCCTGAGGAGCTGGCGGGTAAGGCCAGGCAGCGGCACGGAGGTCCACTGATCCTTGCAGGCCAGGCCAAGGAACCCCACCAGTGCACAAGTCTGTGTACCGGGCCTCTAGTACATTATAAAATAAAAATTTGCATAAATAAAATAAAAATTTGCATAATAGGATTAAAACATTATACCCTGACAGTCATTTTTACTTTCACTATAACTCTTCAAGTGTTCTGGACATTCCTTTTAGATTTATCCTGCTCCTTATCAACTGGCAGCTGATCCAAAGGTTTGGTGACCGAATAATTAATTCAACCTAGTCCCTTACACACACACACACACACACACACACACACTTTCTTCCTCCATGGATTCTGTTAATGATTTTTTCCCTTTGTCTTTGAATATTTACAATGCAGACTGCAAATCTAAGAGGTTGATTTCCCTCTTGTCCAAGAGGAACTAATTCTAAAAGACCCCCTGTAGTATTTTACAGTGGCCCCAATATGCTTCCTCACTGGCACAGGAAGTTAACTGTGAGTTATATCTGAAAAATCTGGAACCCCCAAAGCTCAAAAATGTTAATCACTCAAATATTCTCTGTTCCAGATTTCTAAATTCTTTTGTAACTTTCCACAGAATCTTCTCTCCATAATTTTCATTCATTTCTCAAGCTATAAAGCTCACCATTGAACCCATTTTCTGTTGAGTTTTCCTGTGTGCTGACTCTCACAGTTTCAAATGAAACACGATTACTTCATCAAAAACAGGCATTTAACAAACACCCTCCAATTTGTACTAGAATCTGTGGGATTTCAAGGCACAGTTGTTCTCGAGCACAAAAAAAAGATAATCTACTATATTATGAATTGTTTGTGAAGAAAATAAAATATTTGCACTATACATTCCATTATAATTGCTTTCTTAAAACCACCATATATATTCCTGATTAATGTTTGTATTTTAGCACACTGAGGTCCCAAACCTCCTTTTAACCTACCCAAAATATTTACAATTGTGCTTTCCCAGCATACCCTACATTTATTTTTTTTTAAACAAATTTTATGTTAAGACTTTTTGTAATACTGAAAAATTTCATCTAAACAATATTTATACTTGGTTTAAAAATGTTAAATAAGACTACAATCCTTCTCACACCCAATTGAAACACCAGCCCCCACCAAAAAGGAAAAGTCTTTCAACCATGTCTGCTTTTAGAAAGCTAAATAATAAACTTATTTGAAAAAAATATAAAACTTAAATAATGGAATAACTAACATATGTATATATTTGTTTTTATTCACCTATCTCTATGTGCTAGACCCTCAGCTATGTAAAATGAGATTTTAGTTCCTTTCCTGTAGTTCTTTTCTCAACCCTCTGTAATTTGGATAATTATATTATTATTTCAAGTTTTGTTGGTTGTAATTTAGAAATATCTACTCATACTTCCGGTTCTTGTCTAACAAATTTGAGTCTGGTTCTTGACACCCCTCTAGGTGGAATAAGGCAATTAATGCCTCTACTTGCCTTCCACTTTTACTCCCTTCTCTCATCTTCCACCTTCTGTCAGCTTTTTAAACTTTTCTTACATTTAATTTTACTTTGTCAAGATTGTAAAGTGGACTGTTAATTATGTGAGCTGATAAAAATGTTTTTATATTTAAGTTGAGTTTTAACAGCAGAAACTCTTCTAACTTCATTGAGCACCTCCTACACGCTGACCTGCTGGCCAGAAAAAGAGATGCTACACTGTCTACTTTGTGTAAATGACTCAATTTTAAATGAGATATGATTTTTTAAAGATACAGTTAATTAAAATAGATCTCAGAAAACAAAATAAAATAAGATGATTCTACAATGGTTTTAAGACAGTATCTTACTCAGGAAAAACCTTTTAAAAATAAAACTATTGTAGAATATTATTTAAAAACAGAAGGGGAGCATGTTTATTTTCTAAAAGAGACTACTAAAATTGAAGGAAATGGGTGTATAGTAATCTTAGTGAAAAGATATATTGCATTTGAAACATATTCTAGTGGTTATTGTCTTAACTGTAAAGGCTACCCTTAACTATAAAGGGTAACATGGGAAGTGACCATGATTTAAGGATAATTTATAATATGCATTTCAGTTTAAATTTAAAGCAAATATTCTATTTTTGAGTAAAACTCCTGACTTTGCAGAAAATATTAATAAATGCATATTTCCTATAACTTTAACTTTAAAAAATAAATATAAATACATTTTCCCCATCTTGTACCTCTATATTTTTCTGCCTCTTTGAAAAAGGTTTTGAGATACCTGGTGAATCGGATTCCTCTTCCTCTGTGAAGAAAACCTATAGCAATCTCCTTCATGCTGTCCTCACTGCTCAGCTAATCATACTCAGGGTAATGTTGACTCAAAATGTTATTCGTGCATTTATACTTCACCTTATTTTAGAAAGTCTTTTAGATACCTTAAATAAAATGCATACATGCAAATATAAGCTGGTAATGTATAGTAAAAATAATAAACCAAGATAAGGAAAATATGTTTCTAAAAACGTCACGATGAGGCAGACCACAATATGTTCCTAAATTGAGCTGTAAACTTAATTCACAGCTGCCTAATAGTGGAAATAAAAAGGAGACACTACAAATATGTCAATTCAGGGGAAACAAAATTTATTCTAATACTAATCACGAAAAGAAATTTGCCTTGAGATTGTGGCCCAAGATAAAATGAGAAGGGATAGTTAGTGTGCCCATCACCAATGCTTTTTTGAAATTTTTTCTCTGTTCCTTCATATACATATAAAAGACTCTTGCCATAAAATATACCACAGTGAAGAAACTCCAGGGTCAGGTTCAAAAAAATCAGAAAAATATAAGTTTTGTAAAAGGAGAGTTAAAAAAAATCTGATGTTGTGGTTCAGAAAATAAATTTTCCCTCATCCCTTTAAGAAATAGAAAGGTAAATGAGGGGATTGTTTTTCTGTTCTCTCTAACAGATACTATTTCACTATTCCTAATAACATCATTTTCAAATGAATGATTTGGATTCAGTGAATTGAAGTCACATGGAAGTTTGATTTGTCCAAGACACAGAAATTCAGAGGCATACCAATGATTAGAATCTGCAAGATGTGAATCTAGTTATTTATTATATTCACTAATAAGAAATGTTGAGATAAAAGTGTCCTAAATGTAAAATTCAGAAGAAATAATATTGTCATTAGTCAGATCATGTAATTCAATTTATAAAAAGCCTTCTGTCTGGTCCTGGCTGGGTGGCTCAATTGGCTGGAGTGTCATCCCATACACTGGAAGATTTTGGGTTTCATTCCCAATCAGGGCACATACCTAGGTTGGGGTACATATGGAAAGCAGCAAATTGATGTTTCTCTTCCTCTCCCTCCCCCTCCCCCTCTCCCTCTAAAGATCAATAAAAACATATCTTTGAGTGAGGATTTTTTAAAAAAAGACCTATGTCTATGTATTTAAAAATGATTCTGGCCCAGCTAGCATGGCTCAGTGGTTGAGCATCAACCTATGAACCAGGAGATCACGGATAGATTCCCAGTCAGGGCACATGCCTGGGTTGCAGGGTCGATCCCCAGTGTGGGGTGTGCAGAAGGCAGCCAGTCAGTGATTCTCTCTTATCACTGATGTTTCTATCTCTCTCTCCCTGTCCCTTTCTCTCTGAAATCAATAAAAATGTATTTTAAAAAAATGATTCTGCCCTGGCTGCTGTGAGTCAGTTGGTTGAACATTGTTCCACGCACCCGAGGGGTTGCCCCTTTGATTCCTGGTCAGGACACGACTTGATTTCAGCTTGGTCATCAGGCAAATATGTGGGGGGCAGAAGGCAGCCAATGGATGGATTTTTCACTCCCAAATCAAGGTTTCTTTCTCCCTCTCCCTTCTCTCTCTAAAAATCAATAAAAATATTTTTTAAAAAATTAAAAATTATTTTTACAAATGCTAAAACTACCCCCAAAGTCAGGTTGTTTAGTAAACATTTAAATATGTGTTAAAACTGATAGCTCTCTAAAAGGACTGCTCTCTCCTCTTCCTTGTTGAACAACTGATGAAGAAATCATTGGTGATTTCTTCATCAATGGAGTCACCCATATTACCCAGACAATTGATAAAATATTAATTCCCTGAAATAAATGGGTGTGGACTTATTAATTCCTAATACTGGTTTTGACTTAAATATACTTAGTAAGTGGTGCATATTGGATTCATAATAATGAATTCTTCCATAGTTTTCACTCAGTTAATTAGTTGAAAATAACAACTGCTGGTTCAATTAAATTTAGCAAATTCCACATTCTAGAGTTACCAAATGTACATTTGTTTGAAGTAATAATTAAACTTCTGTACTAGATTGTATATTTTGGAAGAAAGTAAACAAATTATATTATGACACATGGAAATGTCTTTAACATACATATTTGCTTTTCTCTTTGAGAATTAAGCACAAATATCTTAAGTGAACCCCTGATAAATGGCTGCAAAATTACTTTAAGATGTAGGCATAAACCTGACCAAGCCACTAACAACTTCCATGTAAAACTATGCACATTGACAGCCATAGGCTATGTTAATTAAATGCTAAAACTACCCCAAAAGTCATATAGAGAGAGAAGGAGAGAGGAACACAGAAGGAGAGGGGAAGGGGGAGGGAGAGAGAGAGTAAAGAATTAAGAGGGAGGAGTCTCATTTACATCTAGTTTGAGGGAAAACTTTCAGATTGAGAAAAATATGCAGTCAGAGGAAATATTGATAGACTGCTAGTGGGCAAGTATCTTGACACTTGCTTGTAGAAAAAAAGAAATAGAGAATAACATGTTAAAACTGCTGTGAACTTGGTACACCGACACACACAAAGCAAATGCTTTACAATCACTATCTTGGTTGGATCTCACAGCACCTGGATGAGGCAGGCAGAGTCTGGAATATTTTCCTTTCATAACTAGAGTTAGTCATTAAGAAATTTACTCAAGGTCAATCCAGAATCTTTTGAGAAAACTTAGTCTTAGGGCCCATGCTATCCCTTGAAGCTAATTTGATAAGGTGTGATGAGTTTCAACTGCAAAAGCAAAATGGTAACACAAGCCATTATTTTTGTTTGATCTCTCTTCTTCTTCTTCTTCTTCTTCTTCTTCTTCTTCTTCTTCTTCTTTGTTGTCTCCATCGTCTTCTTCTTCATTGTACAGATCATCTTTAAAAAAAATTTGGTCACAAAAATAATTTATGCAGAAGGAACATGTGCAAGTGTACAAAAATGCTTAAATGCAACATTTATTGCCAGAAGAAATAAACTGAATGTGACAGTTATTTTAAATACAAATAAGTTTTATTTGTTTATACCATATGCAAATTATGTTAAAATTTTCACCAATAACTGTTTGTATCAAAGTGTAGTCCACTTTCAGTAAAAACCTCAATAAATTTTACATATCTTATAGGACCAAATCCTTTTCGTATCATACAAACAACTATAGAGTGTCTATTATTTGCAAGGTACTGTGATTGAATGCTAGGGTGGTTTACAGCCAGTGATTTAGTCAATTCCCACCCCCCCCCACCCCTCCCCCCCAGCTATCTCATCCAATCTCTATTTAAGATAGTATGTGACTTCCTTGCAGAAATAAAGTTCACAATAAAGATGACTTGAATACAAAGCTCCTATATTTTCATTCTTGAATGGAGTAAGAAAAAGACGTTGTCAGTGTCATGACCGCCAGCCTTTTGAAGAAGGCTGGAGTCCTGTTTCAGATACCTGGTGTACTGGCAAATCTATTAAGAATACACATGTTCAGGACAGCAGATGTACCGATCTGAGAGCTGCCTGATTAAACACTGCAGTGCGATGTCCTAAAAGGAAAGTCTTTAACTCGAATAGTTAATAAGTGCTACTACGTGTTTGTGCCGCTTTCCTTCATGCATGAACTTCCGCAGAAAAAAGGAGTTTAAGTTCAGGTAGCATTTAGATGATCTACAAAAGTAGTGCGTCCAGTGTTCCCGTTTTCGTCCACACCCCGCACAACAGTAATGTAAGCACCGGACTTCCCTCCATAGACCCTCGCTCTGTGACACAGCTCGGCGGGGCCGGACTCGCCCTGCTCGGGGCGCCGGGATCCGGGTCCCGCCGCGGGCTCCGAGCGGTTTGCTCCCAGTGGATCTGGGCGGGGTGTGTTGCCGGAGTCGCCTGCTATTGGCTACCCTCTCGGGGACTGGCCGGGCTTTCCGACACTTGATTGGACAGAACTGCCCCCGTCGGCCGAGGCCATTGGAGGCGGCGGGAGCCAGGGGGCGGGGCGGGTCCCCGAGGAGTCCTGACAGAGCGCGCTGGGCGGCGGAGCTGGGCGCCGGGCGCCGGACCGGAGCGGGGCGGGCGGCCAGCCGGCCGCGGAGGGAGGGCGGGAGGGTCCCGGGGCGGAAAGGGGCTCGAAGGGGGAGCACGGTCCCGAGGCTGGTGCCTGGCCGCGTCTCACGAGGGCAGCCCCGGTTTCGTCCCGGCGGGGGCCGCTCGGAGACAGCATCTGTCAACGCTCGCCCCTCCTCTCTCCTCCTCCGGCCCGGCCGGACTCCGCCGGCGGGGGACGCGGAGCCGGCGTGGCGCGCCCATCAGCTGTCAGGCGAGTGGCGGAGCGGCCGAGGGCGGCGAGCGACACACAAAGAACGCGGTGAGCGGCGCGGCGAAAAGGGGCGGCAATTTCGGGACGGCTACTCCCGGCCGCGCCCGCCGGTGCCGCCGGTCCGAGGCCGCGGAGACAATGCGGCCGAGCTCACATGCCGGCGCCCGCGCTCCCCCGGCCCCTGCTGGACGGTGCCCGGCTCGCCCAGCCCCCTCCTGGCCCGCCGGCCCCCGCCCGGCAGAGGGGCGCCCCCTCGCTCTCGCGGCGGGCGAAGGAAGTCAGTCCCGGCCGCCGAGCCCGGCAACTTGCGAGCCGGGAAAAGTTTGCGGCGCCTCCGCGGGGCGGCGTGGCGCGGCCCCCGCCCCTGGCGTCCACGGTCCCGGCCGGCCGGTGACTTTCTGGGCTCGTCGTCCGCCCGGGCCGCTGCGCGGACCACGGGGACTGCGGGGAGGCCGGAGTCCGCCCGAGGGCTCTGCGCCCCGGGCCTGCGGGTGAGTTGGCTTTGGGCGCGGTGGGGTTCAGTGCTGGGGGCACCTGGGCTGGGGGACAAGGCGCGGAGAGAGCGGTTCCTACTTTTTGGAGCCGGCGGGGAGAACACATAAAAAGTGCGAGGGCTGGAGAGGCGCTGACATGCCACCGACTCGTGAACCGTATCCGTGGGAACCCTCCGGGAGCCGGGGCCACCGAGGGCCTGGTGGGAGGAGGGGGGTGAGGTGGGGGTGGAAAATTTAGAAGGTCGCGCAGCAGCCCTGCCTGCAACCGACTGGCTCTGCTTGACCTTGGGCAAGTGACAACCACTTAGATATCCTCCTGGGTGATACGTGAGGCTAGAGCTAGACGATAGAGCCGCTAGAGCAGCGGTTCTCAACCTGTGGGTCTCGACCCCTTTGGGGGTCGAACGACCCTTTCACAGGGGTCACTTAAGACCATCGGAAAACACATATATACTTATATATTGTTTTTGTGATTAATCACTATGCTTTAATTATGTTCAATTTGTAACAATGAAAATACATCCTGCATATCAGATATTTACATTACGATTCATAACAGTAGCAAAATTACAGTTATGAAGTAGCAACGAAAATAATTTTATGGTTGGGGGTCACCACAACGTGAGGAACTGTATTAAAGGGTCGCGGCATTAGGAAGGTTGAGAACCACTGGGCTATTGCTACGGGAGCTACACGTCTGCCCCTTTTCAAGATAGATCTCGGCTTGGGATTTTCCCTGGGCCTCCGTGTGAAGCCATAGGCCACGATCTATCTCCCTGGCGCCTGGGTTCACCTCTCATTTTACGGAGAAGTAACTTTTTTAAGTCAGTTGTGTTCAAGCAGTAGTGTTTCAAGGTTTTGTTTTGGTTTTCATGAAAAAAAAAAAAAAAGCCACTCGTTACTTGTTTTATAAACGCTTCTCAAGACTGACTGTTTTTTAAGCTGCAACCACTTAAAAAGTTTTAGGGGCCACCGCTGGGAATAGGGAACCAGGCTTAAGGGTGAAATGACAGGTACCTTCAGTGATCGATCCCTTCATCCCTTCAGTTTAGGGGAAGAACAAGGTTTTTATTATACATAGGAGCGTGGAAACGGGGCAGGTGTTTTCCCCTTGGTTTTTTTTTTTTTTTTTTCTGTATTCCTTCTTTCTACTGAAAACTTGTGGAGGGCAGTGGGGGATGGGGCTCTAACTTCTGACAAAGAAGGAAAAGAAAATGTCTCTTGTATCCAAAGAAACCTTAAACTAATGTAAATCTTCACAATGCAAGTACAGCTTGATCTAATTTTAATGAAGGATTGAAAATAGCTGCTGTGTTCAGTATCACTGACGCCAAGATGGCTCACTTACATAATCTTAGTTGGGATGTGTTAGTGGCATGTATAATTTTAATAAATTATTAATGTTAAAGCTTTGGTCTAGTAATGGTATTGAAATATTGTCATCACAGGTTGTATTGCAGTACAGTGGAGTGTTAACCTCTGGTTATTATGGTAAACCTGCCCTTTTTCCATAAAAAGTGAAATTAAACATTTTTTCCTAACCAAAATTTCCTCCTAACCAAAATTTTCTCAACTATTAAATATCTACTTGTCAGTACTCTATACAAAAGAAGTTATTTTGTTCTCTCAGTGATGAGTTAGTTCCTCCAGTTTTCTCGTCATTCTTGAGAGTGCCTTCTAGATGTCAGGTGCTCCTGGGCATTTTATCTTCTCATGGAGCTTATAACAACAAAAGCTGATTTAAAAAAATATGTGTGCACAAATATACTCAACAAATATTTGCTGAATAAAATACCTACTGTTCAGATAATAATAATTAAAAAAAATTTACCCAGCCTTAAAGAGAATTATTATCATGCTTTATGGGAAAGAGGGAGAGTATTAAAGAAAAAACTGGCAGAAAAAGTGAGCTTATTCTAGTATCTAGCCTGAAAGTATATAACTTAAAATAGGGATTCAGATTTAGAAAGAGACAAAGACAATTGATAGGGTTTCTTGGAGAAAGATAGCAATATTGATTTAATGTAATACCGTTTATGACTTAGCTTTCTTTGAAGAACACAAACCTTTTAAAAGGTATGTTTCTTAAATAATAAGTAGCTGTTTGCATTGTGATTGAATGTCTAATTAAATGGCCTAATCATACCATAATATTTCATTTGAGTGCTGTCTGACTTTTAACTTGGTTTTATAATAGCATGAAATAAGCCTTTCAATGCAGTTGCATGAAGGAAAATGTATCTTTGAAATCAAGTAAATCTCCAGTGAGAAAATTGTCTCCAATCTTATACCAAATATAAAATAAGCACTGGAAATAGCATCTTGCCAAGAAGGTTCTTCACTCTAGACAAGCATTGTGTCTGGAGATACCCTATGTGGTCTGCATCATGAATGAGATATTTTATTTTTCCTGAGGGAACTGTCTATTTGGTGATATCAGGAAAAGAAGTCCCCAACAGTTGTAAGCCTGGAAACTTCTGGAAAGCCTAGTAGCCTTATTTAAAAGTGACCACTCTGCATTGATATTTGAACAAGCAAACTGTCTTTGTATAATGTAATCCTCAGAGCAGGTTTGCTGGTTAGACAGCCTTGTAGAGGAATAGAGCAGTGTATCTGAGAGTTTTTGGTCCTTAGACCACCTGTATCAGAACCTTCTGTAGCACTTAGAAAACTTCAGACTCTTGGGCACCTTCCTATAAGCATCAGAATTTCTGTTAGCAGAACCTAGAATCTGTATTATTAACAAAACTCCCAAATCACACTACATTTTGAAAAATAGTGTTAGAGTTTTCTTGCCAGTATTTAATGGCAACTGTTGCTTCTAGGTCCTAGAATCTAGGAGCACTAAAAAGCATCCTGAGGTGCTCACTGCTCAGATCACTTCCCCTCCAGGACCAGACATGTTGGCTTCATCTGTTAGCTGGACCAGGGAACCCCTCCCTCATGAACTGCTTCGGCAAGCTAACCAAGACACCACCTGCAAGCAGAGTTAAAGCTGCTTTGGGGCACAAGATCCAAGAGACCCCTCCTACTGTGGGATACTCTCACCACCACCCCTAGCTTGTGTGTGATCTGTGGGAGTGGCAATCCCAGCCACTTCCTCCTCTTCAACAAGGGAGATAAGGTTTCAAGCAAATAATTGGGAATTGATCCCAAGGGACAGAGGCCTGCCAGAGAGCAAGAATGCCGAATGGAAAGCTATTCCCTCAACACAGTTAAACACTCACATTTGAAGATTTCAGTCTTAAATCTGATAATTTGGAAGAGAAGTATCTGGCTGAAACCAGGCCCCCTTGCCCTCTGTTGTCAAAACTTCCAATTAAAATCCCATATAATGGGTCCTATAACCTTTCTCTGTATCCATAAACTCTCTGACATATAAGTGAGGACTTTCATGTTTATTGAAATAAAAGGGAAGAATTTAGGAGAGAAGTTCAAAGCATAAGCTGAGAGATCGAACATGCGGCTTTTTGGTCCCTTGAGTGTGGCTCTTCCTAAGCCTTAGGAGTACCCTAATTAAGTTAATAACAATGTACCTACCTATATAGTTTAAGTTTAAAAAATTTGGCTCTCAAAAGAAATTTCAATCGTTGTACTGTTGATATTTGGCTCTGTTGACTTATGAGTTTGCCGACCACTGCTCTAAGCTTTCAACCTTACTTAAAAATGAGGATAACAGTACCTGCCTCATAGGAATTATTTTGGAAATTATGTAAGATTATAAATTATGTAAGATACAAATTAGTGACAGATAATAACTGACACTCAGTATATACTCCATATATATAGCTTTTAATTTATTGTAGTAACTTTTAAAAATTTCTCTTTTAGCCCTGGAGAGTTGCTATAGAAGAGGGACAAGAGAGGAAGACAATGCTGGAGGAGATAAGTAGCTCTGGACACAGGTAAGGTCAGACCACTAGATAGTAATTGTTGAGTAGAGGGAAAGGGACAAGAGAAGGATGCAGACTGCAGTGCCAGCTAATAATCTGGGCTGCCTCAGCTTCTGTCTCCTCTCCCCTCCTCCCTTTTTGTACCACCTTATTTAACACTTTATATACTTCGTTGACTTACTCTAAGAAATACTATGTGTTCTGCCTAGCGTTTTTAATCCTGGTTTTGTATTTTAGTATTGATGATCCTCAACCTTGCAGGGGCTTAGGGTGGAAGCTGTCTTTCCTTTTGGGATCTAGGTTTTAAAATTATTGAAGGGAGGAGAATTCTACCTCTGACCCCATAGTAGTACATCCAGAATTCAACTCCAAATTTGCCTTTTCAGAGAAATATATACCATCAAGACGTGAGGACATGATCAGAGAGACCCCTGCCCCCAACTTTTAAAAATACCTTTACTTTCTAGAGCTCTTACACTTTTCAAAGTGCCTTTTCTCACATCAGCTCACATTTTTCTTACAATAAACCCGTAAAAATTATTAATATTAGTAGACAGACCCCAGTGAGGCACCACAAATGTTTCTCTTTTCCCATCTCCATTCTGTCTTGCAAACATATTTCAATGCTAGTCTTTGCTGTCTTCACCTCAGTTTTCTAAAATCAAAATTCTCTCATTATTTTCTATATACTCCCCAAATTGAACCTCCTCTTGCTGGCTCATATAATGGTCCTGAAACCATGGTCTACATACTCTGCAGTTCCTGGAACATGGCTGGCTCACTCATAGTGCTTTAGCCCATATTGCTTCCCTCATTAATGATGCCTCCTTTCAAACCAACCAGATTCTACCCATTCTTCAATTTCCAATTCCTCCCTGGAGCCTTCCCAGATCATTAACATCTTAAAGGTTCTCTCCTCCTCTGAATTCCAATGGTAGTCACAGCTATTTGGTCAATTATAACTTGGTCTTAAAGTCCTAAGGGAGAGAAATTTTATGGTAGATTTTATATAGAGAAGAAAACAGTGGACAAAGTACGTTTTAAAGAGTTGACATCTACTAAGGAGCTGTGGGAGATCAGCCAGGTTGCTCTGCCTTTGTGGGTTTACATTTCTTGAGCTGTAATTGTGGAGAGGTTTGGGTCAGATGATGTTGATGGTCCCTTCTCATTCTGAGGTTCTAAGACAACTTGGTCTTCCTTATGTGGGATGGAATATGGGCTCTTAATTGAGTTCAGGACTTGGTCTATCCCAAAGATTGCTAATGCTAAACATGGCAGTTTTTGAATGCCATGTACTTTTTTGGTAAGATTTTTAAGCACAAGCATTCAGGGAAGGTTAGTGGAGGAGATGCATTAGGTAGTAGGATGATGTATTAAGGACAGTAAAGGGTTGTCTTTGTTAATGACTTCTTATTATAGAACTAGAGGCCCGATGCACAAAATTCATGCAAGAGTAGGCCTTCACAGCCATGGCGGCTGCCTCAATCGCACGGCTGCAGCCCCGGCTTCATCCAGAAGGTCATTCAGCTGTCTGGTCTAATTAGCATATTATGCTTTTTTTAATTATAGATAAATAGGGTCAGCTATTGGATAAAGTTTAGTCTTAGTGTTTCCAGTGTACTTTGCATTTCATCTTTATTGGATAATGCTATATAATAAATAGTTATTTAGTCAAAGCTCTAGAGTAAATGTTAGATGACTTTCTATAGTAATCTGGTTGATGACCTAAGTCTATATATGTATATATCTATATCACATGCATATTACCTTTGAATTAAGAAGGAAACCCCTAAATTATGAGGTGTTATTATACTCTGACCATTCATAAGAAGAATATCTCTTTAAAGTGTGTTGACATTTAATTGACCTTTGAGAGTTCATTCTGTTAATCATACTCAAAGTGTTAATGCTATGGTTGACTGCTCTGGTGTTTTTACATTCAATCGTGCCTAGCATATAAATTCTTCAGCATAATTGCTACTTATTTAGCCAGAGTTTCTTTCCTTCACTGAAAATGTGAGTTGTATTTTATTTTTGTATCTTTAAAAAACGCACACAAACGCCCTGGCCGGTTTGGCTCAGTGGATAGAACGTCCGCCTGCGGACTCAAGGGTCCCAGGTTCGATTCCGTTCAGGAGCATGTACCTTGGTTGCGGGCACATCCCCAGTGGGGAGTGTGTAGGAGGCAGCTAATCGATGTTTCTCTCTCATCGATGTTTCTAACTCTCTGTCCCTCTCCCTTCCTCTCTGTAAAAAATCAATAAAATATATTAAAAAAAAAACGAACAAACCACACACAACAACTTTGCTTCAGGCTGGATAGTGCTAGGGGTTTGAATTGAAATGTTTTCCTGTCATTAGTTGTATGGGGTGTGGCTTCTTAATATAAGAGTAATGGAAATTTTTTTGCTAAGTATACTTTTCTTCTGGCAGCAGTTAGAACTTTTCAAGATACAATGCTAAAGTATGGAGAAGCTTAACAATTTCACACTCCACATTTTTAACATAAACTTTTGAAAATCTTTCAATTCTTTTTGTATAAATTAAAACTATCATTGTATTACTTTTTATTAACAAAGATTCAAAGGATCTATTTTCATAGCAAACTCTAATTCCTTGAATTGCTGTGAATGGAGGGAACAGCTAAAAGGAGGAAGTGTGGAGAAAAGAGAGAGCCATCATGGAAAAGAAGAGATTTAATGAGGGAAGAATAATGGTGAACAAATGAAGAAAGAGAATTAGTGATTTCCTTCATACCCACACCTCCTCCCCAACTTCACAGTAACAGAGGCAATTTCATTCTCTTTTCCTGACAAGGTTCACCAGGGAGTTATGTACTGTAGGAGTGGAAAATTTCTCCCTTTTACATTTTGAGACTTGGGTGTGCTGCTTTGAGATGCCACTGGTATCTCAGTAATATTTGTTTATACTGGGTATTTTTCTCTGTAGCCTTTGTAGATGGGGTTTAGAATACAAACAATACTGTTAGCAGAACTGCAGGTACTTGATTGCTATGTTTATTTTACTAGTTGAAAAACTTCCAGAGCCTTAGGACTTCTGAGTACATTAAAAAATACAACAGGCAATTTTAAAGAGCACTTTAGAAAGAAAGAAAAAATAAGAAGAAAAGTTAGGACTGTCAGGCTCTGGGATTCCAACCAATGGGGTAAGTTTTGTGTTTGGGGATTTTTTAATTAGTGTTTTCAAAGACTAAATTAGGGTAGTTTTATCAATTATTTTTTAAATTTTTATTGAATTTATTGGGGTGACATTGGTTAATACAATTTATATAGATTTCAGGTATACAATTCTATAATACATCATCTGTATATTGTATTATGTGCTCACTACCCCAAGTCAAGTCTTGTTCTATCACCATTTATCCCCACTTTATCCTTTCTACCTTCCCTTAAGCCCTTTCCCTCTGGTAATCACCATACTGTTGTCTGTGTCTATGAGGTTTTTTTTTTTCTTTGTTTAATTCCTTCACCTTTTTCACCCAGCCCCCTCTGATAACTGTGAGTCTGTTCTCTGTATCTATGAGTCTGTTTCTATTTTGTTTGTAGGTTTATTTTGTTCATTAGATTCCACATATAAGTGAAATTACATGGTCTTTCTCTGACTGGCTTATTTCACTTAGCATAATACTCTCCAGGTCCATCCATACTGCTGCATAAGGTAAGATGCCTTTCCTTTTTATGGCTGAGTAGTCTTCCATTATGTAAATTGCCACAGCGTTTTTATCCACTCATCTACTGATGGGCATTTGGGCTGATTCTAAAACTTGGCTATTGTAAATAATGCTGCAATGAACAAAGGGGTGCATATATTCTTTCGAAATAGTATTTTGGGTTTCTTTGGATAAATTTCCAGAAGTAGAATTGCTGGGCCATAAGGCAGTTCCATTTTTAAATTTTTGAGGTAACTGTACTGCTGTCCCCACCAACAGTACATGAGGGTTCCCTTTTTCTAAATCATTGCCCACATTTGTTGTTTGTTGATTTATTGATGATAACCATTCTGACAGGTGTGAGGTCATCACTTATTTTTTAAGATGGGTGTACTCTTATTGTATATAAATTACCTTTTCTTAATAGATAGTTTAGCCAAAACCGGTTTGGCTCAGTGGATAGAGCGTCGGCCTGCGGACCGAAGAGTCCCGGGTTCGGTTCCGGTCGGGGGCATGTACCTGGGTTGCGGGCCCATCCCCAGTCGGGGATGTGCAGGAGGCGGCTGATCGGTGTTTCTCTCTCATCGATGTTTCTGACTCTCTGTCTCTCCCTTCCTCTTCTGTAAAAAATCAATAAAATATATTTAAAAAAAAAAAAAAAAAAAAAAAATAGATAGTTTAGGTGAAATAAAAGTGTGGCACTTTCATGCCACAGATTATAAGACTAAAGTTAATTCTTATTTTTTTTTTAAATATATTTTATTGATTTTTTAGAGAGGCGGAAGGAGAGGGACAGAGAGTCAGAAACATCGATGAGAGAGAAACATCGATCAGCTGCCTCCTGCACACCCCCTACTGGGGATGTGCCCGCAACCAAGGTACATGCCCTTGACTGGAATCGAACCCAGGACCCTTCAGTCCCCAGGCTGATGCTCTATCCACTGAGCCAAACCGGTCAGGGCTAAAGTTAATTCTTTAGGGAATTTAGGATTTCTTTTGGGATGCTGCTTAAATCATGCTTAATGACTTTTTGGTCAGATCACTAGTCTGAAAGTATTTTCTACTGATTTATGATTATACTAGAGGCCCAATGTATGTAATTCATGCAAGAGTAGGCCTTCCTTCCCCCGGCTGCCAGCAACTTCTTCCCTCTGGCACCTGGGACCTGGGCTTCCCTCCGGCCACTGGCAGGCACCCAGGACCCGGGTTTCCCTAACAGCCCCAGCTTTGTCAGGAAGGTTGTCTAGAAGGACATCTAGGAGGACGTCTGGTCTAATTAGCATATTATGGCTTTTTTTTTTATTATAGATAGAGATAGAATCATTGGAATTGTGATGCTTCCAGAACATCCAAAATAATATGGTCAATTTTACCTTTAAACTTTCTGCTAATTCATTGTAGTGCCTCCTGAAGTTTCTCTTTATCTGCTTTTTGAATCTCTATAGGAAGGTATATTATTCAGTAGTATTTATGAAAAATACTTGCTTTAAATAACAAAATGTTGAGCTAATTTAATGATAAAGTATTGATTTGAAGAAATTAATTTATTTTTAAATAACAATTCATTTTCCAGGTGGAGGGGCCTAGTCTTAACAAATTTGATTAGATCCCCATCAGTAAAACAAAGAGTAAACTGAAAAATGTATTTTCTTGATCATTGCATGGCAATAGCATGCTGTTCAAACATTTCAAGAATCACTAATAAATTACCTGTAGGGAATAGAAAGAGGGAAAGGACGTTTTCTTTCTCATTTGTTCTTTTTTAATTTATCCATTTTCCTCCCACTTCTCTATCCTTCCCTATAGTCATGGAAATTTTTAGTTTCCTCCACTGTTCATCAAAGGTTCCCCATTTGTACATCCTAGATTACCACCACACCAAGTTTTCTTAGGGAGAAATGGAATCTGTATCTTTAGAAACTAATGGAAGTTATCCCATACTTTTCAGACCCTCTTTCTTCTGTACAGGAAAGAGAAGCAAAGCAGTAGTTGGTAGTTTGTCATTGTTGCTTCTGTGGCTGCCCTATTTGGTTGACCTAAACTTTTTTACCTCCATTCTTAATGCTTAAACCTACAAATAAAATTAGGGCCAGTCACACTATATTTCCATCATCAGTTATCCCTAGTGGTTCAAATTTAGCACAAACCTGCTGTTTGAGTACATATTAATTAGGTGAATATAATAGGATGAAATCATGAGTTTTTTAATAACTATTCTTTGACTTGAAGTATAGTTATCTTGTGAGTTTACAGTTATTTTGTTGAAAGTCTGAAAAAGTCCTCACATGAGCAACTAACCTGCTGATTGCCCAAAATAGTGTAAGTCATACATTAACTTGTAGTAAGTAAAGTGCTGCTGAAAGTGTTTGGTTTGGAGATGCAGTGAGCTATTTCAAGTTAAGTTGCCTTTCTCTATATGAAATAGTGTAGAGGTCTTGCAACCTGATTTCAAGGTTCAACCCTGAATATGAATTTTTTTGGTCCCTTTTTCTGTATGCTATGTCATTGTTTGCCACAAGTATAAGGTATATGAACCTTTTTCTTTTGCTACTTTTAACCCAACTCCCATGCCAGACAGTATTGGGGATAATTCTTTTGAAAGCTTCATAAGTCAACTACTAACTACTATGTCCATATATATACTCTCAAACTATCTTATAATCCTGCTTTTTAAAAAATGTATGAGAGTGGGAAGTGATGGTGAGTGAAGTCAGGCTAAATTGTGCTTCTTTGTATTAAGAAAAATCGCACTAATAATAGAAGACTGTGTCCATGATTCGTGTATGTTTAATATTTAAAAAACTCTTCCAACCCTCTCCCACTCCATTTCCCACCCCTACCTCATAAATTCAAGAAGTTGAAGGGATTAGAGTCAGAGGATTTTATAGCTGGAAGGATTTAAGAGAGAATCTGATTAACCTTCTTGTTATAGTTGAGAAAATTGATGTCCAGTGAGGTCAAATGAGACCATGTAGCAAGTTTAAAAGCCCAAATGACATTAGTAGTTTATTTCCCTTAGTAAACATTTTTCTGATTTATCTGCCCTAACATGTTCATAATCAGAAGGTAATAATAAGGAAGAATAACTAATCTGTGCATGGTGCTTTCCCGTATCTTAGTCATTTCTCAGAAGAGGACTGTGAGGTGTAGGTAAAGTAGTGTCCAATCACGGAGAAAATAGGCTCAGTGACAGTCAGAAACCTGCCTGTGCCAATCATCTATCAAAAGGGCCCAGTGCTCTCTGTCTTTACACCTTGGCAGAAGCATCAGCTGGTCTCAAGATAATTTCATAAACCACAGGCTGGGGAATCACATCTTCATATTATAGCTTTGGTTCTAAACATGAACCAATTAACTTTTGTCTACTTCATCACTTTTAAAGGGGGGGGGGAGGCCCTATTTTTTAAGAGTTATGAACTCATAAATTTCAAAGGAAACATGCTGCATAATTATAAATAAGGTGTGTTTTAAGACTCTCTTTATCAGCGTTTTAACAATTCAGCCTGCATTCTTTGGGTACCTACTATGTTAAGCATGTTATATACTCCAGGAGACACAATAATGACTGGGACAGAATCATGGCCTTCAGAGCTTATATAATCTCTCTTTTCAAAGATTTATCGAGATGGAGAACTGTTTCTGAGAAATGGCTGGCACTGTCTACATATTACTCTTGAGATATGGGAGAACTAATTCTTATATCTGGGATAATGGGTCAATCATTTTTTTCTAAATGTTTATATTAAAGTACTCCAAGAAAACTTATAAAATACAAAAAAATAGGAAGGAAAAACATGTACGCTCTAAATTTTTGACACAGTAATATTTATATTATACCTATAGATTTTCTTGTCTTTTCTTGAATTTGATGGGATATCTAATGTTTGTATCACTGCAGAGCTTTGTAACCTGTTTTACTGATTACATAATTCCAGAAGGAATCAGTTTCTGAGCATGTCAATAATATGGCTGTTTTTGTATGGTATTTACTGATTTATTTTACACAAAATGATTAAGAAAAGACTCTAACCTTAGCTAATTCTAAGAAATACTTTTTTAAAGTATTTTTTAAGTGCACTAAGTGGCAAACTACTTTCAAATCTTTCTTTAAGAGCATCAAAATCATTTAACTTGGCTAAAATATCCATAGAAATATCAACTATGTACAGTTGCCATAAATTAGAAACAAATTGTGAAATGTATAAACAAAAAATATTTTAAAATTCAGTTTCTAATACTAAACATGTTGATTTTTTACTGTTTAGAATAATTTAATAGTTTTGATTTTAAAAAGCAAAAACAAGGACTGTTTGAATTTGAAATTCTTCCATGTGATGATTACAATGAAATTAATCTTAAACTTCTAATGTCCCTTTAGAAATAGGACCTGGGTGAGAGTGCTCTTTGTGCAAAATCTAATGGAGCAGGAATCCCTGAGTGGGGAGAGCTGAGCCAGCAGGTGGTTTGAGGGATGTTGCCTGGGAATTGCTAACAGTAACGCTGAAGGAAGAGAGGGAGAAGGGATGGAAGGAGAGGGATGGAAAGTCCCTCATTAGCCTGAAGGCTGGGATGCCCTGACCCTCTGGAATCCCCCTCCCTGGTGAGAATGCCAGCCAAAATAGGAGAGGATGATGAAGTCAGTTGATAATAACCACAAAACTCTGATAAGCTTGGATAGCTCCTATCTCAGTAGCCTGGCCTCCGTTATAAATCAGTATTATTTTAAATGAGATTTTGGCAAATGAATAAAATATATGAAGAATGAGTAAGTGATTGAATGAATTGTATCAGCAATGGACATGGATATTTGTTTCTACTCAAAAGTTTTTTTCTTATTGTTATGTCCAATTTATAGTGAAAACACATTTTTATTGAATTATCTTTAACTATATCATATTTATTTAAACCTACACCCTCTCCAACTCCACAGATGACTCAGAGGAGGTTAGAATAACAAAAGAAAATCATAATATTGCAGTGAGGAATAGATGTGATTCCAACTCTTAAAGCCTGGTGTTTCCATGGTGTGATGATGATACCATGGCAAGGTTAAAATAGATGTGATTCCAACTCTTAAAGCCTGGTGTTTCCTGGTGTGATGATGATACCATGGCAAGGTTAAAATGAGATTATGTGTAGACACTGTTTGACATACAACAAAAATGTATTAGAGTTAAGGCTGTAAACTTGAGTATACACAATTTAGCTTATTCTCAACTTATTTTGCACTACAATTTTACTAAAGAGTGTTAATTGAACAAAATATATTAATTTCTGGAGTAGGAGAGATTTTATTCTTTATAACTCTGTAAACTCTATACTATCCAAGATATAATACCTTGCTTCCTAGAATTTGAGTTTCTTAATCTTCCAGGTGTGCACAATCCATGGGAAAATGTTCCCAGTAAATTTACAGCCTATGGCCAGTTTCAAGAGGCAAGGACCAGGTAGGTCTGCATTTTTATTATTATTTTTTTTAAAGCAAGGGAAAGTTCATCACTGTCATTAGTAAAAAATATAATGCAAATTGGAAGTGGAGTAGGCTAAAAACACTGTGGCCTACTAAGTGTAGAGTATATGTAGAAGAAGATGAAGATTACTTTTAAAAGGCAGAATTTTGTTTGTTCATTTATTTTCCTTTCATTTCAGACCAGTTCTATGCATGTTTTCTACAGAAGGAAGCAGAGACTACTTGTGTTTCTTGCCTTAAGGTGGGTTTTCTGAAGGAAGGGATAGGGGCCAAATGCCAATACTATTGATACAGTTTGCCTGAAACCTTGGCCTCCAGAGAGATGGATGGAAAGATGCAGAACAGAGCCTGGACACTGGGTTTTGTGCTGACATGAAACACTTCCATTCCTAGGATGTCAATGCAGCATTCAGAGACCAGAGGGGATGGAGGTTAGATGAACGTGCAGGAAAAGAGAGGTGGAACCATAGGACGAAGCATCATTCTCTAGTAGGTAAGATCACTTACATGTACCTTTGCATTTTCATGGCCAAAGGACAGACCTAGTATAAATAAATAAATCAACAAAAACAGTAATGATAACTTCCTCCAGCTGCTGATTAGTGCCTAAAATCTCACCATTCAAGTATGAAATACTCTGATATCCTAAAATCTGGAGAATTTAGGTATATGAAAGGAGGGAGGTAGGGGAGCATGAGCACTGTAATAATTTAAGCTGTTCTTAATTATGCAGAGTTTAGGAAAATAAACTGATTATAGAATCAACTAGAGGCCTGACGCAGGAAATTTGTTCGTGGATACACTCCCTAGGCCTGGCCTGTGATCAGGGCCATCTTCTCTGGCAGCCAGCCCTGCCCCCCGCAGCCATCCACCCCTTTGGCAATTGGAGCCTGCTGGCCAGGGAAAGGGACCGAGAGGTGGTCAGTGCACCTCATAGTGACTGATTGAGCGGTCGTTCTGGTCATTCTGCTGTTAGGGTCAATTTGCATATTACCCTTTTATTATATAGGAGGATAAGAGGGTTCAAGACTGAATAGTTTAGGATAGCTAAGGAAATTTTTAAAACTTTATCTGGGGCCAGTCCTAAACTGTGCACTGCCAGAAGGAATTCATCCTTCAAACTGTTAAAACAAAATGGTCTGAGGAAGATTACAAAATCTGATTAGGGTATAGACATCCAGAGCTGCACTTTGGGTAGGGAGACTTTTATGCATTTTCAGGGTTAATTAAGACAAACCTGGGTCTGATGTATTAAGACACAATTGATTCTTATACTGCCATATTTGTTTTTAATTCATGATTTTTAAAATAGATTTACTGGTCACATTTCTCAGGTAGTGGCAAGATCTTAAGCAAATTTATTTAGTTCTGTCTTTCTAGATGAGTGGTTTTCTGCCTGGAAGGTATAGCAAAATCATTTTATAACTTTTGTGAAATGCACATACTTAGCTCACTTCCTATATGAATAAGAATTGCAGAGTCCATAGGGCAAGGGGCAGTCCAGGTATGTGGGGCTAGAAAAAACTGTCCTAGGAATTGTTGCCACACTCTCATCTGGGGGATTGCTATTCCAAATAGAACTGGTACTATTCAATTACTCAAAAACAACCAAATAGCTTACACTAAATAACACTGTCTCCAACTGGCAGAATTATTCCACACCTAGTTGGGATGGATCTGATTTACCTTTCACATGGATTTCATCTAGCTGACTTGCTAAAAAGGAAGCCCATGTATATAGACACTTGTTAAGTGCCCTTCTATTTACGAACTTTGTAACTAAGATCTTATGGTCTTTCATGCTTTGTTTGGAGAAGTTTTTACATTTATTCATAGAACTCTGAGCAGAAGGCTGGATTTCAACGTTGTGCTAAGGTTTAATATCTTTCACCTGTTCACAGAATTGTTCCTTGAGATTGTTTGCTTAGGATGTATTACTAGTCACTTAGGGTTTTTCATTTTTAATTTAAAGTTATTATTTAAAAGTGCTAAGATTCCAAAGCAAGTAGGAGATCTGTCACTTTGAGGAAAATTTATGGGAGTGAAAATATTTTCTTTTTGTAAACAGTTACTGCTATACAATATCTTCACAGGGTGGAAGGATTGTTATTTATCTGTTTTAATTAAAGAGTACCCTGCCTGTCTATTTGCGACTAACTTAAAAGAAGTGGGTGTCTTGGTGAGAAGTTCACAAGGTTGGTTACTGTAGCTGAGTTTGGTGAACTGACTCAAGCTCTAGTCAGCAGTGGTATAGGAATGCCAAGTACTAAGAATTTGTGGAATGTAGAATCTCACAGCACTGATAAAGTTTGCTTTGTTCCCCTATGTGACTTGACCCATTGAGAAAGCGTGGTTCCCTAGGAAGTTTTAGTAGTTCAAAGCCCTTAGTTAATAAAGAAAAAGGCCACAACATAACTCAGCTTGTTTTCACCTGCTGCCTCAAAGATTAACTTTCTTAACCTTAATGGGATAGAGTTACCCTTTGCTTTGAAAAAGTAATTTATAGAGCTCTTCACATTTGTTAGTTTCAGTAAACATGACACTGTTTGTGTGGATTTGTTTATGTTTTGGGTTTGGTGTCACAAACTACTAAGACTTCTGCAATTTAAGAACCTTATGGTAACTTCATCTGAAAACAAATCTCAGGGAAAGGCACACCCTCTTTTCTGTATCAGCTTAATCTTTTACTGGACTAGGAAGGGTTTTGAATTACTTCAGGAAAGTAGTGACTGATAGAGCTTAACCTTCAGTTTTCCTCATTTATTTTCATAAAAGAATGGGAGTGGAATTCAAAACATTCAAATTTAGAGTTAATGTGCGTCACTCTGTTGCGAGTGATAGGTTCGGTGTTTTTCCAGTGGGAAACTGTGATCCACAAACTGATATATGCCTGTTGTAGACCTTGTTATTCCATTCTACTTTTCTCCTGATTGTTGCTTACTCTTTCAAAAACCAGCTGACTTTACAAATTGTTTCTGGGAGCAGATTTCAGAGCAAAAGTGATACATAAAAGCAGCACGTAAGTCTTGTTTTGGTCAGAATTTATAATGTTTGAAATAAACCTTTTATTTCATTGAGAGTCTAATTTCACTTAAATGTAGTATTTAATTTTAAATATGCACTTTATGTTGTTAACATGATTTAATTTCCATGTTTGGTCACTTTCACTCAAAGAAGGATTTTAATTACATAACACATGCTGGAGTCATTTTAAGTAACTCTGCCTTTGCTTGTTTGTTCCTTGTAGCTAACAGTAATGAATAAGATCTGTTTGCATATGTCATCTTAGTACATCAAAGAATTTTATAGGAATTTGGTAAATGAATAATAGACATTCATGAAGCTTATTGTTTTGAATGCGAGACATTTTTTTTTACAATATTTCTATTTGAATGAGACTTCAGTGATGTACAGACTTGCTGCCTATACATCTTAGAAACACCTGCTGGGGAATCTTCTTCAAGTTAACAGAGAGAAAGCAGATCCCTGTTGACAGTGAGCGACTGTAAACATCCTCGACTGGAAGCTGTGAGGCCACAGACGGGCTTTCAGTCGGATGTTTGCAGCTGCCTACTGCCCCAGACTTCAAGGAGCTGCTTTAGGGGCTATTATCTTGTTAACTAGAACTGAATACCTTGCTTTCTCTTTGATACATTTTTACAAAGCTTGGGTGAAAATGGTATAAATTAAATAACTTTGAAACCATTTCTGTACATTTTTAGAGGACTTCAGGAGGGCAGGAGAAGTGCTCTTTGTATAGAATTTTCAAGTGGGGGACATCTGTAATACTCTCAACAATAAAAATTAATTTTTAAAAAACAGCAAAGTATTCCTGAAGGAGTAAGGAAATATATTATAGTATCTTTGTTCTTATAAAAAGTGTACTAAGGCAATATTTCACAAATCACTCTAAAAAGTGATTTGTGTTCTCCTGCTGTTTATATTTATCTGTAATTTAAAAATAAGTATTTTTAAAAAGCCATTCACTAACATTTCTATTAATGAAATTAAATTATTTGGAAAGAAAAAAAAGTAAAGGCCAGAGTGAAGAATTAATTCACTTTGTCCGGATGGATTAAATCTCTTTTATTTCTTCATAGGTTCAGTTTTTAAGTAATAAAGTAGTTTTCAGTTTAATAAGAAACTTAAACTAATATTGACTCAACTAACTCTTATTTGAAAAATCTGTTTATTCTTGTTTTAGCTGATGAGAATAGTATTTTAGGCATTTGTTGATACTGTCCCCATTCAATCGAACTGTTAACTTTGCTTTATGTAATAGGATGTATCTCTTTAAAATGCTATACTAAATATATGAAAACAAGCTAAGTTTTTTAAAAGAACCCTGTTTTGGATCTCTCTGAAAGACCTAATTTCTAACTTTTTTTTTTTTTTTTTGTAAATCTGTATTTGTCTTACGGAACATTTGTTAAAATGAAACACTTAAATAGTAGAAATGAGACACTTTAAAAGGAGATGAGGGCAGCATCCTTTATCTTAACACGTAGTATCTTCTAAACACGTGGTATTGTCATTAATGTAGAAATTATAGTTTCTATTCCCCCATTAATACCTATTGATGATGTTGATAAGAGGTGATACTGAAACATTGTGACTGAGCCACCATTTAAAATTTTACCAAACTACAGTTGAACACTCAACTGGTATGGATATCTTTATCTATCTATCTATCTATCTATCTATCTATCTGCCTTTAAATTTCCCTCATACATAGAGCCATCAAGTGAAAAATACTCAATTAGTCATACTGGGCCATGAGAGGTTAGTAGATTGCCACTGAAATGGGTGGGAGGGGTGAGGGTTTTCCATGTGCTAGGCCTGGGGTCTGGAATTGAGAATGTGGCCTGTTTTTTAATAGGTAAACTTAAAACACTTAGAGTAAATAACTCAGTTGTGTCCCAGGGTAAATGACTATAAGTTTGGAGAAATGGGTAAACTTTTCCTAGTTCTTTGACCTTCACTTGCATTAGGTTCTTCTCCTGTGTTATTTCACATGCCCTTCTTTCTTCACTGACCTCTAAATTTTCCATTTCCCATTTCTATTTGGTTATTTCCTTCATTTAAGTAATTGCTTATTAGAATATTTTAATTTATAAAACTACAACATTCTTAAATATTTTTAAACCAATAAATACAAATCTCAAGAAAACATTCTGGATAATTTTTAAATTCTATTATTTGTTACACCCTGTGCCCCATATTTCCGTAGTAACAATCTAAAGTGGTATTTTAAGATAATAGCAAAAGTATGCAATATGTATTTGGAATAAGATCTGAATACAGTTTTTTTATTTTGCAAAAATATCCAACTTTTAAACTTTACATTGTTTTACATTTCTACAACTATATCAGACAAAGTTATTGTGTACTTAAGTAAGATACATTAATATTTAGCATAAATTACTCTTTATTGCTAATTATTTTCATGTGGTTTTTCTTCTTTACATAATTTCAAAATTCCATGTTTGTATCACCATAATAAAATATAATATATGATCTAGAATATAAAATTCTTGAAATGGACCCCAGTAGGTCAGTTACTGAGAATAAAACAGTAAAAAATGTGGGCTAGATAAATGTAACCTAAATGTAGCTGTAAAGTTTGTAACATTAAAAAAATAGCACTACACTGAGTAATCATCATAGCTACTGTATGTTTGGTTTTTATTTATAATTTGCCAAAATAAAAATTGGCACATTCTTGGAAGGGAGATTTTTAAAGGAAGTGCAAGAGGTTCTAAAAGTGGCATTCGTGACTCATTTAAATGATACTTATTTCCTGACCTTAAAACTCTGATTTGAACCTGCACTGCATTCGGTCATGATGCTATCTATAAAACCTGTCCTCTACAAAAGAATACCTAAAACCAGGGGCAAGGACTGTGGAGGCAAAGGTTTCGCATGAAGGCCTGTATGGGAATGAGGAGGATATACCTTGGAAACCTGGCTCTGCCCAAACAGATTGCTCTCAGAATTGCCTTGTTTTCTTTCACTAAAATTGTAGCTAGATATTACTATTTCAGGGGGAAAAAAATCTCTCTTGAAGTGGTGTCAGTTTGTGGTGGCTTAAAAATAATGCAAAGATGCCAGTTGTCCTTCTATATTAGAAGAATAACCAGGATTAATTATTTCTCTTAATTTTTGAATTGACTTACTGAAATCTTACTGAACTTCTTTGTTAACCAGCTTATCGGTCTCACTAAAATAATGGAAAAGACATGCTTTGTATTGCACTGTATCAGAGTAAGTATCCTAAGTAGATACGGAAGATGTGTTTAATAGTGTGTTCTATAGCTGTTGTGGGCATGAGCTAAGCTGTTAAATCATTTAAGAGATTGGGTTTCTTATGATTATTTTTCCCCTTCATTTTTTTACTCTTCTTAATGGCAAAAAGCCAGTAAAGAAAATTAGGGGAGGGAACCTTATCCTGTGAATGTGCTTATTATTAGAAACAATAGTCAATCAAATAAATATTCTTCAATAGGCTTTTTTAGTTGTTATGCACGAATAAGTATATCTCGCTAATTAATACACACTTTAAATCTTCAGTGTGAATGTGGTGGGCAAGTGAATGTTGCCAAGTGATACTTAATCTGCCTTTCCTAATTTGTATATCTAATTATTATATAAACTTAATGTTCCAGTACGTTGAGAGTAGAGGCTTTTAATGCAAATTAACACAAAGTAGATTGGGGATTCATTCAGCACAAAACACTCGGTGTGAACTTACTGTCCCCAAAGGCTTCACTGCCCCACATGGTTAAATTAATGAATGAGCTCCTTCAGGTATCGTAACAACACTGAGTAAAATCAGAATATCTCCACAGCTCTAAATTCAAAAATGACACCATGATATCCCAGGATGTGAGATACCTTACTGGCATGTGTGTTGGAAAACATAAAATGTTATATACAGTAGGTTGATGTATTATAAGCCTGTTATTTTCAATGTGCTTCCTTGAAGGGACTGAACTACCATTTCTGAATTTTGGATTTGGTCTTTTTAGCTAAGGAGTTAAACTCTTGAACAAATACTTATACCAATGAAGGAAAATATATGTAAAAGCTAAAGAAATGCATGCAGTTAAAGATATAAATAAATGTTCCAATGCCATAAAAGAGTGGCACGCACAGTCAAGATTCCCACAGTGGAAATACATTTATTTACAGGATTTGTGATGTTAATGAATGGAAGCATTGTTGTCCTATGTAAATGATGATTTATTTGCACTGAGTGTAAGTATGCTGAAATGAGACAGAAAATTGGTGAAAGTTGCAAATTCAGGTATTCAACTTGTAGTATTCATATTTTGCACATAATAGATCTTTCTAAGTACATATTAAGAAAGTGATTTTGTTAAATTCATTAATCTTTAGTTATCATGTTACATTACAATTATCTTTGGAATTATAATCTTCCAACTATGGACTGTCTGTCTGGGAAATTTAATTTTGAAACATTTATTCTTTTTCATATACTACCAGTGGCTTTCTTGGCCATATCAGAAATATAGTTGTCTTTTTCCAGTTCTCATTATACTCCCTTACTCCAGTAAATCTGTATTTTACTTAAAATAAGTTCTGACAGTCAGATATTGAATAAAAATCTAGGAAATTTGTACTCTGTTTATTCACAGAAAGAATAATGTTCAGTGGTATTTTGAACCAATCAGCTAACCTCTTTGTACTTTAGCTTTGGTTTCTGGGCTGATTTTGTTAATTACTTATAACTTGTTCCTAAATCTCTAATTAAAAATAAATAAGTTTGAATTGTTAGAAATTCTAAATATTTAAGGCCATTTTAATAGCATAAATTCAATTTGTCAAAATGCAATTTACTAAAATATAAATTTTTCTTTCTAGAAAATAATATTCGGTTGTTGGTTCCTATTTAATTCTTAAAGCCAGCTTTAATTTAGTTTCCCACCCAAGATAACACCCAGGACCAGTGCTGGGAGAAGTCAGGATTATGTTTAGGAAATGGAAAATAAGTCCCAGGGCCTGGTAAGCAGTGCTGTGTTCTGACTCTGGACATAGTAGCTCTCTTTTTCTGAAGAGAACAGAAGAGTCCTGAGAGAGACTAACATCTAACTACCAATTATTTTTAGGTTAAGGAAGAATAGGAGAATACCAATGAAGGTAGGATTTTTTCTTATTAAGAACTAGAGGCCCGGTGCATGAAGATCCGTGCATGGGGAGTGGGTCCCTCAGCCCGACCTGCACCCTCTCCAATCTGGGAGCCCTCAGGGGAGCCCTCTCCAATCTGAGAGTTTCTGTCTGTCTTTGCAATCATATGAGGGAATTGTCTGAGACCCCAACCCAGTTTTGTTTGGTGCTCACAGAATAATAGAGGTCTTTTTTTTTTCCTTTGCTCCGTTGGTGGAGATTTCCTAGAAGTTGCAGGATATCTTCCCTTTAATTTTTCCTCGACACTCTGACTTATGTCTCTCACCTTTGCTTTCCCTCCATCCCCCACAGTAACTTGCACAGCAACAGTAACTTGCTCCAAGCTCACTTTGCTCTAGTGACTAGGACAGTGATGGCGAACCTATGACACGTGTGTCAGAGGTGACACGCGATTTTTCGTTGATTTTTCTTTGTTTAATGGAATTTAAATATATAAAATAAATATAAAAAATATAAATCTTTGTTCTACTATGGTTGCAAATATCAAAAAATTTCTATATGTGACACGACATCAGAGTTAAGTTAGGGTTTTTCAAAATGCTGACACACCGAACTCAAAAGGTTCGCCATCACTGGCCTAGGAGATCCGTCTGCCACCAGAACTACAATTCTCAGCATTCCTGGTGCTCCCCGCACTCTTGGTTTTCCCTTCCTGCTCTGTCTCCGTACCACGGCCTCCCACTCTGCCAAGTCCTCCAAGCCACCAGCTCTCCCTCTCTGCTCTCCACCTGGCGGCTTGTGGGGAGTGACTGAGGGAGCCACGTCCCCCCAAGCTGCCGGCTCTCCTGCTCTGCTCTCCACCTGGTGCCTGTGTATGCATATTAACCCACCATTGCATACTCACTCCTGATTGTCTGGTGGGCATTGCAGATGTACGGTCAATTTACATATTTCTCTTTTATTATATAGGATGACTAGAGGCCTGGTACTTGAAATTTGTGCATGGGTCGGGTCCCTAGGCCTGGCAGGCGATCAGGTCCAATCTGTGGGGCGACCCACAGGGTGATCAGGACCCCGGCTTGCACCTGCCTTGGCTTGGCGCCACCCACTCGCCAGTCCCGCCTCTGCTGCCGGTCGCCTCCCTCTGCAGGGCGACGGTGGGGCGATTGGGGGGGTCTTGCTCACACCCGCCTTGGCTGCCCTGGCACCACTCGCTCACTGGCCTCACCACCCGCTGCCACCGCTGGTCGGGGCCAGCGGGCTAGGGCAGCTCCTGCATTGTGCGTCTGCCCCCTGGTGGTCAGTACACATCATAGCGACCAGTCATTCCTCCCTCTGTCGATTTGCATATTAGGGTTTTGTATAGATAGATTATATCTTAGATTAAGATATTACTTAATGGCTACGGTATATAAATGCTGCACTGCACTCTGTGGGAGCATCTTCTAAAGGGGCTATTCATTATTTGCTTCTGCCCCATCTTCTGCTCTGCCCCAGCTTTCTAAGCTCCAGCCACACCAACTTTCAATTCTCTGAACAACCTTGCTCTATTCCTTTGCATTCCAAAGTCTTTGTCTTAGCTCTTCCCTTTGTATAAATTGAATACTCTTATTTAACCCACCTCTGCTTCTAAACATAAATTCTTGCACACTCATACTTTAGGTCTCATACTTAATGTCATTTTTTTCATGGGAAGTCTTCCTTTATTTCCTTCTCTTCATGATATGGGTTCCTTTGTCCTGAGAATCAGCCCATCAAAATTATGGGGTAGGGGGAAAGCAGTCCAGGAATAGGGAACAGCAAGTGTAAATAAGCAGAAGTTGGATCAGGCAAAAATTATGAAGTGTTCTGGTTCAGATGAGCAAGATAGGGTTAGGCAAGACAGGGCCCTGTAGACCATGATGACAAGTTTGAATTTTACTGGTAAGTGCCAAATTAGTACTTGTTATCATAAAATGTTCTTTGAATTTTGAGTTAAATGTAATTATAGGACCTCAAACATATTGACTGACCCTATCAGAATGTGGGTAATAATTTTTTAAAATGATGTGTAACAGGTCGTTTCAATAAATATTGAATGCCACTAGTATAAAGAATAGTGAATGTTAGGGACTGAAGGATACAAAGTTGAAAAAGACTTGATCCCTGTGGTTGCTAATAAAGGTGGGATAAGATAATGGCAAGAGGACCAAAGACCCAGAATTACCTGAATCCCACTGGAGACCAGCCATCCCTTCATGAAAAGGTCTCACAGGAAATACATGCTAAGAAAAGAAAACATAATAACATTACTAAATGGAACATTCCCTCCAACCCCAATATAGAATGCCAATGAACCAGGCTGAACCATTTCATACTCCTTTAGCCTGGAGCCCCATATTTATGAGAGATCTTGAACAGAATAGAGTATCTGAGGAGATGAGTATATCATATCGTTTACTCTTGGGAGGAAGAACATCCACAAGAAAGTTTACCCAAATGTGATAAAAACTGTGCCCATGTCTTTCAGCTGAGCCCATTGGCCAAGAAATGTCAGCAAACCTGCCCCACCAAAGAGCAGCATTCCTCCTTTTTGTGTATGTATCTGGGGTAGGAGCAGGGGAGTCAGGGAGGAAAGAGGGTAAAAGATGCTTATATGCACCCGTATTCCCCCTAGATTCCAGTACTGCACCCAAACAATTTTTATTGAGGTGAAGTTGAAATACATGTAAAATAAGCGATATTGGCACATGATGTCCTGAATAATGGAAGTAATAATAAAATACTGACTGGCATTTATGGAGTATGTGCCGGGCACTGTTGTGTTTTGTAATTACTCACTTTAATCCTCACAATAGCCCTGGGAGTTAGGTGCTATCATAATTTTACAGATTAAGAAAGTGGAGCACAGAAAGGCTAAATGCCTTGTTCAAGGTCACTCAGGAAGTAGAAGAGAACCTAAGTAAAGAATAAAAAGTGCTGATAATCACATAAGAAAGAACAGCCAATGTAAGCCTGAAGAGCAGTGAAAGGCATTTGAGTCATATTTTCCTCAGGTTGAGGATGTGAGGAAGCACATGGTGTGTTGGGGAGTTCAGGGAGGGCACGTGCCTCAAGAGGTGCCTGCTCCGTGCTGCCTGGTTACCCCTCAGCAGGTCAGAGGGAACCTGGAAGCCATGTGTCAGAAACCGTGCTGGAATGTTGTGGAGGCTCTACATATGTGGTGCAAAAATATCTACACTTTTAAATGGTGTTGAATTATAGGATACAATTATGCAGAAATGTTTTGTTTCCCTTGAAAGCTAGAAAACAAGGGTCGGCTCTGGCTGCCTCTGTAAATAGGCTGCTGTTTTTCTTTCTTTTTGTAGTTGTAAAGAATCATTCATGCCAGCGTAGTTAATGAGCTTCCGCAGCTGTTAAATGAAATTACATATTCTGTTCATCTAGGGCCCTCTATGCTGCCATTGTCTCCTGGCCGTCTTGGTGTCTTCTAAGCACCGGGATACTTCTAAGTCACAATGGCCCAGCTTGTTCTCAGTCCAGGAGGTTGTGCGGTCTGGGTCAGACAGGCCTTCAGAAGGAGAGGCTATTTTGGCAAAGGTAGCCATAATAGGAGGTTATTTTTCCATATCACAGCTGCCCTCCTCAGCTAGGACTGTGAGGAATACTAGGGGGGAACTATTCACAATTTTCTAAAAAGGTTATTTTAAGCAAAATTATTATCCCTCAAATTATACACCGACACTAACTTTCAGTTTTCCAAGGAGGGCACTTCACCAACTCATAGACAGCTGTGGCTGAGGGGATCGACCCCGATTTGGCTCTTCTCGTCCTTTATGATGTTTCTTTTCACACCTGTCAGAATTGGACCTTCCTGGTTATGGCTTTTAGTATAAGTTTGAAGATTTTCCAGTCTCTCAATCTATTGTTGCTCTAAATTCGGACTTTCACATCTAGTCTTCCTCACTGTCTCTCTGAGATAATCACATCTTCTTGTGCACTCCAGAAATTGCTAACTCCCCATGTGCCTCCAGGAAGTCACTCTTCATTCTGGCACCACCAGGATCCACTTTGGGGCTCTGACATGCAGCTGCTGACCTCTTCTGGGCTGTGTTCAGTGGGCATCTGCTGGTTACAGCCAGATGCTTTTTGGTAAAAAGGAAGTAACCTCACACTGCGACTAACTGTGCAAGTCTCTCTTTATTGCACAGGAGTTGTGAAACTGTGCTTCTTCATAAATGTCCCTCTTTCCAAACACCTAATTCTCTGTCCTCCTCCATTGAAACAATATTTAGATTTCTTTTCACAGATACTTCCACCATATATTTACGGCAGGGAAAAAATATTTGCTAGGTAGTATTTGACTATCTGTTGTATGAAAAACCAGGTCTATGGTTTCTGGGTTATTACCATAAATAGCTAGTAAAGAGTTAATCCTGATGAAGTATTAGTTTAACCAGTTAATAAGCACAGAAAACAAAGACATATGTGTAGCTACGTATTCTTATACTTCCCATGTCTTTGCCTTCCCAGTGCCCATATGGACCTTCCATAGGTGCCCATTTGTTTTGCTCTTTCTAAATTTGAGCTATTTGCATAATAGGTGTTAATTAATCTAGTTGTGTTATTCTGATCATTAGTTACATCTATCTGCATTTGAAGCTATAGCAATATATACATGTTGTCATAATCTCTTCACCCTTGCATCTCTTAACTTTTGAAGAGGAAGTTAACTTCAGTGAAAAGTGATGAGGAAAATATCCTTGAACAGTAAAAACATTGCTTCATAAAAAGAGAAAACCATGAGAGTTTTCCATCGCTTGTTCACTATTTCTATTACTAAGGGAATGTTAAAAATATAGTCTGGAGACTATTTTCTGTCCTATAACTGGAGCACAACTATCTGCTGACACACAGGCCACTTAGGAAATATTGCTGAATAACACATTTTCAAATAATCTGATGTCATCTCAGCCAAATTCATCTCTGAACTAACAGTCCTTTCTGGATTTCACGGATCTGCTCAGAGATCAGTAATAAATGGTAGATATTCAAGGACTGCTGTAGTGATAGTATTTATGCAGCTTGGCTAGAAGCAGTCCCTCTCTTAACATAGTGGGTAAGATGAAAACTAACTCTGGCATTGTACAGCACAGTAGGAACATTGGCCTGCTGACTTAAACAAATATGATTGCCATAGTGAATTATTAAATTCCACTGGCCTCACTTGCTAGAGAATTTCACTCCTTTTCCTCCCACACAGCTTCCTACTTTTTATTAGATGAACAGTATTCAGCTCTTGGAATTAATTGCTGTATTTTGTTAGTCATTACTACAGCAGTTTCCCTGTGTTTATATTTTTAAACTAGCACTTGGATGAGTCCCATTGAAGCAGAACAAATATGTGTGTGCATCTGTGCAAATATTTGTCTAAAATTACATTATTAAAAAGTCCTAGTGAACTTTCAGGCTAACCGCTGTGCTTTGTATCACTTCAGAGACAGTCACATCATCAGGCTACTGTTACTTTACTAAACATGGGTGACTTCATCCCAGCATTTCCTTTAGAGCACTATTTGGGAGACTCCCTTCCAATAGAGGAAGTGGGTTGATGAGGGCCAGTGTTCTCATTCCAGATCCTTCACATCTCTGAAAAGCTGCATCCTTTGTAGAAAATAGATCTGTGTGTGTGCCAAAGTGCAACCCTGATGTTCATCAGGGAGGGGAGGAGGTCACATATTCCTTGTCTGTTTCAGCAGCAATTCTCCCATTTGGCAGGAGCTCGAGAGGAAGTATTTAACAATGGGATTTTACAAAATTCAATATAGTAAAGAATGTTTTTATATTTGAATGGATCTAAGGAAGTTTTATTTTTCTCCCCCCTGATAAGTGGAGGGTATTTAAGGGTAATGGTATCTGTGGATTTGTTGGAAGGATTTGGCTCTTTTATTGGACTTTGTGAAATAATTATTTTTCCATTTTATCATTTTCATGAAAGGTAATCCTCAGAAGAAAAAGCTGTTGTCTCTTAACTTCATACTGATCTTAAATATTTTCCTTAGGGGGAATTAGTGAGGAAGTAACAGTCTCTTAGGAAGGTTTAAAGCTGTGCTTTTATTCAACAATCAGAGCTCTTTTAATGTCTCCAACCATGCCAGAAATGATAAAGTTATTTTCTTTCATACTCTTACCATAAGGCCCGATATTTTTAAAAGCCTGAAACACAAATAGCTTTATGTTTAAAATAGTGCAAAGCAGAGGAAAAGATATTCTTGTCATCATCCCCTTTTTACTTCAACTACATGTGGTCTCTAAGGGAGCTGCTGAAGACACAAGTTTCCTAAGTCCAGCACACCTATCAGATAAGGTCCAATGTTTGGTTAGCAGCTACAATAGAAAGTTTGAGGCCATCTGCTGAGGAACAAAGATCCCTTTCCTCTAAGGCCTGCTAGGTTTATAGGTCTAGGGCAGTGGTCGGCAAACTCATTAGTCAACAGAGCCAAATATCAACAGTACAACAATTGAAATTTCTTTTCAGAGCCAAATTTTTTAAACTTAAACTATATAGGTAGGTACATTGTTATTAACTTAATTAGGGTACTCCTGAGCTGGCCTTTGCTAAAAACGTCCTCAATCAGATTGAGGTACGTTCGCTGAAGTCAACCCCTTCCAGCTCTCCCATCCACACTCGTCTTGTATACTTGTTTCGTCTATCTCCTTTCGTTCATCCTCTCTATATGTCCAAACCATCTCAACATACCTTTCTCAATCCTTGACACTACATCTTCTTTCACTCCACAACGTTCCCTAAAATTAACTTAATAAACTTTACTTAAAGTTTTAAGTCAACTTCACACTGTACATGCCTGCCTGTGTGTGGTATTTTGTGGAAGAGCCACACTCAAGGGGCCAAAGAGCCTCATGTGGCTCACGAGCCGCGGTTTGCCGACCACTGGTCTAGGGTACAAGGATGGTTAAGGTCTTCATTAGACAGTGGCTCGTGCCACCATAACACATAGCAATAGTTACCCAAAAGTGTTTCAATGTCTGCTAAGAAAAAGGACAAAATAATAGCACCAATGTACTTTTCAATTTGTAATAGTCTGTTTAGACTTTATTAATTCCTAGTCTTAAAAACAGTAACTTTAAGAAGATTTACTTGATACAGAATCATAACATCATAAATTCTTCCTCTTGGCAGGGCCATTAAGTCACTTGGTCCACATCTCTATCAAATGGCAACCCCACCAGTTGACCATTCGGACAATATTTGGATGTCTCCCGAATCAGGAACCTCATTACCAGCATCATATTTTGCACATATAAGTTAATCCATTCACTTTATAGATGTTTATTAAGCCCTTTCCACACAGAGAGATGGCAAAGAACAATGCAGCCTCTTATTATAAGGAGTTAGCAATTTAACAGAAGATAAAAGCATGGAAACCAGTGATTACATGAGAGAACCTGTGGTAGGGTCCTATTGAGAGTTTCAGGAGAAGGGAGCATAGAGAGTAGATCTATTTCACTTAGATCTATTTCAGGCAACAATTAAATGCTGAGCATATTGAAGGACAAATGGACTCAGACAAGTGGAGCAGATATATCAGAGAGACCAAGAGCCTGCTCAGGGAGAGTGACTAGTGGATCATGCTGTCTTAGTCAGTGTGAGAGGAGAACCATGGACAGATTCACGTAACATGACATTTAAAAGTGGACAGAGGAAGATGCCTGAAAAGGAGCTAGAAGAGGAGGAGGAAAATGAGGCTAGAGGCATGAAGCTAATAGAATTCAAGAAGGGAGAACTCAACAATATCACCAGCTTCAAAGAGATGAAAGAATTGGCCTTTAGCAGAAGGAGAGGCATCTTCCCATGAAGAAGACAGGATGAGTGGACATCAGAACAGATTTGAGCTGAGATGCAGTCATGTAGAGAACAGAATGTACTTTATGAGATAGGAAGTGAGGTGGTTAGGTCATGTCTGAGAGGGATGTAACTAGGGAAGAGGTGGTGGTTTGGAAAAGCTCCTGTGGGTATAGAGAGGAAAACTGTGGAAGCTATTCTGCGCTTCACTGAGGACCAGCTGAGATTAGAGCCATAAATTTGGAGAAATTGGTATCCACTCACTAGTGTGACTTTTTCCAGCCTTAAATTAAAAATCCAAAGATAGGCACAAAATAGGGAGAATGTGGTGCCCTGGAAACCACCTGAGAAGGAAATGTGACTGTTTTGGTGTGTAGTGCACCATCACTGTAAAGAGTAATGTGATATACTATGCAACCTTTGGGTATTTTGGTAAATTATACATTTGACTTATATAGAAGCAGCTGTTTCCCCCCTCTGCTACCAGGACTCCACAAACTTTGGTTGTGCCATGACCTCAATGTACTAATAGCTCACAGATCTGGCTTGGCTCAGTAGAGAGTTTGGAATAGAATGCGTCATTTATCTGACTTCTCATGCTTATGACTGTCTTCTCTCAAGCATTATGGATCAATCTGTATACTTCATTGCTTAACTCTGTACAGTAGTACCTGATTAATTAGACCCCATTCAGGAGTAAGCTGATGACCCTCATAACTTAATTTTTCAGATAAGTAAATGAGATTTTATGCCTGATACTTCTCTATCCCACACAGCACCTAGAACATTGCAAATAGAAGATCCATAAATACTTGATTGATTTCTAAAGATAGCACAGGTATCTTAAAGTTGGCTAAAATCACATTATCTTTTTTGGGAGGCAGTCATCAGTGTTATTTATGTTGGACTTGATGTCAATTAAAACTCATTCCTTTTTCACATGAATTACTCTTTTGCCCCAATTGGTACTTGTTCGGCCCATTACCTGAATTTAAGTAGATATTTACATTTATCCTGAAGACTTCATAAGAACTGCAGTTATGTCACCTTTTCCTCCATAAGAAATTTCTTAGAAATGCTACCTAATTCTTAAGTTAGATTGTTCCCATTGCAGTAATCTGTCAAAGTCCTTTTGGGTGCTGATTCAGTTATCCAACATAATTACTAACTTTTTGACTTTTTTGTCAAATTGAGAAAGCTTTTATTCACTAATTTAATTGAGGATATTGATAAAGATTAAAATAAAACCATTGCATGGGAAGGTCCAAGCAAGGACCGAGCCATAAGACCTGGCTCTCAACACTCTCCTCCAAGTTAATACCTGTCTGATCATCAGGGTTTGTGTTTTTGTTTTTGTTTTGTGTGTGTGTGTGTTTGTTTTTTGTTTTTGTTTTTTTTGGTACAATTGTTCAGCAGTTGTGAATCTTCCTAATTCTATTGGGATTCAGTCTAATTTTCTGCACAAGAACATCTTGAGAGATTTGGTCAAGTATACCTTGCCTAACACATTTTCTGTCTGCTTGTCCATAATCCTATCAAAAAAGAGTAAATAAACATCAATAGCCATATTGTATAAATATGATCTCCTGCCTGCCTTCTCTTCCAGATCCTCATTAGAAAAGAGCATTGAAGATCTAAGACAGAGGATCTCAGATATCCATTTATTCATTTATTAAATATTTCTTAAGTAGTTTCTCTGAACTGGACCCTGTGCTAGGAGTTTAGACTATAGCTGTGAACAAGCCAGCCATCATCCCTGCCCTGCCCAGAAATGTCCATTGTTGCCTGGCTGCTGTCAAAGGCTGAAGGGCGGGCTAGAGCATAAAGCAGCTGTTGTAAGTGATAGACCAGAGCCGGGAACTAGCATGTGCAGAAGTGGAAGCTTTTCAAGTTACTAAGATTGTAACATAAAAATATGGTGTCAAGGTCTAGATAGATTGGGAAACTGGTTGAACTATGTAACAAATAAACCCTAAGAAGCTTAAATTTGGCACAGTTTGTTTTCTAAAACATTTGGTATTAATAGACTTTCACTCCAGTAACTCAAGTGCATACTAGCGATAGCTTTCACACACGCTAGTTAGCATGCTATAAAATTGGCACTCTCATCTGAAGTAACTGTTTTTGAACTTAGAACTGCCATATGAGAATTTTGATTCTTTTGCCACAGGGAGAAAAAAGACCTAGCAGAACAATGAATCAATTTTTACTACATTGTTCAAGTCTAATGTTCTTTGGAGAAATTTTGGAGAATTGCATGTGCAATATCCATGTCTCCCACTGTTTATTCAGAGGGCTCATATTAATCATTTTCTGAAAGTACTTTGTTTAGGTATGTGTACACCTGGGCTGACTCTTATACAGACTTCCAGATTAACTATACTTCATGCACAGATATCAACAGAACTGTATATAATTGGCCCAGGGACCCTATTTAACCCTAGCTCAGTTCCTTTTTTCTTTTTCCCCTGAAGGTTAATCCTGAGAAAAGTTTAGTGGTCTCATGTGAAAAGACTGCGGAAAAGCAGTATTCCTTCTTCCTTTGGAGCTCACTCCCTGCAGGAGCCTACTTCTAAGTACCTTCCACCCTGTAAGGATCTAGTAGGCCAGGGTGCTGGTGCACAAACCCAGAAACTCCGTAAAAGAGTAAAGACATCTCCAGTTGAACAAAGAGAAAGAAATGTTTCCTCACTATTGCTGTTTTCTTCCCCCTTCCTTTATATATTTTCCTGCTAGCCTCTTTACTTCCCAGCTTCTTTCAAATCCCTGTTTATATGGTAGCTTCCTATACAAATGTGTATTCCACTTAGATGTGAAAACTTGCCTAAATGAAATTAGGCAGATATGTCATGCCATATATACACATGACTCACTCTCTTGCTTCATTTAGTTTCCTGGTTAAATGTCACTTTACTAAGCAAGGCCTTACCTGACCCCGCCTCCATCTCAAAGAGCTTTCTCTTCCAAAATGATAATTTAACATACTATACTTTCCCTTGAAACATTCATCATACTTGTCAACTATGTGTTAATTTCTTAATTGATTTTGATCCTTCACAAACACCATGAGACCAGGGGCTCACTGCTACATCTCTATAGTCAAGAGCAATGTCTGGTACAGAGTAAATCCTAAAATATTTTAAATAAGAGAAATACGTATTAAATTATGCCAATTAAGAACCTTGAAGTTTATCTTAAAGATAAACTTTTAAATCTTAGTACAGTATATTGAAATTCAGAGCTTCCTCAAGGTCAAACAAGTGGTAAGTGGAACCAATATCCAAACTCAGATCTGCTGACAATTTATTCATATGACCCTATAAAATACTGAAAAATAGAGATAAATTAATTTTATAAATATATTTATTAGTATATCTTTATAGTTAAAGCATAATGAACATAATGGGTAATGCATTAAACTTTATTATAAGCAATTGCTTATTAGAACATGTTAACTACCTATCAGAATGTATAAGGCCAGAATATCAATTATAATTAATATGAAAGTTGCATATCAATCAAGTTGCGCCAGCTTTTCTCTGCAAGCTTTTAATATGGAATTTTAAGAAAAATAAATGGCCAATTTTATTGTATTTTTCATTTATTTTGCCTAATTCTAAAGTGGCTGCTCATTCCTCAAGATTTAAAACTCTTGTTGCTTTAGTTTCCTCTCTTTGGAAAGATGAGAAAGATGGTGGAGAAACACATCTTTCAAGTTTATAAATTATGCTCCTTGCAACCCCACAGAAGACTGTTGCTTCCCTAGAGACACATGAGCACTGATGGTTAAGCAACTAGATTTGAAGCCAGATTTTTGTTTAGGCATTCAAACTTTTTCTTGCTTCCCTTGCAAACTCCTCAGCCTTCAGATGAGTTGGAAAGAAAATGTATAGTTCTCAGATTAATTTTCACATAATAGCATTTCATCTTTTTTCAAAGATTTTCTTGATGGGGAGGAGATAAAGTAGACTTGGCTAGAAGCTTTTATTTTGCAAAGGTAACAAGACAACATATTCTTTTATCATAAGATTTTTTAATCAATTTTTTCCAATGTAAAACATATTTTCAATTTTAATATAATGGAAAAATAAAGATCTGGGATAAATTTATGTGTATAAACATAATTAGAAAGAGATAACAATTAAGTACTGTGACAGAGTCCCCAAATATTTTAATACTAACTTGCTTTAAAATTTTCAGCACATTTTCTTCTCAGTTTCATTCTACTGGGTTCTGTTTTCCATCAAAAGAAAACATTCTGTCATGTTAATATACAATAGCAGCAAAAACTGCATAAGGATACCATCCTCAGTGCTGCTGAAAAGCATTTTCAAACATTTTCTTAAAATATAAGAAGTAACCTATTCAGGTTCCAATGATTATAATCAGTCATCTGAGGACTTTTTATATTTTTGTGTGGTGAGCAAACATATTTTATTTGAACTGCCTAAAAGAAGCATTACATCAATTATCTCAATTTCATCATTATGAAGCTAGATGCTCATTTCCTTCTTTATCTTAAAAATTGTTAAAACACTGAGAAAGTAGTAACCAAAAAGTCCCCAAAGAAAAATGATTCATGACCCTACTATTTACACCCAAATATTTTAGTTTTTGCCTTTTACTTTGAGTGCCTGCCTATTTTTGTGCAGAGAGAATTATTTTATACATTGAAAGTCACATTAAGCTTTTAAAAAAATATATACTTTATATTAATCACTCAAATGCATACATTGTACCACATTACTGTTTAAATTGTCTTCATTCTAATGACTAATATTTCCATATAATTTTTGGTTCTATCACTTTATTTTCTTATGATAAATTACCTTAAGCAATATCACCAAATCAATGCAGGCTTTTTAGCTACACATGATTATAACATTTGCTAAAGTGATGCCTGTATTGTGTATACTGGGTTGGGTAAAAGTAGGTTTACAGTTGTACATGTGGAAAGTAATACAATCATCTATATTATAAAAGGCCTGTGGCCCTAACACCATAACCGTCGCGGGTGGGCAGGGCTGTGCACGTGGGTGGGTGGGGCCGCGCAATTTCACACACTGGGCTTCTAGTTAATAAATCATACAGGAATAAACTCTTATTTCATGTACTCACAACTGCAAACCTACTTTTGCCACACCTGAATGTCTAAATGTTGCTAATTTAGTAGTTGTAAAGTGCTAACTCAAATTTATTTACTTAAATCTTTTAATTGTAAAATAGCAGTGATCTCCATATTTTATGTGAGTTATATGTTCATAGCTGTGGAAGCAGGCATTTCTTTACTCCATTATTGCATATTGAAACATTGATAGGCAAGAAATGATAAAGACATTGCATGATCCCCAGAGAATTAACTTGAAATTTTATATAGTCCCCCAGGATGTTGTAAGACTATAAGTATCCAGATACAGCTGAGCCTCTTTTGCTTTTCTAGTATTAATAGATAGTAATATAAAGTTGTCAGAAACAGAGAATACTTCCACTCATTAATACTTTCTCTGTTTAGAGTGTGTTTACATCGATGCTGAGAAAAGTCAACTGGAGTTCAGATCTTAATTCTTGTATAATTTTGAGCAACTTTAAGCCTCAATTTCCTCATCTGTATGGCTTTTTTTTTATGGCATTATGGCAATAAGCATTTAGCACAGGGTTTGGAATATGAAAAGAATTCAAAATGTTAGCTTTTATTATTAAGTCTGATCAATTGTGTTAAACCAGAACTGTTAAAACATATGGTCTATTCAGGTAAGTCTATGTAATTAATTTTAAAAATGCAATTTCTTTTTCTATTTGGGAAATTTATAATATTCAGTATAATATTACTGTTAACAGTAATTGATGACATTACAGCAGCAAATATGTTGTACCAGATGTATTTCCTAAAGCAAATCTAAGTGATAAAGCATGCTGTTATCACCATGAAATGCACATAATGCCATCCACTGAAGGACTGTGCAGTAGGTAGTGTAATGTAGTAAACATGAATGTTGGCCATTTTAACTTTATAACTTAGAAAGCAATATAGCGACAAAGAGTTGCTCTATCTATGATAATTTGAAATGAATAAACTGTAGGAGACTCCACTTAATAAGAGACAAACTATCATGTTGGAAAATAAGCTGAACAGATTAAATGAAAGGAAATATAGGAGCCATAGAGGACCACAGAGGTTGAACAGCAATCAATAATTCAGGCATCCTGCTATATAATAGGAGTGTGAACTGTAGGGTCAGGCAGACCCACAAGTCTGAAGTTCATCACTTACTCTGTGACTCACAATAACCTCATTGAATCTCAGAAAAAGAAGGAAAAAAAAGATGTTTTATTAAAGAACACTGTTTATGCCCTAGCTGGTTTGGCTCAGTGGATAGAGCGTCGGCCTGCAGACTGAAAGGTCCCGGGTTTGATTCTGGTCAAGGGCACATGCCCGGGTTGTGGGCTCGATCCCCAGTAAGGGGCATGCAGGAGGCAGCTGGTCAATGATTCTCTCTCATGGATGTTTCTATCTTTCATTCCCTTTCCCTTCCTCTTTTTAAAATCAGTAGAAATAAAAATGAATAAGAATATATTTTAAAATATCCAAAAGCAAAATTAAAATGTTTGATTGTACCCAAAACTGACCTTACACATTTTTATTAATTTGTTTGACCTAATTCACTTACACTGGTTATCTTCATATTATTAATAATTCTGCCTTAGTCAAATGACAGAGCACCATAATCATGGATTTCAGTTTTGCCCCCAGAAAGCAAAATTTAAAATCTGAAATCCTCGATCTCCAAAGATTTACTTTACTGCACTTTAAGTCATTTAGCATTCATTGTCACTATGTAAAGGCTTGTGGTGATTCATTTATTTAGAATTCAATAACTATAGTAACTATGACAATGTAAATTACTGGTGTGGAAAGCCTAATAATACAGTACCTGTTTGCTTGTACATTTCCAACTTAGGAGAAACAAGTAGCAATGCTTTAGGTTATAGTGACACCTGGTGGTACTGTTTTGTAAGAATATTTTCTGATTAGAGCTGTTTTGTCTCAAACTTTTTTTAAGTAATCGTTTTATCTGCTAGCATGTGCCTTGGGAGCCCTCTCTCCCTTCCTGGCCCCACATACCTTTATGTGGCAGGAATACTTGGTCCAAAAGCCCTGCTGGAAAAAGCAGTCAATGTCCCTTACATTTCTGCCTTGGGTTTCAGAAAGAAATCCATGTCCTTGCATAAGAGAACTAATTTAAGGCAGAAAGAATAAAGACACTGTTATATGCTAAAATTGGAAATATTAAGACTAGAGACATGTTAAGTGTTTCTGCAGATGTGTATTTATTGACTGTGCCTGGCATTCTCCATGAGGTACATACTGTATTATTTTAGCATTTTATAGATGGAAAAGCTGAGGCTCAGAGAGGGCTCTAGATAGTACCCAAGGTCACAGAGTTAACCAACTTTATTAAATCTCCAGAAAAGCCAGAATTCCAGTTGAACCTTATCTCTGTTTTTGAGAAAGAAAACTAATTATAGGCAGTAAAAAATATTTATTTATGTTATATATTTTTTTCTTCTGGGCACATTAATTTAATTGAAATAGTAAGTGTAAGCAAAAAAAAAAAAAAAATTTTTTTAAAGGAATCAAGAGCCCAAAGAACTTCAAAGGAAAGCATGATTGAGTAGGTTACATCATACTGGTTTCCTAACTGCCTTTGAGTCTACTCACAGCATTCTACACAAAGGTAACCCAGACTTCTGGATATTTTCTCACACGAAAGATTTTACCAGGTTTTAGACTGTTAAACATGTTGATTTGTGCTACAGTGAGAACTTGCAACAGAATCGCTTTAGGCATAGATTTAAAGTACAGCACTTCGAGGTCAGGAAGTAGAGCTTTTCCCCAAGGATAGCCATGAGAAGGTTAATTAGAGAGGGAGTGGACTTTCTAAGAACAAATTACTTGCAAATAGAACCATGGAATTTTTGAGCTGGGTAAAGCTCCATGAATTTTGTGAACATATTCTGTACTTACATCTATGTAAAAGTCACATTATTGTTGGTTATATATTGTAACATTGTTGTGAGGCATTCCACACTTGCAGTTTTCCGTAGAATCTGGGGTAAATACAAACTAGAGTGAGAACCTTTAAAGTTACACTCTGTGTGTATTGTCACATTTTCATTATGATTTTCTCATAGTTGTTCCTTGAAAATTACTATATAGTTTATGGCTCATTAACAATATATTTGTCAAATTGTGAGAGTTTAAATTTTGTTTTCATCTAAAGGAGGGGCAGGGTAATAGTTCCCTATTAAATGTTCATGGCACACAATGGGCAAAATGAAAGTGGAATGGCAAATGTATGGCCTAGGTGAGGGAAGAGGGCAGGTGGCAAAGTGGCTGGAGGAAATATGCCCCTAGAATAAGATGCAAGCAGGCATGCTCACCAGAAAGCTGCAACACTGGGAGGTGACCTGGAACCTGACTAATAATTAGTAACACCCATGATTGGGAAAGGCTGAAAATCCTAAGTACACAAAATACATTAGGCTTTTAACAGGGGTTTTTCTCCAGTAAATCATGTATGGCTACTATAAAGCTGCTACATTTTTAACTTAAAAACTGAAATTTGAATAAAGCTACTGCATATCTTAAAAGATGATGTGTACTACCAAAGAATTTTTTAAAATAAGGTAATATATAAAAAGTTTTTGAATACAGAATGTACCAAATGTAATCAAATATAATACACACTTGAAATAAGTATCTTTTCATTTAGCATCCAGAGTGAGCAAATTCCTAGTTTATCAGAGATTGCTTTTATGTGACTAATAAATCAGAAGCCCTACTTAAACAAAAATAGTAGATGCCATGTTACAACATGAACTTCTCAGACTTATCTTTGAGTGGTGAAAGTGATCATTTTATGTAACTAAAATTATTTTAATGTCTGTATTTAGTCATGGTGCAGTTCTTTCCAGTTAGGACATTTAAACTCTTAAATGATTATTCAATAGTCAGACCCAACTATTAAGGCCATTTCCTTTTTTCATGTTCCTTTATAAACTATTTACATGCATTTCTCCTCTGCACTTAGTTTGTACCCTGGTTTTTCTTCATTTAAAATCCATCACCAAAAAAATTAAATAAAATCAATAAAACTGCCTTTGTGAAAAGTTAACTTTCCAAAAGGTTTTGCTCCATTTAAGGAAAGATTACTTGTGATTTCTCTTTTTAGCATGAGTTCCTTAGAAAAGCAAAGCAGTTTAACTTCGAATTACTTGTTATTTAAAACCTGAATAATCATCTTCAAATTATTAACAAATTGCCAAGTGGTAGATGACATGATATATTCATTCATTCATTCAGCATTTCCTGGGAATCTGTGGTGCCAAACAAACCATGGTTATATGTGTGAAAATTTTTTAGTGAAATGAAATATGGTATTTTTATAGAGAGACAGGTAAGTAAATAATTGTAATAATGTATAAGTGCTGTGATAGAGAAATACGCAGAGTACCTTGATGGTTAATGGGGGGAGTGAACAGTTTCTTGCCAGGTTGGGGGAGAAGTGTGGGTTTTGGGGATGTGAACACCAGGGCAGGCTTCAGAAAAGAGAATACTGGATTTGGGGTTTGAAGAATGGGTGGGCATTTGCCAGATAGAGGGTGAGTGGAAGTTCAGAAACAGTGAAATAAAGAATGGTCTTGTATGATTTAGTCCTTCAAAATGTCTTCATCCCTTCAGTTATGATAATTATATCCCTTAAACATAGGTTCATAGACTCCAGCCCAGATCCATGAAAAGCTACATTGCTCCTCCTCAGAGCTCTTTCCTTCACCATCACTCTCCATATTCATTTCCTCCTGCATGAAGGGCCTCATTAACCCAAGCCAGGTTGGAGACCTCACCATGACTTCCTCCCCTCAACTACATTCTTGTTTACAGTGGGCTACCAGAATAGGACAGATTCAAATCCTGCGGCAATCTGATGTCTAGCCTTAAACTCCTTGGCACTCTTCCTGGAACCCCAATGGGATCTGTGTGTATATGGGGATCAAAGGAACCCCCTGGATACTCTCTTCTTCCTAGTCTGTCCATTGAAAAGGGTTTACGATATGCCAACGTGAAAGGGATAGCCAGTTGTATCAGAGCGCAAGTTCACTCCATTTGCTGGGTAAGGCCACAAGTCAGGTTCCCCCATGACACCACCAGACATCAGCATGGAGTAGCGATTGGCTTCTGAGGATACTTGGCCACTTACGCATCTGGTTAAATTTCTCATAAACTCTGAGCACTGTTCCCCCCTTGAGAGGCAGGAGGTATAGTTTACGTCAGAGGCTGGGGCCAGATCATTTTGGGGAGTCCTTGCTCTTTACCTCTGTTGGATGGGAACAACAGGGCGAGAGTCTTACAGGAAGCGTTTCCCCAGGATGTTTCCTCCTGGTACAAGGCAAGCACATATTCCATCCCGTTACTGTCTGAGGTCCATCCGAATGGAAATGGGACCACTGGGGCCTTTAGCCTTCCTGCTATGCAAGTGTAACAGTCGTTTTATTTAGGGTGCATACAGAATATTTAACCAATTCCACCCAGGCACTTGTTCCCTTATCCACGTTCACCTCTCTAATTAGGAGTTAACAGTGATGGGATGTTACATCATCACATGTATTATCCAAAGGCTAATTGAAACCGTATTGACCAAACAGCAAAATAGTCTTCTAGATACTGTAGAGCATGGAAGTCAATGAATGTCAGCTGAGTTTGAAGAAAAGAGTTTAGATAAAGGGGGGAATTGTGAGAATAAACAAGTCATCTTTTCTGTCAAAAAACAGTTTAGACAGTCGCCATTTTGGACTACAGACAGTCCTCGGGTTACATCAGACTCGAGGTACATCGTTTCATGGTTACGTCGCCATCTCCCATTTATTTATAAAAAAACAAAGTTCCATCATTTTGACATATGTACTTATGTGCTTTATGTTTTTTATTATTTATTTACCACAAATAAAGGTCAGGAATTGTTATCTTTCTTTTAAATTTTTTCTACTCTTTCACTTCATTACTGCTGTGTATGTGCTCCATGTGAGTGATGTAGGTGCTTATGTAGGTGGGTTCCGACATAGGGCAAAAATCGCGTTATGTTGTGCCATAGGAACAGATCGCCGACGTAACCTGAGGACCTACTGTATGTCACTTGGCAGCCACCATGTTGGCTGCATGACTTGCAGCTCCCTGGGGGCTGCCATCTTGAAACGGCAAAGGCCAACCCCTCCCTTTGAAATAGCCAATCACGAAAGACTGTGCTCCTGAGCTCCAATCAAGAGTGAGGGACAGGTCACGTGCGTCAGAATTAAAAAGCCGAGCAGACAACCTGCTCAGTGTGCCTGTGGTCCCAGATCATGTGTGTGCGCACCTTTCTGCACAGAAGTAAAGACATTTGCCTTGCTAAAAAAGAAAAAAAAAGTTATATAGCTCAGAGTGTGTGAAGCTGGATTCTCACATCGACTCACACAGAAAGGAAAGGTGTGCCATTTAAGTGGTGGGTGGATCTTTTGAGACTATGTTGTGTAATCATAGAATATTGAAAATCCAACATTAACACAATCCATAAGTGTGCAAGGACAAAGCTAGAGACCCCAGGAAAATTCTAGGATGTGCAGAGCAGGAAGAGAACAAGAACTGAGAAAGTAGTGTCATGTGGCCACCCTACCTACCCCCCAGCTGATACTGAAACAGTCATAATCTAGTCCAAGTGTACTACTCTGATCTTTCCTATAACACACTGTGGTATCTAAAGTGATGTTGGGTTTTCTGAGGCTTGCGTTGCTGACTCCAGCCCCACCCTAGAGAGTACTGAGTGACAGATACTGTAAACATCCTACACTCTCAGCTGTGGAAAGTAGAAAAGCTGGGAGAAGGCTGTTTACTCTCTCTGCCTTGGAAATCAACCAAAGAGACACGGATTTGGGGTGTTTCATAGGTCTTATAATTGATCCTAACAAGTATTTTATGAGGTCAATTCTAATAGGGAAGAAAGTAAATTAACTGAGTCATGCTAACAAATATAAAATAATTTGTAAGATCACTTGTCTTTGAACTAACATTTTTTTAAAAAACTGCCAAATACCCAACAGATGAAAATTCTGGTAACTTGGATGAGGCTACATTTTATGAATTGTTGTAGCCTGAGGCTTGCGTTGCTGACTCCAACCTATAAAAGCAAAAAACCATTAAATGTCTACACAGTACGCTGAGCAGTTCTCCATTAACCTGAATAGCATTTCCACATTGACTTTAGCATTTTTTAAAGAAAAGTCTGGTGTCCTAGGGCTTGCTTTTTTGTCAGAAGATCAGATTCCATTTAAAGCCTCATGGTTAAAGATTGTAATGCTGAATAGTATGAATAAGGCTTGCTCTATAAAGCCAGAATATAGTTACACATCCTGAGAAAAGATAGGATTGTGGGGGAGGCAGGTATGATGCAGAACTAACTCCTAGATTCAGCCTTGACCAGAAAAAAATCATAGCACTTCATTTCTTCTTTTGTGTAAATAATTAAATTGAAGATTTATTTAATATTTGTCTAGAATTTGACTTATCCAAATTTAGTCCCTCTGATTTTTTCTAATTAATATTAAATAACTTCTTTTCAGAGAGGATATTTGAGTATGGTATAGTCTAATATAGCAAGCCCTTAAAGGTTAAGATAATTAACTTAATGCCTGCTTTGAATATTAAACAAATCTGGACAGAATGACTTGCCTATATTGGCATATCAACATATGCCAGTCATTTAAGCTAAAATACACTCTACTCTTCTAACAGTATTAAAGGAACTTTTCATTTCACCTGCTTGCTGAGACAATAGGAACAATTGTTTCATGATTGTCTTACCAAAAATAGTGTATAAATATGATTACCTTAGCTCATGATTTCTAGGAAGTATTTGAACAAGCTGGCCTTGCAGCAGTGCAGACACTGCTGAAGTGCTTGCTGAGAAACTCCAGTTTGGGTGAGTCATTAACCCTTTTAGATTCTGCCCACAGGCTTAAGGAAGACCTCTTTGATACAGTGTTCTATAGTCTTCCCAAAGAAATAGTTATTGTGGATAGAAATTTTGCTTTCTGCCAGGAGGTACAGATTCTGTGCATAAATGCAAAAGCAGCTGAAAGTGGAAGGAGAGGAATGACCCATGTGCCTTTCCATAGTTCTTTAGTTATTTTGCCTAAATGACATGGAGAAACATCAGTTATTTCTGATGTAAGATGATTTTTGACTCCCAGTCATGAATGTAGCTATTTTAAAGTTATTGAAATATGTGCTGATATTCACTCCATCCTCCAAGAAATATTTATTGAGCACCTACTATGTGCCAGTTCTAGACACGGGAGATATAGCAGTGAACAGAAACAAAATCCTTACTCTCACGAATCTACCAATCTACACTAATAAAAGAGAAACATGGTAATTAGCGTACGACCGCTACCCTTTTCATTGGCTAATCAGTGAGTATATGCAAATTAACTGTCAGCCAAGATGGCGGCCGGCAGCCAGGCACTGAAGCGAGCATGAGGCTTGCTTGCTGCGGACTCCAACATTCCCTGCCTCACTTGCCGGCCTCTCAGTTGCAACTCTAAGCAACTATGTACTATGTTGCAAATAAGAAGCTAAACAAAACCCCAGAAATCAGTCGGACTGAAAGCCAGGCGGACCGAAACTTTGTATCGATGTTTTCAGCAGCGAGGCCTCAGAGCTAAAGCTGGCCCAGAATAAAAAAAAAAAAGAAAACGAGCAGTTGGAAGCTTCAGTCACTCGCTTCCGGAAAACAGCCCTCAGCCCCTCACCCAGACTGGCCAGGCACCCCAGTGGAGACCCCCACCCTGATCCAGGACACCCTTCAGGGCAAACCAGCCGGCCCCCAACCATGCACCAGGCCTCTATTCTATATAGTAAAAGGGTAATATTGCCTCCCGGCACCGGGATCAATGGAGCAGCAAGGCTCCCGGCAGCGGGATCAGTGTGACAGGGGGCAGCGCCCAAACCCCCTGATCAGCCCTGCTCTGTGTGTGACGGGGTGGGGCCACAACCTCCCTATCTGCCCTGCTCTGTTCGTGACAGGGGAAGGCGCCCCAACCCCCTGATCAGCCCTGCTCTGTGCCTGATAGGGGGGAGCTCCCCAATCCCCTGATTGCCCTGCGGCTCTGTGTTTGACAGGGTGCAGCGCACCAACCCCCTGATCGGCCCTGCTCTGTGTGTGACAGGGTAGAGCCATAACCTCTCCATCGGCTCTGCCCTGAGTGTGACAGTGGTGGCGCCCCAACCCCCTGATCGGCCCTGCTCCATGGGTGATAGAGGGTGGCGCCCCAACCCCCCTCCACGGGCCTTGCTCTGTGTGTGACAGGGTAGAGTCATAACCTCCCCATTGGCCCTGCCCTGAGTGTGACAGGGTGCAGCGCCCCAACTCCCCTTTCGGCCCTATTCTGTGAGTGACAGGGGGGAGCTCCTCAACCCCCTGATGGGCCCTGCTCTGTGAGTGACAGAGGGCAGCGCCCCAACCCCCTGATCAGCCCTGCTCTGTGAGTGACAGGGGGCAGCGCCCCAACCCCGATTGGCCCTGCTCTGTGCGTGACAGGGGGCAGCACCCCAACCCCCTGATCGGCCCTGTTCTGTGCGTGACAGGGGGTGGCGCCGCAACCTCCCCATCGACCCTGCCTTGAGTGTGACTGAGGGTGGCATTGCAACCTCCCGATCCGCCCTGCTCTGTGCATGACGGGGCGGCGCCCCAACTCCCCAGTCGGCCCTGCTCTGAGCCTGACCAGGGGCTGCACTTAGGGATTGGGTCTGCCCTCTGCCACCTGGGAGCAGGCCTAAGCCAGCAGGTTGTTATCTCCTGAGAGGTCCCAGACTGCGAGAGGGCACAGGCCGGGCTGAGGGACCCCCTGCCCCCCGAGTGCACAAATTTTTGTGCACCGGGCCTCTAGTAAATATATACAATGTGTCAGGATATAAACACCTAATTCATTTCAAGTATCTAAAATACCTCATTTTATTCAATGGTATTATTGCCTTTTTATATATTTTTAATATTTTTAAATGAATTTAAATATTATGGAATGATTATTTTATTGTCTATGAAATACCTCTAGATATAAACCTATATATTATTGTTAGCCTTGTATTTAGCATTATTCCAAATATGTTCTTATTGTTACTAGCCTGTTTTATGACATGGATAAGTGGTATTAATAAACATGCTTGTGAGGTCACTGTTATGTATTCACTGAGAAGACATTGCTAAACATTTATATAACATAAAAGGTTAAGTGTATATGTATTTATATATGCTTATATATTACATTTATTGTATATCCAAATTATCATTGTATATAGTATAAGTAAATGTGGTAACTTAAACTACTCTTTTCAAGCTTAAAGTTCTCCAGATACTGATAAGGATGGTTAATCTTTACACTATATTTGTCTATTTGTTGAATGCTATACAAATGTTATAAATACTTTAAAAGAAAAAGCTATTTTAAAATGTAAACATCTATTTATATTTGAAATAACAGAAGCTTTAAACAATAATTCTTTGCAAGCTTAATTATGTCATAAAAACTAAACAGAAATAAGTCTAGTAAGCATATACTTTACTCATTTATAAATTCATGGTTTCCTTGTCTCTTTTTGTTTAAATTAGTAAGTCATTATAATATAAATATTTTTATGTCTAGTAGTGATCTATTTTCATAAAACAAAACAACTTGGCTTAGATTTCTCTGGATTTAAATATAGTTCCTCTCTCCTCTTCATTTTAAAACTTCAATCCATAACAGTGGTTCTTGGATGTTAGTGTGTTTAACTCTGTCATTGAAAAGCTAAGTGAAATAAGTCAGACAGAAGACAAATACCATATAATTTCACTTTATGTGGATTCTAAAAAACAAAGTAAATGAACAAACAAAACAGAAATGATCTCATGGATACAGAAAATAAGTTGATGGTTGCCAGATGGGAGTGGAGTTTTGGGGATGGGTGAAAAAACTGAAGGGATTAGTGAAGTACAAATTGGTAGTTACAAAATAGTAACGGGGATGTAAAGAACAGCATAGGGAATATAGTCAATAATATTGTAATAACTATGTATAGTGTTACGTGGGTACTAGACTTATTGGGGATCACTTCTTAAATTATATAAATGTCTAACCATTATGCTGTATGCCTGAAACTAATATACGAATGTCAACTGTAATTGAAAAATATTTCTTTTAAAAGAAAAAGATATTATATTAACTATGTATGCTACCAGATGGGTACTAGATTTATCGGGCTGATCACTTTGTAAGTTATATAAATGTCTAATCATTATGTTGCACACCTGAAACTAATATAATATTGTTTGTGAACTGTAATTGAATTTTTTTTAAATTATAAAAAAAAGAAAAGCTATGTGAATAATATACAAAAATCAGTTGTATTTCTATTTATCAGCAGTAAACAATTAAAAATGAAATTTAAATACCATTTATAATAGCAATAGAAATTATCAAATACCCCAAGGAAAAATCTAACAAAAGTTGTATAAGACCTGTACACTGGAAATTCAATATTATTGAGAGAAATAGAAGATTTGAATGTAAAGGAGAGATATACCATGGACAGGGATAAAAGACTCAATAGTATTAAGTAGCTAATTCTTTCCAAATCAATCAGGTAGATTCAATATAGTTCTTAAAGTTGATAAGCTAATTCTAAAGTGTATAAGTCAAATGGCAAAGAACAGCCAAGGCAATTTTTAAGAAAAGTTGGAGAATTCCCCTACCACATATCAAGATTACCACATATCAAGATAGTATGATATTTGTTTAGCAACAATCAGATAGACAATAGGTGACAGAATAGAGACTATTATTAAAAAGATGACACCAAGTTCATTGGAGAAAAGATGGTCTTTTCAATTAGCAGTGCTAGGTTAATTTAATACCTTTATTGAAAACAATGAATTTTTGGTTTCTAGCTCACCATCATGCATATAAATACCAATTCCAGACAGTTCTAGTTCTAAATATAAAAAGTAAAACAATTAGCTTCTAGGGGAAAAAGAAATAAAGAACATCTTTATGACCTTGGAGTGGGCAAAAAAAGATTTTCTTTTAAATCACAACACTGAGCAGAAAATTTAAAATTTTTTAAAAATGACAGTTTGGAAAAAAAAAGATCAGGAACATCTATTCATCAAAAAACATCATTAAAAAATACTCACACAGAACAACAATGTGTAGAAGAGAAGCTATTTTCAACAAATATTAACAAACTTGTACCCAGAATATATAAATAATTTTACAAATTAATAAAACAGACAACTCAGTAGAAAAATGGGCCAAGACTTGAACAAAAAGAGGGTATGCAAATAACCAATTAACATGAAAAGTTGCTCAGCCTCAAAAGTTAAGTAAATGCAAATTAAAATCACAGCTCTATGCCAAGACTACTGGAATGGGTAAATTAAAAAGAAAAACATGTGGGTCAACACTGCAGATGGAAGAATTAGTTGGGACAACCACTTTAGAAAACTTAGATGATATCTACTTAAGCTGGATATATCCATACTCTTGTTTTCTACTCCACATAAACTTCAGAATGTTCTCCAAAAGAAATGAATAATAGTATGCTTTGTAATTGCCCCAAGTTGAGAACTATCCAATGCCCATTAACAGGATTTATAAATTGTGGTGTAGTTTTACACTATAATACCATGCAGCACTAAGAATGAACGATTTACAACTTCACATGAAATTATAAGTGAATCTCAGGAGCATAAAGTTGAACACAATAAGCATACTATATGTTTGACATTTATGTTAATTTCAAACAGGCATATCTTATTAATGTCTATGGGCTAGAAGTCAAGATATGGTTACCTTGGTGGGTGGGGAACCAGTGACTGGAAATCAGCAAGAGGTTCAGATCTCCTGGATGTTGGCATTGTGTTGATTCTTGGTCTAAGTACTGGTTACACAGGTGCTTTAAGAAGTCTTCAAGCTGAAACTTATTAAAAAACTTTTCTGATTGTTATGCTTAAAAGAAAAAGTTTTTTAAAAGAAATATTAAAAAAAAATTAAAGCTATAAAACCTGATCTTTAATTAGGCACATAGAACTCTTATTCAAACAGTCACTAAGAAAAGTTCTTTCTCCCACATTTTTCTCTTGAAATACAGCAACAGTACACATCTTGAGGAACATTCTCTGTAACTGGCACAGACAGTTCCACCATTCATAAGTTCACATAGCAAACTGACTTTTAAACTAACATCCTCTTTTTTTAAGATACTATTCTATTTCGCACAATACTACTCCCCTCAAAAGCTGTACCAATTCAATCCTTGTTTTCCAACAAGTAACCACATTTCTGAAAGATCAGAGACAAAAAGCTGATGTTGAAAGGCATTCAGTTATTACCATGATGTTACATTGCTTCAGTTACATGTGTGCAGGAAGGAGGTTCATTGATTTACCCAGTTTACATAGGCATCAGTAGCCACATGAGGACTGAAGGAAACACTGCTGCCTTCACTCTGTGATGTCTCAAAGTGTATCTGTAGCCCAGTAATCCAGGGTTAGGCTAGGAAAATATAGAACCTCTACTACTCAGAGTCAAGAATACAAATAGATTGTTAATTTAGCATTATTCTCTATTTTTAGGATGATTATTATGATTGAATTTTTGTCTTTTTTTAATGAAAGAATGAATTGTAGTTTTTAGAATTGTCTTAAATTTTATTTTTTTTAAGAAAAGAAAAAGGCTTCAGCTTCAGGATGCTTTAATGTTCCACCCAAACTAAAAAGCCTCGACTCCCTCACACATCATGTCGCATGTGTTAACAAGCTTCATTCAGTGGGCCCTGTGAGGGTGTGGGAAGTGTGTACAGGCATTTCTTGTTTTCACAGTAACTGGAAAATTCTTATGAGGCCTGTGACAGACCCACACAACAATAAAAATAGTTTTGGCCAAAATAATTCCAGTCCCGTTCCGTAGATAAACTTACATTCTAAAGGTAATTAACTTTTAGGAAAATTGAACTATATACTCTTTAGAGTCCTTAATAAAACACATCTCTGTAGTACACTACCTGGGAGCCTGCAAGTCTGACAGAGATAAATAGGATAATCTGAGTGATCTTAAGAACAGTCATAATTAAAGAGTGAAAATTGCCTCCGATAGAGAAATACTGTGATCTTAGAGTGACTGCCAAACACTTGTAATGCAGAGTTCATCAAAAGCTTTGTCACCAAAAAGCCACGTAGGGCCTTGAACTGCTTCCTTTTTGGCTCAGAGAGAAAAATCCATCCTATTTTAACCTCTAAGTTTCAGAGGGTAAACAGTTATTTCTGCATTTTGCTAATACCCATTAGTTGAGAACCTGACAACATCCAGGACTTCACCATATCACTTAGTTACTGGAAAGCCATGAATTCCTAGACGAGCTAAAAAGCTTCCAGCACCTGGACTTAGACATCGGAAACAAAGGTCCTTTAAAACCACGTTTGAATTTTAAGTGGGTTTGGTTTTCGTGTTGTTGCTAGCCCAGGCGTGTGAGAGTGCTGAAGAGGCCCGGTCTCCCCTTCCTGTGAGCGCAGAGGAGACATTGTCAGTTACAGTATGGTCACTGCAGTAGTGCTGGGCCATCCCATCCCATCCCACTCCATAAACACACACCCATCTCTGGAACAAGCCAGTGCTGCAATGGCAGTGGGCAAGAGTGGCAGACAATGGATGTACCAGTATGTCCCCATCTTCAGGAAACTTCTAGTTTTGTGGGACTGCACTTGCTACACTAATTGCTAAACTTGTGCTTCAGTGAACCTTTTAAAATTCTACCTAATCCACTCCAGCTCACTCAGTGGATGGAATCTGACTAGATATTTACTGACTCGCCCCTCCCCCCAAAATATATTGAGTAAGTCAGTGCTGGGCAACAGCAAGCATAGCTTCTGTGCTGGCATAATCATTATCATGATAACCACTAATTGTCACTAAGGGGTCTCTGTGTTCCAGAAGCCTTGTTAGGGGCCAAAAGCAAATACTTAATGCCCTTACTAGATGCCAGACACTATTCTAAAAATTTTTCTTATATTAATTGATTTTATTTAATCTTTGCTTATATTAATTGATTTAATCCTCACAGGTAATAGGCACCAAGGTTAATTTTCAGATGAGAGAGAATAAGAAAACTACCCAAGGTTACCCTAACAAGCCTTAGAATTGGGTCTCCAACCTAGACTTGCGTGGTGGCAGAGATCTGCTCCTAACCATTAGTGATATGGGGAAGCACCCTCTAAGTTAGGTGTGATTGCCCCCAACTCTCCAGAGGAGGAAACTGAAGTTGAAAGAGTTAAGAAAATGTAGTAGTCACTGGAGTTGTTTACAAATATTCCAGTTCTCTCTGCTCTGGCAGATGAGAAAGCTGTACTTCTCCACATCCTCTGAGGCAAGCATGGCTGTGGGACTTGATACAGTCAATGAAATGGGAACAGGAGTGCCAGGGAAACATTAAGAGCCCAAATACCATAGACCATGCCCCTTCCCCCCGTACTGGTGAAACACTTATCAAAACGGAGCCTTTGTCACCCTGGATCATTGAGCGACTGTGAGAGCACCCCTCTGCTAGGCTGGTGCTGGACATACAAAGGATTTTTGTTTTGGTAAACACTTACGTTTCAGGGTGAAGATGGAGAAGGGGAGTGTTTGTAACCAACTATTACATAATCTAGCCAAAACTTGAAAATTTTCCTAAATAACTTGCCCAAACTCATGGCTTGTTGGGGCCAGATGTGTGTCTCTAATCCAGGGCTCTCTGACCCAACAGTTCATGGTTTGATAATTTATTATTTCTCTTTGGGTATTGCATGACCTTCAGGAATCTAAACTTTTCCTTGCCTTTTAATTTTATTATGTGTAGTATTGAAAGTGCTTAAAAAGTGCAAACTGATGTCTACAGTTAATCTAAGATTTAGAGTATGTAGAGGAAAAGTGTCATTCTCTGCCTTACCTATTTGGTCTGAAACTTAATATTATGATCTACCTGTCTCTTGAGAATATTTTCTGCCTTTCTTAATTCTGACATTTAATTTCTGGCAACAGACTGTCAGCAAGCATATTAGCTATAGAATGCAAATTTATCCTAAATGTTACTCAAATTTCTGATTGCACTTACTAGTACGTTTTTTTGTAGTGCAAGTTAGTACATGACTTCAGCCGTCTGTGGGTTAACTGCCATTCAAACTCTGTGACTCTATAACATAACGCCATCATCCACGGATGTACTGCTCTGTCTGTATGTGGAAACCCCAAATGGTCCAGGTTCTCATTTTTAGACTCAGATCCACCAACTGAATGCACTAAATTTAGCTAGGCAGCCCTGACCACCATGACAATCAACAGGGAACCACAGGAGATTCTGAACCTCTTCCCTGAGGATTCTCCTCCTGAAGCCTCAGTGGATAGAAGTCCCTAGGACCCTGCCTTTTGCATAATTTGAGTTACTGCATGATTTATGGGGCAGTAGGTGTTCAAGTAAGATGTCAAGGATAAGGAAGAAACTATATCCCCTAAATTAGGAGGGTTACCTGTTGGGAAACTTGGAGTTTTCTCTTTCTATTATTTGCTGAAAATAGACTGTTTGATTACTTTAACTCTGTAAAGTTACTTAATCCATGTAGTCATCAAATTCCTAACCCTTGATTAAAAAGCTCTCTTGAGCTATTTGAAGTTGTTTACTTTTTTATAATACTACTTTATTCCAGAAGTTAGAGGAAATTATTATGTATATGTTTAACCTAGGCAAATATCTGTTAAATGGTACTGAGATAACTTGTGGAATAATCTATACAATGAACAGATTGTATAGTTATTTTTTGTTTCACTTTTTATTTTAAAATAATTGTAGCTTTTTAGGAAGTTTCCAGATACAGAGTGATCCTATATACCTTTTCCCCAGTCTTTTCTATTAGTTACATCTTACAAAGTTATAGTATCCATCAAGACTAGAAAACTGACATTGGTAGTTCTATACCATTTTGTAACATGTATACATTCATGTAACCACTACTGCAGTTAATATACAGACTATCCATCACCATAAAGATCTCTCTCTTTATGGCCACACCCACCATTTCCCTTCACCATCCCTGATTCCTGGCAACCACTAATCTGTTCACCCTGTAATTTTGTCATTTCAAAAACATTACATAAAGTATTATTTTTTTAACAAATTAAAATTTTAAAAGTTATTTTCATGTGTTAATTAAAGCATTAGAAATCTGGTAGATCTCGAGCATACCAAGATTATTATTCATACTAAACAGTGATGATTAATAAACAGTTTGTTTTGGGATACCATTTTTAGTTTTTTTCTATAATCTACATGTATACTAAATATTTTTTATATATTTTAGAGAATGAAGACTTTATGACCTGATCAGCATCAGTGTTTTCTGTTGGTGATGGCAACTAACAAATAAACAATAGATGAAACATACTACACAAAGTATGGTTCTGATATGCCCTGGGTTTAATCATAGTGAGCCTTTGGGTTGGTTTTATTTTATGGGAGTGAAATTTGATACAAATCCAAATATGACAAACATTCATTAAAAAAATATCTTGACATTCTATTTAGAACAACGTAATAGTTCACTGTATTAAGCCTAAATGGATGTGTAGCATGTAGACGAATTGTACAGAGGATACATTAATGTAAAATATATTCATTGCTGTCTTAATTAGAAATAATCTTTCCATGCCCACCATATGTGATCATTTCTCCAGGTTCAGTGAATAAACCTGTTATTAGGTCACAGTCTATTGTTAGGAACATATTGGCAGTCAACTGGCCAATGGGATATCATTCTGCCTAAAGAAGAGAAAAAAAACAGTAAGGTAAAATGAAAATGCCAGTACATGCTGAAAAAGAGCTCATAGAAAGCATGTGACATTACCTAGATTGGTGACACTAAAAATAAATGAAACAATGGTACCTATTAAAAAGAACATGTGTGTATTTTATTCTTTGAGAAACAGGCTAGGGTAGGGGATAGAAAGGCAGGAAAAGAACGTTGATTTAGTCTATTGAAAATGAACTCATTCATCTAAAATCAAAACTAAAAATTGTATACAATCTTCAAATGTTTGGTTACTTTTTAAGATAGGTGTGCATTAATATTAAATGGTTAAAGAAGACAGGTTAGATTCTACTCATAACTTGTCTCATAACCTTAAAAATACTGCTTTAAAAATCATCAATTTAGAGAGAAGATGTACATGGCAACAGTATTGTTTTCAATCCTGCTACACCACTTCTTTATGTTCACTAAAAGATGTTGGATTTATGATTCATTTTTAAAGGGAGCAAGAACACAGGATGTTACAGCAGATGAATCGAGGCCCAGGTAAAATCTCTGTAGACCAAAAGGATGGTTCAGGTTAGATACAATAACACTGAATTGGTAGAAAAGGAGGAGTTCACTCTTTGGGATCAGATAGCTAACTGCACAAGGACTGCATGGGAACATGAGACTTGTCATCAGCAAATGCGGGAAAAGACTTAGGGCTTTTCTCACTACTACCTTTGTGAGCCACAAAGTGACATGATGGCCATAAATCAATCAATTAATTAATTAAAAAGTAAACAATGCCATATCTACACTAATAAAAGAGAAACATGGTAATTGGCGTACGACCGCTACCCTTCCCATTGGCTAATCAGCATATCCTATGCAAATTAACTGTCAGCCAAGATGGCGGCCGGCAGCCAGGCAGCTTGAAGCGGAACATAAGGCTTGCTTGCTCCAGTGACGGAGGAAGCCAAGGTTCCCAGGCCTGCTGCCGCCTGGCTCTGAGCTCCTGAAGCAACAGCTCCAAAAGATACAATGTTTCAATTATAGAAGCTAAAAATGGCGGTTAATTTGCATATACCAGTTGCGAGGGAAGACTGAGGACAACATGGAGGCCAAGGGGTACAGAAGAAAGCTAAGTAGAGGCCTCGAGGACAGAAATGGACCCAAGGCTGCAGAGGTGGGAGGTGGGAGGTGGTAGGTGGGAGGGCAAGCCCAGTCACAGCGGCTGCAAGGAGGGGCAGTGGCTCAGAGGGGAATGGGCAGTGCCTGGGAGGGGGAGGGGAAACCCGCCTGAGCGCCCGGGAGCGGGAGGGAAACCCGCCTGAGCGGCGGGGAGCGGGAGGGGGAGGGAAACCTGCCTGAGCGGCGGGGAGCGGGAGGGAAACCCGCCAGGGCGCCTGGGAGCGGGAGGGAAACCCACCAGGGCGCCCGGGAGCGGGAGGGAAACCCGCCTGAGCGCCCGGGAGCGGGAGGGAAACCCGCCAGGGCGCCCGGGAGCGGGAGGGAAACCCGCCTGAGCGGCGGGGAGCGGGAGGGAAACCCACCAGGGCGCCTGGGAGCGGGAGGGAAACCCGCCTGAGCGGCGGGAGCGGGAGGGAAACCCGCCTGAGTGCCCGGGAGCGGGAGGGGAAACTGGCCACAGCCCTTTCACAGGGAACGGCGTCCTCTGGAGCCAGGCCGCTCTGAGCCTGTAGGCCTGTGCATAGGCCCTGAGCGGCCAAAGTCCGGAATGTCCGGCCTAAGCTTGCAGGTGCCAAGCGGCTGGGGTTGGGGTGGGAACATCCCTAGGACCCAGGCACTCCAAGCTGGCGCACACCCAAGCGGCCAGGAAGGGGGTGGGAATGTCCCCTGCAGCAAGTGAGCAGACAGCAGGGCCCTGCTGGCCACTGGCCGTGGCAGCGAGGGGCAAGCAGTCCCTTGCAGGGCCCCCACAGAGAGCAGACACCAGGGTCCTGCTTGCCCCTGCAGTGGCGAGCCAGAGAGAAGACAGCAGGGCGCTGCTTGCCCCTGACCCCAGCGGCGAAGGACAGGCAGGCCCCTACAGAGAGCAGACACCAGGCCTACGGTGGCGTCAAGCAGGCAGGTCCGCAGAGAGCAGAGCAGGTCTAAGCCATCAGTAGGACATCCCCTGAGGGCTCCCAGATTGGAGAGGGTGCAGATCGGGCTGAGGGACCCCTCCTTCCCCGTGCACGAATTTCGTGCACTGGGCCCCTAGTATTATATATAAAATGTAATGTCCAGAATAGGAGAACAAATTGTCCTACTCTATTTCATGTTGGACAGATTTACCAAGTAGTTCTGTATTCATTCCTGTATGCATAAAGTAGGACATGTCTAAAACAATGTGGCCATTAGGTAAAGAAGACTCAAAATGTATTGTTGAGGACTAGAATGCTTTTCTGACTTATGACAACAAAGGACCAGACCAAGGATAGGGGTTTAGATTTGAACCTTGCCCCAACCGCAAAGTTGGCATAACTCGGATGAGATAAATACACTAAAGCAGAATTCAGCACAATATAAGAAAGAACTTTTTAGCCATATTTGCAGAATCCAAAGATGGACTCATTTGGAGGCAATGAGTCCCTTATCTCTGGAAAATTTAAAGCAGAAATTTCAGTAGCCACTGTGGATGTGTCACAGCAGTGATCTAAGTAACAAAAACATAACAGACACTTTGATTCTGAAATTTTTTTAAATGTGTTTCAGCAATTCCCAGGTGTACCACTTACCAACTTCTTGGGCATCACTTAACTTCTCTGGGCCTCAGTTCCTCCTATTCAAAGGACTTAGGGGTGATGGTAACTTATTAAGCTGTTAGAGAGATTAAATGAGGTTGAAGAACAATAGCAGTAGCCTGGTTCCAAATCTCCCCATCACAGTCCCAAAATAGCCATACAATCAACAAGGAGAACAAATAAAACTGCCCAGGACCTATAACTTACGCATTTCTAGGAAACAGAAAACACTACAACCTTCAAATGACTTAGAAGAACAAAATAAATAAGTTCTAACAACACTTCTAATACCTGAAAACCATCCCAGTGAACCTGTGGGTATGGAGAGTCAGAGTGAGGAGACCAGGAGGAAGTGAAGTACACAAAAATATCAAATACAGTTTGGGATTTGGTAGCTCATAGCCCTGGTTACAGGGAAGAGGCTTGGAAGTGTGCAGGCCTGAAGTGGTAGCCTCAGAAAAGCAGTGCTTCTTGGGGAGGAGTAAAGAGAGAGACAAGATTGTACTCCTTGGATACGAGGTGGTAGAGGGGAAAAAATATAAAAGGAGAAGAAGAGAGATCTTGCTGAATAAGATCAGTTAATTGTGTCAGTGTCGATATTATGATTGTGATAATTGGACTATAGGTTTACAAAATGCTGCCATTATGGAAAGTTGCAAAAAGAGTACATGGAACCTGTATTATTTTGTGCAACTTCATGTGAATCTTCAATTATCTAAAAATGAAATGTTTTATTTTAAAAACTGATTCCATTTTAATAAAGGTGAAAAATAGACAAACAAAACTATATTGTTTAGAAACATATTTAGAAGTAAAACTAAAAAAAGTGGCTATCATAGAAATCAGTGCAGGGGTGTCCTTTACAGTGGGAGGAAGAGGTTGTCACCATGAAAAAGTGAGGTGGGGGGTTTCTTACCTTCTCTATTGTTACACTCTGTTTGCTTTACAATAATTAAGGTCTTCACTTATTTTTTTTTTAATTTTCAATAAACGGTACTGACCCCCCAGGCCATTCACTAAAGAAAACAAACAGGAACAGGAGTGATAAGAAATTATCTCTGTTGGCAGGTGACATGGCAGTATACATGGGAAATTCTAGAGAAGCAATGATAAAATTAATTTAAACAAATAAAAGAAAATTAACATGTAAAATAAATAATCAGCTAGAAGATATAATGAATGCACAAACCAAACATTTACAATGGTAACAAAAAAGATAAAATATTTAGGAACAAACCTCAAAAGAAGTGTTCAGAATCTATATGAAGAAAACTGTAAAACATTTCTATAAGGCCAAAAAATATACTTGAGAAAATGAAAAGACATCTCTTATTCTTTATTAACACATATCAACATGTCAGTTTTTCCTAACTTAATTTACAAATATGATCCCAATAAAAATTCCAATGGGCTTTTTTATAGAGCTAGATAAGTTGGTCTTAAATTTCATATGCAAAATAAACACACAGAGTTAGAGAAATGTAGGGGACGGGGGAGCAGAGGAGCAATGAGGAAGAAGAGGTCAGAAGGATTCAAAGCATGAGAATGGCTGTTGTTGTCTTTGAAGATGGAGAAAGGGGATGGGGGTAGCTGAACAGGGAATGGAGGCAGATCTTAGAAACAGAACAACCACCTTCTGCCAGCAAGGAAATGAGGGCAGTTCTACAACCACAGCCAACTAAATTCTACCAATAGAATGAATGACCTTGGCAGCTGATTCATCCCCAGAGTCTCCAAAAAAGAAAGCAGCCTGGGTGACACCTGGATGCCAGCCCTGTGAAACAAGAGCAGAGACCAGCCGGGCGCCAGATGCATGACTTACAGAAGCATACAAGTATTACATGCAGACCACCATGAAGAAAACAACGAAGTCTGCTGAGGAGCAGGCAGTGAATAAATGTGGTTGGTTAGGGCCAAAAAAGAAAATTAAATTGCACTAAATTCATCTATTTTTAAAACATAGATAAAAATAGTCAAGAAGATTTTGAAAGAAGTATAATGAGGGAGACTAGCCTTACCCAGATATTGAAAATTTTCTCAGAGCTCAATAATTAAAATGGGATAGTACTATCTCAAGAACAGACAAATACATAAATAAAATAAAAAGTCTGCATACAAAATTATGTAATTATAAGGTCATTACAAACCAATAAAATAAAATTTTAAATAATACTAGGACAATTGATTATCGGGAAAAATAAGTTCTTCATACTGTATAGCAAAATAAATTGTAGCTGCATTAAAGATTTAAAATGTTTTTTAAAAGCCAAATAGTTGACTATTTATATGATCTGAAGATGGGAGAAAACTACTTAAGCATTAAAGCAATTTTCAAAAATCCACAATATAAAAAAAGATAAAACATCACATCAAAATGTGCAAACAAAATAAGAGAAAATGTAATTTGGGAACATATCTGTAAAACTTAATGACAGAGTATTAATGTCATAATATATGAGCCACTCTTAAATAATTGAGACAGACTTTAGTAGAAAAATGGGAAGTTTATTAAATGATAATCACAAAAGAAGACCTTAAAATGACTGGTAAAAATGCTTAAAAGTTTCAACATCAAGAATAATCACAAAGACTCTAAAAGTTCTCAAACAATGAGGGCAATTTCTTCTCATTAAAAAGTTAAGACTGGCCGAAACCGGTTTGGCTCAGTGGATAGAGCGTCGGCCTGCGGACTGAAGGGTCCCAGGTTCGATTCCGGTCAAGGGCATGTACCTGGGTTGCGGGCACATCCCCAGTAGGAGATGTGCAGGAGGCAGCTGATCGATGTTTCTCTCTCATCGATGTTTCTAACTCTCTATCTCTCTCCCTTCCTCTCTGTAAAAAATCAATAAAATATATTAAAAAAAAAAAAAAAAAAGTTAAGACTTCATGAGATGGTCCATTGGCTTATCAGAACCACATAAAATCGAGTAAGTTGATGTGATATATCTTTTGAGCTGCATTTTTAAATGCTTTGAACTATGTCAATAGAGTGTAAAATTCTATTGATCATCTAAAATATGAGATTGACCTTGAGATTACAAACTATTTTTAGAATTAATGGAAATAATCACTTTTTTTAAAGAAAACCCATGTAAATATAATTTTTAAATGCTAATTTATGTCAGAAACAAAGGAAACTGTATCATGATTTAAGCATAAGTTCTATAAGATCTGGATTTTTAAGACATAATGAAGTTTCATGGATCAGTGCTGTCAGCAGAAATGATTTTTGAATCACAGATTTGGAGCAGCTGCAGTTGCCCTTAGTTTTGCTTGTTGTGATTTAAACCAGTATGAAGTACCGTGATGGAATCAGGAGTGGTTACTATTCTCTGGCCTTCTGCAGGAGCACTGTAGCATAGCCCCAACCCCAATGCAGACACAGAGCTGTAATTGCCTTGAGGTTGCTTTGGGACCCATAAATACAAACAATAAAGTTTTATTAATCCAAAGAGCAACTAATGAGATAAAAGGTTTGTTTTCAACTGCAATTTTTTTAAAATTTCCCTTTATTTTGTACACAAAAGTTAGCATATAATATACTCTTTTGCACTTTCATTGTTTTTCATTGATGATATCTCAGAAATCATTCCAATCAGTACAAAGAACACCTGATTCTGTTTTATCGCTGCACAGATCTCCACTGTGTGTATGTACCATAGTTTACTCAGTCAGTGCCCTACACTTGACAAGGACATACTGTAATACTCTGTGAATAACTTTGTGCATGACATGGGGATGCCACTCTAACCAACTGAGTTCCTCAGCCAGGGCCTAAAGGGAAAATTTTAAAAATACATATAATGGCTTCTTATTACAGAAAGGAACACAGGAAGCACAAGCCAGAAAACAATGAAGTCAGTTACCTACAAGGATTTGGGGAAATTGGGTAGACAGAATACAGGAAGCAGTGACGCATCTCTGATTATACCTTTTATAGTTTAACTTTGAAAACATGCAAATATCCTACATATTCCAAAAATAAAATTAAATCAATAAGAATAAGGAGGTACTAAAATTGAAAACAAACCAAAACACATGAATGTATCATATTTCACATGAAAATCATAGCACACTAAAAAGAGCAAGGGCGGGAGGGAAGGCAGAATGACCAATCTATGTCATTTATAAACAGTATTTGACCAAATACCCTCAGTCTTGGGGTGGAGAGAGAGAGGAAGAAATGCAAACAAATCCCAAACCCATCTTGGTATATTGTTCATTGTGATGGCATGGGCCAAGCAGTTCTGAAACTGTTTTAGATGTACTAAAGATTTGAACAAATAGTAAAAGTGTTGCTCTTGTGGAAGCCAGAGTTTTCACTATGGAAGAAGGAAATACAAATTTGGAATGCTGGAAGGCAAGAAAGAACACTTTGGGAATGGGAACTAGAAGTATTGGTGTGAAATCAAGATTTCTAAAATATACATATGTATATTTTAGAAGTTTATGTGCACATATATATGAATATATGTATATGTATGTGTGTGTATATTGTTATTCAGTTGTGTTTCCTAGCTCTCTCTCGCTTTACTGAAAGGACCAAAAAGCAAAGACCAGAGTAGCAACAAGCAAACCTAGCACCCATACCTTGGTTCCCACTAAAAGAACCAAGGCTTCTAGGAGAAATGGCTGATTCCAGGCCTGTGACAGGGTAGTTTAGTTCCTAAGGAGACGGGCTGCTTGTGGCATCCAGCGCTTGCCCTCTTCTCTTCAAATGCTACGAAGCCAGCCACAGTTTCTTCCCCCTAGTCCAGTGATGGTGAACCTTTTGAGCTCGGCATGTCAGCATTTTGAAAAACCCTAATTTAACTCTGGTGCCATGTCACATATAGAAATTTTTTGATATTTGCAACCATAGTAAAACAAAGACTTATATTTTTTATATTTATTTTATATATTTAAATGTCATTTAACAAAGAAAAATCAACCAAAAAAATGAGTTTGCGTGTCACCTCTGACACGCATGTCATAGGTTCACCATCACTGCCCTAGTCTGCAGTAATATGATTTTTGGTCAGTCATCCTGGGCTGCCATCCTATAAAATAAAAGCCTAATATGCTAAGCGTCATAGTTGGCCATTCAACCAATCAAAGCGTAATATGCTAATGCTATGCTAAGGCCACTCAACCGCTCGCTATGACATGCACTGACCACCAGGGGACAGACAGTCAACCAGTCAACCAGTCGCTGTGATGTGCACTGACCACCAAGGGCAGATGCTTCAACCAGTAGGTTAGCTTGCTGCTGGGATCCAGCCAATTGGGACTAAGAGAGACGGGCCAGACATGCCCTAGAGCCCTCCCGCATCCCTCCCCAGTCCCAATCGTGCACCGGTGGGGTCCCTCGGCCTGGCCTGCACACTCTCGCTATCCAGGACCCCTTGGGGGATGTCGGAGAGCTGGTTTCGGACCTATCCCACAGACCAGGTGGAGAGACCCCACTGGTGCACAAATTCGTGCACTGGTCCTCTAATCAAGTTTATAATGATCCTCAGGATGTTAAAGAACTTCTGCCAGTCCTAAACTGTCTCTTACTTTTATCTTGTGTTTCTATAAACATTTTTCTAAAGGCCTTATAAAGCTCAGATTTTAATTTGTATCCTGGTAAACTTCCCTTATTTGCAGTTGGTTTCACATTTCTACTCCCATATGTTTTCTCTGATGTTATAGGTCTAAAAGGTTTGCCAGAACATAAATGTAAGAAAGATTGGCCACAGCAAATTAAACAGCATACATTGCAGAAGGCATCCAATATCACATGGTAAATATATATAAATATATACACACATATACCGTATATGCTGAGAGGGTTTGTAATGAGGGTGTGCTCCAGGACCATTGGCTGACAATACAGCTGTCCTCAGAGCATGGGGTAAATACATCAGACAAATTGCATCATAATACATTGGCCCTTTATCATTTTCCAAGTATCCATCCGAACTTTCTATTACCAATTCGATTCTGTTGGAGACTACAGCTATGTCAGCAGGTATGCTTTCATCTGGGAGTTGCAGTCTACTTGAGAGAAGGCAAGAAGGTCCTCTCACCCCAAACCGCTGCCACACAGACTTGCCTTCCAGCTTGAGGTGTTCTGAGCTCCAATCAGAATGTGCTGAACTTTGAGAAGAAAGGGCAAAGCAGTCACCCACCAAACAGAGCATGCCTTCCCTTAGAGAAGAGTTGGTGAGGAGGAGGAAAGGCAACTGAACGCTATTCTTCCCATGGCTTCAGAAAAGGCAAGCGTGCTTTATTGATGGGGCCCAGGAAAAATTAAGTTGTGTAGTTTCGTTAAGTGCTAGCTCAGTAGTATCTTTTGGCAGCTCCTCTTGCTTCTGCTCCACACTACGAAGCCGTTTTCCCTTTTCCGTATGTGCTTTTATGGCTTCTTCTGCTGATTAATTCTGGCTCAAATGACTGTGTTATATGTTTGAGGCTCATCCAATATTAATCTTAGTTACATGAACCATATTGTTCCCAGTTTTAATGTTTGCTTAAGTTACTTTTCTCTGGATGAAAAGAGAAAGGATACTTAAACAATACAGAGAGAACATAGATTTTCTTCTTTTATCTCTTGATTCCTGAATTGCCTAGTACAGTATTTTCAAGTGGCTTATGGAAAGGATTAAAAGTGAAGGGTAAAAAGACAAGTAGAAGCTGTTTCTGTTGTGGGCCTCTGAAGTTCCATGAACAGACTGAAAGTTCAGTTGAGGTCTGTGAAAATATTAGCAGCTGCCAAAGGCCAGCTGCCAGGATTTGTGTCTTTGTGCAAGAACTGAACATCTACCAACAGCTAGAAAATTTATAAAACCTTGGTAGTGATGGAACAGTCCCATGCAAAAAAGAGAGAAACATTTCTGAAATGCTTATACATGCACTTGTAAAAAAATATTCTCTACAGATTCCAGGCCTCTATGCATGTAGATAACTGAAATATTAAGGGTTGGAGATGACATTTGCTTACTTATTTTAATGATGCAATTAGTAATAGTGGTTGAAATGAATTTGACCTAACTTAAAATTTTTTAGTAAAAGGAAATAATATGCATAATTATTAGTTAAAATTTGAGTTTTCAATAAGCAAATATTTGCTAGTAAACTTTAAAGATGATTCTATTTTTAATTCAAAATGTTAACCACATGACATCTTAATAAGATGGAATTTTTTCTCAGTAGTAAATTTAATTAATTACATTAACAACATCATGATTGGCCTTTCTTAATTATTTCATTCTGAATATTTAAATGAGAAATATATGTTTGATTCATCTTTTGAAAAAGATATTAGTCAACATAGTAAAAAATAGGCTTTATAAAATGAATTGAATCCAATGCCAAAAGTTAAAAATATTCTTTATAAAATGAAATTTGCATTTTTAAGGTAAAACAGAAGTGACAAAAATAGGTTTAAGGCAAATACTTGAGATTTTATTTACTAATCAAATCATAAAACATGTAAATGAATAGAAATGCTTAGTCAATGATAATTTCTTTTTATAAATACAATCCACAGTTTTAATTTAGCTTTATCAGAAATTAGTTTATTGCTTTTATATCTATATGGACAACCTTTCTACTAAATCAAGTACTATCTTAATAGATATTTTACTGTAGTGCCAGAAAAGAAACAGTAGAGGGCACTTTAGTTCTCTAACAAAATAAAACCATCTAAGACCTTTTATAAATCAGTAAAACAGACAATGAGATTTGATCTGGTAAAGGTTAAATGAAAATGTGAAGCAAGCGCCTCTGCTTCCCATTACCTAATAGAAGATATCTCAGGTAGATGGCAGTTTCTTTCCTCAATCATTCCATTAATCAACTCGGTAACATGAAAAACAAGTGTTCTCACAGCTGCAAATTTGTAGATCTATCATTTCAAGAGTATTTCACTTTTTGAACTCTCACATTTATGTGGAAATTGATCTATTGAATTTACTTTATTTAAATGAGTAAGTTCTCATTATACAATATTTTAAAGAGGTAGACTGAGTCTCCTAAATATATAAGAAATAGCATTACATAACAGTACATATTTCTTGTATCTTGGTTTGATACCTACTAACAATGAGCCTGTGACTTTAATCATGTTGCTTAATCACAGTTTTCTCCAACATTATCTTTATCAGCAGCAGCAGCAGCATTTCAAGGACAGGTGCCTGCTTTTTAAGTAACTTCCCCTCTATTCTAGTTGGAAAAAAATAAGAATAATGTATGAAACTGCAAACAATAGAGAAGACAATGCATAATGAAGTCTAAATTGTGTCATTCAGTGTTCATGGGTTCTCAGCAAATCATTATAATTCTCTGGGCCTCAGCTTTTACAGTTGATGATGGGCTTCTGTTCTTGGTTATCTGACTAAAATGCTGTCATTCATTCTTTTTTTTTTCTCTGCATATAGTTCTGTTAAATTTGGTTATTTAGAGCCCAAGCTCTCAAGGTATTTACCATGGTTCTTAACCTTTTGGAGTGCAAAGACCCATTTGAAGATTTGACAGATGATGTTAAAATCCCCCCTGAAAAGTGCTCTAATTTATAGCATTCTCAAAATGAGTACGATTCATTTCAAAGACCTTCAGAAATCAATCCACAGGCTCTCTAGTGACCTACAGACACTGTCAAAATCTCTGATAGAGGCATAAATTATAGCACTCCCACATAATTTGGGAATTATTCCTGGAAATTGTTTGTGTTGTTGTTGGGTTAAGATGGATAGTGAGGAGAGGGAAGTTTGGCATACCAACCAATTTTAGACTTTTTCCCATAAGCAACAGGAAGTAAACTGAAGTGTTTAAACATAGAAATGAAAGATATGCATTTTAAACAGAAAAATAGAAAATATTAAATAAGCAGGAGAAAAAGACAGGAAGCAGGGAGATCATCAGTCTGTGTCCGCACAATAAACTGGGTGAGGCATAGTGAGAACCTGTTTTATTTTATTTTTTTTAATTTTATTGTTTAAGGTATTACAACTAGTAATACATAAGTCTCTTTCTACCCGCCCCCCCATTCAACCCCCTCCACACACGCACTGACCTACCCCTGGCCTCCCCTACCCGCCTGGCAGTTGCCCTCATCCCCTCCCCAGTGTCTTGCGTCTGTTGGTTATGCTTATATGTGTGCATACAAGTCCTTCGGTTGATCTCTTACCCCATCGCCCAACCCTCCCCTACCTTCCCGCTGTAGTTTGACAGTCTGTTCAATGCTTCTTTGCCTCTGTCTATTTTTGTTCAACAGTTGAGAACCTGTTTTAAAACCTTTCCCACATTAAGGATATTGCCTTGTCTAAGATAGGCCCACTTTGATTCTGTGAAATAATGAGTCGGGAATTTTCGAACACCAAGGGACTTTCTGAAACTAGACAAGGGTGTTCCATTGGTTTTCTACTCAGGGCAGCAGTGGATACTAGCAGCCATGCTTTTGCATTCTTCTGCCTCGGTGGAGCACGTCAGCAGCCTAAGCAGTCTCAGACCCTCCAAGGAGGGTGGCGGACTCTGGATCAGGCTGACCTGGAGGGCTCTGCACAACATGCACATCCAGTTTCAGGTACAGGTGCTCTGTCCCTCTTCATTACATCCCTCAGGGCAGGAATGAGTGGCAGAAATGATGGGGCACTCATAATGTTATTTGAGGCTGGACAATGAGGAAGTACCTCTTCATTCTTTAATAGCCAAAAACAACTAGCAAGCAAAATTTCTAGATAGAGACATTTCTCAAAAAACTGTAGTGAAAATCTAATGATGGATGGATAGATAGATAATCTAGATTTGCTCATAGATCTTGCTATTGGCACAAATTGCCAGCTCCCATTTGTTTCCTATAAGAAAGGGGAAAGAATATTAATTAAATGGTGATGATTGGCCGAAACCGGTTTGGCTCAGTGGATAGAGCGTCGGCCTGCGGACTGAAAGGTCCCAGGTTCAATTCCGGTCAAGGGCATGTACCTGGGTTGCGGGCACATCTCCAGTAGGAGGTGTGCAGGAGGCGGCTGATCGATGTTTCTCTCTCATCGATGTTTCTAACTCTCTATCTCTCTCCCTTCCTCTCTGTAAAAAATCAATAAAATATATTTTTTAAAAAATAAATAAATAAATAAATGGTGATGATTGGGTACAGAGACATTCTCATTCTTATAAAGGAAAATTTGGCCTAGGGCCCCCAAGAATAGGGCCAGGAATAATGTATCAATGGAATTAGAGAAAATAATTAGATTTAAGCATTAGTTTGTTGATTCTGCTCAAAATTGGTTTTTTAGTTAGATGTAGAAAATGAAACCAATAGTTCCAAACTATCTATAGAACAAAACCACCTTCCAGGCTCCTGCCATGCTACTGCTCACCTCAGTCCACGCTTAATGACACCTGACTACTAAACACACCTCACACCTGATGTCTCTGTAAGTCTGTGCACATTGTCACCTTGGCCCAGAATAACCTTCCCCATGAGTCTCTATTTGGTGAAATCCTATCCCAACCCCCAAGCCACCTTTTCTTTTAAGCCCTTGTTAACTCCCTCTGCCCACTTCATGCAAATATGTATAAAATCACTCCTCTCTCTGGGCCACTTAGAATTGTGTTCACATGGGTAATGCTGGCCAGAGTATCATTTACATCCTTCTTTCCCACTGCAGTGTGAACTCCTCGGAGGAGTGTGGTCTAGTTCCTTCTGTCTCCCAAGTTTCTAGCACAATGTGGGCATATAATAAGAAATACGTAAGCATTTCTTAAAGAAAGAGAGGGAAAGAGAAATTTCAGTAAAAAATTATTGTTATAATAATCCAGACAGAAAGTATCATATAAGCCCAAATATGAGAAGCGGCATTGGGAATGGAAATTCAAAATTATGAAAATAGTATAGATTAGATGATTAAACAAGGTAGTGAAAGGGAAGAAAGGCTTGAAGATGATGCCAACCAAATTTTATGGCCCAAGAGACATAACATGGACAGAGGATAATGAAAATATAAGAGTAGGATGAAGGGAAGAGTAGGATGTGGAAGTGGAAACTGTGGAGTGGATATTGAAGAGAAGAGGACCAATGACTAAATTTGGGGGTTTCCCTCTATTTAAGAAACAAGAAAAAGAAGAGAAGGCAGTGACAGAATCTGGTGAGAGGCCAGATGAACCAATCCAAGAAAGCACAGTGTCTGAGGAGCCAAGGAAGGAGAATAACTCAAAGGGAATGGGAGCAAGGGCACAGAATGCTGAGCATGAGGCACAGGACTGCTGAAGCCACTGTCATAATAACCAGGAAAGTGGCAGCAGTATGTCGATGGAGCCAGTGAGGCAAGGGCATGAGGAAGGGAGTGTGACCTGCTCTTTAAAATGTTAGTCATAACAGGGATGACAGGTGCTTCCCACACATTCTGTAATTTTTTTCTGCGTGTGACCTACATTGTCTTTTAATTGAATGCTGGCTTAATCAGGTTCATTAAAGCTTCAACTGCCCACGGCTACAAGGATAATTTTTGCTTTTATAATTTAAGAAGTTAAAAATAGAATCTGTGTATAGGCCTGGAGTTGGGGTGGCACAGTAATTTGATTATTCATTTACAATGTTTTAAAGTATATCATTTAATTCTAATTATGAACCAATAGATTTTTTTTCTAAAAAGATGAACCCAGAAGACCTGAAAGTCCCTTCCATGAAAAAAGAGAAAGAAAGAAAGAGAGAGAGAAAGAGAGAGAGAGAGAAAGAAAAGGCTCTATTAAATCCAGCTGGGATTGTGTATGCTCACCTTCTCCAGAGCTGGGTCCTGAAAGGGGGCCAGGGTTTAATTGCGAGTCCCACCCACTTGAACTCATTATTTCTCACTTGGCTTTCTCCTCCTGTCACTCTGGATTGCAGGCTGTATTGTTTAATGTAGCAAAGGGAGAATGGAAAAGTCTGCCTTCCTCTCAGTTGAGTACTTTTTATTGTCCCATCCCCTGTTTATTACTGAGGAGATCTGTGGGGTTTAAATCATAATCAATGAGACTTGGGACTGTCTATCCAGTGCCATGCAGTAGGTTGACTTTACTGAATTCAGAATTGAAGACTTGGGTGTTTTAATTTGGTGTTAGCCAATTATAATTTAAATATATTTTCTGAACAGGTTTACGAAATATAACTCTAGTTAAAAGGGAGGCTTTTCAGAGATCAAAGATATTAACTAAATAATACATTCAAGGTCATCTCACTCTTTAGTGACTTCTTGGAAATTACCTTTGATGAATTTCTACAGAGGAAGTGGCTCCTTCCCAGGGGAAGAAATAAGAAGCCAAGTTGAAAGAACCTAAAAGGGGCTGTGAAAACAGGAGGGGCTGCTTCTGGTAACAGCAGAGGAGGCATTTCCTGCTGAAAACCAGTTTTAAGAAAAGCTCTATTTTCTGTGTGATATAATTAATTAGATATAATTTATTTATGTATTTTATTTATTGCTTATGTGTTAGTGTCTTCCCACTAGAATATAAGTGCAAAGGGGTCAGCATTTTTTGTTCAGTGATATGTCCTAAGCACCTAGATTAGTGTCCTGCACACACTACCTGTCCCAGGACCATATGTTGCATGAGTGAATAAATTATCTAAGAAACCTTCAGTCCCATGAGCATTTCACTCTGCTCCTGCAAGGACCCCAGTCCTAAGTGTCTCTAGCTGGCGGGGGAGGGGGAGTACTGACAAGTAGGTAGTAGCAGGAGACTGGAAGGTGAGTTGGGCCATGAAGTGTCTCCGAGGAGGTGTGTGGATTTTGTTCTATGGACAGTTTGGAATTATTGGTTTCACTTCCTACATCTAATTAAAAAGCAAGCTTTGAGCAGAATCAACAAACTAATGCTTAAGCCTAATTATTTTCTCTAATTCCTATTATCTCTTTCCCTCTCAGCTTTCCCCACCCTCTCCTGCCTCTGTCCCTCTCAGAAACCTCCCTTTCCTTCCACCTGGTGCACTTCGAATACATCTCACTCCCCTGGAGAACATAGTCCGGGGAGGGTCGTGCATCTTCTGCTCCACTGGTTAACAGGGGAATCCTCCACACGTCTTTTGTGGAAGTGAGGGGAAAAAACCCCAAACTAGTCACCAATGTTAGGGCTACAAGCTGAGAAAGACCTTGGGTATTAGCATGGCTTCTGTAGGATTCTGGTGAGCTTTCTGGGCTCTACACTTAAACAGCAAGCTGCTGTTTTGATGATGTTGTTTATTGCCCCAGGACAAAAGGTAAAGGTTGTGGTAAAAAGCCTATAGATTTGACCTCTGTGTATAATGTTCCCTCTGCCCCATTCCCTATTGAACAATTAAATAGGTTACAGTATTGTTGGGGTATGATATTATATTAGTTTCAGGCACAAAACATTACTTGAATAAAAATAAACTAAACAAAACAAAAAAAACAAACATGGCTACAGTATTGTATGAAGACGAGAAACTCAGTCACAAATTTACATATCCTATTACCTGTCCCTGTGTGATGCTTTGGCTGAGTCACACTGGCCAAAGGGTAGCAGTTATCAAAATGGAAGAAAATAGGAGAAAAAAAGAACTTACACTTCTGCACCTACGAGGACCCTCTTATGCTTTGTGGGGCCATGGAGACCGCTGGTTAGGTCCCCTTTCCAGAAAGGCTGCCTGGGAAGCCTGTTTGGCTGACAGCTTCCAGTGGCTGCACCTTGAATCTGCCACAGCACTCATGCCTGGGCCGAGCTTCCTATGGGTCAATCTTTTGTTAATTTTTTAAAATCTCAGTGGTAAATGCTTCAACACTCAGCCCAGTCAGTGCTGAAAGGTTATCTGTTGGCAGATCTGGAAAAGCACCTCCTGCAGCTGTTCTCAAGGAGAAGGTTTATGTCAGCACCACTTACACCAACTCTGTTCAGAACATTGGTGTCAGCAGCATAAATGCTGGCATGTCAGCATCTCTTTGTCATACCTCCCCCCTCCGAAAATGTGTATAGTTTAATTAGACCAAAAATAGGAAGTGGTTTGTTGATAGCTGGACCTGGAAGTAATGGCTTCCTAAGGGGACATTCCTGCCCACCCTGGAGAATAATCTATGTGTCAATGAAAAGCCAAACCCTCCTGGCCTGTTCCCTGTAGCAAACTATTCTCAGAAAGTAATAATAATACCCCTGAATTAAATGGAATATTTATGCTGAGTTGGGATGAATAATTTGTCTACACACCCCAAGCTGGCTGTGGTCTGCTACTACCAACTTCCGCCAGGCACTCTGAATTCTTCGCTGTGTGGGATTTTATGTTGTTTCAATGCTCAAGTTAGATATGATAAAGAGGCTTCTGCAGAGAGAACCAGAACCAACAGATCAACAGAACAGCCCTGCAGCCCACAATTAGTGAGTCTTTGGAGAGGAGAGCAAGTTCCTCTGAAGGAAGAGGAGATCCGTGAGCAACCAAGCTTTAGGACAGATGCAGAATGCTCCCTCTGCCCTGAAATGTTCTTTCGCCCTTACCTTGGTACAAAAAGTTGTGCTCAGTTTCTGTTTCCAGTAGTACTGAATGATAATTTTAGAAAGCAGTTTGTGTTCATTCTTAGAGAACCAGAAGAGATAGATGGCTACCTTTTCAGTCACCAAGGGGAGAATTGAATCCCCTAAGTTTTAGAAAATATTAAATCATTTGAAACCCATTCTATGAAGAGTCAGGTAGTGGGAATAAACGTCAGAGGAGAGTTTAAATACATCTGCTCAGATTTTTGAAGCAGAAACCAGAGATTTCTCTATGATGATAACAACCAGATACCATCTTCTGACAAAACAGAGTTGTTATCCAAAGCTAAGTTCCTTCCTGACCACTAGCTGAGTTCCTCACTTATATTTCTTCCTCTACTAGAATCTTCTTTTTATAAAAGGAGCACTCACTACATTCTGACCTAAAACATCTGTTCTGAAACACACACATACACACTGAGCACTGCTCTTCAATGTAGAAGTCTAGTGGGCTGGTCAGCAGATGTGAGGCTCTCATCACAATGATTGACCACATGAGGGCTCTTCTTTGGGGCTTTATCTATTTAATATGAAATCTTTACATCACGACCCTGACAGAGACCCAGAAAGGATTATAAATTCTCAGCTTGGGGCTGCCAGTGTCATCAATCAAAAGCAGTTAATGCTCCCCAAAATGCCCATGAGCATAAAATCCCACTGGCTCTAAATTTTTTTAAAAAAGAAAAACCATAAAAATCTTTTCTTCCAGTCTGACCAATATCTATTGCACATTTTAAAAATGTACTTCAATAGACATAATTCTAGAAAAGCCAGAGTTATGGACATGAGGATCAGAGTAAAATATATTAGGTGTCATATGTTACTTTGTTAACACAGAGTAATAATTTTTACTTGCACTGCATCTTTTTGAAGGATCACAAATTGCTTTACTGCTGTCGCTACAGAGCCCACTATTCAATCTTTCTGAGGAATTATAAAGGACACACAAAAAACCTCTGAAGATGAAAGAAGTGAAATGCTTTCCCTATCTAATAAAAAGGAAAAAGAAGTGCCACAGGAAATTACAGACTGCTGGACGTATATGAGTACAGAGTACTCATGATCAAACAAGCCATTATAATACTGCATAAGATATGTAGTAGTGAATATAACTTTTTTTAAAGCATCATATTAGCTAGGATTCTATAGGTGGTGGTGTTTTTAAAGGAATGACATGAACAAAGCCATTTCAATGGCAACAAGTTTCTGAGTCCATTGTGTTAAGCTACATGACATGGTGCCATAGACAGGGAGAAAGAATGCATGGATCTAGCCTTGTCTCTTCTATGGACTCCTCATGAAACTGAGTAAATCACTCATATTTTTATTTCTTGGGTTCTCCTCCCATAAAATCAAACAATACTTCCTACTTGTCAATATCTCCTGGCTAGAGATCTTGAGCAGCTTAGGACTAAGGCCCAAAATTCCAATGATATTTGTATCTTTCATAGATGCCACCTGAGGTGGCTGCCTGGCTCAAAAGATCACCACCCACTGGAATTAGTCCCTTTGATGCAGAAAGTTTGGGACAGAAAATGGTCATATCCTATTTTGTTTGCCTAGAGCTGAATAGTACAGACGTAGACACTTCATTCAAATGGAGCTGATCAAATTTTCTCAGGCCATCAAATGGAGAGACAGAAAGGCACACAAAGATTTTGAATTGTCTGTCTAGAGCATCATAATACATTTTTAAAATTATGAAACAATAGAATAGAATAATTCATGGGACATCACTCCCAGCCCCTCCCCACATACATTGGAGTGGCTTCCTCAGAGTGCTGTGGACTAGCCAGGGCCTGCCGTGCTACAGAGAAACCACCCCCCAACCCCTTTCCCATTTCTCCCCTTTGGGATTCTTCCTTCTATAGTCCTACACCCCCAACCTAGGGTCAACCAGTTTCTCCTGAAGAGTTCTGAGACTCATGGAGTCATCCCAGAGCTTCAGGGCTGGACCCTGGTTCCTCTGGATGGCCTGGTATAGGAGGTACTCTGCTGGCTGACACAGCATTTCCTTTGTGGAATTATATGAGATGGGGCTGCCAGGATGATGATGACACACTGGTCTTGGAGCCCTACATACCCCATTGGTCCCTGTCAGAGAGCATTGTTAGTGGTAATAATAAAATTTGCTTTATGAGACTTTTGTTTCATATGTATATTTACATAATTTGCATAGATCATGTATAGACATTATTTACATAATCTTAACATACACAGATGTTTTTATAAATATAGTTTATATTGTAAATGTATATTGATATGTATTGATATGTAATAAATTTCTTTAAAAATTTTTTTTTTCCTTTATTGATTAAGGTATTACAAATGTGTCCTTATCCCTCCATTGTCCCCCCACTCCCCCACTCATGCCCTCACCCCCTGGTGTCTGTATCCATTGGTTATGCTTATATGCATGCATACAAGTCCTTTGGTTGATCTGTCCCCCTTAGCCCCACCCTCCCCTACCTTCCCTCTGAGGTTTGAGCATCTGATCGATGCTTCTCCATCTCTGGATCTGTTTTTGTTCATCAATTTATGTTGTTCATTATATTCCACAAATGAGTGCGATCATGTGATATTTATCTTTCTCTGACTGACTTATTTCACTTATCATTATGCTCTCCAGCTCTATGCGTGCTGTTGCAATGGTAGGAGTTCCTTCCTTTTTACATCAGCATAGTATTTCATTGTGTAGATGTGCCAAAAGTTTTTTAATCCACTCATCTGCTGATGGGCACTTAGGCTGATTCCAAATCTTAGCTATGGTAAATTGTGCTGCTATGAACATAGGGGTGCATATATCCTTTCTGATTGGTGTTTCTGGTTTCTTGGGATATATTCCTAGAAGTGGGATCATTGGGTCAAATGGAAGTTTCATTTTTAGTTTTTTGAGGAAACTCCATACTGTTCTCTACAGTGGCTGCACCAGTCTGCATTCCCACTAGCAGTGCACGAGGGTTCCTTTTTCTCCGCATCCTCGCCAGCATTTGTCATTTGTTGATTTGTTGATGATAGCCATTCTGACAGGAGTGAGATCTCATTGTTGTTTTGATTTGCATCTCTTGGATGATTAGTGACTTTGAGCATGTTTTCATATGTCTTTTGGCCTTCCTTATGTCCTCTTTCAAAAAGTATCTATTGAGGTCCTTTGCCCATTTTTTATTTGGTTGTTTGTCTTCCTTTTATTAAGTTCTATGAGTTCCCTGTAAATGTTGGAGATTAAACCCTTATCGGAGATATCGTTGGCAAATACGTTCTCCCATGCAGTGCGTTTTCTTGTTATTTTGTTGATGGTTTCTTTTGCTGTGCAGAAACTTTTTATTTTGATGTAGTCCCATTTGTTTATTTTCCCTTTAGTTTCCATTGCTCTAGGAGTGGTACTGGTGAAGAAATTGCTTTGGCATATGTCTGAGATGTTGCTGCCTTTGGATTCCTCTAGTATTTTTATGGTTTCCCGTTTTACGTTTAAGTCCTTTATCCATTTTGACTTTATTTTTGTGTATGGTGTAAATTGGTAGTCTAGTTTCATTTTTTTTGCATGTGTCTGACCAAATTTCCCAGCACCACTTATTGAAGCGACTGTCTTGACTCCATTGTATGCTCTTTCCTTTTTTGTCAAATATTGATTGAGCATAATGGCTTGGGTCAATTTCTGGGTTCTCTGTTCTGTTCCATCTATCTATAGGTCTGTTCTTGTGCCAGTACCAGGCAGTCTTGAGAACCGTGGCTTAGTAATATAGCTTGATACCTGGTATTGTGATCCCTCCAACTTTGTTCTTTCTCAGGATTGCTGTGGCTATTTGGGGTATTTTTTTTTTTATTCCAGATGAATTTTTGGAGAGTTTGTTCTAGATCTTTGAAATATGTCATTGGTATTTTGATGGGGAGTGCATTGAATCTGTAGATTGCTTTGGGTAATATGGACATTTTAATGATGTTGATTCTACCAATCCATGAACAGAGTATGTTCTTTAATTTGTTTATGTCTTCCTCTATCTCTTTTTTCAATGACCTGTAGTTTTCCGAGTACAGGTCTTTTACTTCCTTAGTTAAGTTTATTCCTAGGCATCTTAATTTTTTTGGTGCAATGGTAAATGGGATTGTTAATCCTACTAGTTTTTATTGGATCCTTCAGCCCAGTTCACCCACCAGCAAAATACCACTCAGTGTTCACATGGATGCCATGTGACAAAGGAATTACATAGCAGAGCCCTGTTCAAATTCCTGACCCTCAGAATAGTGAAATATGATAAAACTAGAGGCCCAGTGCATGATATCCGTTCACGGGTAGGGTCCCTAGGCCTGGCTGGCAATCAGAGCTAATCTGTGGGGTGACCAGCGGGGTGATCGAGGGGGGCCCCTGCTGGCACCCACCTTGGCTGGCCTAGGGCCTGCGGGCTGGGGGCAGCTCCTGCATTGAGCATCTGCCCCCTGGTGATCAATGCACATCATAGCTAATGGTCATTCCACCAGTTGTTCTGCTGTTTGGTCGATTTGCATATTAGGCTTTTATTATATAGGATGGCGGTTGTTTCAAGTCACAAAATTTTATAGTAGTTTCTTAACCAGCAATAGATAATGGAACAGTGAAAAATATCTGTGTAAGCCTGTATGTGTTCGTATGTGTAATCACTGCAATCTATATCCTTACTTTCCACCACCTCTTAGCAAATGTATTAATTTTTCATAGGGCTATAGATTTTTGTGCCAAATTGTGCAACGTATTTTCTAAAGAACATAATTTCACATAAAGTAAAATGTAGCAACCTTAAGTAATAATCTTACTTAAGTATAACATGTAAAGTATAACAATCTTAAGTAATAATTTTAAAAAGTAAATTCACAGCAATAATTGACCACATTGTGTCCAATTTATATATTTAAGATAGTTAATTCTGGAGTCCTCTCATCTCTAGATTCTGTATGCAGGTATTACCTTAAAGTTTTTCATTAACCCTACCTTTGAAAGTATTTAATATTCCTTCACTAACACTAAAGAAGTATATCTTTGCTTCATATAAAAAAGTCAACACTTAGTGCCAGTCATGTATTAATTTATCAATATATGTTAGCTCTAATTATAACTTATCCAGTATGTCTTCAAAGAACATTGAATTTCACAATAGAATACATTTAATGGAATGAGGACGAACTATCACAATGATCTGTTATAAAGTATAACTTCTGAGTCCCTATATCCAAAATCTACCCTATGCAATACAGACGTTATAACCATGTTTCAATGTAACTTTTTTTTAAAATATATTTTATTGATTTTTTTACAGAGAGGAAGGGAGAGAGATAGAGAGTTAGAAACATCGATCAGCTGCCTCCTGCACATCTCCTACTGGGGATGTGCCCGCAACTCAGAATGTAACTGTTTTTAACCTTGTCATGCTTCAATCATGTCCTTGAAGGGTGAGGCCATTGTAAAAATGAACTAAACTTTTTGGATGGAACCAAAGACACATATGGAATATCTGAAAATGTGTTTTTTTTTTAATAGTGAATTGTGTTTTAGGGAAGTTCAGAGAGAAAGTTTATCATTATTGTGCCTCAGTAAAAAATAATGCCCTTGCTGAACTACCACCTTTACCTAAAAATAGATTAATATATGTAAAACCACTGCTGGTAAATGGCAGTAGCAACACATAATACAAGGTAAAGTTTACCACAATCCAAACAACTTAGAAAAGGTAGAAACAAAAGTATAAGTAAACAGGGTGTTTATCATTTCATTCACACCAGTCTATGACATTCCATGGTCCATTCATGAGCCTAATGAACAGAATAGACATGTTCTCCCTTTTATAACTGAATAGAGCTAAAAACTCTAGGCTCAAAACAGAGAAGTTGTAAATGGAAACATATCACCTAAATTTTGGCTCACAACTGCATCTCTTACCCAAAGCCAAACATTATCACCTCAGGGCCCATTTAGAGATCAGAATTTCATCATGAATGCAAAGATCTCAAAGTGACCTTCACATTTTGTTTCCTCTATCCCAGCTACCATCTTGCACTGGCTTTCTAAATTCAGTCATGTTATTGATCAATAACTGAAATATAAAATGCTATAAGTTAATCATTTTAATTAGATCTTTTAATTCCACATGGAAAATTAAATTAGTTGAGATAAGTAAAAAAATCAGAATTTCAAATAATTTTATATTTGTATAACTCTTAGAAATGTCAAGTACGTCTTAAAATCTTCCTTAATCCAGCCAATCGTATTGGAAGTTAACATGTTGGCCCTGTCAGTGTCTGGTCAAGCCTGAAAGAATCAAACTCTGACTCAGGGCTAAAAGGAAAGTTTTAATGCATGATAAGCTGTCAACTATCTCATGATTTCTTCCAGTTTATGGGTGCTCATTATAGCAGTATTCGTCCCTCTTAAAAGTCCATCCATGACTTACTGTCAGATATACTTCCTTCAATTAAAGGTTATTCTCCCCGATAATATTTCCAAAGCATACTCCTTTTTTTTCTTTAAAAGTGTGGAGTCATTAACAAGCATGAGAAAATAGACTTGCTCATCACATTCTTTGACAGCTAGAGTCACTCTGCTACTTTTTTTTTTTTCTTTGAGACACCACAACCTTTTCATGTTCGTGCTGTCTGTGCATGTTTATGACATCCATCAACACGAGCTCTGCCTGCTAGGGTAAAAGTATGGTGCCCTAGGGAGAGACATCACCGGCCAAATCCTGTGTAGATTGTGTCAGAGTAAATGATGATGGTGGAAGCTTGTAGAAGAACAGCAGAAACTCTCAGATTCTAGGGTGCTTTATCCAGATCAGAATTTTGTACAGAGCTCTGGTGTTGAGTATTTTCTTGAATGTTTTCATATTCAACTGAGCTAAAATTTTTATCTTTAAGGCCAGATCATTCCATGTTCCCAGTTATGCAATTAAAGGTATTATTCAGTTTTTTGTTATCCAGAGTCATAGGTACACAATAATCGGTGTTTAATTTTAAACCCATTCAATATTTTTAGGAGTGGATCATATTCTTATAAGAAAATGGTGTAAAAAATGGGAAAGTGCACGAATTGGCTTCTGACTACCAATAGCTTTTTGTCAGACAAGGGAACTGTTAGGTTATCTGTTACTTTTTTAAAAATATATTTTTATTGATTACAGAGAGGAAGGGAGAGGGAGAGTGAGATAGAAATATCAATGAAGAGAGAGAATCATTGATTGGCTGCTTCCTGCACACCCGCTACTGGGGATTGAGCCCGCAACCTGGGCATGTGCCCTTGACCAGAATCGAACCCAGGACCCTGCAGTCCACAGGCCGAAGCTCTATCCACTTGAGCCAAACCAGCTAAGATGGTTATCTGTTACTTTTATTCCAAATTCATACCCTACACATCATCCATCCCCAACCACTGTCAGTTTGCAGTCATTTTAATATACCATGCTCCAGGGGCATGTGAGCGAGGGGGTATGCGTGAAGGAGAGCCAACTGGCTGTAGTGCAACATGTTAACCACTTCAGAGTTAGGCTTTCAGCATTATCTCCAAATGACATTGTACATACAGTCACATGAATGCACTGACAGGATAGTCATCATTAACTGTGTATCATACAGTTTTAAATACACTCATTGCTGGCCCCTATGGTCTAGATGGCTTACTGTGATTCCTTGTAAATATCATTTTGTGTGTGTGTTAGTAGTTTTAATTTATTAAATGTAAGCAACTAAAATATATCACAATTTTTATTAAAATGTTTGGGCATTCTTCCATTTTTAATAATCTAGGACCCTCAGCCACTGTAAGTGGTCACAAGCTCTGTTTTGCTCTTTCACAAATCCCTGCATTGGTATTTGCCTTGTGCTTTCTCCCCTTTGCTGTTCTTAAAAAAGCAACTCCAACTGATCTCCTACCCTTGGGCAAAATTAGTAACTCCCTTCTCTTTGCTCTCCTAGTATCGGTCTTTATTATGAGCCTCACATTCTACCTTCCCTGATTTTAAACGTGCATGTCTGTCCCTCTATCCACTGTGAGGACTCAGTGGCAGAGATGTTACCTTCACTAAGCTCATCACCACAGCAACATATGTCCTTCAGTCCCTTCCTCAGGGCAGCTGGCACCCAGGACACAAAAAATGCTGTGGCTCCTGGGTGTCTCTCAGAACATGTGCATACTTCAGTGGCCCCTTTTGAGTAGTATACTCATCAAGAGTCAGCTCCATTTATTCCCACACCTTTATACCAGCTTTACTAGTTATTGTAAGTATGTAATTTCATTAAATATTAAACAACCATAAAATGAGTACATCATAAGTGAAAGTTTTAATTTTGTAAAATGTATCCGGAAATCTTTGGGAAAAGTAAAGGCCAATCAGACACACGCACGCACGTGCGCGCACGCACACACACACACACACACACACACACAGCTGTCAAGAACATCATGAGAAATACGACTATAAACACTTGAAGGAGAAATATTAAACATCTAGAAGGATTCTGTAGTACCTTTAAATCTTTGGTCCATTTTAAAGAAATCACAGTTGGAAAGTACAATGCATGAAGGTCTGGGTTGTTTGTTTACTTTTTCAGAACAAGATAGAGCTCCAACTAGTCCCAAACTAAAAAAGAAAAAGTCATAGCTTTACATCAAAAAATTGACAAATTAGTTTAAGTTAAAATAAAATGTTTAACAAATAACCTTTTAAAGCTTTCTCTTCTTTAAACCTCTTTTATATATGAACTAACAAATCCTTGATAAAAGATTTTCTATTGAACCTTGGCCTGCGCCTGTCTTTTGCCAGTAAAAATGGGTAAAAAACAGGAGCCAGACTGAAACTAAGGAAGGTGGTCCCTCTCTGATGCTAAAATTGAAATGTGAACTGAGGTGCTGCCTGCAGACATGAGTCACCTTGTGGAAGATGCTGGACAAATCAGGAATGAGAGATGGAGAAAGCTGTTGATTTGGATCACTAAGTATTACTCCTAAGACCAGACAGCCACCTTCCATTTTGGGGTTGGTCACACAACAGCATCTTTTGTTTTTGCTTAAGTTCAATTAAGTTGGGTTTCTTTCATATGTAAACAAAAAGAGTCAGATAAAAAATATAAAATTTTATATTTTATAAAATATATTTTATATATTGTCATTATTATGGAAATTGTTGGTTGACAGCAAATATCAGTGGACATCTCTGTGCCAGACTCTGAGGATATGAACAAACCAGACCAAAGGCCAGGCTTCATGGATCTTATAGATCAGTGCCCCGATGACTGGAATGGACTGCAAATATAAATTTTATATCTCTACTACACTAATATTAACATCATAATTGTATTCATTATGCATTAATGGCTAATAAGTCCAATGTAGACATTCAAGAAAGATTATTTTCAAGGAAGTAGCCATAACCCTGTAGATGAATGTCAGTCAGAATAACTACATACCCTAAATCATTTCCTTGTGCTACTGTCAAATTCAGGATTTGGTGTTGCAAGATCTACAACTTAATAAGTATGACGATTTTTTATGTTAGTATGATATCAATATACAAAGAGGCCTCATTGACTTGATTATTGCTATACAGTGGTGTTTGTAGATTTTTATACCTACAAGGGGCCGATGAGTAAGAAAAATTAAGCGATTCATTCACAGCCGGACTATGCGTGCAGCAGATACCAGCCATGTATTAAGATACAGAGTAGGTCATGATCGGTTGGAAGTCTCATAGTAGTTTGTTAACTACTAAAAAATAGTGATATTTGGATAGAGGAGAGAAAGGTGTCAGTCCAGTCCCTGCTAGTGAGCCAGGAATTGCACACGCCCTGCATACTCTCTGGGGAAGGAGTGTGCAGTCAACACTATGAGTCAGGTGTTTCTTGACATTGGGGACATAACGGCTGAAAATCATGTGAGCTGGTGGGAAATCTAGGACTGGAACCTAGCATCCTGAGGTTTTCTAGAGGGTTTTGTTTTTAAATCCATTTAAAATAAAGGATAGGCAGACTCTCAATTTTTAAACATCAAAAAAGGAGAAAATTTGAAATGTGGTTATTAGCAGCCCAAGGGAAATAAACCTGCATCAAACAAGCTCAGTCTGTGATATCTGCAGTCCCCTTTCTTCTTCTGTTCCTCAAAGAGCAGTCACACTGATCTGGAGGGAATATAATTTTTATCCTTTCTAGCTTAACTCTAGCTTGTTGGAGAGGAAGTTAATACCCTGCCTAAACTTGGGCTTTGTAACGTGGTATCAGAGCATGCCTTATTCATGTCTTATTCAAATACCTTGGATGAAACAAAACATCATTGACTTGGACTTGCTCCTGTAAACCTCAATTTTCAAAAGCTTTTAGTGTCAATTACCTCCCACAACAAAGCAGTCCATGAGCCCCTTGATAATGCTCAGAGTGTCATATCATCAATCGCAGGCCTGCGATTCACAGTAAAATCTAATTTCTTGTAGTTACTGCTGAGAGTTAGACTGCCATAATCAATTGAATTCCTAAAGAAAATGAGCATCTCAGAAGCAAACCCGAACTTATTAAAAGGAGCTTCCAATCAAAATTTCCAGCAGCAATGCTGCTTCCTAATTCAGTTCATTCAATACACGCGACTCAGCAGTTTTAAGGATATATTTTCCAGAATATAGTGAGATCTTTCCCCATTAGAGAAAAAAATTGAATAGAAAGCAATTCATACAATATTAATAACTTGCTCTACTTTACAGCTTAGTAATAAAGTTATTTATGCTGCCAGAGGCATTTCATGACATTACCAGTAGAAAGATAGCAGTAGACAGGAAGCCCAGGCCTGTGCCATTTACAAACGGCAGAACTACAGCACCTCCCTGCAAGGCTGTGTAGCAGGACTGTGGCCAAGGGGAATGACCCTGGGACAAAATCTTTATACAACACACAGAAGAAGTGACCAATCTGAGTCCCATCTTTTGGAAAAATGAATAGCAAACATCATAATTTAGATCAACATAGCCTACACATAGATCATCTTGTTGCCGCACCACAAATTTATCTCTTTCCTAGATCAAATATGTTCTTTCAAGATTTAAATTACACATCGCACCTAGCTCCTTTTACATTAGCACAAGTTATGTTCTCATCCATGCTACCCCCATACACAGAGGAATGCTTTTTATTTTTGATTATGCACCGTTTTATTTTTTATTATTTATTTTGTATTATGTTTCCTACATTTGATTCTAAGCACCTCGAAAGCAATAATCACATCCAGTGCCTCTCTATTTCCCCATAGCACCTGCCACAGTAGTAAATAAAAGAGCAATGCTAAAGAAATATTTGTAAATAAAGAAATACAGTGCCAGAGTTTTGTCTGATAGATGGTTATAATAGAGCCATTTTCCACGATCAGCTCTTGCATGTGCAAACAGAAGGAAGTGGTGGCATAAATAATTCAAAACAGCAGATAATTGGGAGGTCATTTATATTGTAACTTTGAAATGCATGAAGGCCAGCCACAAGCTTATAGCCCATTTATAGACTAGCCAGGAAACAATGAATGGTGTGCCGGGCTAAGAGAAAAGATGAATGGGCATAGGAAACATTGCTGATATTTTCTCTACCCAACATGTATCCCCCACTTTCTTATAGCTTCCTAATACCCATCTAAGTAATTATCTCCCTCAATGCTGTTGGGAAAGTGAGGCTAGGCATCACTGGAGGCTCCTTCAACTAACTTCCTTGTTATTGCCGGGCACAGCTAAGGGGCGGCACATCACTAGCTCTAGGTCAATCAGATCCTCTCTTCAAGGGCTTTGCATTTCAGGCCATGTTGTGCGAAGGCAGGAGAAAGAAAAAACAAACATCGCAGGGCTGGCACATACATGGATGTCTGTCAGAGCCTGCTTCTGACACTTTCTAGAGAGACCTAGGTTCCCTAAATTCCAAACAGGTTTCTTGTGATCTACCCATAGTTACTATGAATTGACTTTTAATAGAACTTAATAGAATTAGTTTCTTTTATTTGCAAGGAACACACTCTAACAACTATGTTAGGCCAACACTTTCCTAAGAAATGAGGAAATGGAAAACCAGAAGAGGGGCACAGTGTACTGTAAGGGGGAGTTGGAAAGGATGCCATGCATTAGAATTGGGGTCAGAGAAGGCACAGAAAGTGAGGGTAGGCTGCTTGTATGCACGAAAGAGAAGGAGGAGCAAAGGAGGCTGACTCACAGGGTAAGAAAAGGGATAGGAATCATAGAAAGAAGCAGTTATGCTTGGTACCCAATTCTGAAACCTCTGGGTTGGCATGGCTCCCAATGGTGATCCAATTCCCAACCCTATTTCCCAGGACAGTTTATATTTCTCTGGGATTTCATTACTTTTAGAATGACTCTTCCAGAGCTTTCAAAATGAAAATACAGTGTTTAAGATGGGAGCTCTAGGATGGCACTTCCAATGTGAAAACCCCAGTTCCATCCATTGTTATTTAAATTTTAACTATAGATTAAGTCTCATAATAGCTACCTCAGAGGGTGTTGATGAGATTTCAATAAGATAATCCAAGCCTTGTGCTTCCAATAGTTCCATTCTTCTCTCCATAAAATCCATTGCACACTATACCAAGTGATTTTTCATAGTATGATTGCATCCTGTTTAAAATCTCCAAAGGCACTTAGAGTTAAAAATGGAGCTAAATACCAACGCTTACAATTTCTCATGTCCTTGCTCTTGCCTGCCTTTCCTTTCTCCTTCATTAATCCTCATCACCAATCGAACTCTAGCACATACACTGGCCTTCTTTCTGTCCTTCAGATGCACCAGGTTTATTCCCGCCTCAGGATCTCCCTGCCTGCTCCTCCCTCTGCTGCAAGGCTCTTTCTCCAGATCTTTGCATGACTCTCCTTTTCGAATCATTCAGTCTTTTTAAATGCTGCCTTCTCAGACTTAGCCACCCTGTCCTTAGTAGACACTATACCACACTGTTTATTCCTTAATGCTGAGCTATTTTCTCAAATGACTTAATAGCTGTCCATAACTCTCAGTTTGTTTTTTGCCTATTTACCTCATTAGCATATAAGATGAAAGCAGAGACACTGTCTAACTTGTTTACCACTCTATGTCCAGTGCTGAATAAATGAATGAATGAATTATCACATGCAGTGCTTAGCATAGTTTCATTTTCTCCAGCATTTCCTGCATTTTCTTCAGGGATCATGAATTACTGTTATAATAGGGGGGAAAAAAGGTACTTTCCTTTAACCAGGAAATATTTCTTTTAAAAAATTCATCTGTCATGCCCTAACCAGTTTGGCTCAGTGGACAGAGTGTAAGCCTGCAGACTGCAGGGTCCTGGGTTTGATTCCAGTCAAGGGCACATACCTAGGTTCCAGGCTCAATTCCTGGCCTTGGTCAAGGCGCATGCACATGTAGTAGGCAACCAACAGATGTGTCTCTCTCACATTGATGTTTCTTTCTCTCTGTCTCTCCCCCTCCCTTCCACTCTTTCTAAAAATCAATGGAAAAATATCCTCGGGTGAGGATTAACAACAAAAAATCGTCTGTCCTAACACTAAGTCCTTGGAAATTTTATTTTTTTATTGCCCTTTGATGGCATCTTTGGATATCAAAATGAGACCTGGTTTCTAAAATACCATAATGTGGGCAGGACCAAGTTAGGTGTGCCCAGAGTCTAGGCAGAGAAATGTGCAGACAGCATGGAAGGCCAGCTGGCGGGGACAGACAGCGTTAGGGCAGGTGTCCAGACGGCTAAACCCACAAAGACCATATGTCAGCAGACAAGGAGCTGGCTTCTGGGCTGAGAACTAAGAACAGTGGAAAGAGGCTCATGCTGACAATGCAAGTTAAGAGCTTTGTAAATGATGACAGTGCTCTTCAAACTTAAGATAAAGAGGGGCACCTGAGCCAGTCAGACAGGCTGGAGGCCAGTGCCTGGCGCAGCAAGCCTTCCTCTATGCAAGGTAAGCAAGTCAGTTGCTCTAAAAACAAGATATGAAGTGATTGAGCCCCTTTTCCAAAAGATAGTGTTTTCTAGTCTGAGGTCCCCACATTTAGATCGGTGCTCTCTATTTTTTGAGTAATACACACCTAAAGGCGACCCTGATCTGGGTGACTCTTTCTAGACCTTCTCAGTCATTCATTACTCAAGCCCTCAAAGGCTCACTGGGGGAGCCCCGGAGAGGCTTTCAGGGTTACTTTCATCACTGTCTCATTTGCAACAGTCCCTTAATCTGGGCTCAGGTCAGAAATGGAGGAAGAAAGTGAGCTGGAGATTGCCCTGGGTCACAACCTCCACACACACCAAGGGCCAGATTCCCCTGGCAAAGGCTCTGTAAGAGAATGAGAGTAGTGGGACTCTGCATTAGTTCTCTAACTGAAATAACTCCTCAACCTGAGTCCAAGTTAGCAGGAAAAGTTCATGACAATTCCAGAGGGACAGAGAGAAAGCTAGTCATCTGCCAGGATACTCTAAGCCTCCCTCCCAGACATCTTCCATGCAGCCCACAGCTGGCCACCTGCTGCAGGGAGTGCTGGTTCCAGTGCTACAGACTCAGGCATGGTCCCGATCGGGCCAGAGTAATTAACTTATATCCAGTAAGCAAACTCAAAATTAAAACAAAGGCATTTCTCTGTTAAAAAGTACACAGCTGCTATTACTAAGTGGGTAAACTGCTTTGAAATTGGTGTTGAATTGGTGCTGAGGTCATAATGGGACTTGATTATTTCCATGTGGTACTTAACAGGCACATAAAATTCCACTAATATGAAAAAATGTGTTTTAAATGTTGGTTGACAGGGAAAAGAATACTTTCATATTACTAAAACATGCAAAAAGGAATTTTATGACAACTTAAGTATATTATCTCAGACTATTGATTTAAAAACCCTTCACATAAGATAGAATAGCTTACAATGACTGATATTAATAGGCACCCAGTTGATTAGAATAGAGCTTTTCTTGTTTGTAAGAAACGTATTTTAGACTTTTAAATAAACTGAATTATGTTTTAAACCTCCAGCAAAACATTTGCCAGAGATTTCCAGGACTCCTTGCCCTACACATCATTTGCTGTCCGGGTTAATCTTTAACATCTGGACCCTTCTCTCTTTGCACTATGGCTGGCCCATCTTGGTCTGTCTTGTTTGGACTTGGTGACATAAACATGAGCAAGTAACCATAACTCAGCATAGTTGATTGCTAACATCTTAGACTCTGAAATCACACAGTCGGAGTTCAGATCCTGGCTAGGCCCCTTATTAGCTGTGGTACACTGCACAAATTACTTAACCTCTTTGTGACTTCGTTTTCTCCTCTGTGAAATGCAATACTACCTACCTCAAAGGTTAAGAACAAAACAAAAAAAGAAAGGAAGGAAGGAAGGAAGGAAGGAAGGAAGGAAGGAAGGAAGGAAAGAGACTACATCAACAATTATTTAACTAAAAAAAATCTTTGTCTAAGACTTTCATTGATATACAATATTGATACTGCCAAAGCCTCCTTCCAAACCACTAAATCCTAGTAGTTTGTATGAACTTCTCTTCCTCCAACCAGTTCTGTTTTGAACAATGCCTGGCACCAAACAAATGCTCAGTAATTGTTGACTGACGTCAGCTGCTCCTTAAAAGCAAATCCATCTCAACAGATCACAACTGGGATGTCAAAACACACCAGAATTAGCATCCAGTCCAGTCCCTCAGGTACAGGTGAGCAACAGGCTATAGCAGACATGTCATCTTGATAAGCATATGCCTGTCTGCTTGGACCATATAGTTACAGCCCTGAGAAATAAAGATAGCTTCACCCCTTGAGTGCTACCTTATGCCAGGCACTGTGCTTGTCATTTGTAACATGACCCCATGTCATCTTTGCTTTTATCTTTGCATTGCTGTGAGAGAAACAAAAAAAAATGTCAAACTCTGGTGTTTATATCTTTAAGAAGAGATAATTCCATTTCCCAAGATCCCCGACCAATGGGGAGATATTTTTCAGTTCTTTGTATCAGAGTTTGATGAATACAAAATGATTCAGTATTCAGTTCTGCTCCTACTCAATATTTATATGAGAGAATTACAGCCTTATTTTAAAAAAGAAAAGCCAAATATAAAGTGTGGCAAAATGTAATCATATTTTTTTGTTGTTTTACTTTGTATTGAAGTGTGAGAAACATACCCCAAAGTGCATACATAATAACTATATTGCTTGCTGTATTTTCACAAACTGAATACATCTGTGTAACCAGCACCCAGATAAAGAACATTATCAACATTCCAGAAAACCCTTTGTACTTCCTGTCACCAACCCTTCCCCAATGGTAACCACCATTTCCACTTGTCACTGATATTACAATATCAACTCTCAATATTACAACACCCCCACTGGTATTTTTTGCCTGTATTTGTACTCTGTATGTATAGAATCATAGCATGTAAACTCTTGTGTCTGACTTCATTCACTCAACTTGCCATCTGTAAGAATCAGCTCCACTGCTGAATCTATATATATAAAACCCTAATATGCAAATAGACCGAATGATGGAACAACCGAACAACTGGTTGCTATGACATGCTCTGACCACCAGGGGAAGCGCGCATGGAACATGCTGGGCATTGGCAGCTAGCGGCAGAGCACGGAACATGGTGGGCATCGGCCGCAGTGGGATGGTGGAGCAGCTGAGCAGGGACACCAGACCAAGGCAGGGCACTAGTCGCTGTCATTGGGGCAAGCCTCTGGTGGTTACTGAAAATTCTTTGCTCCCGTGTGTTGCGGTCCTGCCCAGCGCTCATACCTGCTGTTGGTGCCCAGTGCCAGCCCCGATCACTCCTGAGGGCTTCTCCACCTCTCCCTGCTCCTGAGGGTTGATCGGGGCAGCAGCTGCTGCTTACATCCGCTGTTGGTGCCGGCCCTAATTGGTCTGCACCATCAGTGGATGTGAGCGGGGCTGGCACTGTCAGCACGTGGGAGTAGCAGCAGTGGGAACGTGGCTACCGGCAGACAGGGGACTGGGGGCCATGGTGGGAGGGGCCAGGCAGGGGTATGGAGGATGGGCCAAGAACTGCCCCTGTGCCTACAGCAGCCTCGCAGCCCACAATTCCTTTCAAGGTGCATGAATTCATGCACTGGGCCCCTAGTATAGTTATAGATGGTTTGTGATCATTACTATATAGAATTTCATTCTTGAATATACTATGTGTTAGTGAATTATAATGGCAGTTTGATGGGCAGTTTGAGGCTATTATGAATAGTACATGTCTTTTGGTGCTCATATATGTACACTTCTGTTGAGGATCCACCTCTGGGGTTTCATTGCTAGGCCATAGGGTACACATATGTTCTTCCAAATAGTGCCCCATTGTGGTTATACTGATTTACATTCTACTATCTGTGAAGGAGCATTCCAGTTCCTCTACATCCTAACCAAGGCTTGGCATTGTTCATTTTTTAAATGTTAGCCATTCTCATAGGGTGTATAGGCTCATTCTTTACTTACTCTTATCCTTCTCCTCCAGGGCTACAGAGTACAGTTCACTCCCTGGTGTTGATGCAGAATAACCACGTGCCCAACTACACTAGGCCACATGGAGGATGATCTTAGCACAGTGGCATGGCCTAAAAAATAATAAATCTTATCCCCCAACAGCCTGGGAAAGCAATGAGGTCTTTACTTAGTCTCTTGAAGAGGAGACAGTGGGAGAATCGTATATAATAAAGAGCTAATATGCTAATTAGACCAGATGGCAGAACGACTTTCCGGGATGACCTGCCGGAACAACCAGTGGGCGAGGACCGGGGTCGGGGCCAGCAAGCCTGCATGCTAGTCCAGCCATGCAGTCCAGGCGCCCCCCCCCCCTTCTGCAGAGGTGGCAGGAGAGGTGCTGGCATGGGCCCGGGCCCAGTCCTGGTCCCAGCACCGCACTTTCCACAGAGGCAGCCACAGGGGAGCGGACCTAAGCCACAGTTGGACATCCCCTGAGGGCTTCTGGGCTGCCAGAGGGATGTCTGACTGGCAGCTTAGGCCCAATTCCCCAGGGAGCGGGCCTAAGCTGGCAGGTGGATATCCCCTAAGGGGTCCTAGACAAGGGGACCCCTCCCCCAAGTGCATGAACTTTCATGCACCGGGCCTCTAGTTATAACATAATAACACACAACAGAACTTTTCAAGGATACTCTTACAACAGCGTGTCTCTAATATCCTACTATCATGTCAGCTGCCCCACTCCTTCCACAGGACAACCTTTTCTGTTCTTCTCTCTGCTGGGGCTCCCTCTGCCCTAATCTCCCTTCCTTTCTTCATGCCCAGCTGCTGACTTCTGAGCTCTCTTTCCCTCAGTCATTATCCTGGAGAGCAGTCAAGTTCAAGACAGATGTTCCTTCCTCAGAGTGGAAGAAGTGGCAGATCATAAACATTATAACCTAATAATTCCCCTTAACAATTGAGTGGTGGGGGATTTTGAGACATTGGTGTGTGTGCTGCACTGTTAGCTGGCACCTTTCCCCTGTTTCAAGCTGGGCACCAGGCTCAATTTCTTCCCATGGATAGCACAGCCAGACAGAAAACCAAAACTCCTGTAGCCAAAGGCCTTTTCACTCTTGCAAAATCATAAATCCTCAAAAGGAGTTTCACTGGGCATCCTGGAAGAGAATGGGAGAGGAGGGCCTTTAAGAAGCCACATGCTGAGAGCAGAGATTCAGTTCTCATGGAGGGAGAAGAGGACGAGATCGGAGGACTCCACAAGGGGCAGCAACTCGTGCTGTGTTCTATGGCAATGCTGGAAGGAGGACCGGGCTGCAGCTAGTCTGTTCAGGAAACTTAGTGCCACTGAAAAAGGGTCCCCTCTGGGCAGATGCAGGCCAAAAGGAATATGGCTTATGAGCAGGTGGTGCTGGGTCCAGAGTAGAATGAATCCACCCTATACTTAGGTACAGGGCCTGGTAAGCAGGATGCAGGCTGGCTCTAAGTCCCCTCACCCCCTCAATCTAGTCTTTTGCCAGAAAAGTGCACCACTGTGCACAGTGTCCCTGCAAAAAGGTAGCAAGACTACAAAAGGATGGCTCCTTGGTGCCTCTAGAGAGGAGAGACCCTAGGTGTTGGCAGCCCCAGCCTCAGCAAAAATCCCAATTCCCCCACTTGCTATGGAACAGAGGGCTGGGAAACTTCAAGGAAGCACTGATTTTGAAGTTTAACTCTGATATATCAGCAAGGACCATGATGGCCCAGGAATAGAAATAGTTCCCATTGGCAAGTCTAAGATGTTGCTACCAATCAGCAAGGCGGAACTTATGAGGAAGATAAGATGAACTGTATGTTGTCAGATGAGTACTAGTTTTTATCGGGGTGATCACTTAGTAAGTTATATAAATGTCTAATCACTGGATTGTACCCCTGAAACTAATATAATATTGTATGTCAACTGTAATTGAAAAAAAAAAAAAAACAAGAAATTTTTCTTGTTTTAAAAATTCTCTTAAAATAGTCTTAAACCTCTAGAAAGAAAGAAAGAAAAAAAGAAAGAAAGAAAGAAAGAAAGAAAGAGAAAAAGAAAAAGAAAGAAAGAAAGAAAGAAAGAAAGAAGAAATGGGTGCTATATTTTCTTTATGCATCTGAGGTTAGTGTGAGCAATTTTGTGAACTTTCTATACTTTTATAAAATTTAATTTAATTTATTCTTTTTTCCCATTTTAAATATATTTTTATTGTTGACCAGTGGCCCAGTGCACAAAATTCATGCACAGGGGGTCGGGGAGGTTCTTCAGCCCAACCTGCACTCTCTCACAATCTGGGACCCCTTGGGGGATGTCCGACTGCCAATTTAAACTGGCAGTCAGACATTCCTCTTGCAATCCTGGACCGGTGGCTCCTAACCACTCACCTGCCTGCCTGATCACCCTAACCCCTCTGTCTGCCTGCCTTATCACCCCTAACCACTCTCCTGCCTGCCTGATCACCCCTAACTACCTCTGCCTCGGCCCCCGCTGCCACAGCTTTGTCCAGAATGACATCCAGAAGGTAGTTGGCTGTCCAGTCCAATTAGCATATTATGCTTTTATTATAGACTAGGGGCCCAGTGCACCAAATTCGTGCACGGGGGGGGGTGCCCCTTAGCCCAGCCTGTCCCCTCTCACATACTGGGAGCCCTCAGGGGATGTCCTAGTGATGGCTTAGGCCCGCTCCCTGCTCCCCTTGGGGAGCAGGCCTAAACTGCAGTCTGGCCTCCCTTTGTGGGAGGTGACCGGGCTGATCAGGGGAAGGCACCAGCCCCATCACCCTGCTGCTGCAGCCACTGCCGGTCACTGCAGCCACCAAGGTTTTTTCATCAACACGGACTCCAGTCCCTGCACCATGAAAAAATGACAACTTTCTTTAGGCATTTTCAAGATGTGTCTTTCATATAATAATTTCTTTCTTATATTTTTTTATCATCACCTGAGGATATGTTTCTGTTGATTTTTAGAGAATGTGGAAGAGAAAGGGAAAGACAGAGAGAAACATCAAAGTGAGAGGAACACTTTGATTGGTTGCCTCCTGCATGAGCCCTGACCTGGGCCCCAGCCAGGGAGGAGCCTGCAACCTAGGTACATGCCCTTGGTCAGAATTGAACTCAGACCCTGCCATCGGCAGGCCAAGGCATTATCCACTGAGTCAAACCGGCTAGGGCAGGATATGACATTTTTTAGCCCTCCAGCAGCGGACCTTCATTTTTTTGCCAGGAGTGTGGTAAAAAAAACCCTAGATCACTTTTTGGATTCTTATTACCCAAGTTACTAAGAATATTACCAGTGGCATACAGGGAGCTTAACCAATGAGCGGTCAGAAAAGGTGTTTCCTCTGTAGTTCACAGCAATCGCCCGCCTGCCCCCCCCCCCACGCCCCCGCCCCAGGCCTGATGCCTCTGGCCTAGGTGTCAGGCCTGGGCAGGGGACCCTCATCTCCCCCCGATCACCAGCTCTGCCCTCGCCCAGCCTGACGCCTCGGCCAGAGGCGTCGACCCCCATCATCCTCCAATCGCCAGATCGACCCCTTACCTAGGCCTGACGCCTCCACCAGAGGTGTCCCTCCCATCACCGGCTCCGCCCCCTGCCCAGGACTGACGCCTCTGGCCGAGGCATCAGGCCTGGGCAGGGGACCCCTATCTTCCCCCGATCACCGGCTCTGCCTCCCACACAGGCCTGATGCCTCTGGCCCAGGTGTCAGGCCTGGGCAGGGAATCCCCATCTCCCTCTGATCGCCGGCTCGGCCCCCCCGCCCAGGTGTGACGCCTCTCGCTGAGGCATCAGGCCTGGGCAGGAGACCCCCATCTCCCTTCAATCGCCAGATCGGCCCCCCACCCAGGCCTGACGCCTCTGGCCCAGGCTTCAGGCCTGGGCAGGGGACCTCCATATCCCCCCAGTCACTGGCTCCACCCCCCACCCAGGCCTGATGCCTCTGGCCCAGGCATCAGGCCTGGGCAGGGGACCCTCAGACCCCTCCGATTTCCGGCTCCACCCCCCGCCCAGGCCTGACGCCTCTGCCAGAGGCATCGACCTCCATCACCCTCCGATCACTGGATTGGCACCTTGCCCAGGCCTGATGCCTCCACCAGAGGTGTCAGGCCTGGGCAGGGGACCCCCATCCCGCCCCAATCACCAGCTTCTGGGCAGCTTCTGGGGCTTCTGGGGCCAGCCTGTGGCCCGGAATGGCGCCTCATGCTGGCGGCTGCGCTGTCCAGCCCTGCCTGCAGTATGCAAATTAGCCGACATCTTTGTTAGTGGTTAATTTGCATATCACACAGATTAGCCAATGGGAGGCGTAGCAAAGGTACAGTCAATTACCATGTTTGTCTATTATTAGATAGGATAGTATTACAGATATCACCCATTTGCCCCCCCCCCCCCCCCAGCCCCTACTCACCCCTCTAGATCTTCACTACCTATTGCCTGTGTCCATGGGCTATGAATATAAGTTCTTTGGTTTATCTCTTCTGTCCCCCCAACCCCACCTCGAGGTATGTCAGTCTGTTCCATGCCTCCATGCTTTGGGTCTTATTTTGTTGGTCAACTCATTTTGTTCATTAGATTCCACAAATAAGTGAGATCATGTGATATTTGTCTTTCTCAGTTTGGCTTATTTCACTTAGCATAATATTTTCCAGGTCCATCCATGCTATCCCAAAGGGTAAGAGATCCCTCTTTTTAACAGCTGCATAATATTCCATGGTGTAAATGTTCCACAGCTTTTTTATCCATTCATTTACTGATAGGCACTTGAGCTGTTTCCAAATCTTAGATATTGTAAATAACGCTGCTATGAATTTAGGGCTGCATATATTCTTTCTGATTGGTTTTTGGGGGGTTATAGAATATATTCCCAGAAGTGGGATCCCTGGGTCAAATGACAGTTCCATTTTTAATTTTTTAAGGAAACTCCATACTGTTTTCCATAGTGGCTGCACAAATCTGCATTCTCACCAGTAGTGTACTAGGGTTCCCTGTGCTCCACATTCTCGCCAGCACTTATTGTTGTTGATTTTTTTTTTTTTTTTTGGATGATAGCCATTTTGACAGGCGTGAGGTGATATCTCATTGTTATTTTAATTTGCATTTCCTGATGATTAGTGACTTTGAGCATATTTCATGTGTTTCATGGCCATTTGTTTGCTCTCTTTGGAGAAATATCTATTCAGGTCTTCTGCCCATTTTTCAATTAGATTGTTTGTTTTCCTTTTGTTGAATTGTATGAGTACTTTATACATTTTGGATATTATCCCCTTATCAGATGTATCATTGGCAAATATGTTCTCCCATTCAGTGGGTTCTCTTTTTAACTTGATGGTGGGGTTTGTTTGTTTTTTTGTCTTTTTGCTCTATGAGATGTATCCATAAACATATTGCTATGTGAGATGTCTGAATTTACTATACTTTTATAATTTTAGTTCATTACCATAAGCTAAAGTAGAACAAACAAAATAAGGAACCACCCTATTCACAAAGTCTATTTTAGTTCAAATGTTTTTCTGAGTATATAACACAGCCTCTCTTAGAAATGTTCATAAATACTGGAAGTTAAAGGAATTTGGGTGACCACTTACTTCCATCTATGAAAATTTTCATAGGGTTCCCATTTAATGAAACTTTACAGTAAGTGAGTTTTAGTTTCAATTTGGTTGTTAACATGAAGGAAAAAGAAAAGCTCACGTCAAAGTAGTACAACCTGAAAATTAAACATCAAGGAAAAAAGCTATTGCTTAAGGGGCAGCCTTTACTGTCAATCAGAATTTTGCTCTTACGTGTAAAACCAGAGGAAAAAGTAGCTCTCTATGACCTGCCAAGGGAACTACCTTTGTTCTGCCAAATGCTCCAGGTGCTTCTCTTACAGAGACACTGTGTATCGTGCTTGCACCTGTTTATTTCCAAGCCTATCACTCAATCAGGCAGGGAAACAGGTACTTGGTTGACCCACTGACTATAGTTTAAAATTACTTCATCTTTTTTTAAAAATATATTTTATTGCTTTTTTACAGAGAGGAAGGGAGGGGGATAGAGAGTTAGGAACATTGATGAGAGAGAAACATCGATCAGCTGCTTCCTGCACACCTCCTACTGGGGATGTGCCTGCAACCAAGGTACATGCCTTTGACCGGAATTGAACCTGGGACCCTTGAGTCCGCAGGCTGACGCTCTATCCACTGAGCCAAACCAGTTAGGGCTACTTCATCTTTTTTAAAATTTCAACCCAAGCAGGAAAAGTAGGTCCATGTACTTACTTTCCTCTTTATAACCTCAAAATTGAAACTTCTGTTAAATCAGTTTAAAACCCATTAATGGCCTTTGTGGCTAAGTGGCCCAAGAAATCAGGAAGAAACTATGATCTGAGTTTGTCAATCAAAGCATTAAATATGTATGAATTGTTTCTATATAAATTTTTGTACTGTCATACAAAATAATTCATTATGAAGGCTATTTGTCTTGAAGAAGATATCTTATTTCAGTTACATCCTTTTCAAGATATCACTGCTAAACATTTTTTAATTCAATTGGGGAAGAATTGACATCTTAATGAGTTTTCTAGTTCAAGAATATGGTATCTTTCATTTTTATTGTCTTCTAAAATTTCTTTAAACAACTTTTTGTAGTTTTCAATGTACAGATTTGCATATATTATGTTAAATTTATCCATAAATATTGACTTTATTGTTTATTACATACTGGACCCAGTGTTAAGCACCCAGATACAAAGTTATACTATGGTGTCTTGTGAAGGCTACATTCTCTCTGAAGGCAGAGGGAAAATTAGGTGTATTTTGCAATAGATAAAGGTTTATGGAGGCAATGGGGGTGCAAATGAAAGGGAGGACTGTAGAAAGATTTGAGTAGAATAAACAGAATTTGTTGTCAAACTGGATGTGTTGACAAATGAAAATTCAGAAATAGCTCCCTGGTTTCCAGTTTGGCGATCAAGTGATACCAGTGGATGAGATTAGAAATGTCAGAGTGAGAGAAATACAGCCAGCTCCACATTACTTCAGAAGGAGGTCTAAAAGAACTACTTGTGTATAGAAAAGTACAGTCAGAGATGGCCACATTCAAGTCCATTTTCAGAGCCTCAGTGGGTATTTTTTCCCAAATGAAAATGTTTAAACCTGCTTCTGAACCTGCTAAACATAAACACTAGCTGGTGGAAAATACATTAAGTGGGGAGAAAGCCTCTTTCATGGAGATGACTTTAGCCTTGGATTAATATTTACAGCATAGGTCAGCCCACTGTCTGGGCTGATGCTTTGGAATCCATTTTAATTATTAAAGTGTGGTTATGAGTGAAAAGAGGCCCCACAGCAAACACACTGAATAGAGAGCCAGGGGGCATGGGCTCCACCTCAAGCTCTTGCATCTGCAGCATTTGAGGGAGAAAAGTCATGTCACCTCTCTTCATTATCTACAAAATTAGGATCCACACTCACTGCCAACTCTAAACGTCTATAATTTCCCTTCCCATTTCTGGACATTGAAACAGATTAAATGAGGGGAAACTGGCTGAAATGAATGCTAGAGAAACTGAAATTGTTCAACCTCTATTTGTCAATGAGAATTTATTTCGTATCTTATGTATAAAATGTGTCTGACGTTCTGAAAAGATAAACAGTTGAACAAGACAACAGCCCAAGACCTCATTTTAATTTAGTATAAAGACACCTACAATTCAGAATTTTGAAAGATTTGAATATTTATTTAGCACAATATCATTCATCTTCCTAGTTATGAATTGCAAAAACAAACAAAACAATGGCAAGTGGGCCACCATGTTCATAGAATTAATTATATACACATTTTTAAATACTGTTAACTGTTAAGTGGATTTCCACTAGGATGTGAAATAAATGTATAGTGGAGGGTTTGAAGTTAAAATTGCCTTTCAATAAGAATCAATACTGATGGTGTCCTAAAATAAACTAATCCTGATCCTGATCAAAAGCCTTCAGCTCTTTCTTAGCAAAGGGAAACCAGTTTAAAAGATTAAGGAAGTGATAAAGAGCTGTTTGTATATTCATTATATTCACAGCGAGGGAAATTTTGTCCTGTCAATATCAATATGTCTAATATAAAATCATCAGTTCCATACCTGATAGCTCTTTTTTTTTAGTAAGAACTATGTTAAAGTCATAAGTAAAACTTAAGATGTTTGTTTGTACTATAAACTGACACCCATACATTAGAAGATTAGATTGACCTCCATTGAGATAAATGCAACACAGAGCTGTGCCCAAAGATCTTAATTTTGTCTAGAACACTAGCAGCCATTATACAGGAGTGCCTTCAATATGTCCCTGGCATTTCACCTACACTCTAATCCTTCCAAGAAACTCACAAAGTAGATGTATTACCCACGAGAGACTAGAGACCCAGAGAATTTATGTGACTGGGCCACAGCCACACAGCCAGCTATAAATGATGATGTTGCCATATGGACCCAAGTCTATCTGGCCTCCAAGCCAGCTCTCCCCATTTAACTAAGTGCCTCTGCCCTTACTTTTTTACTACTTTGGGGGCTTTTTCTTGAACTTCTCTCTCTGACAACAGTTAAATCATTTATTCAAAGATCCCAGACAACCTCAGCACTCTAAGGTAAGCTGTCAGATCTCACTGGGTTCACATCATCTACCACTTCTTTGTTTATTCCTTCTTCCTCTAACCTCTTTCCTTTCCGAAGCTGAGAGTAGATAAAACAACCTATTTCAATCATAGAAAAAAATGTTATTCATCATTTGAAAAGATTAGGTTATTCCTAGATAGTGTTGGACAATACACTAAGGTTATAAAAATAGTAGAATGCTAACTATTATAACAAAATCAATAAGCCCAGTCTTCCTGAGTAGTTAAGTCAAATCCTTGCTGGTTCTCTAATCTCTCTCGTTAGTAATCTATTTTAAAATGCTCTTCCAGTTAATCCTAGGTATTCATAGGGATAATCCCCAAGGCAGGATAATCCTTACATGTTCCCTGTATCAGTCTGACTCCTTATTCTATCACAATCGCCAAAGCTTAAAATCACCCCCAAGCCAACCTGCTCATCATCGCTTTTATCCAGGCTGGGATTTCCTTCCATTCCTGAAACACCAGCTTGCCTGCTTTGCATTCACTTGAGGTTTAGCATAAGGAACGTGTTATAAATCTTTTCTCTAAACTCTCTTCCATATTAAATGTTTGCTTCCTTGAAGAAATGCAGACTCAGTCCTGAATTTTTCACTATACTGAGAATCTCCATTGTTTTAAGATTGTACATTGCCCTCAGACATTCAACCTTTAGGGAAAATAAAACCTCTCTATATCCTATTACCAGAATGTGTCCACTCTTCCCTTATGACAAGAAGGGCTTGTGCGAATTCCTCTACAAAACAATTCATCTCAAAGGCTGCAGTTAAAATCATGTGCATTCACCCCTATGGCGCTCTCTCTCTCTCTCTCTCTCTCCTCCCTCCAACCCCCCCATTCCTTCCTCCCTCATCCCTTTCTCTCTCAATTATACACAATGGGATTTCATTCTCTTACCACAGTTTAATCTTAGTTCTCTCATCCTCTCTTTCCTGCCGGAACAGATCAATACAACCAAGCTCAAATGTTGTTTTTCCTCATCTTCATCCACATTGTCCTTTGATATCAGAGTAACTTCTCACTTTCACCTCACAACTGCATTGTTCTTAATAAAAAATTTGACTTTTTAAAAAGACTAGCCCAATTAAGTGAAAAAATATTTTATCTCTATTAGTTATTCATTTTCATTCATCTGTATTTAATATACTTTTAATATTTTGCATCAGAGAAAAGTAAAAAAGAGAGAACAATAACCATCCAAGTATTTACACATGTGATCTGCACTCCAAAATTTCACAACACAAATGACTTTATGTGTAAATAAGATTTCACCCTCCAAAATAAGGTGTTTATTTTGGAGCATACAAGGAAATAATGTTGACCTCATGTGGTAATCACAAAACATACATATGTCTAATCATAGAAAAATAGCAAGTCATTTGTTCCAGACCTTTAAAAATATTTTAATCATGCAAAATCAACATAACGTACTCTAATATAATGCTAAAATATTAACTAAGATGAAGTTAGGCCTTTATTTGTTTTACAGGATTTGTGTTTGGCAATAGTTATTAGTAATTACTCTAAAATATATTAGTTCAGAAACAATATTTCAAAACACAGCTGGAAGCAATAGAAACTATTGCTCTGATACATTTTTTTGTCATGACACTGCCATAGAGTTACAGAATTATAAAAGAAGTGTTTCACAGTATTATACAGATCCAGAAACTGGTTACATCTCCTGCCACATACACAGGGTATTGGTACTAACAGACACGTGCAGCATTCTGTAATTCATACCGCAGCAGCACACCGAGAACAGAGAAGGCCTGGCGGCTGCTGGAAAATCAGAACCTACGTGGGAAGCAAGTAACATCTTTTTAAGAATCATACCCATTTTCCTGAAATACTTCAAATACAAAGGACACAGTAGTTTCCAAATTAAAATAGTGACTAGACCCAATTGGCCAACTATCTTCTCAGGTAACACTGAAGAGCCAGTATCTTCCTTAGGAAACAGATAAATGCCCTTTTTGTAAAAAGGAAAATAAATATGGCTGTCAAAGTAGCCAGCACTTGGTCTCATTTGTTTCTCTGAATTGTAATGCCACATGATTAGTATGCTGTCAACTCTTGATGGTACAGGAGATAGTTACTTCATTAATCAACAACTTATCCCTAAATCTTCTTATCTGCAGCCAGTCCCTCAATTTAGTTTTTTTTGTTGTAAAACCACCAACTATCAATTCACACCAGCAAAGGAATTAAACTTGGTATGTGATCATTTGATTAATTCTATCAGGCTCCTGTGGAGTAGGTGGAATTCACGGTCCAAATGAGAGTATTAATGGGATTCTGTTTCCACACCAATCCATCATCTATCTCCTCAGCACAAACAGAGCTGATTCTGAAAGCATGTCCCCACCATAAAGCTCTTGTAGATCATTCCTCATCAGCTTCCAATCATCCCGGTGCTTGCATGAACCTATAGTTAGTTATATATTTTTGCAGTGAGTTTCTTTGTTAGTTATATATTTTTGCAGTGAGTTTCTTTTGTTTCTAATCCTTTGTTTCAGTTTGTGTTTTTCTTTTCTTCACATGAAACTAAATCCCTCAGCATTGGGAAAAATGCACATTCCACCAATGAGTGCTGCACTAGAACATTTCTTAGGACCAAAATGTATTACTTAACCACTCCAGTAATGCAAACTGTTCCACAGACTCCATTATAATTTAAAAATAAAAATATGATAAACTATGTAGCTTATACTTTCATAAGGTTTCTGATTTTTTTTTAAAAAAGGTCTTTTGGGGCAGCAAGTGATCATTTATGCCTTTTCCCTTTCACTTCATTTTTAAAATACATGGAATAATTTTATGAAAAGACATAAACATATGTATATATGGAATACATATATGAAAGAACATATATATATGAAAGAACAATCAAAATAATTTCTAATTGAAAAACTGGGGAAATGCCTATGTGGAATTGGTATTACAATATGTTTCCTAAGATAGGTATAAGGATACAGCTATAATTTATATAGCACGTGTCCAATTGCTCACAATTTTCTGAACTATAAAACGGTGGCAAATGAATAACAGATATTTTATGAAAATGTATGCTTATTATAGTGGTGTATGGAGTCCGCAGTGGCCCACCGTCCTCAGAAGTCAGAGGTCATGAGGCCCCACAGCCTCACTGTGCAGGGTTGGCTGTAGGACCCGTCATGCCATTGGAGAGGCTGCAGGCAGTGCCGGCTCCACTTCACCAAGATGCCCACTCAGGTTCTCAGTCACCTCTCCTCTGAACTCTACTTCCGGGCAGAGTTCGGTCCATAAAACAAAGCAGTTAATTGTATCCTGTGCATAGAAACTTCAGTTCGGGAAGACAAACTTATTAAGTTCTTTCCCACAAATAACTAAAACAGTAAGTTTTTCAACAGATCAGGAAAACAGGAGATGACGAAGAACATTCTCTCTAATCTAAGAAAAAGGCAGGAACAATGCCTTGTAAACGTTTCTAATAAGACTATGGCATAAAAGTTTTAAAAATTAATTTCAGGTTCCTCCAAACCACCTACTGGAAGTAAATTTTAAATAATTTCTCTAATAGAATTCAATGATCTGCATCCATCTGCATCTAAAAACAGGAAGTAAAACACAGAAATTACTTGTAGGAACTGAGAGATATTTAAAATGAAAAGTATAGTATGTAACAAAATTAAGCAAAACCATAAATAAATGAAATAATATAGTTAAGCCATTTTACTATAAACACTTTTTGTCAAATATAACATGTTGCTGAACATTGTGGCGAGTACAGTGCCTTGTGAACTGATGCTACTTTACAAATGAAAAAGCACCAAAGTAAATTCATTAAAATAATTGATATTCGTGGAAAGTTCCTTATGGCAAGATTTTCCAATGGAGTAAAAATTTAAATTTGTGAATGAAAACCATTTGCGTTAGTTTAAGGCACATCTGGGCATCTCCAGACATTCACCTGTATAACTATATTGATTTCAGTAATAAGAGGTTTCTAAAAACAATCTGTCCCTGAACACAATCTGCTGGGTAGGCTGGAAAACTGGAACAGGGAAGGAAGCAGGGTAGTACTTGCTGTCACCCTAGAGATTACCCACACACATCTGTTCCTGTAATAAACACTACAGAATTCCAAGTTGGAAGAAGTCAATATATGTTCACTCCTAACTTTCTCGATCATACATTATCCCAGGCCATCATTCTCTACAACTACACCTACACTTGAAATGATTCTAGCATGTCTAACTCCTGCATGCCGGCATTTAACACATACACCCCAAAAGAGAAAGGGGGATTTTCTAAGTGGGAAACAAAGAAATCTTCAAAACTATTCCTCTAACAAAAGAGCCCCATTTACCCCCAACAGACATAGAAGGCCCGCTGATGCCAACCCCAATCCAGCAGGATCAAGGATGCCCCCTTTCTCAGGTTAGAAGAGCCTCAACTCTAAAAGACCAAATATATTCTTGATTTGGTTACTCGGTAGATCGTAAACTCAGCCATAACTCTACTACAAACTTCAGAAATTTAACTTTAAACAATTAACCAAATAGTCTCTATCCACCGGTCCAACCCATTTTAACCACTTGATGTGGAAGTTTACTTATTAAAATGATTTTTTGAAGAATAACTCACATGTAACACTAGACTGTTTTTCCTTTTTCACCAGACAATGCTTTCACTCAGATTAAAGTATAAAAGCTAAAAGCAAAGTTGGTTACTGTATACCACAAAATAGGAAACATAATGACTGTGACAGGTGCTACGAACAGCATTTTCATATTTTATATTTTTAATACTAAGCAAAAAATCTTAGAACTTCTCTAATAACTCCTGAGTTGTAGGTTTTATTTTCTTCTTGAAGCTGCAAATAAGTAGTCTGAAAAACTAAATTTAAAATAAAACTATACAAAGTACTTTTTGAACTGAGATCTAGACCTGATTTAGATAAAGCAGACATAGTTTCACTTTTATTGTGATTCTTTTGAATTTCTTATGAGATCAAGCATGGAAATATATAAGGGCACAATGTTCTTAATGTTGTAAACCTTTACTGTACTGACATATGCCTTATAACTTTATCACTTTACAATATTTCAAAGTATTTTCACATATATCATATCCTTAGAGATATAAAAGCACAAAATATTAGAAATGCACTGGACTAATCAAGCAGTATAACATCGATTTGCCGTGAAATGCAAGTTAGTATTTTATCAATAGCCAATATTTAGTATCCTTACAGTCCAAGGTTCAACAATAAAGTTTATATATTTGCAAAAAATTCAATAATGTTTCTAGATATTTGGCCATGCTTCACTGCATTTTTATAATAGCTTCTCAGTAAATTTCTGTAAGCAGATGGTACTTTTTAAAGATACAAAACATCAGTCAAACCCAAAGGGTTGTTTCATATGTAAGACACACATAAATACATATCTATAGATCTTTTTTTAAAAATTATCAAATGTAAAAGTATTATTCTTAATAGGAAAAAGTCTAGACACTCATAATTCTTATCTAAAGTAAATAATATCCTCTCCATTATTCTCCACCGAATAACTCTTTCATAAATTACTCACAGATTAAATGTAGGAATCATACTGTTACATGTGAATATGCATTTAAAATAAAACATGGTGGGAAAGGGCCACTGTTTTCAATGGAAGCTAGGCAGTTTTTCCTTTGAGACAAGATGTTCTTAAATTAAATGGCACATTCTAAATAAACCCCTAATTAGGAATAATATTCTGAAAGTTAAATTATTGAATAAAATATTTTTACATCTAAGGGTTCTGACATACTACATACAGTTTCTAAGTAATTTAGATGATACCCATTTATTTTAGTATCTGTCCACTTTTTACTATCTTAATATCTGGTCACAAGTTCTTAACATTATGCACCTAGAAAACAGTCTGACGACTTTATTATGTATGTCAAATTGATAAGATATTTTGAATTCAATTAATTGTATTCCTATAATTCAGCCCAACATGACAAGCTATTCTCAACTGCTAACCCTACAAAACTGATTACTGAACTCTATGGAGACATTGCTTCAACAAGCACCATCTTCAAGGGTTCATGTAAAAAAGAAATTGAAATGTAAATGCAGAATTGTTTCCCCAAATCCTAAAAATCACTTCTCAAAATCACAAGGAAGCAAAAATTGGCATATTTTGGAAACCAAAAATCATAAATGTTCTATATTTATTAGAATATGGTATACAAAACGAGTGTTACTAACATTCATATAAACAAAGTCAAGATTGAGCAATGTGATGTTTCATGTAAACTTCAAAGCAATAAAATCATATTTGTAAAGGCATACTGCTGGTGTGTTTATTTTCCAGAAATGCTCCACTTAAAATCCTCTGATCAATAAATGGAACAGATGATATATGATGTGATTAAAAATGTGACATAGTAAACATTCTCTGGGGGTTAAAGTGAATAGAACTTTTCTTAAAAGCTGAAGAGACACACAAAAGCCAGTTCCTTTCTAAATAAAATGAAAAATTTTTTCTATTCATTGCTTTCACTATATATGTATGCATATTTTGACGTTCTCACCGTTTATGATTTTTCCTGATGTGTAATAATAATGTTAAAATATTACAAGAAATAGCATTTGCTCTTAACCAATATTAACACATTAAGTGTTTACTAAAACTGAGTATATGGAATTTCAAATCGGTTCTCAATTTCAAGGTTTGACAACTTAGAGATGCATCAAATTGTAATTCTTTTTAAAAAGATGCACGCCCGACCGGAGTGACTCAGTTGGTTGAGCATCTCCTGTGCACCTAAAGGTTGTCGGTTCAATTCTTTGTCAGGGCACATACCTAGGGTTGTGAGTTCAATCTCCAGATATTTTTCTCTCACATTGATGGCTCGCTCTCTCTCTCTCTCTCTCTCTCCCCTCCCCCCCCCCAACTTGGATGAGGATTTAAATAAATAAATAATTTAAAAATACACTATAAGCAATATTGTCAATTTCATAATCCTCATAACACTGAGATATTCATGGTTTTAGGGACCATTGCCTTGTTGCCATGCCTTTTAAAAATAATTTCCTTTCTTAGTTTTAAATTCCTTACTCATTTACATTCAGAAACAAAGCACCAAATTTATAGGGAACAGCCACAGAAGGCAAAATTCTTTTCTTGGACTTTTGCATCAAAAAAAATGTTTAAGCACTTAATACAGAAAAACATTTTTATTATTTCAAGCAAAGGAAAGTCTTGAAATCATACAGTTGTAAGTCCTGCTCTGTCCCATTTAAGTTTCAATACAGGAGTTCATCCAAATGTACACCAGAAACGCAGCTGCTGGCTGACAAGATAGTGGGTGAGGGTGAGTGCAGAGAGGGGAGAGGAAAAGACAGCAAGACTGATAAATGAGTGGTGGGGTGTGGGGGGGTTACAGCTCCCCAAGAGCATCCATTTCATCTAAAATAAATATGCTGAGGTATTGTAATGAAAACAATCCAAATTACTTTCTGATTAAAAATCCAAATTACTCCTAGATTCTTCCAGCTTAAAAAAACAAAGGAATCCATAAAACAGGCAAAGGTGTGGCAACATAATGAAATTATCCTCTTGGTTTTCTTCAAGTAGACTGTAACCTCTCAAAATAATTTATTTGACATCCCAAGTACTGCACCAGTACTTCCAGATACATGAAAATAATTATAAAATAATTATTGTACACAGAATTTGTAAACTCACATCCTAAAAGTGTTACTGAATACATTCATTTACTGGGTCTTGTCTTAAACATCTGATTAAACTTAATATCATCCAGAATAAAAAAACAAACAAAATGCTTACAACATAAATCATAAACGGATGGCCAAAATTTGAACTGTGACCTCTGTTCTTTCGGATACACTGTACAGCAGTTTCCGCCTCCTCTCCCTAAACTGGTTTGTGGGTTTCTGATAATTCACTGAAACAGTACCTCATCCTGGGAACCTGTATTTCCAGAACTTCCACAGTCTTTGTTATGATTTTCACCTTCATCATCTTTTTCGGGAGGAGATGCACTCTCAGTTTTCTCTGTGGGGTCACTCGTTGTTTCTTCTGGTGGAGAATTTGAATTTTCAGCATTCCCATCCTCTGCATCCCCTGGCCTGGCGGCCGCGCTGCTGGGCTCTGCGCAGGGCCTGTCTGTCACTGCCCCAGGCTCTTCAGGCGCCGCTTTTTTTTCTTCAGCTGTTTTGCTATTTAAGGGAGCAGCCGAGGAGGAAGTTTTGGAGTCCTTAGATTTTTTGAGCATAGAAGTTTGACTGTTAGGGCTGGGGACGGGAGGGGCAGGCATTTTCTGGGCTTTGCTTCCTTCTGCGTCTTCTTTGCGAGGCGGTCCCCAGATAAAATTCTCTGAAGGCGTGTAATGTTTCTGGGCGAAACGCAGGAGCTTCCTCCTTTCTCTTCTGTCTCTAATGGTATAAACAAAATACTCCAGCGCGCTCTGTTTAATATTGGGAATAGTATTTTCCACAAGAGCTTCGTGAAGAATAAATTTTACAAGAGGAGATTTAAAACTTTCATATCCAAGCTCACCAAGGCTTTTAAGAATGCGGGTGATTCTTAAATAGTTGTGCTGGGACCTAAAAGAGAGGATTGAATAAAATGAGGGGGTGAGGAAATCAGGTGGAGGAAAGCAGGGAAATAAAAACTACTGGGAAATTGTTTTTTTTTTATGGAAATAAGCCTTGTAATGACTTGTAGAGACAAGATTAAGAAAAACAAATTAGAAGGTATGAAATCCTTATACCTCAATGCAATGTCAATCATGTGAAACTCAAACATATAATATATATTCTCCTTATTTCTTAAGTTCTTCAAATTTGAAAAATTTAGATTAAAATTTATTTCCACTGATGTTGTTGTTTCTTAAATACACTGAGGACAAACGATCTACAAGAGTATTTATTTGCAACAGTAATGTACTGTACCTGTCACAGGTAACCAGTGCTGAACCTAAACACAATATTAGCTATTAACTGAGCAGTATGATTTGCAGTATCAACTGTTCAGCAAAATCTACCATATCAGCCAACTCATAAGGAAAGATGCAAAAAAGCACTCTATCCTGATAGAATAATTCTAACAAAAGATGCAACACTGACTAATTTAGCAGAACACTTACAGCTACAAGAAATGACGATGGCTCACTAAGGCTCGTATCCTCATTTGCTGGACTTCATTTGCAACAATTTAATCAGTTGATAAATATGTAAGCCATGTAGAACTCAATAAATAATAGGTACTATTTAATATTATTATTGTTATTATTTAAATATCTGGTATTAAGGACTACCATATTTGTACCTACCCCAACTTAGTAACTCAATTCTCATCCATGCTTGGCCTCTCTCTCCTCCTCTTTCCCTATCAAAGAATTTTAAATTTTCCTTCCAATGACATTGATTTCAAAGATGGCCTTTCTCCCAGATTGCACTATCATCTTTCTCCTGTCCCCCTACTAAGGCCATTATCAGATGAGAGCTTCCCAATTCTATTTTGTCACAATTCATAATCTTCCTCCCCGACTTCACTCAGCCCAATAGTTGCTTTATTACACATGCCTGGCTGCATCCAAAAGGAATCTTCAGCTACATATATTAATTATGTATTGTCATCAACAGCCCAGATATTTGTTTACACAATATTGCAACACAACCATCCCATCACTTACTTCTAACTTTCTAAAACCTACTTTATACCTCAGAAACTACTTGTTACAAGCATTGCATATACCTGTCCTGGCTTCCGAACATGCTTCGAGGATTTCACTTAGGAATAACTAGCAAACTATTTGGGAAGAATGAGAAGGATGTTAATGAATTATTTGAGGGAAGCCAGGGAGTGGTTCCATGGTTTCATAGTTTAATAAGAGAGTTTATTTGGACAAAACAAAAGTCTTAAGGATTTGAGCTAACCAAACACTGGAAAAGATAAGTCCAGCAGTTTTTATGGTCACCATCCTTCCAGTTGTTTACCAAAAAAGTATTATCTTAACATCCAACTCTTTGAAGGCAAAAGGTAAATCATGTTTCAGCCTTATGAATCTGTACTTTTTAATAGGAAGTAAGGGTATTTGGGAGCAATATAAATTTGGGTGAAGTTAGGCCAATTTGCCATTAGTGGCACAACTGAGTTGTTAGGTTAATATAGATTCTGTATAATCTAAAAACTTAGTGACAAAACTCTTGGGCAACATCTACGTCATATGTCTACAGTAAAGAGAAGTATGGGAAAGTGAAAGAATATTTTTTTAAATCCTAATGAATTATATGACACAACAAAATTTACTATATTTGCCAACAGCTCAATCTCATCTATCCGGTCCAAGATGAATGGCCAAAATAAATTTTATGTATACATTTATATCTACACACTCTCCAATTAAAAATATTTATGTAACAGTAGAAAAGGACAAAAACTTAGGTTGAAGAGAATAAAGATCAGGATGACGGAATAAAATTATACAAGAAAGAAATTAGGTGTTTCAATATGATTTGAAATAAATATGACAAATAAACACAAAATGGAAGAAAGAAAAGTAGCTACAATCCTCCTAATCCTATGTGTAATCTTTGGGGTAATACAGCTGATAAACAAGAGAGGCTGGGCTTCTAGACAGAGGTAAGGACTTCTTCAAGAAGACCAAGCAAGTGAAGAGAGAATACACAAAAGGCAAGGACGAGGAAACAGAAAATAGAAGTTAGAGGAGATTCCAGAATCTAAAATATGACTCAGTCATCTAAGGTGATTACAAATAAAATTGGAAATACATCTTAGTGATTGGTTTATATATCTGTACTGTCATGTTTGAAAATATTTCACCTCTTCTAGCCATGGCCACTTGTTCACTGAACATTATTTCATTTCACTTTCATTCAATATTTTTGTCGGCTGGGCTCCTATAAATAAATATTGAATTCCTTGTCTACTCTAAAAAACTCAAGATGTCATATAGATTAAAACAAAAATAAGTTATGACATTTAAGAATAAATCAGAAAAGAAACCAACTGAAGAAAAAAAAAATGAAATAGAAGTCTTCCTAGAGTCCCCTGTAATTTGTTCAAATCTAGTCAATATAAATTTTTAGCAACTAAACCTCAAAGGAAAGTTGTTTTCTGGAAGATTTTAAGGCAATTCACCCACAGCTGGAAAAGCTCTATGCAATCGCCAGGGGAAGGAAAAAGAGACAATGGGTGGTGGAAAGTAACGAAGCTGCATGGGGGGGGCCAGAGGGGGAGCACATGGCAGCCAGGTCAGGCTCCCCTCCCCTGACTCACCCCAGGAAATCATTTAACTAAAACCTTCAGAAGGGCTCTGTTTCCAGCTATCAATTAGAGGTCTGACAATATAACTCCAGGAGGATTTAAGCTGACAAACATATGTTGTTCATCATTTATTCATTCAACAAACATTTGCTAAACAAGATTGCTATTCCAACCAAAAACAAATTGGAGGCAGAGATTCTCTAAAATGATAAACATGAGTACATGAAAGATGAGATACGACCCATCCTCTCCAAAGATTTACTTCTGCAATCCTTCATGTCAATAGGCTAGTTGCATACAGCTTTCTTTGACAATATGACATAAGAGCTTAGAAACTCTGTCTAGAGATAGCTACCAGCATTGCTTAGGCAGACTTACATACTTATGCTTTAAGTGCCTAAGTCAAATTTAACTTCAGTTATGAGTGAATGGGTCTTCTAATCAGGATCATAAAGCTTTATGCCCTTTTCTTCAGTATTTTAGCACAAGTCACCATTTTAATAGTGTTGATTATAACTGAAAAAAAGTAAGAGCCCTGGTCGGGTAGTTCAGTTGGTTACACTGTTGTCCCAATACTCCAAGGTTGTGGGTTCAATTCCCAGTCAGGGCACATACAAGAATCAACTAATGAATGTATAAATAAGTGGAACAATAAGTCGATGTCTCTCTCTCCCTCCCTCCCTCCCTCTCTTCCTCTCTAAAATAAATAAATAAAAATAAATAAAGTAAAAGAAAGGCTTAAACATTAATACTTATTTTACTAAAGTGAGATGAATGTTCTAGAAATATACAACAATTTTAGTTAACTGATGCACAAAATTCTGATTTGTTTTGGACAAAGAAAAATTTATTAGGTAGTTTTAATTATTTTTCTTCTTAGTACCTGCCAGGATCAGTTAATTATAACGTGCTAAACAAGTGCTTTCAAGCTGTTGGTTTTATAGTCCAGCACTCATAAGCCATTCTATAATTAAAAAGGAAAAATAAGGCAGTTTGCATGTAAAGAAAATATAACTTTGGGTAAAAGTATTAATGAAAGTTACAAATATCTAAGCAAAAGAATATAGCAAATCAATTCCAAATAAACTGTTAAAATGTCCTTCAAAGGGTTTGAGATTCATGAACCAAAAGTGGCCTTTTGTTTTTTACCTAAACAGAGAAGATTCTAATTTCCCTCTTTGAATTTTTTTTTTTTTTTTGTATATGAGACTATCTCAGTCTTATAAAATGATTTTTGTGTCATAGGCCTAGTTCATGGATTTAATCCAAGAAGGCGCTAAGCTTGAGGAACAAACTATGCCCCATGAAGCTCACAACCTCATAGAGGGGATTCGGAAAACTGTATACAAACAGTAGTCATAAATGACAAGAAACAAGTCATAAAAAGGGAAGGAGGCCACTGGCTGTGGGCAGTGGAGCCGTTTCAGGAATAAACAGCTCTGAAGCAAAACAGCCATATTTCTACTTGGAATTTTGTTGTTTTGTTTTGTTTTAGAATATAGAGCGGGATAAAATGCATTTCAGACCAGCTTTTGAATTCAAATTCCTGAGTCCATCTGCTCGTTGTTCCTCTGGGAATTCCCGGGTTCCACGGAGAATTCCAACCAAGGGGAGGAAAGAAACATGGTGGCCCTGATGTACAGCAGGGGCTTCACTTACTCATTCAGGTGCTGGAACCTTTCCTGCCAGTTCAAAGCCCGAGCAACATTTCCGGTTTTATCAATCAGCTTTATTCCAAAAAATTCTAACATCATTCTATAAGCCAGGATAAATCTTCTAATTGCCTCTTTTGTTTTTTTGAATTCCTAATGAAAAGAAAAAGTCAGCTGAAATGATTCAGTAGTTACCAGGTCAATAAAGTAGCAATATTACTTGGCCATCTCATATAAAATAAAATGAGCTTGCATTACCTCGATTTCATATGTAGTTAGTTCTTTAGCATAGAAGTTCAAGCCTTGTTCTCTCAAGGGGAAAAGCCTGTTTTTCAGAAAAATAATATTTGTATATTAACATTGTCCGGAAAACATACATGATTAAATAGGGCTCGGTTCATGACAGAGGAGAGGAAACTGACCATTGGATGTAAGTGTGGTTGTGCTCCAGCTTCTCATAATCTCCTTTCCACTTATTGAGAACCTCTTCAATGTAAACACCTGAACAGTAAATATTCAGAAAGTGAACCAGACACTGAAAACATTGTTGAAGGCATTTTAAAATTTAACCACTTAAGCTTTGTATTAGACGTTTTTAAATATTAATAACAGCCCACAAGGATATAGCTTTTAAAAAATGAATTCCCTATGCTATACACTGAGTTGCATAACAGGCCTAATTTTTTAAAAAGTGATACCTCAAATTGCAGAAAGTTCTATTGAACTTTCTACAGTAGAGTTGGCAAACTACGGTCTGACATCTGTTTTGTAAACAGTTTTATTGGAACACAGCCATGCACAAATGAACAACATTCATTTATGTATTTTACACCAGAACAATAGAGTTTAATAGTTGCAACAGAGACCATATGGCCCAAAAAGCTGAAAATATTTACTATCTGGCCCTGCACAGAAAATATTTACCAATCCCTGCCCTAAAGGGTCTTATAGTTCTTTAAATACTAGATAGGGTCAAATTGAGATGAATCCCAGGGAAAAAGAAAGAAAAGGCCGAAACCGGTTTGGCTCAGTGGATAGAGCGTCGGCCTGTGGACTGAAAGGTCCCAGGTTCAATTCCGGTCAAGGGCGTGTACCTGGGTTGCGGGCACATCCCCAGTGGGAGATGTGCAGGAGGCAGCTGATCGATGTTTCTCTCTCATCGATGTTTCTAACTCTCTATCTCTCTCCCTTCCTCTCTGTAAAAAATCAATAAAATATATTTAAAAAAAAAAAAAAAAAAAGAAAGAAAAGAAGGAGGAAGAGAAAGAGATGGAGAGAAGCCAGGAAAAGAAGGAATAAAAAATGAAAGGAAGCCCTGGCTGGTGTGGCTGAGTTGGTTGGAGCATTTTCCCCTACACTGAAAGGTCACAGGTTCGATTTTGGGTCAGGACAGATAGCCAGGTTTATGGGGGTGCAACTGATCAATCTTTCTCACATCGATGTTTCTCTCTCTCTCTCTCTCTCTCCCTTCTTCTCTCTCTAAAATCAATAAAAACATATTGAAAGAAAAAGGTGTTGAGCCATGGCCAGTATATGTCTAAGTGGTTAGAGTATTGGTCTGCCCTCTGGGTTGCAGGTTTGATCCCTAACCCTGGTGGAGGCACTTGCTGGAGCCAGCCAATCCATGTCTATGTCTCTCTCTCTCCCTCCCTTCCTCCCCTCCCTTCCACCTTCTCTAAAAATAAATGGAAAAAATGATTAACAAAAAAATTGAAAGATAAAAGAAAAAGGTGTTGAGTACCTACCATATGTTGGGCCCATGTTATATCTAGTATACATCATCTACCTTAATCTTTGCAAAACTCTCCCAAATCAGTTATTATCTCCATTTTACTAATGAGGAAAGTGTGTGATTTATTCAGTCACACACTAATAAAAGAATAAATGTAGAAATAGGACACAGGTCTTTCTTGTTTCAAAAAGTAAGTCCTCTTGGTCACATTCTATAGTTCCCCTATAGGAACTTATTTTAACAAAAACCTCCCGATTATCTGTCAAGTTCCTTTCAGTAGACTAATGGGCCATTTAGTCAATTTTATAGAAAAAAGAACAACGTAATATTTCTCTAAACATATCTCATTTTTGTTTCCTCCAGAAATCATCAGTTTTTAGTAGAGGGCCACTCTCAAAAGGTTTGGTAAAAAGTTGCTTTTGAATCATTCTGTTGGCTTTATCAGCGTGTTGAAACCAACTACCTCCATAGCTTCCCATTTGTTTTCCCTTCCAACTGCCCCTTCTCCTTTTTAATAGTAAAATACATTCCTGCAGGCTTATGCTTACTGTCAAGAGTGTATGTAATCACTTTTCAATTATGTGTGTATGTATGTACACATACTAGAGAGGAAAATGTGTGAGTTGAGATAATTTATATAATAAAATAGAATAACATTTAACGTGACCTTAGCTAAAATTTCTGACCCCCACCTATCTTATAAGATTTCAAAATAAATTTTTTGGTAAAGATTACAAAATATGAGTGCACTATTTATTGTTTTAAATTACTATCTCCAAAATAAATCTATTAGAAATATCAAAATAATTCAGTTAAATACTGTCATATCTCTATATTCAAAATTTTTTGTTTTGTTTTGTTTAATCCTCACTCCAGGACATGCTTAGAGAGAGGAAGGGAGAGAAAGAGAGAGAGTGTGAGAGGGAGAAACATCGATGTGAGAGAAACATCTATCAGTTGCATGTGCCCTGATGGGAACAAACCTGCAACCCAGGTATGTGTCCTGACTGGAAATGGAACCGGCAACCTTTCAAGTGCATGAGCCAATGCTCAACCAACTAAGCCACACCAGCCAGGCCTGTGTTCAATGTTATTTAAAGGTATTCCTGTAGGTAAATTTTATTAAATTCAAATCAGAGTCAAGTTAATAATTTGTCATTGCATTTCTTCAAAAAATTGTCTTACCCCAAGTCCTAAAAAAAAATACTAATAGTTTTCCCAGCCAGTGTCACCTATGAACCAGGAGGTCACAGTTCCATTCCGGTCAGGGCACATGCCCGGGTTGCAGGGAGGCATGCAGGAGGCAGCCAATCAATGATTCTCTCTCATCATTGATGTTTCTACCTTTCTCTCTCCCTCTCCCTTCCTCTCTGAAATCAATAAAAATATATTTTTTAAAAATACTAATAGCTGAATTAATATTATTTCAATTAGTAAATAAAGCAGTGTGTTTTTATAATTAGTAAATACAGCAGAGCATTTTTATCCAGATGTTTTCTTCCAAATCAGAGCAGACTTTTGAGACACCAGAAAATTAAAGTGGTTCTAGCCTTTCAACAATTCTTAGTCCTAACACCCAACTGGTGTGTTTCTTAGTGCACAGTACAGGGAATTCCTCCTCCAAACATTCCACTCAGGCTTAAGATATCCTTCCTCCAGTTAGCTCATCCAAAAAGACAAGGCCCTACCACTTGGAAGTTTTACAATCCATGACCTTCATTCCTGACTCACATTCCTGTGGTTTTGGCTCAGTTTTCACTGAGAGCAAAGGGCAAGAGCCAGGGCCATTTGGTCTCCTCACAGAGATAAGGGCTCTAAGGAGAGAAGCCAGCTTTGCTGATTTGAGCTGAATAAAATTAGGAGTCCCACCATGAATCATAGCATGGTGCCTCAGTGATATATGCATATTACCATAGTGGCTGCATCCTCTTATAACGATCAGTTTAGAAAAGACCCTATGAGGGCACCTATGGAGTTGTGAAGAAGGAGGCAAGTTTATTTGCAGAGCTGAGTGGAGACCTACTGTATGTGCAGTTCTCTTCCCAGGCAGGATATTGGAACACTGAACTAGGACTGCTATAGCTCCCTCACTCCTGAATCTGGAAGTCTACAGGAAAGATCATTCTAATATAAACATTGCTTTTCAATTATGTTCTAAATAATTTTCATGTATGGCACAGTGAAAAGAATACTGAACCCTGGAACCCAGACCCAATTCTTACAACTGAGTAACTCAACAAGTCAGTCATTCAAGAATTAAGACCTAGTGACCTTACATTTAAAATGAGGAAGCTGAATTTGAGCTCTAAGGTTCCTTAATCACCTAATTTTCTATGGTTTTAAAAATGTCCTCTCCTTCCCACTCACAATAATGGCTTCCACTACTTGTCAGATAATAGCCACTGTAAACAGGTGGTGGGAAGGTATTGCTAATCCACAGTGATTCCTCTAGAATTTGCTAAGTGGATGCTTACAACTTGAGGGTCTAGGACTTTGGGGACACATTAGACCAGCAGTGGGCAAACTACGGCCCTCGGGCCGGATCCGGCCTGTTTGAAATGAATAAAACTAAAAAAAAAAAAAAAGACCGTACCCTTTTATGTAATGATGTTTACTTTGAATTTATATTAGTTCACACAAACCCTCCATCCATGCTTTTGTTCCGGCCCTCCGGTCCAGTTTAAGAACCCATTGTGGCCCTGGAGTCAAAAAGTTTGCCCACCCCTGCATTAGACTGTCTAGCGAAGTGAACCCAGTCAATGAACACATGCATTGAGAATGTACTGACCATGGAATAAACAAAGAATAGCTAGGTACACTTATTATTTAGACTTTGCTTCTTACCAAGGTAACAGATTACTCACCATCTGGCTTAAATGGAATTTTATTCTTATAAAAGCGAAGATTGCTCAAGTCATTTTGATACCGGATATCTTTGAAGTTCTGCTAAAGGAAAAAATAAATCAATCTCCAGCATATGCACATATTTAAAAAACGCACAACGACCCTTCTTGAATGTTTGTTCACTGGCACCACAAAATAAGAAAAACAGAAGGGGAATATTTTACATTCATTTTAGAAAAAAAAAAATTTCTGTATCTTACTGGGTACTGGTGTCTGTATTTGTACAAATCCCTCGCAGCGTAAAAACTTCTCTTTGGTTTAGCAGTTGCTTCAGTGGAATCAGCAACCTAAAATAAAAAGTGAAATTCCATTCACATGTTGAAACAAGATAATTTCATTGAGAAATTTCCAGAACAAACTTAAAACAATGACCATCCATAAAGAAAGCCTAAACAGTGTCAAGCTGTCTAGATTACTGAAAACATTATAAAAGTCCTTTTAATAATACTTATAACATTTGCTGGCATTCTGTCTTCCTGATTTGAACGTAATAACATTTATCCTAAGGTGTTTTACTAAATTAAAAACTTTATTATTTACTAAAAGTATACAGAGGCTAAATGTTATGGATAAATATCCATCAAAATAGAATTCAAAATGAATTTAAGACATATACCAGTACATTACCATAGGTTATACAACTGATTCTATGACAAAACTTATTTTAGAATACTTTACATAATACTGAAAAAAAACATGTTAAGATAATAAATCAATTCTACATAGAAAATTGTCATTAGTTTTGCAATATTTAGCTGCTTTTGGAAATCAAGTAATATTTATGTAAGAAAAAGAGGCTTTTAAAACAAACTAAATAGCTTTCTAAATTCCATCCTTCATAGCACCATCATAAATACACAAAGTCAAGAATAATGTGTTAATTCAGTGATAATACAATGCAATATAAATTAACAAATTTAAAATATATACACACAGAGAAATGAAAAGCTCTCAATGAACTTCAGACTGTAATGACTTATATGTAGTAGTTAACTCATACTATTTATACTTTAAGGAAAATTTCTACCACCATTAAATAAGTTTTAAAATATAAGATGTAGGTCAATGTAATTTATTTACAACCCATGTGTAAACTAAATGTAGCACTATAATATGTAAGAAGGTGCTTCATATCCAGTATCCCTCAGAAGAACAATGAGACTGATGACAATGATGAAATAGAAGACAAAGTTTAAATCTCAACATTCATTAAGAGCTTTTCCCCCAATCCTTTTCTCATCATTTCCTACCGCCCCCCTGTGTTGATAGATTGGCTTCGTCTAAGCCAGTGGTTCTCAACCTTGGCTGCACATTAGAATCACCTGGGAATCTTTTTAAAATCCTGATTTCTGGGCCTCATCCTCCGGAAATTCTGTTTCTTTGTTACTAATGTTGTGGCCCCACCCCATAACAAAGAAACAGAATTTCCGGAGGATGAGGCCCAGAAACCAGGATTTTAAAAAGATTCCCAGGTGATTCTAATGTGCAGCCAAGGTTGAGAACCACTGGTCTAAGCAATTTTTGCATGTTTTTGAAGTGGTGTGATTCTCACTATTACTACAAGTACAGAGACACTTTACCACCACATTCTCTGATGTTTAACATTAGCTACTCTGCCATGTTACATAAGCAAGGAAAAGCTTAAACTCTGGTCCTTGCCACACTAGGCCTTTGGAACTGCTAGGCAGAGTTCCAAAAGAGCTCTGCCTAGCAAGTTTCTGAATCTATTTAGCCTCAGCTACAACCATATGAATCATCAGCCTACATTTGTATAGAAAGCACTTTTCCATTTACAAAGTGCTTACATGTATTTCATTTCATCTGATTCTTCTAATGCACCTGGCTGGCAGTTATTAGTGTTTCCACCTTAGAAACAAGGTAACCCAGACGTAGAGAAGATGAACCAGACCCAGAGTCCAATGACAGCAAAGGAACTAGCTCCCATGCTCTGGGCTCCCAGTCCAACTAGTTAGGTACAAATCAATTTCAGCTCCACTAAAAGTCAAAGGTCATTACAGAAACTCTGGTATGTCGACAGCCCAAGACTTGGAAGCAGGAGACTTGGGCTAGTCTCAACCCTGCTACTTACTTGTTAGGCCTTAAGCAAATCACTTACCTGAGTCTTAGTTTTATTATCTGTGAAATGAAGGTAATGACTCATGCCCTACCTAATGCCCAGCATTATCATGAGCACCACTGCCGCCTCCAACTTCTAAATGTACCAACCTGCCAGCATCCATCCCTGCTCCTCCAACTCCTGCTCCTTTTGCACTCTCTATCCCATCCCTTTTTACCTGCTCTGGCAAGGATTTTGTTCCTTAACATATTGTTCCTAGTTCCTGTATCATCAAAATGTCCCTCTTTTCTGGCTCATTCCCCTCATCAAACATGCTGTAGCATCTCTAATCTTAAATATACACAAACCTCCTTGCCCCAAATCCCTTTGATTACAAGAGATCCATAGCTCTGCTCCCTTTGATAGTAAAACATCACAGAGCTGCTCTTACTCCCTGCTTCCTTCTCTTCTCCCGTGACCTACCCCAACCAGGCTTTCATCCTCAGCATTCCATCAAAACAGCACCTGTGAATGTCACTAACAAATTCTCATCTTACCAAATGATTTCTCAGTGCTCAATTCAGGGACCTCCCAGCAGCACCAGCCAGTGAATGCCTCTATCTTTCCTCAAACACTCAGGTACCACACCTCCGGAGGTTTCTCTGACCTCGTTGTTCCCCTCTTTGGCTCCTCCTCATCTTTACACGCTCTAAACTGAGGAGTGTCCAAGGCTTAGTCCTCATTCTGCATCAGTCCTTGATGACCAGTATCTTCTCATGACTTTAAATACCACCAGTCTTATATGCTGAGGACTCCAGGACTGGGGTTTCATTCACCGATATAATTAACTACTCAACTTGGATGTCCCAGAGAGTATCTAACTCAAGAGAATTACTGATTTAACCTCTGAAGTTGCTTTCTGTCTAGACTTCCCCATCTGAGTTAATGGCACCATCACCTGTCAAGTATTCACTTAGACTAGGAAGTGGCAAAAAGTAGTCAGTCTGAAATATACTTTAAAGGGAGCGAGCGCCAGTGGTACTTGCAAATGAATTGACTATGTGGAGTAGGGAACAAATGGGGTTGATAGTCAAAGAGCAAAATTAAAAATAAGATTTTTTTTTTAGAAGTTAGGTGGTGATACCAACACGAAAAACCAATCATTAAAGGAAAAAAGGGAAAGCTGGTCTACCATTTATGGGGTTGCAATTAACTGTCTGAAACATTAATTATCAAGTTGGTTTCTATAGATGGACCTGATGGTTGGATTGAATCTCTGCTGGTGTGTTTTGATAACCCAAAATCCTTTAGACGGTTACTTAGTTGGGAGACAAATGGAAGGGGAAAACATAGAATACAGCATGTAGTACTTTCCCGGGGTTGAATGGCAATGCAAAATGACCCAGCAGCACACCAGAACCAAGGGGCAGAGGGATATTCACAATTCCAACAGGCTAAGATTCTGACACTGGCCATATATATACTTGGGTATGCATCCTTCTCTCTCCGGCTGATCCTCAGCAAGCTTCTCTCTAGGCCTGTCTTCTCTAAAATGAGAATTAAAACCAGCAACTCCCACCCCACCCCCAAAATTGCAGTTGATTAAAATAACTTGTGTTAAGGGAGGGTAGTGGTTTGTCAAGGGCGGGGGGGGGGAAAAAGGATACTTATGTAATACCCTTTGTAATACTTTAAGAGGAAAATAAAAAAAAAATAAAAATAAAAAAAATAAAAAAAATAAAAAAAAAAAAAAAAAAAATAAAATAAAATAACTTGTGTAGCATAGAGCTTGCACTAAGACTTCATGTTTCCTCCTGACCCAAACAGAGATCATCAGCAAGCTGTATGAGGCAGCCTCCGCAGTAGTACTTGGGGGGTGATTCCTCTACTTGAGCAAAGAACCTGTGGTTCTTTGGGCTCCATTTTTTCACTCTCGTTTGCCCATCACTGATCCAGAGGAGGCCTGATGCAGAGCAAACAGTAGATGCCTCTACAATGCACACTTCCTCAGAGGTTTGGCTAGAACCAGTGTTTCTCAACCTTCCTAATGCCGAGACCCTTTAATACAGTTCCTCATGTTGTGGTGACCCGAAATTTCATTGTTACAAATTGAACATAAGTAAAGCATGGTGATTAATCACAAAACAATATATAACTATATGTGTTTTCCGATGTCTTAGGCGACCCCTGTGAAGGGGTCGCGACCCACAGGTTGAGAACCGCTGGCAGTTCCTCCTTTTTAAAGTTTTCTGAATTATTTTCTGTTGCATCAGAGGGTCCAGGGGATATTTATCTCTTTGCTAATCTCTCCTCCAAATTGTATTAGGCACATGATTTAAGCACAGTTGGATCAACAAGTCCGCTGCGTGAAATAAGATTTGTGAAGAGCGCCCTGAACTCCTCCGTTGAAAGGCCTTACTTGGGGGTAAAAGCCGTGGCGTTTTAACTTCGGATGGGGACCTTCCACAGCACTTTCACAGGCTGTCACCGCCCCTGGAGGGGAGAGCGCTCGCTGCCGATCAACTGCGGTCCCACCTTATTCTCGGTAATTTTCACCAATAACACGCACCAGACCGGCTTCCACAGACCTCTATTTTTAGACAGGGTCTTCCCACCCCACCTTCGCAGCACCCAGCTGCGCTGCAGAGGCCACGAAAACACTCATTCAAGTTGGGTTCTGCCTGGAGGACTTCCTGGTCGTGCCCGCGATCAGGCCCCAGATCGGCAGCGATCGGCGCGGCGCGCCCAGCCCCCGCAGGCCCCCGGGTCCGCGGGGCGGCGGGGCGGCCGGGGGCACCGAGGGGTCTGGCCGCCGAGGACGAGCAGCCGCCAGGTGCCCCTGCCCTCCGCGCGGGGACAGCTCGGCGCTCGCTCCTCTCGCCCGCGACGTCCTTCCTCCCGGCGCCCGGGGCAAGGGCGCCCCGGCCCAGCCCGAAGCCACCAGGGGCCGCGTACCTGCTCGGCGCCCGCCGCCTCGGCGTCCTGGTCCGGCGCGGGACTGGCGCGGGGCCGCCCGCCGGCGGGCTCCGGGGGCTGCGCCGGCTGCTCGGGCTCCTGCCCCGGGCCCTCGCCGCCGCCCGGCCCCGGCTCCTCGGGCTCCGGCTCCGGCTCCGGCTCCGACTCCGTCTGCCAGGTGGAGTCGCAGTCCTCCACGGTGGTGGGCTCGCGGAAGCTGACCCCGCCGAGCAGGTTGCCCATTGAAGAGGCGGCGGCGGGCGCGGGGCGCGGGGCGCGGGGCGCGGGGCTGCGGGGCGCGGGGCGCGGGCTGCGGTAGGCGCGCTAGGGCCGGGGCACGGCCGCGGCGAGGGCGCTGGGCGGCATCCTCGGCGGCGGGCGCCGCACTGCCTCGGCGCGGCCAGCGCAGACAGCCACACTCGCGGGGAGGAGCCGGCCGCCCCGGGACCGCCGCCGCCAACGCTTGAACCCGCCCATCTGGTTCCTTCTCCTCCCCTTGGGCGGGAGCCGGTGCCCGCCCGGAGCCAGGGCAGCGAGCAGCCCACTCCGGCCGGAGCGCCGCCGCCCAGGGCTCCTGGAACGCACCTCACTTGCCACTCCCCCTCCACCAGCCGCCCCAGCCCTGCCTTGGTTCGGCCTTTGAGGTCCCCAGGGGTGGAATGGGGTTGGCTTTTTATCCATCCCCTTCCTCCCTGATCCTCCCTCTTCCTCTCCCACCCTCAGCCCCACTCCCACTCCCTGGCAGGGACCCCTGCCCTGGGGGTTCCTTCCTGCTGAGCGGGAGGAGTGATGGATCCCGCCCAGGTCTGGGAGGGCGGGCTGGGGTGGACCTGGTGTCTAGGAGGTGTCACAGTCCTCAGCAAGCCCTGTCCACACCCCTTCCCCTTCTCCCTGCTGGTCCAGGAGGAAAGTAAATTAGCTGCAGCAGAAAAAGACAAAAGCTAATGGTGAACAGGCACCATACAAAAGGAAATCCAAAGCCATGAAGACTGTATTTAGGGCTGCCACCTGGAGTCCCTGTGATCTAAATAAAGTCAAAGCTATCTGTCACTTCGTCTAATGAGCAAAGGTCTCTCGACACAAAAGGAGCAATAACAACTTCACATCAACCTGTGGACATTTTTACTAACACCCTCTCAAAACAGGCATTTGAAGTAGCAGAAAAACTCAAAATCCTTGGCCCCTTGGTCTGTTCTGTATATGAAGGGGAGAGGGAGGGCTATAGAAGTACTCCAAGATAAAATAACATGATTGAATAAGTGGTCCAGAGGAAAGTGACTCCTGTACACTCTGTATTATGACCTTCTAACTAGAAGGAAAGCCTCTCCAAGCAGCTGTATCTGTATAGTATGTGCACAACTTGGTAGGCACTCAGTAAACATTTGTTGAATATGGTTAGATATTGGGTAGATATGCAAGATTAAATGGGTGCAATTGAAATAAATAGCTGCTTTTTAAATGTTTCATGATAAGATAGGGTACTGAATCAAGGCCGGCTGGGCTGTTTCTAGGGGAAAGGTTGCTCACTCCACACATAACTCAGGATTTCCTGTCTTCTAGCATGGCAGCAGGAGATCCCAGCTGTGGCTTTGTCCCTAATCAGCTTCTGACCTGGGACAGGTCACATAGCTACTTTAGACCTAAATTTCCTCATCTATAAAACAGGAACAGATTTCATCTCTGATGTCTCTTGTAGCTCTGACTTTGCATGATCCTTGACTTGGAAAGGCTCTAAACTTTATACTAATAAAAGGGTAATCTCCTAATTAGACTGGGAGACCTTCCAGACGTCCTTCCTGACAAAGCCATGGTGGCAGGGCCAAGGCAGAGGTGGTTAGGGGCTATCAGGCCAGGAGGGGAGGGCAGTTGGGGGCAAGCAGGCTAGCAGTGGGGGGCAGTTGGGGGTGAGCAGGCCTGCGGGGGGGCAGTTGGGGGCCATTAGGCCAGCAGGAGGGGCAGTTGGGAGTGAGCAGGCCAGCAGGCAGCGTGGTTAGGGGCAATCAGGCAGGCAGGCAGGTGAGTGGTTAGGAGCCAGTGGTCCTGGATTGCAAGAGGGATCAGGCCTAAACCGGCAGTCGGACATCCCCCGAGGGGTCCCAGATTGGAGAGAGTGCAGCCCAGGCTAAGGGACACACCGCCCCCATGCACAAATTTTGTGCACCGGGCCACTAGTTAATAATAATAGACACCACACACACACACACACACACACACACACAAACACAAACACACACTTTTGGGTCATCATGGCTTATTGAAAAAGAAATGGGCAACAGTAGAATTGAATTCATCTTCTATTGGCAGAGGATCAGAACACGTTGCAGAAGTAAATGCTGTCCATCGCCATAAACATTCCAGACACAGCAAGTCTGGGGATCATTGCTGTGCTAGGTGCCCTAACAGTTGGTTTAGATTTGTGTAAAAGGCGACCTTATATTCTTTGCCCTTCTCCCATTGAGAGGTAGAGGTGAATTCCCCTCTCCTGGAATCAAGGATGACCTCAATGGCTTGTTTTGGAAAATAGAATGAGGATTTTCAAAAATAGAATATCTGAAACTTTCAAGGTTAAGCAATAAGGAACCTTGCATCTTCTACTGAGGTCTCTTAAACTCTCCGTTAGTCCTGAGCTGCCATGTAAGAAGTTCAACTACCTTGAGACTGTCATGCCAGAAAGGCTACTGTGCATGTCTTCTGGTCACTAATCCCAGCTGAACCCTGCCTTCCAGCATCCATGGCTGAATCCTGCTAGTTTTTGTGTGTGTGTTTTTTAATAATTTATTTTTATTGTCTGAAGTTTTACATATATCTCCTTTTCCCCAATTTACACCGCCTTCAGCCATTCCCACCCCAGGCAAGCCCCCACCACCCCAGTGTCTGTGTCCATTTATTATGCTAACATGCATGCATACAAGTCCTTTCCTTGCTCTCTAACACCCAATCCCTGCCCCATCCCCTCCCCTCCCCCCCACCCCGCCCCCCATTTGTCTCTGGACCTATTCTTGTTCATCAAATTATGTTGATCATTATATCCCACATATGAGAGAGATCATGTGATATTTATCTTTCTCCGACTGGCTTATTTCGCTTAACATGATGCTCTCCAGTTCCATCCATGCTGTTGCAAATGATAAGAATTCCTTCTTTCTTATAGCGGCTTAGTATTCCATTGTGTAGATGTATCACAGTTTCTTAATCCACTCATCTGCTGATGGGCACTTAGGTTGTTTCCAAATCTTAGCTATGGTAAATTGTGATGCTATGAACACAGGGGTTCATATATCCTTTCTGATTGGTGTTTCTGGTTTCTTGGGATATAGTCCTAGAAGTGTGATTACTGGGTCAAATGGGAGTTCCATTTTTAGTTTTTTGAGGAAACTCCATACTGTCTTCCACAGTGGCTCCACCAGCCTGCATTCCCACCAGCAGTGCACAAGGGTTCCTTTTTCTCCACATCCTCACCAGCACTTGTCATTTGTTGATTTATTGATGATAGCCATTCTGAAAGGTGTGAGATGGTACCTGATTGTCATTTTGATTTGCATATCTCAGATGATTAGTGACTTTGAGCATGTTTTCATATGTCTCTTGGCCTTCCTTATGTCCTCCTTTGAAAAGTGTCTATTTAGATCCTTTGACCATTTTTTGATTGGATCGTTTATCTTCCTTTTGTTAAGTTGCATGAGTTCTCTGTAAATTTTGGAGATTAAACCCTTATCTGAAATATCATTGGCAAATATGTTCTCCCATGCAATGGGCTTTCTTGTTGTTTCATTGATGGTCTCTTTTGCTGTGCAGAAGCTTTTTATTTTGATGTAGTCCCATTTGTTTATTTTCTCCTTAGTCTCCATTGCCCTAGGAGCTGTGTCTGTAAAGATATTGCTGTGACTTATGTCTGCTATTTTGCTGCCTATGGAGTCTTGTAGGATTTTTATGGCTTCCTGTCTTACATTTAAATCCTTTAGCCATTTTGAGTTTGTTATTGTGTATGGTATAAGTTGGTGATCTAGTTTCTTTTTTTTGCATGTATCTGACCAAATTTCCCAGCACCACTTATTGAAGAGACTGTCTTGACTCCATTGTATGCTCTTCCCTGTTTTGTCAAATATTAATTGAGCATAATGGCTTGGGCCGATTTCTGGGTTCTCTGTTCTGTTCTATTGGTCTATATGTCTGTTCTTGTGCCAGTACCAGGCAGTTTTGAGAACCGTGGCTTAGTAATATAGCTTGATATCTGGTATTGTGATCCCTCCAACTTTGTTCTTTCTCAGGATTGCTGTGGCTATTTGGGGTCTTTTATTATTCCAGATGAATTTTTGGAGAGTTTGTTCTAGATCTTTGAAATATGCCATTGGTATTTTGATGGGGAGTGCATTGAATCTGTAGATTGCTTTGGGTTGTATGGACATTTTAATGATGTTGATCCTACCAATCCATGAACAGGGTATGTTTTTTAATTTGTTTATGTCTTCCTCTATCTTTTTTTTCAATGACCTGTAGTTTTCCCGAGTACAGGTCTTTTACTTCCTTAGTTAAGTTTATTCCTAGGCATCTTAATTTTTTTTTTTTGGTGCAATGGTAAATGGGATTGTTAATCCTGCTAGTTTTTATTGGATCCTTCAACCCAGTTCACCCACCAGCTGAATACCACTCAGTGTCCACATGGATGCCATGTGACAAAGGAATTACATAGCAGAGCCCTGTTCAAATTCCTGAGCCTCAGAATAGTGAAATATGGGAAAACTAGAGGCCCAGTGCATGAAATCCATGCACGGGTAGGGTCCCCAGGCCTGGCTGGCAATCAGAGCTAATCTGTAGGGTGACCAGCGGGGTAATCGAGGGGGGCCCCTGCTGGCACCCACCTTGGCTGGCCTAGGGCCTGCGGGCTGGGGGCAGCTCCTGCATTGAGCATCTGCCCCCTGGTGATCAATGCACATCATAGCTAACGGTCATTCCACCAGTTGTTCTGCTGTTTGGTCGATTTGCATATTAGGCTTTTATTATATAGGATGGCGGTTGTTTCAAGTCACAAAATTTTATAGTAGTTTCTTAACCAGCAATAGATAATGGAACAGTGAAAAATATCTGTGTAAGCCTGTATGTGTTCGTATGTGTAATCACTGCAATCTATGTCCTTACTTTCCACCACCTCTTGGCAAATGTATTAATTTTTCATGGGGCTATAGATTTTTGTGCCAAATTGTGCAACGTATTTTCTAAAGAACATAATTTCACATAAAGTAAAATGTAGCAATCTTAAGTAATAATTTTACTTAAGTATAACATGTAAAGTATAATAACCTTAAGTAATAATTTTAAAAAGTAAATTTACAGCAATAATTGACCACATTGTGTCCAATTTATATATTTCAGATAGTTAATTCTGGAGTCCTCTCATCTCTAGATTCTGTACACAGGTATTACCTTAAAGTTTTTCATTATCCCTACCTTTGAAAGTATTTAATATTCCTTCATTAACACAAAAGAAGAATATCTTTGCTTCATATAAAAAAAGTCAACACTTAGTGCCAGTCATGTATTAATTTATCAATATATGTTAACTCTAATTATAATTTATCCAATATGTCTTCATAGAACATTGAATTTCACAATAGAATACATTTAATGGAATGAGGACGAACTATCACAATGATCTGTTATAAAGTATAACTTCTGAGTCCCTATATCCAAAATCTACCCTATGCAATACAGACCTTATAACCATGTTTCAATGTAACTGTTTTTAACCTTGTCATGCTTCAATCATGTCCTTGAAGGGTGAAGCCATTGTAAGAAGGAACTAAAATTTTTGGATGGAACCAAAGACACATATGGAATATCTGAAAAATGTGTTTTTTTAATAGTGAATTGTGTTTTAGGGAAGTTCAGGAAGAAAGTTTATCATTATATAATTTCCTTTGAGAGCCTTTCAAATAAAAGGAAAGGATAGATCAAAGGCCATTTTATTCAAGCTCAGGTGTTATATTCTCAGTAACTACCAGGAACTTAAGATCTATGGAGAAAAAAAAAAGTGTTATAAAAAATATTTGCCCTCTTTTATCAAAAGCAGCCCCATTTTTATTATTTTTGGGTCATTATTTTTGTTGGGTTTTTTATAGTTAAGTCAAATTGTAGGGAGTAGATAACTGATGTCATCAACAGACTTGAGAAGTTTAGAGCTGCCCTCGTTGCTTATATTAGATGCCTTCCACAGCCTTTTCTGGCCATTGAAGTATTGTCTAATACCCCAAAACAATAGTGTACTGTGTTGCATGAGAACTAAGGAGCATTTTAATCTAAACTGCATCTTATTTTAGAGACATTTAAATTAAAAAAAAATTCTACAATCCATGTAATATTGTGGTTTGCTAAGAGAAAAGTTTAACATTTTTAAAGGGGTAATAAATTTCTAAGAAGTAGTTTTCAATTCAAAGGCCAATTCTAGATTCATATCCAATGGAGTATTTTTACAGCTTAAAGCCCTTTATACCAATCACACTAAAGTTATTAATAAAGCAATAGTGAGTGTTCATAGAATTTATTAGTGTATAGTAAGATATCAGTGAAGCAAGTTAAAATTAATATGATAATAATTCAGTAATAAATCATCATTTGCATAACTAAGCAAATAAGTTCAGCCTCTAAACTAAAAGTGGAGCTCTGTTTAAGTTTTTAAAATAATAACATTTGCTCAGTAACAATGTTTGGAGTCCTTATCTGGACAATGAGAAGTACTTAGACCCATATTTGGGGCTTTGTATTCAATTTAAGATGGTGAATGGTAACGGTCTTTTTAGCCACATTTCAATAAAACAAACATTCAACTTTTTAAAAGAAAATTAGTATAAATATGATGAAATACAGGAATTTTGACCTCAATCAAGAAAGGAAAAGAAGAAAATTTGCCTATCACCTGCAAAGTTATTGCTTATTTTCCACGAATAAATAGATATATATCCCCAGATTTCCTTTTATCAATTATTGCCATTAAGTATTTATTATTTCATATCATTCCTGTTCTTGGCCCTTTAAATTTATCAGACCACTTAAAAGCATTACCATAACTGAATAAGAAATGAATATGTAAACACATTCTGGACTTTTCCTCAGCTCAGAAAGGTGCTTGTTAATAAATCTACAGCCAAGGGACATGTGATTCTTGTGGATTCCTCCAGGCTTCCTCAGAATCTGTGCCCTTCTCTTTCACAACTACTCTTAATCTTGTGAAAAGACTCCTGGAGGCAGGCTATAGGAATGGATCTCCTCCAGGCTATTCAGAGTAGGAGCTCCTAGAAGGGCACATCAGAACCAGCAGACATCTGTCACTGAGCCCAGGGACATACCAGAGGGGATGCAGAGAAACCCAAAAGCAAGCATTGGCTCTTTATCCCAGGACTCAATACACCAGAGGAACCAAGTCATGCTGCTTCCCAAAGATAAGTGTAAGCCGCTTAAGCCTGAACCAGCCCCAGACTCTGATCTAGTCTTCTGTGAGATGGGTGTGCTGTTTAGCAGGGGGGCGGGGGTGGGGGGTGTGGGGGGGGCGGGTTGGAAGGAGGGATTGGTTCCTCATAGACTGTCAGCAACTCCATCAGGAGAGAAGTGAGGCATGGGTGTGTGTGGCAAGGAGAGGCGCTATTTATCCAGATGGCCATCTCTTCAAAGAAAGGTACCATCCTATTTGGTAAAACTGTTGCTTTCAGTCTTCATAGCTTACAACTACCTTTAGAAGAGTGCCTAGTCAGTGGTTCTCAACCTGTGGGTCGAAACCCCTTTGAGGGTCAAACGACCCTTTCACAGGGGTCACCTAAGACCATTGGAAAACACATATATAATTACATATTGTTTTCGTGATTAACCACTATGCTTTAATTATGTTCAATTTGTAACAATGAAATTGGGGGTCACCACAACATGAGGAATTGTATTTAAGGGGTGTGGCATTAGGAAGGTTGAGAACCACTGGCCTAGATAGTTCTTTGTCTCAATTTTAAACTTTGTTTTCTAATGCCTAATTATCTATTCTACCCAGTTTCCAAGGTAGCCATATTGTGCCCCACTTCCTGATATTTGTGGCCTTGAAAAGTCCCCTCCCACACTGAATGAGGGTGATATGTAATTCCAGAAACATCTCTATCATTATTTAGGTTGCTAGAATGTTTTGCTAGTAAAAACAACCATGAAAACAATACCAATGAATGGATTTAATAAAAAATATACTTATAGTAGTTAAAAATGTTATAGTATTCTATTTAAAGGATATTTTTCTTGTAGATATATTAAGTGCCTTTGATATTAAAATAAGGGATGCAAATAAGTTGTAAATGTTTAATAAACACTTTTTTAAGTAGTTAGAAATATATGAAAAGTGATATTTTAAATATTTATGAGTTAAAAATAATAATTATGAGACAGAAACAATGTGCATAGTACTAGGTAATAAAATAGTAATTATGATTGTGATTAAATAACTCTAAATTAAAAATCAATTGTAGGTGTAATGACATTCATATTAGTTAGTTTAAAATGCAATGTTAGGTGTTCAATGAGAATAAAGATTGTAAAGAGAACCTGTACACATAAGGGTTCGCTCAACCGGCAGGAGCGCAATGCAGGCGGGTAGTTCAGCTTTGCTGTAGGAAGAAAGCATGCTTAAGATTTCCTGCCTAGGAAGATGGCGGCATAGGTAAACACTGGAGACTGCTGCCGCAAACAACCACTTCAAAAATACAACTAAAAGACGGAACAGACATCACCCAGAACCACAGGAAGGCTGGCTGAGGAGAGACTCTTCAACTAGAAGCAAAGACAACAGCATTATGAGGCTCAGAGGAGGTGCAGTGTGGAAAATTTAAAGGTGCGGAGGTGCGCGCGCAAAGCGGGCTGGTGGCTGAGGGCGCGGTTGTCTGTTTCAATCGGAGGGAGTCTCAGACTCTGAGCTCCAGATCCGGGCGAGTCTCTAGGGACCCAGACTCAAACGGGAGAAGCGGGACTGTCTGGCTACAATCCCTCCGAGTTTTGCAGCGGTTGCTGGGACAGAGAGGCAGAGCCCCTGGGGACGGACTGAGAGCAGCCATAACTGCTCCCTCCGCCCGCCCTGTTGAGCCCGCCCCGCCCAAGCCCTGCGCAGAGCCATTTGCCAGATCGCCTCAGGCAAAGGCTAGATTAGCACCTCCCCAGAGGACAGAAGTTTTCCACACAGCTGATTCTCAGAGCCAGTCGGCCTGGTGGTCAAATCCCTCTAGTATTAACTACAACAATTAAGGCTTAACTAGAACAAGACTGCGCACAAAGACCACAAGGGGGTGCACCAAGAAAGCATAAAAGATGCGGAGACAAAAAAACATGACAGAAATGGAGGATATGGAGCTAAAAATCGCAATTTTGAGGGCTTGCAATAAACTTGAGCAGAGCCTCATGAAAACTAATGAGACCCTCGATGCTACGATAAAGAAATTAGAAAGTAAGCATACACGGACTGAAATAAAGAATATTATACCCAATAGCAGACCAGAGGAGCACAAGAATCAAGCCAAAGAATTGAAATGCAAAGAAGCAAAAAACACCCAACTGGAAAAGCAAAATGAAAAAAGAATCCGAAAGTGTGAAGATAGTGTAAGGAGCCTCTGGGACAGCTTCAAGCGCACTAATATCAGAATTATAGGAGTGCCAGAAGATGAGAGACAGCAAGATATTGAAAACCTATTTGAAGAAATAATGGCAGAAAACTTCCCCCACCTGGTGAAAGAAATGGACTTACAGGTCCAAGAAGCGCAGAGAACCCCAAACAAAAGGAATCCAAAGAGGACCACATCAAGACACATCATAATTAAAATGCCAAGAGCAAAAGACAAAGAGAGAATCCTAAAAGAAGCAAGAGAAAGACAGTCAGTTACCTACAAGGGAATACCCATATGACTGTCAGCTGATTTCTCAACAGAAACTTTGCAGGCCAGAAGGGAATGGCAAGAAATATTCAAAGTGATGAATACCAAGAACCTACAACCAAGATTATCCAGCAAAGCTATCATTCAGAATTGAAGGTCAGATAAAGAGCTTCACAGATAAGGAAAAGCTAAAGGACTTCATCACCACTAAACCAGTATTATATGAAATACTGAAAGGTATCCTTTAAGAAGAGGAAGAAGAAAAAGGTAAAGATACAAATTGTGAACAACAAACATGCATCTATCAACAAGTGAATCTAAGAATCAAGTGAATAAATAATCTGATGTACAGAATGAACTGGTGATTATAATGAATCAGGGACATAGAAAGGGAATGGACTGACTATTCTTGGGGGGGGAAAGGGGAGTGGGAGATGCGGGAAGTGACTGGACAAAAATCGTGCACCTATGGATGAGGACAGTGGGTGGGGAGTGAGGGCGGAGGGTGGGGCGGGGAACTGGAAGAAGGGGTTATGGGGGGGGGGGGGAGAGGAACAAATGTAATCTGAACAATAAAGATTTAATTAAAAAAAAAAAAAGAGAGAGAACCTGTACATATTTGAGGACATGCCCTTGTGGAGAAACACCAGGTGATATGGGTAGCAGAAGTTTCTATGAATCTGCTTTTACAAGCCTTCTCAACACAAAGACTTATACAGGATTGAAAATCAAAAACATCAACTTATAAGACACCTTTGAGCCCCAACTGATAAGATATTGGGGTTTTCCATAAAAACGTAATATATACTTTATATCTTTAATATGCCTTACTCTCTGTAAGACATTCAATATGTATTATAGAATGCATTTGAATTAATCTACTGTAGCAAAAATAAAGCTAAGTAAACAATAAAAATCCAATTTTTGAAGAAAGAGAAAGCCTCATGGGCAGGGAGATAGAATGTTAATACTGTGACTGACATTCTAGATGTCAAAGAAACTTCAACAATATTCCTAGATTGCATGTAAGACAGACACGGAAATGGCAAATTTTCTGGATAGTTCAGCGAAAGTAAAACCAAACCCTTCTGCTCTAAACTAGACATCCAACTAACACAGACCAATTGTGAGTATACTCACCAACCCAGGGCAGCTCTGAGCTAAGTGTATAGAGTATGTGTATGTGTGTATCATGTGTTTGCAGTTGAAATTTTTTTTTCTTAGTACAATGTTAAAAATCAAAAATGGTTCGTTGATGTAGAGAGCTTTTTAAAATGTCACTTATTCATCACTTGTGACAAAAAGTGTCAAACTGACCGCAAATGCACCAATTTTTTTGAACCCATCAGAGAGCAGAGGTCACAAAATAACCACGAGCCCCAAATCTAAGGAGAGACAGGCCTCTGCAGGGAGAGGCAAGAAGTGGCCACTTGCTTACCTGGCGCAGACCCGGTGAGACACTGGGTGTAGAAGAACTCAGCCAGAATAGTTAACAGATTGGTAAAGGCTGCATGTGTCTGGGAGCTGCAGATATGGGAGTGTTTGCACCCTCTTGCAAGCACTTCTGCATGAACCCCACCTGGAATGCACTAAGCATGGAGACCTAAAAAGCCAAATAGCAGCCTCCACTGAGAGGGTAAGAAACCCCCACGAGGACCTTGCATCTAGCCTATGGAACCAAAGCCTGAAGCTATTTCAGAGAATAACAAACTCTGTCACCCTCAGGACAGTGGTGAAAACCTGTTGCAACTGAAGAAGGGAACAGCCTAGTTCCAGTTTGCCTGGAACAGACATGGGCTTTCAGAGCTGCCGGAAGCGGGTCCATCCTTGCTGCTTGACACAGTCGCTGCAGGAAAGAAACATCTGCACAGCATATGTTTCAAGGGACCTGGTATATATAGCATACTGTTCTTAATATGTTTGCTCCCCTTAGCGCTATGTGTTTTAACCAAGGTCACGTCTCCGAGAAAGGTTGTTTCCCCAGGTAGGGATTTTTCCCTGAAGTTAGGGAGGGAATAAAACCCCTTAACTAAATGCCAGGCGGGTAGTTAATCACTTTAACTACGAACAATCACCCTTAAGCTACATAATCTTTACTCCCTGAAATGGAGATAAGAAACGCCCTAACCTTTGGAATAGAAATTGACAGGATTAAAATCAACTGGTATAAATACAGATGTAACCAGACAATAAAATACAGAACTTGGCTGGAGATCGTGGCTAGAGATCCTGGCTAGGCTGCTGATCAACTGAATGCTGTCTCAGTGTCATTCCTTCTTCGCCGTCTCCGTCCACACCTTTGGGGACCCCTGGACCTGCTGGGGTTGGACCCCAACACAGAGCTAAAACCGGGAAGGCCCCTGGCACACTGGGAGGAGATGGTCATCCAAACCTTGGATGAGGCTCTAGAATACTTCTTGATGCACAACTGCAGGTGAGAGAGGAACAGGAGTACAGAGAAGACCACACCTGCCAGCCAGTGCCCACCTAAGAGTGTAGAGAGGCTTAATGACAATAGAGAGCTCCCTCTCCTCACACCAGGCTCACGAGCTGAGTAACAAGTGACAGAGAGGCCGAAACCGGTTTGGCTCAGTGGATAGAGCGTCGGCCTGCGGACTGGAGGGTCCCAGGTTCGATTCCGGTCAAGGGCATGTACCTGGGTTGCGGGCACATCCCCAGTAGGAGATGTGCAGGAGGCAGCTGATCGATGTTTCTCTCTCATCGATGTTTCTAGCTCTCTATCTCTCTCCCTTCCTCTCTGTAAAAAATCAATAAAATATATTTAAAAAAAAAAAAAAAGTGACAGAGAGGTTGCTAGGAGAGGACCAAGACTGTGGAGACAGACCCTCATTGATGTGCAACGCAAAGGGAAGGCCTAATGCTGAGGGTGAAGCAGACACAAAGAAAAACTACCAGCAAACCAGCCCCCCAACTGCCACAAAAGGAGTCACTAAAGGAATTTGCTGTTGTGGTGCATTGAGGCTAAAACCACTCTAGCAGAGGAAGGGAATCGCAGTCTCAGACCAGCTCCTAACTCATTTTGCACTCTAAAAACCCAGCAAAGAAACAGGTGTATGCATTTCCAGGCATAAAATCTATTTTCCACATCTCTACTCTCCTAAGCAAGGTGTCTAACTTTCAACAAAAAATTATGAGACAGACGAAAAGGTGAGAAAAACAACACATTGTCAAAAATAAAGCAGTAAGCGGAACCAGACTTGGTATGACAGAGATGTCAGAGCTACCTGACAGGGAATTCAAAAGCACCCGGCCCACCACCTCCAGCTCGCACCCGGCCCACCACCTCCAGCTCGCACCCGGCCCACCACCTCCAGCTCGCAGGCCCACCCAGCTCGCAGGCTCACCCGGGCTGGCTATGGTTATATACTGGTGGGTTGATTGATTACTTTCGGGGTGTGATTAAGTAATTAAGCTGAGGAGTCTCTGGGACCGCCAGGTGCCCACCCTTAAGGTTTTCGCAGAACCAGCTGGGCCAGAGCCTCCACTACTCCCCAGGGATGAAGCTGGCAGCCTGTGCTCCTCACCTGGGCTCCTCGCAGGCCCCCCACGGCCTGGTGTCCGCCCCCCCTTGCCGCCAGTCTGCTGTGGCTTCCATGACCCGGGCACAGCACTGTCCCTTCCTCCCCTGAGCTCAATCCCTGTTGGCTGTGACGCCATTGCCCCATTTTGCTTCCATTAAAAATGTCTGTGTATTTCCAGAAAAAAAAAAACACATAAAGGGGAGGGAATAAAAGGGAAGTTATTGTATAAAATCAAAGTTATAGTCAGTGTAAAATGGACGTTTATATCTAGATGAAGTTTTATAGAAGCTCCAGTAACCACACAGCAAAAAACCTACAATAGATTCACAAGAGAGGAGAAGGAAGATGCAAGGAAAAAAGAATTCTACCCAGTCTCAGAAGGTGGTGGCCCTTCTGATACCTTGATATAGGACTGTGATGCAATAAATTTCTGTTCTCTTAAGCCACCCAGTTTATGGCACTGTGTTATGGTAGACCTAGCAAACTAATATAACATGCATTTTTCTTTTCTTTTTTTCTAAAATATTTTTATTAATTTCAGAGAGGAAGAGAAGGGAGAGAGAAATAGAAATATCAATGATGAAAGAGACTCATTGACCGGCTGCCTCCTGCACGCTCCCCACTGGGGATCGAAGCTCACAACTCAGGTATGTGCCCTGATCAGGAATCGAATTATGACCTCCTGGTTCATAGGTCAACACTCAACCATTGAGCCATGCTGGCCAGGCAATAACGTGCATTTTCATTTTGAGAACAATGGTGTTGTAACAACTAAGTTGTAGCTCAGTGGTAGCCCTCAGCTGGAAGCCCTTACTTGGTAATGACACTCGGCCATTACAGTTGGAAAGTCTCCAGCAGCATCCACTTGGGGAAGTGGGAGACTCACGAAGGTAGATCCTCGAAGCTGGTGCAAGTTTTATTCCACCACCGGGTGTTCCATCCAGAATGACTTACAGGTGGGTTATATATGCAAGATGCATGTACACGGGATCTTGCTACTTGTCATTTCAGTGTACAGAAAGGTAGACTATTCAGTAGTATTATCAGAGCCTACATTTTTTCCATTAAAAAGTGAGCATCTAAAACTAATATAATTTGGGGGAACCGAATGAAACCAAACTATATGTAGGAATTTTTATTCATCAAAATGCATTATGGCCCTAGCTGGTTTGGCTCAGTGGATAGAGCGTCAACCTGTGGATTGTAGGAAAAAAAAAAGACAAAAGTTATTGTATATATACTAGTATACTATATTCTAGTTAGGAAATGAGACGTGAGTAAGCAATTCTGAAGTTATTTATGTACACTAAAATTGAACAAAAAAGTAAATATATTGTGAACTGTGAAAGCCAGTTTTTTAGCTGTCAGAAAAAGAATAATCCCTATGGATGAAACTTGAAACTCATAGTTTTCTAGTGTATATATATATGCATTAGAGGCCCAATGCAAAAGTAGGCCTTCCTTCCCCCAGCTGCCAGCACTGGCTTGCCTCTAGCACCTGGGACCCGAGCTTTCCTCCCAGCCCCACCTTCGTCCAGAAGGATGTCTGGCCTAATTAGCATACTACACTTTTATTATTATACTAGAGCCCCAGTGCACGAATTCGGGCATGGATGGGGTCCAGACGGCCCCATCCATGGATTGGGGCCAGGCCTATTGGGAGGAGGAGATGGCAGGAGGTTGGCCTGCAGGCCCTGCCCCCAATTGGGGTGGGGGGCCCAATTGGGGGTGGGGCCAGCTGTGGGGAGGGGCCCTGCCCTCAAATGGGGTAGAGGGGCCAATTGGGAGCCAGCGGCCTGGGGGAGGGGCCATGGGTGGTTGGCCAGCTGGCCCTGCCCCTGATCAGAGTGGGGGCCAATTGGGGGCGGAGGTGGCTGTGGGGAGGGGCTGCAGGTGGTTGGCCGGCTGGTCCTGCCCCTGATTGGGGTGGTGGGGGCCCATCTGAGGTGGGGCTGGCTGCGGGGAAGGGCTGCAGGAGGTTGGCCAGCCAGCTCTGCCCTCTATTGGGGTAGGGGGGCTTTCAGGGGGGAGGGGCTGTGGGCCAATCAGGGTGGAGCAGGCTGATCAGGGGCAGGGATGGTCAGAGGGAAGGGCCGTGTGGGGTTGGCCAGCCGCCCCGCCCTCGATCGGGGTGGGAGAGGCTGACCAGGGGTGGACCGGCTCGGGGGAGGGGCCACGAGAGGTTGGCCGGCCAGCCCCACCCCCCAATCTGGCCAGTTCACTGGCTGCAGTGGGCATCATAGAGACCAGTCATTCTGGTTGTTCTGGTGTTCTGATTGCTAGTTTTTTATATATAGAGACTAGAGGCCTGATGCACGAAATTTGTGCAAGGGCCTTGGCCCAGGCCCCGGCCCCCACCTGCCACTGCTGCATTCGGGGGCCTCTGCTGCCTCTGCTGTGGCCCCTGCCCGCTGCAGCTTTGTCCAGAAGGAAGGATGTCTGGAAGGATGTTCGGTCTAATTAGCATATTATGCTTTTATTATTTTATATATGTATGTGTGTGTATGTTTTTAATATACATGTATAGTTATATATACCAATAAAATTGTAGAAATAAATATAAATATGTGTAGGCATGGTATTAATATAATATATATGTCATGTATACCTATATGTATATATACATATTATTTATTTTTTTATTGATTCAAATTCATGCACCTCCTTTAGGACCAGCTCAATGCCACCTCCTTCGTGAAGCTTTTTCAGTTTTCCCTTTGCAGATTCCCATTTTGCTTTATAATTCTCTCAGAGCACTTATCAGATTTTGTGTTATTGTACGAATCTTAGATGTCCTCCCAGATAGCAAACTCTCAAAGGTATTTTTTGGATTTTATCTTTCACAATACCCTCCATGAGCTCTTAAACCAGGGGTTCTCAACCTGTGGGTCGCGACCCCTTTGGGCGTCGAACGACCCTTTCACAGGGGTCACCTAAGACCATCGAAAACACATATATAATTACATATTGTTTTTGTGATTAATCACTATGCTTTAATTATGTTCAATTTGTAACAATGAAAATACATCTCGCATATCAGATATTTACATTACAATTCATAACAGTAGCAAAATTACAGTTATGAAGTAGCAACGAAAATAATTTTATGGTTGGGGGTCACCACAACATGAGAAACTGTATTAAAGGGTCAAGGCATTAGGAAGTTTAAGAACCACTGACTTAAATGGTACAGGTGCTCAGTAAATTTACTGAATGGAATTTTTAAAAAATATATTTTATTGATTTTTTTCAGAGAGGAAGGGAGAGGGATAGAGAATTAGAAACATCAATGAGAGAGAAACCTCAATTAGCTGCCTCCTGCACACCCCCTACTGGGGGTGTGCCCTCAACCAAGGTACATGCCCTTGACCGGAATTGAACCTGGGACTCTTCAGTCCGCTGGCCGATGCTCTGTCCACTGAGCCAAACCAGTTAGGGCTTACTGAATGGAATTTAATGTTAGAGATATCTAGACACAAATCTGAATGCCTGGGAATCACCATGCCCTTGAAGTAATTAGTTCTCCCCAAGCTAGATTCCACAGGGCCTCAGAGAGTCCAAAGATACTATGTAGGGTTCATTTCTGGGCCCTCAATTCTTTCCTTTCCATTCTCTTCAATATCATATATCCCAATGACTAGAAACTAAATACTGATGATCCTTGAATGTATATACCAATCTTTAACATCTCCTTAGAGAAACTTGGGCATCTTCCTATTTCTCCCTGTCTGTCCATCTCTCCCATTTGCCTCCAATTCATCAGGGAGTGGTATGCCAAATCTCTTCTAATTCTCCCCCAGTTAATCCACTCCTGCCATCATGGCCATAGTCTAAGCCATCATCAGCACTCTCCAAAATTTCTGAAAGTTTCTCAGATGATCATCCTGTTTTACACTCTTAATTTCAACTCACTGTTCATAAAGCAGTTAGAAAGATTATCTTAAAAACCTAAATCATATTATGTGTCTGTTTAAGTTGTTAAAACAACTTTAGTGGCTTCCCGTTTACTTAAAATCATCCAATCACTTTATTATTTTGTTCCTCAAAGCTCTGCACACAACTACACTCCCAGTCATGAGCCTCCTGTCAGTTCCTCTAACTCAGACACCTCTTTCCTTCCTTAGAACCTTCGCTACTGCATTTCACTTCTGCTGGATCAGAGCTTCTCAAATTATCCATAAAGGATCAGATCTTTCCTTTTCTTCAATCTATCATAAAGTCATACTGTCTAAAGCAGAGTAAAAACCAATGACTGGAAAAAATTGTTAAAGAAATACGTTTTATTTTCAGATTTAACAGACATAAAGGTAGTCTATCAAATTACTATACATATTTCAAATGCTTATTCTCAATGTCTACACAGATCTCATTAGGGTTCAAGAACAGTTTGCTGAAGGGGAAGATCCGTGGGCTACTGAGTGGCCCTGTGTATGACTGATTCCATCTGCTAAATTCTTGGCTTAAATGTCACTTCTTCAAAGAGTCTGCCCCTCACTATGCTATCTAATTAGGTCCATTCCTCTTCATAATATTTTCTATCACTTATTTTTTTCATTCATTACACTTATCTAAATTACACACACACACACACACACACACACACACACACACACGCACCCTTCTCTGCTTACTTTACTCCCTGCCTGTTCCTCATAAACCCCAGGTGACAGGTATGTAACCTTTTTTTTTTTTACTAATGCATACCAATTGCAATGTCAAAAATGTCAAATCCAGTTGAGACTAATGAATTTCTCAGAGCTTTAATGAAGTGTGAAACTCCAAACTCATGTGACCATTAGATCTTTCTTCAGGATATATACTGTAGACTAACTGCATTGTGGAAAATACTGATCTAAAGAAATAACTGGAAATTTTGCATATGCCAAAACTACTTTCCCCGGGTTATAGAGTTAAGTTGCATTGCTATTTAAACTTAACCTGCTATCATTATGTCATGGGTGGAAAAAGTAGAGAATTAGAATTATGCCAAAGATTTGGTGGGAGAGAGTGTGTGACACTCATCTGCCCATTTTTCTCTTAGTTTCCTTTCTATCTTTTCATATTCTGGGGCTAAAACACTGAAAATTAAATTTCCAGATTTCTCAGCTGGATGATTTCTGAGTGGGTTCTTCCAAAAAGAGGCACTCACAGACCATTGGAAAGCTGAAGGAAAATTTAAAAATATGTATTTTTATTTTAAAAAATATTCTAACTGTTCCTGACAGCAGTGGTAGCCTCAGGCTTCAGTGCCATTCTTGTCTTCTGGACTGTGGCTAGCAGCTGCAGTTCCAGAACTGTCCACAGTCCCCGAAGCAAAAAAACAGCCACAAAGCCAACTGGCTGTGGCCTCCATAATCTTCGGCAGCTGCAGCAGCGATGACAATGGATTTGGCAATGGCATGGCTTCCGTCCTCCAGCAGTGTCTGCTGTGAGCATCCAGCCGGGTCTGGCAACACTGCCTTCTCCCTGGTGTTCCTCTAGCCAGGGCTGGTAGGGACTTCCTATAGTCACTGGCTCTTCATTACCCCGCCTTCTGCCTTTTGCTCCATTAGGCCTTCCAATGCAGTCTAAGATTCCCTCTGTTTAAAATACCTACAGTAGTTTGCTTTCCTGACTGGACTCTGATTGATATGGGGACAAGGTGGGAGAAGGTGATTCTATCTTCTAGACAGATTGCATGATGGTAGAAAATTATTATCTTCTCTGTCTGATGTCAATGAGTCAAGAATTAAACATTTAGAGAAACACCCAGAACAAAAGAGGATAATGAATTCTGGAAACAAATCAAGAGTAGAAACAGGAGTCCAGGACCCTAATCCCTTTCAATCACAGATGGGGTGGCGTCTGCAAATCATTTCACGGTTCTGAACCTAGCAGTCCTCAATTCCTTCCTCCCTGATTGCTTCCAACCTAGGGTAGCACAGAAGCCTGTAACCTGCCCCCACACTCTCTTTCAAGCCACCCCAGCCACCCCCAAATAAGCATTCTAAGTGCCCCGTGCTTGCTCTGCCAATGTAGCTTCCAGACAGGTTTCCTAGGTGCCAACTCTGTCTTCAACTGGACATCACCCAACACCCTATCTAAGTAGAAAATCAGGAGTTGCCACTATTCAACAGTTATTTATTTAGCACTTCTCCTGTAAGGCACTGGGCAGGGGAAAACAAGCTTACGTAATAATGTGTCGGGGAATGATGCATACAAATAACAGTAAAGCTTTGAGTGAAGCAAGGGCTATCACAGAGATACAAATTAAGGCAACAAGTACCGGGAGGAGGGAACAATTAATTCTGTGGAGATCCTTCTAAAGCAGTGGTTCTCAATCTTCCTAGTGCCGCGACCCTTTAATACAGTTCTTCATGTTGTGGTGACCCCCAACCATAAAATTATTTTCGTTGCTACTTCATAACTGTAATTTTGCTACTGTTATGAATCATAATGTAAATATCTGATATGCAGGATGTATTTAGGCGACCCCTGTGAAAGGGTTGTTCGACCCCCAAAGGGGTCGCGACCCACAGGTTGAGAACTGCTGTAAGGCTTCACAGACAATCACTGAATGTAGTAGAGCATAGGGCTCATGATGGCACTGAGTGAAAAAAGCTGCGGCCAGTTGAGTCAGATTCAGTGGAACATGCCGAGGACAGACCTACATTATTTCTCTTATGGCACTCAGAATCCATATGAGGCTTTTACACTAAACAGGTATGTGAAAATATTTGAAAACTTGAAATATATATATGTATAAAGTGGTTATTGAGGAATGATATTACCTGAAGAAGAAATATAAAATATTTTTATATCTCTTACACTTAGGGTATATGGATGGTATCTACCACTGTGATGCCCAAGACATAATAAGCAAAAAGAATTGTGTGTTTTTTTAAATCCTCACCCAAGGATATGCTTTTTATTGATTAGAGAGAGAGAGGAAGGGAGAGGGAGAGGGAGAAACAACAATTTGAGAAACACCAATTTGTTGCCTCATTTACCTGTCCTGAACAGGGATCAAACCCACAACCTGGGTATGTACCCTGACTGGGAATTGAACCTTCGACACTTCGGTGCACAGGACAATGTTCTAACTACTGAGCACACCAGCCAGGGACAAAAAGAATTGTCTTAATAAATTACCAAATAATAACACAAACAGATCAACCAAAATGTTGTTGGAAAGAAATAACAATGTTGAAAGGCTAAAAATGCTAGAAAGAATTCAGTATCTCTTTGAACAATTTAGAGTATTACTGACTTGGAAGGCCACTAAGAAATAACAATAGTTTATGGGTGTAAAGAAGCTGGAAATGTGATTTAATATTGCATAATAAGAAGCAAATTACAGAAATATATCCTGAACTCATTTAATTTCTGCATATTCCGTGATCAGTGAAGAAACAGTAATGGCATTGAGATTTTTGAATGCTATTACATGGGAAATTGGTTATGAATTTTCAAAATAAAAGGGTGAAAATACCAATAAAGTCAGCACTATTCTGAGCTATGTATAAATGAGGAACTCTAATCCAGGTGAGGACATTTTAAACTTCAAGCCTCTCAAACAATCTTGCAATAAATTGCACCCATAATATCTCACTTTCCTTTGATTAGAACTATATCAAAAGGATGGAGAGAAACTGAATAGAGAAGTAAGAAAAGCAGCTTAGTATTGAGGAAATTGACTTATGAAAAATATTCTAGGAACAAAATATGTGCAACTTTGCAAAGAGATGACTAAGGACTTATGACAGTCTATAAATATTTGAAAGGTATAAACATCCAGTAGGGGAGGAATTATTTAGCATGATATGAAAAGCTATAATTACAGTTTATGAAATGAAATGAGACAACCAAGATTTAAAGCACTCTAAACCACCTTATTTGAGATGCTGAAGACCTATATTTGAAATGACAGATTGTATGACCTTTGAAGCACCTTAATGCTTTTGCCTGGTTTTTAAAATTTCTATCTTTAAAAATATATAACAATTTAATGAAGAGAGATAGGCATAATAAATCACTTCTTAAGTTTGAGTACAATAAATACTTGATTATAGTATTTTATGTATTTTGCGTATTCCCTGGCTCTATATATATATACTAGAGGCCCGGTGCACAAAAATTTGTGCACTCAGGGGAGGGGGGTCCCTCAGCCCGGCCTGTGCCCTCTTGCAGTCTGGGACCCCTCAGGATATAACGACCTGCTGGCTTAGGCCTGCTCCCGGGTGGCAGAGGGCAGGCCCAACCCCTAGGTGCAGACCCTGGTCGGGCTCAGAGCAGGGCTGATTGGGGAGTTGGGGCACCGCCCCCTGTCATGCACAGAGCAGGGCAGATTGGGAGGTTGCGATGCCACCCTCAGTCACGCTCAGGGTGGGGCTGATTGGGGGGTTGGGGCACCGCCCTCTGTCACACTCAAGGCAGGGTCGATAGGGAGGTTGCGGCACCACCCCCTGTCACGCACAGAGCAGGGCCAATCAGGAGGTTGGGGCGCTGCCCCCTGTCACACACAGAGCAGGGCCCATCAGGGGGTTGGGGAGCTTCCCCCTGTCACGCACAGAGTAGGGCCGATAGGGGAGTTAGGGCACCGCCCCCTGTCACACACAGAGCAGGGCGGATCAGGGGGTTGGGGCACCGCCCTCTATCACTCACAGAGCAGGGCTGATCAGGGGGTTGGGGCGCCACCAGTGTTACACTCAGGGCAGGGCCAATGGGGAGGTTATGGCTCTACCCCGTCACACACAGAGCAGGGCCTGTGGGGCGGGGGAGGGGAGTTGGGGCGCTGCACCCTGTCACACACAGAGCAGGGCCCATCAGGGGGTTGGGGCGCCTTCCCCTGTCACGAACAGAGCTGCAGGGCAATCAGGGGGTTTGGGCGCTGCCCCCTGTCACGCTGATCCCGGTGCTGGGAGGCATATTACCCTTTTACTATATAGGATAGAGGCCTGGGGGCTGGCTGGTTTGCCCTGAAGGGTGTCCTGGATCAGGGTGGGGGTCCCCACTGGGATGTCTGGCCAGCCTGGATGAGGGGATGATGGCTGTTTGCAGCTGGTCACACACCCTTCAGGTGGGGGTCCCCACTGGGGTGCCTGGCCAGTCTGGGTGAGGGGCTGAGGGCTGCTTTCAGGCTGGCGGTTGTTGACTGAAGCTCCCAACCGCTCCTTTTTTTTCTCTTTTTTTAATTTTATTCTGGGCCAGCTTTAGCTCTGGCTCTAGCTCTGAGGCTTCGTATCTGGTTTGTTTGCCATTCTATAATCGAAACAATGTATAACTTCAGCTCTGAGATCCCAGGCAGGCTGAAAGCTGGTTTCTGGGTTTTTTTTTAGCTTCTATATTTGTTACAAAGTTTCTTAGAGTTGCAACTCAGAGGCCGGCAAGTCAGGCGGGGGGGGGGGGGGGGGGGGGAACATTGGAGTCTGCAGTCACTGGAGCAAGCAAGCCTCATGTTCACTTCCAGCTGCCTGGCTGCCGGCCGCCATCTTGGCTGACAGTTAATTTGCATAAGGATATGCTGATTAGCCAATGGGAAGGGTAGCGGTCGTATGCTAATTACCATGTTTCTCTTTTATTAGTGTAGATATATAGTGGCTCACTCAATTATTTGACAAATAAAATATAAAAGACAAACAAAAATTCATAAATTCTTTCCCAATCAAATGTTAATCTTTTTCACTAGAACTACATACTAGCAAGGAGCAAAACTCACTATTTGGAATTTTGCCTAAGCATTTGTGAAGGATTGTATATCATTGATCTAACCGAAGTTATGTACCTAATTGGGGTAAAGACATATGTTGGCTGCTTTACATTGAAAACAATCAATATTTTATTTGCACTTGATGCTAATTACTGCCTCTTTCTTGAATTGTTTCTTTCCCTATGAAAAACCTAAATATCTGACCACATCCACTCTCCTATGCCCACGTTTCATATCTTACACTGATGTCTTGCTGTTTCCTCAACTTAATAGACTCCAAATCAAATTCATTTGACAAACAAAATAAAACTTGCTCCACACTTTCTATATGCCAGGCTCTGAAGTAGAGATCAAACCTTGATTTTGAAAGAATACCTATGGGTAGGAACTCCTAGATGTTATCTCCCCACCTTTAGCCATTTCCTAAGTTTAAACTACATAATTCTATTAAAAACAATATCTATGACTGGGTTCCCAAGAAGTACAAGATTTATTGAGATCGGCTGTTCATGATTTATTGAGAGAGTACTCCCAGGATAAAAGGAGTAAGGTGAGTGGGACACAACAGAGGGAGGAACTAAATACTAGTAAAGCCATGGTCACAGCTGGAGTCTAGTTTCAGCCAGATCTGTGGGGAGCTCTGGAGCATGAATGGTACCGCTGAGTTAACCCCACCTCCAGGTAAGTAGTATTGTCTTCTGTATGTCCATGTCAATTAAGCATTGACTATGGGCTGCTATCTCCTGCAGAGAGCCCTACCTGTGACCTCTCAATGTTTATGCTCCCATTCAATGGATGGCAATTTTCTGGAGATGAGAACAACTGTGAATCAACTCTCAAAGCACCAGGAGATATATGCACCTCTGGGAAAGGGCACCTGACTGGCTACCAACCATGCCTACTAGAAACATCATCACTCCCCTGGCCACTTAGGATCACAACTCCTATTCCTGTCAAGCCATACTGGATTGGTCACTAAATCTTGAAAATTCTTCCTTTATACTTTCTTTCTTGTGTTCTTCCCTTCTTATATATTTTTTAGTCACCACTTAGAGCAGTCCCAGTTCTTAGTAACTCACACTTAATCAACAATCATATTTTCCTAATTAGTCTCAAGATTTCCAGAGGCAAAACAAGGCATGACAGGTGGTCAAGCCATTGGGTGGGGACTTGGGTGTCCTGGGAGGACGTACTCTGATGAAAGGGTAGTGACTATTCAGCTCCAGATGTGGGAAACTGCACAGTGTTGCAGGTCTTCTGATATTTTAAGAGAAGTCACAAATCCAAATTTCTGATTTGGATTTCTAAATTTTATATGTGGTAGCTAGTTCTAGATTGTTATTTTTTTAAGTTCTATGTGAGGTAAAAGGAAAGACATCTGCAGGTAAACACTGCAGCCATTTTACAAATTCTGGCCAAAAGCCTGTGAGAAGAGATGACATTTAAATAAATAACTATATTTCAAAGAGAAGGAGGTAAAGGTCTATAACGAGACCTGAGTAAAGTACTGGGATGGGACTCATACAACTTAACAAAAGGAAGATAAACAACCCATCAAAAAAAATGGGCAATGAACCTAAATAGATACTTTTCGAAAGAGGACATACAGAATGCCAAGAGACATATGAAAACATGCTCAAAGTCACTAATCATCTGAGAGATGCAAATAAAAATGACAATGAGGTACCATTTCACACCTGTCAGAATGGCTATCATCAACAAATCAACAAATGACAAGTGCTGGTGAGGATGCAGAGAAAAAGGAACCCTCATGTACTGCTGGTGGGAATGCAGACTGGTGCAGCCACTGTGGAGAACAGTATGGAGTTTCCTCAAAAAACTAAAAATGGAACTCCCATTTGAACCAGTGATCCCATTTCTAGGAATATATCCCAAGAAACCAGAAACACCAATCAGAAAGGATATATGCACCTCTGTGTTCATAGCAGCACAATTTACCATAGCTGAGATTTGGAAACAGCCTAAATGTCCATCAGCAGATGAGTGGATTAAAAAACTGTGGTGCATCTACACAATGGAATACTATGCTGTGGTAAAAAAAAAAAAAAAAGAAGGAATTCTTACTATTTGCAACAGCATGGATGGAACTGGAGAGCATTATGCTAAGCGAAATAAGTCAGTCAGAGAAAGATAAATATCACATGATCTCACTTATTTGTGGAATATAATGAACATCATAAACTGATGAACAAAAATAGATCCAGAGACAGAGAAGCATCGATCAGACCATTAAACCTCAGAGGGAAGGTAGGGTAGGGTGGGGGTATGGGGGAGAGATCAACCAAAGGACTTGTATGCATGCATAAAAGCCTAACCAATGGACACAGACACCAGCAAGTGAGGGCATGAGTGGGGGGGGGGGGGGGGGCAATGGAGGGATAAGGACACATATGTAATATCTTAATCAATAAAGAAAAAATAGAAAAAAATAAACTGCATTACCTAAGATAGAAAAAAATAAAATAAAATACAGATAAAAAGAAAGTACTAGGGTGGGGGTAGGGGAGAAGGGTTCAGAAGAAAAGAAATAGACCCTGAGTCCTCATGAATGTGGATCTGGTTTTTATTAGGTTTTCCATCTTTGGTTTCTAACACAGGGCTTGGCACACAGAAATTCTAAATATAAGTTCAAAAGAGTAAAAAAAGAGCAAATGAAGGAATGCATATCTATGCTTGTCCTTGAGAGTGCAAAGGAACATGATACAATCCATAACGAAGCAATCATCCTAGCATCCACCAAGCACAAAATTAAAGCTGCCACACTCTGTCCTCTGGGAATTTTCTCAGGGTCACTCAAACACAGTCCCCACTTTCCTTCTCTCTGTCCAAAAAGCATGTGTCAGTGTATTGCTAAATACTGTTCCTAAGCTTGCAGGCAACAGCAGCAAACAAAGAGAAGAGGCTGGAATTGGTCTCTAATAATAGACTTCGGTCAGGTCTATTTTATGGGGTGTATGGCAACGCTGGCCGTGATTACACACTTAGTCTCCTTCAGAAGTCCCCTGCATCTCCCAACGTACCCCAGTTGGGTAGCTCTTTGTCTTCATGCCATGGAATCCTAACTGCCTTACCTTAGAGGACCTGAGTCAGAAGCAGCTCCTGGAGTCATTGCAAAACGACTATGACTTTGGACCAAAGTTAACCATCACCTGGCAGGGCTCTCTCCCTGCGCTAGCATCATCTAAGTCCCACAGATGCCTGTGGAAAGGATATGAGCTGCCAAGATGACATTCCAGAAAAGCTAAGCAAAGCTGAGGTCAGGGAAGCACAATGCCCAGTTGGCTATTTGGTTGCCTCCACGAATCTCAAGACCTTTTCCAGAATAATCCACATTCTTAAGGCCTCTTTCACATTAGGATGGAATAGTTCCATAGCAGTTTGCAATAAAATGTTTCCCCACCCTAAATGGCATCTAAAGGTGAGGCTTCTTTAACAAGTGGGCCCTTATGTTTGTAGTCTGGGCCTGTTTCTCTAGAATGTTTCTCTACTGTTCAGTGGTAAGACTGCATTTAAGTAAGAGAGAATCCCTACATTCTGGAATTCTTGATTGTCCCAGCTTTAGAAGGGGACATTCAGGGCTTTCCTTTAGCCTGAGTGAGTTTAATAAATTAATAAATTATTTGTGTACCTTCCAACCCTCTTGTCACCTGCTTTGCATTTTTTTAAAAAATTGTTTCATTACATAATTAAAATTCTTTTCACAATTTACAGAATTAGCTTTTGACAAATGAGCCTTTTGCTACTTGGCCTGCCTCTGCCTTCCTCCCCTTGTGTTCTGAGAAAATACCTATTCACCTTTTGCACTCACCTGGCAAAACCACAATCTTGGATGGATCCACCTCTCCCCCTGCCTTGACTCTGCCTCGGATCACTGAGTGCAAATGCTGGAAAAAAACCACACAATGAACCGAGTCTTCGTCCGTTTGCTTGCTCTGTTTCAGCAGGCACAGGGCAGGCCTCTTCCTCCAGAGAGGTATTAGAAACTGCCAGACAGGAAGTTCCTCAAAGCCCTGCCCTCCTGCCCACACATCTAACTGTAATTACATCATCTGCCCCCTCCTTCCTCCTGCTTCAGAGACAGAAGTGCCTTTTTCTGTGGAATCCTTCCACGGTCTCTGGAGTCCACCCTCCCACATCCTTCGATCTTCAACCTCTCCCTCTCCACTGCCACCATCCCAGGAGCATTTGAACGTGTTCCTCTCTCTGTATCCTTGACAACCATGACATGGTCCTTTGATCTTTTGATCCAGTGTCACTACCCTTTTGGTGCCTACCCTTGCTTTCCTCACCTTCACCCTCAAACTTTGGCATCACCTAAACCTGCTTGCCAGTTTCTCACCTTTCTTGTCAACACATTATTCTCCGTCTACAGTTCCCATCGATCTTCTCCATGTGGCCAAATCCAATGGACATTCCAGTCCGGATCCTGCTTGACCTTGGCAGCATTTGATATAGTTGAGCTCACTCTCTCCCCCTGGCTTCCATGTCTCAAACACCTTCTTCTTTTGTTCCCCTACCTCCCTTTTTGTGCCTTGCCTGTGTCCATACTGCCCTGTCTTCCTTTTAACTTTTGATATGCTTTGGAATTCTGTGCTAGGTATCTGTCTTCACTTTTCATTGCACTAGGTCTCTAAGTAATTTAATTGATTCTCAGGGTTTAATTTGTCATCTGTATACTGATAGCTTTTAAAATAATTTTGCATTTGTTTTTATAAAAGTGAGACATATACATGAAATAAATCAAAGACTTCAGAAAGTTGATGAGTAAAATTCTGTGCTCTCTTATGCAACTCTTCCTCACCCAGAGCCTGAAGCATTCAGAAGCACTCTCTGGATTTATGTTTCTTATCTTCATGACTCTAAATAATATGATTATTCTTCTATTTCACAATTTATCACGTTTAGGTGTCTACTGATTTCCTAACACTAAAGGTGAGAATAAGCTTCACTTAACACTCATCTCCTTCTCCTAGACCTTTTAAGATCTATCATTTTTAATCAGTTATCTTTGTAACTTTAAATAAGAATTGAATCTGTTTTGATAACATCAACCTTCAACAGTATTTCTTAAACCCCCATTCCATAAGATAAGAATATAAACAGCCCTATCTTTCCTCCTTTCCCACTTCCTATCTTGCACTTTATCATTACATTTTAACCCTGCCACCATAACCAAATCTCTCGTTTCATGTATAGATACATGCTAAAAAGATGGAGACCAACAAACATCATTATATTATTATTACTCTGTAAATATTGTTCACTGTTGAGCCAAATAGGAGACTGGAATTAACTGCTTTCTCCAGTTTCATGACCCTATGCCATTGATGGACAATTCCAAGCATCAAGGACAAATTTTTCTCACACTCCTCCAATTATTTAAAATTATGAAACATTATAATTTCCTTCATTTTTAAATAATGACTTTCTTATATATTTTTGCCTCACATTTCAAATTGCTTTCTTGATTTCTTGCATCATTTGCCTTGATCATCTTTCAGACTCCGTCATAGTAGTCCATGCAGGTCCCTTTTCCCGGGACCTGCATCCTCCTGTTCCAACCTGGCCAGCTTTGTCTTGGGTCTTCTGCACATCTGTTATCCTAGAACTTCTGTTTCTTGCTCATCCGTGTTGAAATTTCTGTCTTCCTTTTTCTTGGATATGCCTTTGTTTTCCTAGAGTATACTCTCAGATGACTTCTTTTTAAAAGGTATGTATGAGGTAAAATACCCGATTCTTTGCATGTCTAAATTTTATTTTATTTTGCTTTGCTTTCACCCCTGAAGGGGAGTTTGGCTGACTGCATTGCTCCCCTGTCTTCTAGCCTCTGGTGTTGCTCATGCCAGACTGATTTTTGTTCCTTTGTAAATGATACAGTATTTTTTCCAGTTGGAGCTCTTATACCCTTTTCTTTATTTGGTGCTTTGAAATTCATGCAGAGGCGTCTAAAGAATGGTCTTTTTCATTCATTTTCTGGGCACTTGCTGAACCCTTCCTGGAAGGCTCCGGGAAATCCATAGATGTGCAGCCCACTCATGTGCATGCACAGATCACTCCCGGGTCTGGCCTCCCAGGCCCTCCCCTGCACTGCCTTTGGGCCTGCGTCCGTTCAGCACGTGGCCATGCCCTGGGGCAGGTGCCGCTGCACTTTGATTCTGAGTGCAGCGGGGAGGGGGAGGCAAAGCATCCATGAGCATTGGCGTTTGCTTGATAGGTGGTGTGAGCTAGACGCCTCACAGCTGACCTGCGAGGGGCCTCGGCACCTGGGTGACCCAGGTGTTTCTCATCCCAGGACTGCACTACCTGCCCATTAAGATCTCACTAGACGGCCTGAGATACCGCGAGATAAGCGTCCTCTGGGCAAAGTGGCCGCCCTGCAGCTCCTTGGCAGGGATCCGCCATTCAATGAAGACTTGTCTTGGACTGGGTTTCCTAGAAAACAGCGCCTGAGGTAAGCACAACCAGGGAGCGTAGGTGATACCAGAGAAGCAGGCCTGAGAGAAACGGTGTGAGGCGAGGCAGGCCACAGCTCCCTGAAAAGCTGGTTGCTAGGGCCTGCAGGTGTCTCCACACAGCCCTTCCGAAGGGAAGGGGTGTATCTGGTCAGCGCCATCTCCTTCTGGTCAAGGATTGGTCCGTGGATAACTCCTCCACAAATGCAGGTTGCATGTTTATTGGTGCTAACGAGTTCCCGCAACAAGGAACCCCCAGGGTAGGAGGGAGGGTGCTGTGAGCTTGTGTCCTCAGGCGCCTGGAAGGATGAAGGCAGCATCACAGCAGGCCCCTTGGTGGCAGCCCCAGCAGCGCCCTGACTCCATAACCATGCCATGGAAACAGCGCCAGTAGTTGCTAGGTTCAAACATTGGGATGGTGCAGAAACTGAATCCCATGCAACTACTATTTTGGTAGCTCTGGGAAATTTTGTATGGTCCTTCTATTGCTTTGTTTTTCTCATTATTGTTTTTCACCTTTAAAAGTTCTTTGGTCTCTATTTATTCCTTCCTCACAGGATCTTGTTCTTGTTTTGAGATTATAATACCTTCTGAGAATATTAGTTATATATTTAAGGTTTTCTGCGGTGGGAGGGAGTCTGCATTGTGGTTAAGAGGATGGACTCTAGATCCTAACCATCTGGGTTTGAATCTCAGCTCTGTATGGCTTTGTGTCCTTGGGAAACTTGCCTATGTTTTAGTTTCTTTTCTTTCTTTTTATTTATGTCGTTTGCTTCAAACAAACACAAAATGCTTATTAAAAAAATGCAGGCATTGCCAAATTATCAACTTGTTAAACTTAGAAAAAGTATGAAGTTATTTTATAACTCGAAAAAGAAAATTACATTCTTGTTACTCAGCCTAACTTACCTCCAAATTCTTAAAGTTGGAAATTCTTTAATTTAAAAAGTGATTCTAAAAATTGTTCCAATCAGCCCAGCCAGCATGGCTCAGTGGTTGAGCATCAACTTATGAACCAGGAGGTCATGGTTCAATTCCTGGTCAGGGCATATGCCCAGGTTGTGAGCTTGATTCCCAGTGTGGGGCGTGCGGGAGGCCGTCAATCAATAATTCTCTCTCATCATTGATGCTTCTATCTCTCTCTCCCTCTCCTTTCCTCTCTGAAATAAATAAACATATATATATATTTAAATTGTCCCAATTAATTACATGCCATAAAAAACAAAACATCTTTTAAATAAAGTAGACTTTGTAACATAAACTTATTTAAATAGCTTTTATATTAGTAAAATATGCTACATTCTCATAAACTATATACCAATTTTATTATCTAATATTCTTCTCAATTCTCTTTGCCTATAGCCCTATTGTGGAATATGATGGTCCTATATCTTCTGTCCATTCTTTCCAAACTTTGGTATGTTTGCAAAGCCTAAAGATAGCTCTACTAATATGTTTTCACTCTATTCTTTTAATTTTTCTAGTAATATTTGTTTTCTGGCTTTTCATCTTCCTTTGCCTGTCTGTCTAGAATTTTCTATTCAAATGTATGTAAATCTCTTTTTTTAAACCTGGAAATTTCAGCAGCACCACTTTCCTTTTCTTTTCTGCCTTTTCTGCTGTTTCCCCTATCTTCTTTGCAAGCTTCAAAAGTTCTTTCTGTTTTTTTTCTTCTCCTGGGTATAAGTTTCTAATAGAAATTTACTTTAAGCTGGCATTGGTGCTCTTTCGACTAAGTTTGCTCTTTCTCTTCTTCTTTTAACTTCTTTTAAAGATAGAATACATTTCATTGACATTTATATACTTTTATGGGGGTTTTTGTTTTTTCAAGTTTCAATGGGAAATTTCTGTTTTTTCTTTGTTCCTCTTTTTACTTTTGAGCATCTTGTTTATTCTGAAGAAGCATAGGTATATCCTCTGCCTTTAACTTGAAAATTTCCTCTATTTTGGCTGCATTTAGTTTTTCCATTCTGAATACATTTTTCTCTTCCTTCTAGAGTCAGAAATTTTTATAGTTTGTCCCACTGTTGTACTTCATCTTGTGTTCTTCCAGAACAGTGTTCTAAAACTAGTCCCACATATGTTGGCTTTTTTTTGTTTGTTTCTCACTTTTACAAAGTTCTGGTGATCGTAATTGTACATTGTGCCCTTGTCGCCCTCCTGTTTGCTGAAATTTATCAGAATCTAACACTTCCCCTGGAAAGTACATGATGGTACTTTGTCTACAGAAACTTTGCTTGACCTAGCTCTGAAAGTTTTCCATGTTTCAGTGACCCAAAGCCCACGTGTCAGTTTTTCTGGATATGACACTCAACTCATGATTAGTTGTTTTCTGTAATAAGCTTTCCTACTTATTATTTAAAAGTGTTCATTGGCCCTGGCTGGGTGGTTCATTTGGTTGGAGTGTCGTCCAGTACACCAAAAGGTTGCTGGTTCAGTCCCCCCCCACTCCAATTGGAGTGCATATGGGGATCAACCAATTGATGTTTTTCTCTAAATCAAAGTTTCTCTCTCCCTCTCTCTCTCTCTCTCTCTCTCTCTCAACATCAATTTAAAAAAATATATCTTTGAGTGAGGATTAAAAAATTTTTTTTAAGTGTTCATTGCACTTTCAATTTTTTCCATTATTTCTCATAGCGTTTTAACAAAATCAGTTGTGTCATTTCTATTTACTGATGCTACAGTCTTCTTACATCATTGTGTGTTTTGGCTAATTGCTGCTGGATTTTTGCTCTTTTTCCTGCTGATAATTTGTTTTCTAATTCTTCTACCACACTGTACTGAATTCTGAAGTCTTTTTTTTTTTTTTAAGAAATGAATGGGTTTATCTTTTTTTCTGCTAATAATTTAAATTTTTTTCTGCTGTGAGATCTTTGCTTTCTTAATCTAATTAGCTTGCTGCTTCTAGTTTTGGCTGAATTCCACCTGAAGTGCAAAAACAGCCATCATTCTGTGCCACACTGTGATAAGGGTGGCCATATTCCCTTGTAGAGTCACTGGAGCCACTCTGGGCAAGTGGGCCTAGGAGTTCACGCAGGGGGCACTAAAGAAACAGTCTGCACCAGAGGGAGAGGCAGGGTGGACTGTGCCTTAATTTCTTCATCTATAAGAGGGGATAATATATTACCTACCTCATGTTATAATGATTGAACTTATGAGCTTGAAATTATTCCAAATTTATACATATATTATCTCTCGTCAATTTTTCTGTATGCTTATGTTTTTCTTTTTTCAAAGGACCGGATGGTGATTTTATATGTGGTAAAATACTTCTCCTAGGGGAGTACAGAAGAACTGAAAGACAGGGGCACAGAATACCAGACAGGAGGGAGAAAGATTGGGGTTGGACAACACTGGCACAGGAGATAGGAGATGGGCATGAGGTGCCCATCCCTGAGGCAGCAGCCGGGCAAGGCCCAGTCCTCATTGGCACAATCAGCTCTTTCTGGCCCATCTGGGATACTTCAGGGTGAGCGTGAATGAGCAGTTTTTGGTTTCAAAATGAGATGGACCAGAGTGTTCCATGGGCTCCACACCCAGGTGACCCAGGGACTGGGGGCCCAGACGCAGAGGGTCCCTCTTCAGATGGCAGCAGGTAAGGGATCTTGTGAGCAAAGCTTATGCCTGGGGCAGCTGAAGGTGGAGGCATGAAGGTGGGAGGTGGGTAGCCATGTCTTGGGTTGCCCATTCCTCAGGGTTAGGTCCTGGGTGAGCAGATGGAAGTACATCTGATGCCCATCAGTTTCTACCCAGACTCCTCCCCAAGCGGCTTCCACCCCATAGCTTTCTCCTATCAGACAATGCTGCCAGAAAGCCGGGGGAGGGGGCATGATGAGGATCCTGAATCTGGAGTTTGGGAAGAGAGTCCTCATTGGATGTCTGCTTATATTTTCCTGTTTGCTTTTTAAAAAAATGTTTTTATTGATTTTAGAGAGAGAGGAAGGGTGAGGGATAGAGAGATAGAAACAGAGATAGAAACATCTATGAGAGAGAAGCACCAACATTGATTGCACAGCCCTACTGAGGAATTGAGCCTGCAACCCGGGCATGTGCCTGGATCAGGAATCAAACCCATGAACTCTTGGTACATGGGTCGATGGTCAACCACTGAGCAACACCGGCCTGGGGTGCTTATTCTTTTAAATGTTACTGGTATTTCTCACATGCCTTGTTATCCTTGGATATCCAGTCATGCTTTAAAAAGTCAGTAGAGTTTCTTCTGCTGCTGTAAAAATAGGATAATTTTCCTCATAGAACTTTCTGGTGAGAAGAGTTTGACTGAGAACTCCATGCACATGGTGGATCGGGCACACCCACTATAAGGCTTCATGTTAGAGACTGGTGAGCAGGAGCAGAATGCCAGTCAGGCTCTGGATCCCCAAATATGGTTGGCTTTCATACATATCATATCTTTTTTATTGATTTTCAGTTAATATGGCATTAAAGGAGAGTGATGTTGATATCCTAGCATGGTAGATATTGTGAAAAGAATGCACAGAATACATAAATCTTTAGAGATGTTCTGCACTTGATGTGATAGAAGAATCAATTGCTTAATTACAGGTGAAATGGTTTTAATACTTTAAAATAATATTCTAAGTTTTGTGTGGGGTTTTTTCAAAAATGACACGTAATTGACACTCTACAATTGAGGTAATTACAGAATCATTTTGACTTTTTTTGTAGAATTTTTATAAATATTCTTATAGAATCCTAGGATCACCTGTGATTTACTGGAGAATCTAAATTTGTTGATTCAAAAATAGAACAGTAGCTTTTAAAATCCTTTTTCCATTGAAATAATGGTGTGTGTCTGGGTCACCTATAAACTCGGACCCAGAAGAGGAGAACGAGAAACAAAAGAGTAAATATTCTTCAGGAAACAAGCTCTGTGACCCAAAAGTGGAGTAAGAACTTCCTGTTCAAGTCTTAGGAGGTGGTCAATAGCTCTACATATTTCTGCACCGAATTAGGTTTCATAACTTCCTGTGATGTCATTTGTCCCCTTCCCTCCCTCCCCATCTCTACCCTCAGCTTGAATTAGGACTTCCCTTCCAGAGTGCTGTCAAGGCAGTTTCCTTTAGAGAACTTTATAATCAAGTATTTCTACTAAGGTTTCATGAAATGAGTCCTGAATGAGAAGCCTGGATAAAGATCTTTCTAAGGCCAACTTTTCTTCTTATCGTTTGGCCTTAGAAACCAATGTTCATACCAAGCCCGCACTTCCTAAACAATTCACATTCTTGGAAGGTAGAAAGAGTTTCCATACAAATTAATGAGTTCCCTGTCACTGAAGGTATTCCAAAAGACTCTTGAAAGCCACTTCTTAGGACAAAAAAATTGTAGAATTTTTATGTAAAATAAAGATTGGATTTAATGGTCCTAAAAAAAAAGATGTCTCTGATCCCTGAAACTCAATGATTTTCTGCTTTAGAAAGGAGCAGGGAGGAAGTGAGGACGGAAAATCCAGCCTCATGTGGATTTCAGCCTTGGCTGCTGGAGTTGCTCCAGGCTTCCAGAGGTTGTGCTGTCCCTGTCCATTCTGACTCCATACTTACTAGTACATACTCACTTTTGTGGTTCACTAGTCCCCTCTTATCTGTGTTTTTGCTTTCTGGGATTTGTCACCTATAGTCATCTGTCATCTGAAAATATAAAGTGGAAAATTTCAAAAATAAATAATTCATAAGTTATACATCTGAGTAGCATAATGAAATTTTGCGCTGTCTGCTCTGGCCCATCCAGGATGTGAATCATCCCTTTGTCCAGTATACTCATGCTATGTACACTACTGGGCCATTGGTCATTTAGTAGCACTCTTGGTTATCAGATTGACTGTTGTGGTGTTTAAATAACCCTTATTTCACTTAATAATGGCCCAAAGCCATTCATAGCATATTGTTAAGATGGTTTTATTTTTCACTAGATATTAATCTCTAACTGAGCCTAATTTATAAATTAAACTTTGTCATAGGTATATATGTATAGAAAAAACATAGCACAGATGCTTCTTAACTTATATGCTGGAGTTACAGCATGGTAAACCCATTGTTAGTAGGAACATTGTAAATTGAAATGCATGTAATACACCTAACCTACCAAACATCATAGCCTAGCCTAACCTACCTTCAGCATGCTCTGAACACTTCCATTAGTCTAGAGTTGGGCAAAATTACCTAACAGTGCATACACTGTAGAGCATCAGTTGTTTACCCTCAGGACCACATGGCTGACTGGGAGCTGCAGCTCACTGGCTCTGCCCAGCATCACGAGAGAACATTGCACGGCACATCACTAGTCTGGGAAAGATCAAAATTTGAAGTACAGCTTTTACTGAATGCATATCATTTCCACTCCATTGTCAAGTTGAAAAATCCTAAGTCAGGAACCATCATCACGAGTTTCAGGCATCCACTGAGGGTCTTGGAATGTATCCCCTGAGAATAAGAGGGGACTACTGTATTTTCCTCCAGCATCCTATCTAATAAAGAGTAATATGAAAATTGACCATCACTCCAACACACAAGATAGCCACCCCCATGTGGACACAAGATGGCCGCCACGAGATGGCCTGCAGGGGAGGGCAGTTGTGGGCAATGAGGCCATCAGGGGAGGGCAGTTGGGAGGGACCCAGGCCTGCAGGGGAGGACAGTTGGGAGGGACCCAGGACTGCAGGGGAGGGCAGTTGGGGGCGATCAGGCTGGCAAGGGAGGGCAGTTAGGGGCAATTGGGCCAGCAGAGGAGCAGTTAGGCATCAGTCAAGCTGGCAGGGGAGTGGTTAGAGGGTGATCAGGCTGCAGGAAGAAGCAGTTAGGGGCAATCAGGTAGGCAGGCAAGTGGTTGGGAGCCAGCAGTCCTGGATTGTGAGAGGGATGTCCCACTGGGGATCGGGCCTAAACGGGCAGTCGGACATCCCTCGAGGAGTCCCAGATTGGAGAGGGTGCAAGCTGGGCTGAGGGACACCCCTCCCCCCCTGCATGAATTTCATGCACTGGGCCTCTAGTGTCTATATAAGTATCCTTCAGTCAAAGGCAGGTAGAGGCACACCATTAGTTACAGGAATGGCCAATCAATGCAACCACATGATTTCTTTGAATTCTTAGTCTCCATTTTAAAAAAAAATCTATGGGAATTTAAAATTATACTTCATCATATATCTGTTTCTACCTTAATATCAAATAGTATTTAAATTACCAGTCACTGGTGGCAGGGAAGTGAAGAACTAGACCCAATCTACTAATATCTGGGAAGATGAGCCTCTATTTTCTTCTTATGCACAAGGCAAATGCACTCCTACTTAAGAAGCTCAGGTCAATACGTTGGACTGGCTCTCGGGATTCAGATTTATTACCCATCATCGTCTCATAATCCTTGTGACCTCTTTCTTCAAGGCCCACCTTCTCAAACACACCAGGTCCCCATTTCACGTGGAAGGGGATTCATATGCTGGGAAAGGTTAATGTGTTATTTAAATAGCCCCCTCTTAGTTCATTCATGTTTCTCTTTTCACTTGACTCTGAACTCTTTACAATGCCATAGCTAGTAGAATTATTTAAGAATCTGTCTTAACTCAATCTTAATGTGCCTCACTAAGCTAATACAATCCTTGCCCCTGAAAAAGGGTGTATTATGCTATAATTCACAATGTGTCTTTGGAGAAGAAGTGTGCATTTTATATAATATGTCAAGGACAATTTCAAAATGGGTAACATCATCAATCTCATTGACATCTCTAATGGCTTCACTCTGTAGTCAGAGTTTTGCCAAATGCAAGCTAAGACTCAGGCCATCACACACCTGCTCCCTACCTATTGTTTCAGATGTATCATCTGTTGAAAAGGCAACCAAGTTTAGGAAAATAATTCATCCCTGAAACATTTCTTATCTAATTAAGTCAACAGATGTTGTTTGAAGTCTATACCTGAGGAATTTATTACTTCAGTTTTAAATAGTAAGAAGAATTCACAGACCTGTCTTTATGATAATTATGGGGTTTTTTTTGGATCAATGTAGCCAGCCCAGTAATGACTGATAATAGTCAAGAACAGGGGTCCTCAAACTATGGCCCGCGGGCCACATGCGGCCCGCCGAAAACATTTATCTGGCCTGCCACGTGTTTTTGCCGCCGCTGTGTGCATGAGAATTTGTTCATAGTTTTTTTTTTAAAACTATAGTCCGGGCCTCCAACGATCTGAGGGACAGTGAACTGGCCCCCTGTTTAAAAAGTTTGAGGACCTCTGGTCAAGAATTTGTGATAGTTGTCATTTTCAACAGTTTGAATGGCATTTCCAAAAAGTGCTTTCACTTGAGTTATCATCTGGCCTTTATTCCCCCCTGGCTGGGTGTCTGATCTTCTTGTGCTTGGGCTTGGACAGAACTGGCCTGGCTCAAACAGGCTTGGGGGGCTGGGGAAGATGGCAGGAAGTGGCTCCCTGCCCTTGCATGGAGGCAAAGAGAGAACAGTAAAGTCAAGGGTCAGTGTCAGAATGTATGGCTTAACCAGTCACCAAGGCAAGAAGAGCCTGAGGCAGGGCAACAGGTAACTGGTACAGCCTGTGAGTAAAAGAGCCAGTGAAAATGAAAAGAAGGACCTACTACTAGAAAGATGGTCATCCTGGCCAGCAGCCAAAAGATGAGCTCTTACTGCCCTCTGAAGTTTACGAAGTCAGGACTAAAGGGACACCCAGTGCCCACGGAGGCTTCAGTTTCTTAATCTGTTTCCTACTCTCCTGCCTAGCCTAATAAGGGTGTGACAAAGATCACATTCAGTCTTACAGATGAAATCTAGTTATTATTGTTGTTGTTAAAAGTTGTTATATAATTGCGAACTATATGGAAAGATAGATAATTATTTTAAAATCTCCGAAAAAGTAACCCAGCTGCATGGTGAGAATATTTTCTATATGTGGCAGAACAAAATAGGACAAAGCACTTTGATATCTTATTTTCTTTAAATTTAGTCTGGTCTTGTTAGTATTTAACAAAGTATTTAATTAGCATCGGTGATTGCCAAACATTTGATAGTTATAATTTCTGAACAAATTATCTCTTGTGGCAAGTTCTGATAAATTCACAGATCAACATTTAAATACAAGGCAAAATCCCAGCATGAAAGAAGTGGATTTTTTAAAACACTGGGTCTCAAATTATCTACCTACTTTGACAGTTTTAGTGTCTTGATTAAATATTTTATGATGATACTACTTAAGATAAAATGTAAAAGCTAATTTATAGTGACATCTCTTTATGTAAAAGGTTCCCAAGCTGATTTATTACCAGGTGGAAGCATGTCAGTGAATACAACCATGTCTAAAGAGACTTTGCGGTTTTCTTCTATACTCCTAGTTCAACATCTGCAAAACAATTTATATGAAAAGCAGTGTCTTTAATTTTACAAGACTCTTCTTTCGTATCTCCTTTAGTTTCATTCTTCAATTCAATTTAGTACCTGCTATGTTCTGTACTAAGTAATAAATTTGGAACACTATGATCAATTATAATTCTTTTTCTGCTAAATTTATTATGTTACATCATTCTGAAAGGACTTTGGGGAACATACACACACACAGAGAGAGAAAGATAATTACTTAATCATATTTTTGGTTAGGGCAGGGGGATTCAGGGAATACTTTTAATGCTTTATTTAAGTTACATAGAACTATTTTCCAATAGAATTAATAAAATAAAGCACTATAATTGCAATCTAACCTATAAACTCAAAAAATCTTAGTAGTATGTTTTATATTGTTAAGAAGCACTAGAAGTGTAGTAAGGAAGAGAAAATGAAGCTAAGAGATGTTATAAATAGGACAAAGAAGAGACAGCAAAGCTAGGCACAAGCCGAACAAGCAACTGCTTATGGCACACTGCAAGATCTGATGGGACAGTGTGTGATACAGGAGGTGGCAGCAACAGTTGTATAATGGGAAAAAATGTCCTTGGTGACAGCATTTTGGTGGGAAGAAACAGGAGAAAATAGGAAAAAAATTAAGGGCAGAGAGAGACCAGATGGTGATAGTATTGAGCCAAAAAAAATTTCCAAAATGTCATAAACTCAAATCTTACCAGTAAAGACCCATTAAAATAAAAAAATAACACAAATAGAAAAATTAGAATTTATTTTCATCATGTTAAAGTACTTACATTTTATTTCATCCAGAAAGTATTTGAGATGGATTATTCAAAAAGAGAAGGAGGAGATATTTACAATAAGATTCATAAATAGAGCCTAAAGAAGTAAGGGGAAGCATATGCCAATCATAAGAGCCAATAGAGTGGCTATGTTTGAACATGAAACCTGGAGCTTCCTTGTAGCCATGATGAAGATGGAAGCTTTACCAAATAAAATTATAAATATCATTATCTGAAATAATTATCAATAAATATTTGGGAGATAACATTTTCTTGGTTCGAAATATAATTCCTGTGTTACAGTAGAGGGGATAACAATATAGTCAGTAATAACCTTAGTGGCAGTTGAGAGAAGGAAATTGAAGTTGTTCCATGGAAAAAGTTGTTTGTAAATGGGCTAAGTAGGGCACCTTCTGAAAAGGAGTTTAAAAATCTGCAGCCCCACACTGCCAGGGGCAATGGCTTTGTAGAGGGCTTTAAACATACCCTGCACCCGAGGAACTGTGCCAAAGGCCCCTGGCCTGGGACCTAATCTCATATCGCTGCTGAGACCTAGGGCAGGTGTTCTGCAATGTCACATGATGTCTGGTTTGGAAATAGGATTTAGGAAGTTGAGAGAATGAACCTTCAAAACCACTAGACAGAGAAGTGTGAAGAAAAGAAGAGGAAAAAAATCTCATTCAAAATGAGGCTGCAAAACAAAATTTTAAAACACATGGGAACCCTAATTTTGTAAAGGTGATCTAGCCCCAAATCAACAATTGCAACATAATTTCATTCCAGGTGGAACTGTCTAGCCAAAACTTTCGAATAAGTATGCTTTGTATACTCCAGGAGAAAAATGAAAAAAATTATGAATTTTTAAAGAAAAAATACTAAAGCCCTAACCGGCTTGGCTCAGTGGATAGACTCTATCCAATAGAGCATCAGCCTTCGGACTCAAGGGTCCCAGGTTCGATTCCAGTCAAGGGCATGTACCTTGGTTGCGGGCACATCCCCAGTAGGGAGTGTGCAGGAGGCAGCTGATCGATGTTTCTCTCTCATTGATGTTTCTAACTCTCTATTCCTCTCCCTTCCTCTCTGTAAAAAATCAATAAAATATATTTTTTTTAAAGAAAAAATATTAAAAACAGACAAAGGAAACAAGTAAATTAAAAGCAGAATGACTAGACATCTTGGAAATTAAAAATATATTAAAATAAAAAATTCTTAATCCCTTTCACCTTTTTTAGCCATCTCCCAACCTCCCTCCCTTCTAGAGATTATAATTTATTCTCTGTATCTATGAGTTTGTTTTTGTTTTGTTTGTTTATTTTGTTTTTTAGGTTCCATATATAAGTGAAATCGTATGGTATATGTCTTTGACATATTTCACTTAGCATAATACCCTCCAGGTCCATCATGTTGTTGCAAATGGTAAGATTTCAGTTATAAAAATAGTCACCAGGATATAAAGTATAACATAGGGAACATTGTTAATAATATTGTGATAACTATGTATAGTGTCAGATGGGTACTAGACTTATTGGGGTGATCACTTTGTAAGGTATATAAATGTTGAATCACTATATTGTACACCTGAAGCTAATATAATATTGTATGTCAAGTGTAATTGAAACAAAAATTTTTTTAAAGTAAGTACTAGGCAAAGTGTCCTCTAGCAAAAAATAAAAAAATAAAAAAAAATGAGAACAGCAAAAATTGTTCGACTAAGTGAATAGACAAATTCTTTTTCTCACATGTAATATATTATGTAAAGCATTTACATAAGCCATTGAGTAATTTTGAGTCAAGTTTGCTTACAGTCATTTAAAAAAGTCAAACAATGTGAACTTTTGGGAAACATGTCTGGCTGTGTTCTCAATGACATTTTGCTTTTAAAATGGCGAACATTTGTAAGCCCTTGCTAAAACAATGACTATTTGAGCAATAATCATTGTGAATAGTATGAGTAAGTTATTCTTCTAAAAAAGAAACAAATTCAAAAGTTATGGCAAACTTTGAAGCAGAGACAATAAAAGAGAAAATAATAAATTTGAAAATATTGCTATTGATTCCCCTAGATCACAGCATAGGGAATAAAATATGAAAGAATGTTAAGTAGAGACATCATACACACCAGTATGCCTGGGAGAGTTTCAATTTACATGTAATTATTAGTGGAACTTCCTTTAACCCAAATATGCCCCAGTTTAGACAATAAATTACCTACTCACGCAAGTGTTAAGAAATATGTAGACTAGGCTGAAAAACAAGTAAGACTGCCAAAAGGAAAGAATAGAGAAAGTCACAAAGAGATAACATATGAAAAGAGCTGTGGATTTTCTAAATCTAAATAAAGACTTGTGCCCTCAATTGAAAGTGAATTATAAGAACCACGAAGGATATACAGATATCAAGAGGTAGCTGGAGGATTGGTTCTAGGACATCCCGCAGATACCAACATCCACAGGTGCTCAAGTCTTTTATATAAAACTAGTGGCCCATTGCATGAATTCGTGCACATTGAAAGGAAATTAATTAGAAGAAATATTTTAATATTTCTATTCGCCCTTTCTCTATAATAGAAGTGTCAGCCAAATTCACGATTGACAATGACAGATGGAAACATGCATGTGAGATTGGCACCAGTGATAGTTTTATATGTATTGCGCATGTGCGAGTCAACTTAGCCTTTTATAAATGTAGAATAAACTTACTTAATTAGACCTGCTTTCTGATGTAGCTAAACTTTTTCCAGCCCAATGAAGCACCCCAACTTCTCTTTCAGGTAATTGTCAGCAACACAGCAGTAAATTTCAACATGAAACAGATTATTATTGCAGATCACGCAGGGAGAACAAAGGGTAAAATATTTAACTGCAGCAGTGTTTGACTATATTCTGCTAAGTGAGAAAACCTGAAGTCATTTTCAAAGTCCACCATTTCTTCTTTTCAATTGGGTCAAGTTTCTAAGCTTTCTAAATCTCTGTTTTCTGGCTAATGAAAAGAAAATAGGATTCCATCGAGTCTCCTATCTACCTACTCCAGGACTTCTGTGAGGATCAAATGAGATGAGGCACAGGAAAATGCTTCACAGACATTTGGTTAAAGTGTAAAATGTTCCTACCTGGCTATAAAGCAAGTCATGTTCCTGGGCTGAAGAAACTCCAAGGAGGCTAGTCGCTAGGGAAAGGAAGCCAGGCTTTGCTATGTGACGTCATTACCTGGCGCCCACAGCCACTGTTTCTGGGCTGGGCTGTGGCTGCATTTTGTGCCATGGGGTCTCAGCAGCGTTGGCTGTGATTTGATGGGCTGTCGCTCCAGGGTGGTGCCAGGGCCTGTGTCCCACTTGGGGGAAGCTGAGTGTTGCTTTGCAGACGCCAGGTCCATGGTGCTGTTTCTCTGTAAATGGCCAGTGAGCGTCACGGCAGCTCCTGCATTGAGCATCTGCCCCATGGTGGTCAGTGCGCATCATAGCAACTGGTCAGAGGGTCAGACACTTAGCATATTAGCCTTTTATATATATAGATGGTGTAGTATTTGCACATAACTTACACACTTCTATATATTTTAAATGTATCTAAATTACTTATAATACCTAATACAATGTTAATGCTATGTAAGTAGTTGTTATACTATATTGTTTAGAGAATAACGATAAGAAAATAAAGTCAGTACATGTTCAGTGCAGACACAACCATCATAGTACACATCAGCAACAACTTAACTTTTTGAATATTTTTGATCCACAGTTGGTTGAATCTGTGGATGCAGAACCTATGAATATAGAGGGCTGACTGTATAAAATATATTCACATCTCTACACTCATCATAGTTAAACTGGAAAACATCAATAATTAAAATACACTCTTACCAACTTCCAGAAGACAGATTACCAACAAAAATGGTTAAACATTAAACCAAGCAGGTTTCTCACCAGCAACAACAAATGCCATAAAACAAGAGATATAGTCAGTGTAATAGGGGGGACTGATAATTTAGAATATTATATCCAAATAACTAGGTAAAAAAAAACAAGTTGCTAGAAAATAGATATTCAACCTATACTTAATATATATTTAAGTTTTGGGGCTTAAGAAGAATATAAATATACTAGATGACTTCAGATATTTTTATAGAAATAAATTTTAGTTTACATATTTTTTAAAAGAATGCAAAAGTTTATTGATATGCTCTCAGAGTCTCTACTGTACTCTTTTTTATTAAGGTATAATTGAAAGCTAATATTATATTAGTTTCAGATGTACAACATAATGATTTGATGTCTGCATACATTGTGAAATGATCACCACAATAAGTCTAGTTAACATCCATTATCATACATAGTTATAATTTTTTCTTTTTTTCTTGCAATGAACATTTTTAAGTTCTATTCTCTTAGCAACTCTCAAATATGTGATATAGTATTATTATTAACTATAGTCACCATGATATACATTATATCCCCATGACTTGTTTATTTTATAGCTGGAAGTTTCTACCTTTTGACCCCCTTCACCCATTTCCCAATTCCCCTTTCAACCACCAGTCTCTTTACTGTATCTAAGAGCTTGGGATTTTTTGTTTATTTTGTAGAGTATCCCATTGTATAAATACACCACAATTTATTCATCCATTCTACTCTTGCTGGCCATTTAGATTGTTTATAGTGTTTGGTGATTATGATAAATGCTGTTTTGAACATTCTTGTTCCTACCCTTCAATCACAGTTATGTTGGGTATATAAGTAGGAGTAAAATACTGGAATTGCTGGGTTGGAGGCTATGCATATATTTACCTTCAGTAGTTACTGCCTAACAGTTTTCTGAAGTGGTTGTACCAATTTATATTCCCATGTGTACTGCAGGAAAGCTCCACTTGATCCACACCCTCACCTCTATGTGGTTCTACTAGTTTCTTTAGATTTTACCTACTCTGATGAATGTGTATATACACAATTTTCAATTCCCTGATGAATAATTATGTTGAGTATTTTATTGCTTATCATATATTTATCTATTCTCTTTCATGAATTACTTGTTCAATGTTCAAGACCATTTTTCTATTACTTCATAGGAACATTTTACATATTATAGATAATAATTGCTTATCAGATAAAACATGGAAAGTATCTTCTCCAGTTTGTAGTTTCTCTTTCACTCTTTTACTGGGGTCTTTTGATAAACAGGGGTTCTTAATTATGTTCTCTTTAATTATGTCTCATTTATCAATATTTTTATTTAAAAAATTATTTGCCTATCCTAAAGTCATGAAGATAATCTTTGTTATCTTTTACTTCACACATACATACAACTCCCACCTGGCCCAGAATTGTTTCTTGTGTGAAGTAGAATATTAAGATTATTTTTCTCATATGTATACCCAGTTGACCTACCATCAATATTAAAAGAAACATTTCTGTCCTTATTTATTAATATTTTATCACAAAACAAAGACTCACACATGTTTTTATTCCATTGACTATGTCTATCTGTCTATTCTTGTGCTAATACCAGACTGTCTTAATTATGTAGCTTTGCAAAATATCTTGATAACTCTTAGAGCAAGACATCCGATTTTGTTATTCTTGAAAATTGACTTATCTAGTCTTAGTTCTTTATATTTCCATATATAGATAAGTTAAATTTGTGTTAATCTCAACAAAAATACTTTAAAGTTTTTAACATACAAGCCATAAATATGTTTAATTAATCCATTATAAGTAAACTATAATGTAGGCAGTAAACTCCTTGATATCAGTCTTGATGATGAATTTTTGGATATGACTCCAAAAGCAAAGGCAACAAAAGCAAAAATTTAAAAAATCAAATTAAAAGCTTCTGCGCAGCAAAGGAAATCATCAACAAAATGAAAAAGCAACCTACTGAATGGGACAAAATGTTTGCAAATCGTATGTCTGATAAGGGGCATCCAACCTCATAGATAGGTCTAGCAACATAGCATTGCACAATAGGAGTCATAAACAGAGTTAATATTTTATTACTCCATTTAAATGAAGTTCAAAACAGGTAAAATTAATCTATGGTAAGGAAGACGATAGTGGTTAACCTTAGGAAGGGAAGGGGAGAGACTGGGAGGAGGCATGAATAGGGAGCCTTGGGTTACTGGTAATGTTCCACTCTTGATCTTGATTGTTGTTACACAAGTGTATTGTGAAAATTCACTAAAGTGTACACTTATGCAAATGCTCGTTTCTGTGTGATTGCTGTACAAAAAAAGGAAAAAAAAGCAAACCTTAGGTAACCAATATATAAATAACCTTAATATCTCCCAAATCAATAGATGAATGAAAAGGAGGATGATAGGGGATTTCAAGGATTTGGAGGAGGAAGAGAAGGAAGAGGAGGGGAGAAGAAAGGAAGAAAAAGAAAAATACAGGACCCATTATCAATTCAATAGAAAGTAGGATTGCAGGGGGTGAAAAAAAAAGCAAAGAAAGAAAGTGGATGTTAAGAGAATACACAAAAGAAATTGGCAAAAATAACCCAAAATGCATGATCAAGGTGAATGTGGATAGATAAAACTCACCCATTAAAAAACATAATTAGATGGAATAACACAGATGCATCTAAATGCCAATTAGAAAGGGCACCTAAAACCAAATGAAAAGAAATTTTGAACATAAAGTTTTGAATAGCTAAGTAGATATTATAGTAAGGTGTATTTCAAAAGATAGAGAATAACTCCCAAGACAATAAAAATTTGCACTTAATAAGACAACATTGCATTAGAGCAAACCAACAGGATTACTGTACAAAGTAAAATGGATAAATCCAGAACTATAGTAGATGTCCAAAACTTTAATGAGAAAAATAGATCAAATAGAAAAAGCTAATAAGAATATAGAATAAACAACTAGGCTGTATCCAATATCAGCTTAGATCTGTGCCTACTCCTACTCATTTCCCAAAATATGCACACCAAAACCCCCAGGCTGCAGATAAGAGAGTAGAATTCAATAACCTGCTCTCATGCTATATCTTCTGGAAAAGACCCTTTGGTTCAGAGCATATGGAAAGGGACGTAAGGAGGATTCACCTAGACAATACCAGATTTAAAACAAAATCTACATATAGGCTTCATTGGAAATATGAACAAAATGAAAATATAATGACATGAAAACTATGCAAACGAAACAAAAATATGAAAGAAACTCTAAAGCAACCAGAGCCTAAAGAACACATGACAACATTTCACCAGTCTTTCATACTATAGAAAAGTTTATTAAGAACGTGAGTTGAATAAAATAAGAACTTAAATCTAAGATGATAACGGCACAGAATGAAATGAAAATGGTAATTGAAAATGTAAGAAACAAATTGAAACTAAAATAACACCATCACAAAACTAATAAGTTGCATACCAAAAGGAAGCAAATGACATGGCTGAAAAATATTTTTACACAGAGGAAAGGCTTGAGATAAGCCCAGGAAAGTCAAAGGAAGATGATTAATGGAAAAAGAAGATGATAGCTGTGGAAGTGTGACAAAGATGACATTATACAATTATCGCCGAGTTAAATAACTCAATAAATGAGTCAGAAAAAGTATTCCAATAGAAAAAATAATCCTGAAATGCAAGAATAAGAGACTCAATTACTCAAAAGTTCATATCATACTCCAAGACAAATATATTCAACAGTGTCCATTCGAAATCATATTTTTCTTATTGAATTCTGAGAATTAGAAAAAAATGTCAGGCATCCAGAGACAAATAGTAAGTCTCTTATAATTGAGAACAAAAGTAGGCTGGCCTCAGTCTTCTTCAGAGTAATATTCCAGGCTAGAGGACAATAGAGCAATGTCTAACAACCTCCAAAGGAAAAGAAATGTGACACAAAAATATTATGTCTAGCCACGATTCCATTCACTTCATATATAAAGACCACAGATAGATATTCTTAAAGGTGAAAGAATAAAAGGATTGTAGGATGTATTAACTTTCTTGAGATGGGAAAATGATTCAGTGAAGGAATCTAGCCAATCAAGAAATGAATAATAACACCATGGTAAATGGTGATTCCTTCCATGTTGAATTCTAAATGACAGCAATGTCACAGCATTATTAGAAAGTTTGACCCAAGTGTTCTGTAATCAGCCAAGTAGTTCTTCAGGTTGAAAGGAAGTAGACACACAGTCTTCTCTAGTATGAAAGAACTCAGGGAACAGAGCACTTACAGAATATTTTTTATAAACTCTTTGAAATAAAATCCATACAACAAGAGGAGATCAAAACTTAGCACATAGGAACAAAAATGTAAAAAAAACAACAGGTGATAAACATGAAGTCCATTGAAATATAGAACTAAAAACAATAGTGGGAAATATGGTTATAAAACATAAGTGTCATAAAACTTTAAAATGTTTAACTTCAGTGTCTTTTCTTAATGTCAGGTAAGAAAATGAATTTAGTTTTTTATAAAAAAAACCAGAATGTAGATTTGATAGTGGTTCAAGATGACAGACTGAGTTCATGTGTTGATCAACTCTCTCTCCCAAGACTGGATTAACAAGAGAGTAAAAAATAAAAAAGGTCAAATAAACAATGTAAAGCCAGTTGTTGACAAAAAGAGTTCAGCAAGTTTGTCCAAAAAGCAGATACGGGGGCAAAAGTGTATGACGCATGCAGAAGCCTGGTGTAACAGGGCCAATAAAAATAATTTAAAATGTAAATATAAAACAGTCACCCCATATCCTCTATCTTCTCTTAGCCCAAAACCAAATCAAAACTAAACAAGACAGCTATTTTTTTTTAAAGGTTAATTCTGGGAGACCCAAAGTAAAGATGTTGATACTTTGCATAAAACATACTCTATCTTCTCATTTAAGGATTCTTCAGCTTAAAGGCCAGCTCACTACCCATTCAGCTTTAAGGAAACCACTTACACATCATTTCCAGTACACTTTTTCATTATTCTAAAACAACAAACAACTATGGATTATCTTACTATTAAGGGAAAATAGATAAAGAATGAGACCAAGAAAAATGTGATAAAATACCCTAGAGAAAGAAAGCTAATTTGAGAAATGGAAAACAGCTTTTAAATATTCTAATTTTTATACTAGAGATAAACTAGAGGATGTTACATGCATGTAACAAGAATAGGATCTAGAATATAAAACAGTAAAATAGCAAGAAAGAACACTTAGAAAATTAATATATAGCTACTGAAAACAAGGAATGTAGGGAGGAGAAAAATCCCAAAGAAATAGTGGACAGAAACATGCCAAAGCCGAGGGGATAGATAGGTGCTCAGATTGAGAGGACCCAGGAAATGTTCAGCATAAGTGAAATAAACACCTATTTCTAAATATGATATTGAGAGATTTTAGAATACTAAAGTTACAGAGAAATTTTCAGAGAAAAGATAGCAACACTGATTGCTAACATAGAAGGAGCATTCCCTTCAAAGTTGATGAAAACTGATATTAAACTTAAAAGTCTTTACCTAGACAAATTATTAATCAAGTATGTTTATAGAACAAAATTATTATCAAATATCTAAGGACTCAGAACAGTTATCTCCCATGTATCCTTATTTATGATGGCTCAGGAAAAAAACAAAAAGTAACTAGAATGAGAAAGGCATGGAATGTAAGAACAATCTAACCTGGGACAATAAGGAAGGGAAGACCTAAGCTAACTACGGTGCAGCAAAGTCAGTCCTGAAGTAAGGTCCAGAAATAAGCATGAAATAAATTTTATAAAAGTATGTCTGTGAGGGTGGCTATTCCATACACTGGATAGTATCCTTGAAACCTAAGGACTGGCTAAATATAAGAAAGGCAGTTAGAAATTTTGAAAAGGAGGGGCACTGTACACAAGAAATATATGTAATTACATTGACATCATTGTGATAATGGAAAGCAATGATTATTGATTTTTTAACTTTTAAAATCTAAACAAAGGCAAAACTTGCAGAAAACTGTGGTTATAGAACAGAAGGAAAATATTTTCAGTCTTGCCAATATGAAAGTAAAAACAAAGCTTGAAAGAGTAAGGGACTAAAAGGGGCAAAGGATTGAGAACTTCACCTTAAACAGTAGGGAGTCAAGATAGACTGTCTTTTATTACTGGAACAGAAATAAAGGGAAAATACAGGGTGGGGGGAGAGAGTAGGATGACAGTTGTTCATATGGAAAATAATGCAATATTTAATAAATAAAAACACAAGAATAAACTGTGTTTCATGTATTCACAACTGTAAACCTACTTTTGCCCAACCCTATATATATATTATTGGGGATACAAAAGTGACCAAAAGAGGAACTAAGAATAGTTAGATAATTATTGTGGAAGGAGAGAGAGAGGAGCTTAGAAAAGTATAGTGAGCTAATTCCTCATTCAGCATAGCATGAAGTCAGTAGACAATGTTTAAAATAAATAATCCAAAAAAATCACAACTAATCAATTTAGAATTTTAAAAATCTAAAAATAGAAAAATATAATTACATGTCTCTTTTAAAAAATAATTTCTGCTATTTTTCCACTTATCTAAATAAATTTATAAAGATGTATTTATAGTAATACTAGAGGCCTGATGCAGGAAATTCGTGCAAGAGTAGGCCTTCCTTCACCCAGCACCTGGGACCCGGGCTTCCCTTGAAGAAAGGGAAGTAGGCCTTCCTTCACCCAGAGCCTGCTGGTCGTTGGCCTGGGCCTCCCTCTGTGGGGCAATCATGGGGCAATGGATGGGCCCCCAACCAATCACACAGCACCCGCCTTGGCTGGCCTGGCGCTGTGGGTGTCATAGCGTGGTCCCAGATGGTCATCCAGATGGTCGTTCTGCTGTTCAGCCATTTGGTCAATTTTCATATTACGCTTTTATTATATAGGATACATCTAATATTTCCAAATGATGAGATTTGAAAATTTTTACATCATTCTTTGTACCTTTATGTATTTCTTGAATAAATTATGTCTTTATGTCACTTTTTAACAATGACATCATTATTGTATACTCTGGGAGAATTAAATAAAGAGATAAAAATAAAAGCAGGAAACCCACTAAACTATTTATTACAAAAGCCTGTGAGAAAGTATAGTAGTGTGGGTAGATGCCTATGTTTCACATGAAGAGAAGAAGCCTTGCTAAAGTTTCTTAATTGAGCCATTGGAGAGCAGGAAGGCCACAGAGTAGAATGTATTATTTCCAAGGTGAGATGTGTAGACAGAAGCAGCGTCAAGGGTTTGGCTTCCTAGGCCTAAATTTGAATATCTGAGAAACATACAAGTAATGATGATGTAGTCAGTTGCTTACTACACAAGTTGAAGCTCAAGTTCATGCTGGGTATATAAATTTAGGATTTTTCAGCAAATAGGCTATGAAAGCAATAGGCAAAAGGCTAAAATAATCTTAGGGCCATTAGTACTCTCTAACTAGTTACTTTAGTTATGAGAGCAGTAACCTTAATCAATTTTTATTTTTCAGTGGCCCAAATTCTATTTTATCAATTTTCCTGAGTAAAAAATAATACTAATATTTGCTCAGACATACATGGACTCAGAATGTTGGAACTTAAATCTTAGATATTATACACCCTAATTCTTATTAGACAGATAAGAAAACTGAGGCGCAGTTTAAGTAATTTCCCTAGAGTGAAAGAACTACTTGGTGACAGAGTAGAAATAAAGCATAAGTTTTGAGATTCTCAACCTATTGGTAAGAAAGCGCACGCGCACACACACACACACACACACACACACACACAATGCCTCCTGCATTAAAAAAATCAAAAAGAGCTTATTTATCAGAATCTACTAAAGTCAAGGGAAAGATTGATCTTTGTCAGTTTCTTTGGCTATAATAGGAGAATTTTACTGCATGTGTTCACAAGATTTGTGTGTAAATCTTTTTTTTTTAAATCACAGGTAAAGAAGACAATTATTTGCCTATATTTTGAAAGATAAGAATATTTTGTTGTCTGCATTGCAAAATAATCCATCTCTTTTTTGTTGGCAGTTATTTGTTAGATACATAGTTTATTGCCTCCCCTAATTCTGTTATCTTCCTAAATTTCTGTATAGAATAGTTTCCAAGGGGAAAATTATTCCTCACTGTATTTTTGTCATTTGATTAATTTTTTAAAATTAAGTCCAAATGATTCAACTTGTTTTTCACACTACAACAGACAGCCACCTGCCACCTCCCTCATAAAGGAAATATCCCATCAGATTTTCTACATAAATAACTTCTTCCCTAGGAGGAAGGAAAATGCACAAAGTGGTACTTACCCTCATTTTTACAAATACTTCTGTTGGATTTTGTAGTATGCTAAAATGCCTTTGTGGACATTATATTTAATCCCTCCCATTTTTCTTTGAGATTATAATTAGTCCCTTTCCTCTAATACGTTTTCAGTTGAACACTAAACCTTTATTACTTTTGAAAATGTTCTTGGAAATATTTTTCTGTACAATTAAAGGGCACTCAAGTGATTCTATAATTAAAAGTTTTTGAACAATTTTCTATTAGGACATATAACCACTACATACTCAAAAAAGCTTGCTAATATTAGTCACCCCTACCTCTGCATGTGAGCAAACTTAAAGAAACAGAGGAGTAAAAATATATTTTCCTATTACTCTTAGTCAGATGTGCATGGCATGGGATAGATGGAGAAGGCCACAAAGCATGGTTTCTGTATTCCTGGCTTTTCAGCAGATTCTACTAAGACTGGGGTGGTGGGGGCTTGTCCTGGGGGTTGGGAGGGGCGGTTGGGGGGGGTGTCAATCAGGGAAAAGGGAGACATATGTAATACTTTAAACAATAAAATTAAAAATAAATAAAATTTCTAAAAGACTTGGGAAGGACAACTTTGCATTGTAGTAATGGTCAGAGATGGGTTCACCATGAAACTAATGAAGATTAATTCCTAGTAATGTGTTCACATGATTTGCTTTAGAAAAATTTGCAAAAGTAAGATATTTTTATTGCCATCAGTTAAGACTATTGCTATTTTCTACTGCAACTTTTCCTGGCATTATACTTTCCCACCTGGCACGAGGTCCTAGAGCAGCTGTGGAGTTTGGGTTTCAGGAAAATGTATTTATGTGGTTCACCGTCAACTCCATGGATAGTCATATTACTGTTAGCTACCCTGCGTAGGATTGGCTGGGCAGCGGCAATTTATCTTAAGATACTATAAATGACACTATTATTTCTATTGGAATTATATAAGTTGTGCTATAATAAAAGATTTTAGTAAACAAAAAAATGTATTAGGCAATTGATTAGTAAATTTATATTTTCAGGATTTTTCTATTTGTAATATTAGTTCTTAAGAGTGGTACTGAGATATGACTTCTTTCTCATTTTAGTAAACATTCATATTTATACTTGCTATTCATAACATTTTACTGTTTTTCATAAAATGGGTCACAAAAATCATGTTGAAATTTTTGGCAAACAACATAGATATCTTCCCACCACTTTGCATCAGGTAGTATAGAATGTCCCATTATTGCTAATGCTAACATTGATCACTTGGTTATGATGGTGTCCCCAGACCTCCACATTGTAAAGGAATCTTTTACACTTTGAAATTAATATATAATCCCTGGGAATACTTTCAAAGGTCTTTGTAAGTATTCTATGCCCAATAACTTTTCACTCAATAGTTTTTCTAGCCATTGATAATTTTTGCCGAAGTAAATTATTTGTGTTTGAAAAATGGCAACTTCTAATGCTGTCATTATTTCTGCTTTCATTAGCTGGCATTCTTTTGTAAAGAAGTACTTTTCATTCCCTTCTGCCTTTTTGGAGTATCACTATGGATTTATGGGTTCATTTTACATATACTATGTTGTAATCTATTAACTACACTACTGTTTTTGATACTCAAACTATTCCCAAACATGGTAAGAGTGATTCTGTTAAGACAGTTCTTGGATTTTTTTTCCAATTACAGTTGACATTCATTATTATTTTATATTATTTTCAGGTGTACAGCATAGTGGTTAGACATTTATATAATTTACAAAGTGATAAGTATAGCACCCACCTGGCACCACACATAGTTATTACAATATTATTGACTATACTAGAGGCCCAGTGCACAAAAATTTGTGCACTCGGGGGGGAAGGGGGGTCCCTCAGCCCGGCCTGTGCCCTCTCGCAGTCTGGGACCCCTCGGGAGATAACGACCTGCTGGCTTAGGCCTGCTCCTGGGTGGCAGAGGGCAGGCCCAATCCCTAGGTGCAGCCCCTGGTCGGGCTCAGAGCAGGGCTGATTGGGGAGTTGGGGCACCGCCCCCTGTCATGCACAGAGCAGGGCGGATTGGGAGGTTGTGATGCCACCCTCAGTCACGCTCAGGGTAGGGCTGATTGGGGGGTTGGGGCACCGCCCCCTATCACACTCAAGGCAGGGTCAATGGGGAGGTTGCAGCACCACCCCCTGTGATGCACAGAGCAGGGCCAATCAGGGGGTTGGGGCGCTGCCCCCTGTCACTCACAGAGCAGGGCCAATCAGGGGGTTGGGGCACTGCCCCCCACCCCCTTCACGCACAGAGTAGGGCCCATCAGGGGGTTGGGGAGCTCCCCCCTCTCATGCACAGAGCAGGGCCCATCACGGGGTTGGGGAGCTCCCCCATCACGCACAGAGTAGGGCTGATAGGGGAGTTAGGGCACCACCCCCTGTCACACACAGAGCAGGGCGGATCAGGGGGTTGGGGCGCCACCACTGTCACACTCAGGGCAGGGCCGATGGGGAGGTTATGGCTCTACCCCGTCACACACAGAGCAGGGCCCGTGGGGGGGGGGGTGTTGGGGCGCCACCCCCTGTCACACACACAGCCGCAGGGCGATCAGGGGGTTTGGGCGCTGCACCCTGTCATGCTGATCTGGTGGCAGGAGACCTCTCGGCTCCGCTGATCCCGGTGCTGGGAGGCATATTACCCTTTTACTATATAGGATAGAGGCCTGGGGGCCAGCTGGTTTGCCCTGAAGGGTGTCCTGGATCAGGGTGGGGGTCCCCACTGGGGTGCCTGGCCAGCCTGGATGAGGGGATGATGGCTGTTTGCAGCTGGTCACACACCCTTCAGGGTGGGAGTCCCCACTGGGGTACCTGGCCAGTCTGGGTGAGGGGCTGAGGGCTGCTTTCAGGCTGGCGGTTTTGACTGAAGCTCCCAACCACTCCTTTTTTTCTTTTTCTTTTTTTTCTGGGCCAGCTTTAGCTCTGGCTCTAGCTCTGAGGCTTCCGCTGCTGGTTTGTTTGCCGTTCTATAATCGAAACAATGTATAACTTCAGCTCTGAGATCCCAGCCAGCTATATTTGTTACAAAGTTTCAAACTGCCAGCTCAGAGGCCGGCAAGGCAGGCGGGGAACGTTGGAGCCTGCAGTCACTGGAGCAAGCAAGCCTCATGTTCGCTTCCAGCTGCCTGGCTGCCGGCCGCCATCTTGGCTGACAGTTAATTTGCATAAGGATATGCTGATTAGCCAATGGGAAGGGTAGCGGTCGTACGCTAATTACCATTTTTCTCTTTTATTAGTGTAGATACCTTATGTTGTCCTTTCATCCTCATGACTATTTTATAACTACTAATTGTATTTCTTACTCTCTTTAGCTTTTTCAGCCAGCCCTCCAACCCCCACCCCCCCTTCCCATCTGGCAACCATCAGTTTGTTCTCTGTATCTATGAGTCTGTCCCTGTTTCGTTTCTTCATGTTGTTCTTTAGATTCTACATACAGGTAAAATCATATGGTATTTGTCTTTCTCTGTCTGACTTATTTCACTCAATATAATGCCCTCTAGGTCCATCCATGTTGTTGCAAATGGTAAGATTTTATTCCTTTTTATAGCCAAGTAATATTCCATTGCATATATGTACCATATTTTCTTTATCTAATTGTCTATTGATGGGCACTTACTAGTAAATTGTTTGCGTATCTTGGCTATTGTAAATAATGCTTCAATAGACATGGGGTGAATATATATTTTTGAATTAGTGTTTTGCATTTCTTCAGATAAATAGCCAGAAGTAGTACTGCTGAATTGTAAGTTCCATTTTTAATTTTTTTTCCATTTTTAATTTTTTTAGGAACTTCCATGCTGTTTTTCATAGTGACTCCACTAATTTGCTCTTGGATCCTTTTGAGTTGTCCCCATACTTTTGCCAAAAGATGTCTCAGGTTCACCTTTCACTTTTCCCAATCCCTTCTCAGAACCAGGCTTTACTTCAAGGAGCTGCCCTAATTCCTTTTACTGAAAAAATGTTTTTAGAAACATAGAATGTTGGTTGCTAGTGGGATGTAATTTTTCTAAATTCATTCAGTGAACAGAGCTAAGAATATAGATAAATATAGATAGATGTATATGTAGGTGTAGGTATAGGTATAGGTAGATATCTATATATCTACATCTATCAATATAGCTATATCTATATCTACATATATCTATATAGTTGTAGATACATATCAGGAATTCACATTGATGGCTACAATTCAAGTCCAAACACTTTCACCCATTCCCAATTAGTATCTCCTTTCATTCACAGTGAAAACATTGGTTCCCAATGACATAAATATATTCACTAATTTTCTCTTTTCTACAATATGTACAAAATAGGTTCAATATTACTACATCAACATTATTAGCAATAATAAAACTAAAGTTCAGAATTTTTTGTAGGTTTTCTTATAGTAAGAAAAAATCATTAATGATATATAGTCAGGATACTATGTTCAAAATCTACTTTTTCTGTATTATATCAAATTGATATACAGTTAGGCTCATTTGTATCAAATTGTAGGGTTATCTTTTTTCATTTTCATTTTATTTTATTACTAAATATGCAAACATTTATGTTGTTCAGAAGTTAAAACTGTATATTCTGAAGAGGCCCACATGTTTATCCTTCTTGTATTTCCATTTTGCAATACACACACACACACACACACACAAACACACACAATCTGTATCCATATAAAAATGTATGAATATAGTCTCATTTCTCTTTCTTACACAGAAGATAATATACCATGTATACTTGGGTGTTTTTTTTAAATAATTCTTTATTGCTGAAAGTATTACATATGTCTCCTTTTTTCCTCCCAATGACCCCCTCCAGCCTACCCTCGCCCCCTGCTCCAGGACCTCACTGCCCCATTGTCTGTGTCCATGTGCCATGCATATATGCATACAAGGTCCTTGGTTGATTACTTCTAACCCACCCACCCTCCCTCACCTTCCCTCCGAGATTCTGCACTCTGTTCCATGCTTCAAGTCTCTGGATCCACTCAGTTCATCAGCTTATTTTGTTACTTAGATTCCACAGATGAGTGAGATCATGTGATGCTTGTCTTTCTCTGACTGACTTATTTCACTTAGCATCATACTCTCCAGGTCCCTCCATGCTGTCTCAAAGGGTAAGAGATTCTTCTTTTTTACTGCTGCAGAGTATTCCATGGTTTAAATGTACCACAGCTTTTTTATCCACTCTTCTACTGATGGGCCCTGGGCTGTTTCCAGATCTTACCTGTTGTAAATTGTGCTGCTATGAACATAGGGGTGCATACATTCTTTCTGACTGGTATTTCAGGTTTCTTAGAATATATTCCTAGAAGTGGGATCCCTGGGTCAAATGGCAGTTCCATTTTTAATTTTTTGAGGAAACTCCATATTGCTTTCCATAATGGCTGCACCACTCTTCATTCCCACTAGCAGTATACTAGGATTCCCTTTTCTCCACATCCTCGCCAGCACTTGTCACTTGTTGATTTGTTGATGGTAGCCATTCTGACAGGTGTGAGTTGATACCTCATTGTCATTTGCATCTCTCTGATGATCAGTGATTTTGAGCATTTTTTTCATATGTCTCTTGGCCATCTGTAAGTCCTCTTTAGAGAAATGTCTACTTAGGTACTTTGCCCATTTTTAAATTGGATTGTTTATCTTCCTTTTGTTAAGTTGTATGAGTTCCTTATATATTTTGGACATTAACCCTTTATCAGGTGTATCATTGCCAAATATGTTCTCCCATACAGTGGGCTCACTTTTCATTTTATTGATGGTTTCTTTTGCTATGCAGAAGCTTTTTATTTTTATGTAATCCCATTTGTTTATTTTCTCCTTAGTTTTCTTTGCCCTAGGAGATGTATCTGTAAACATATTCTATGAAAGCTATCTGAGTTTTTGCTGCCTATGGTTTCTTCTAGGTTTTTTATGGTTCACAACTTACATTTAAGTCTTTTATCCATTTTGAGTTTATTCTTGTGTATGGAATAAGTTGGTGGTCTAATTGCATTTTTTGCATGTATCTGTTCAATTTTCCCAACACAATTTATTGCAGAGACTATCTTGACTCCATTATACATTCTTGCCTCCTTTGTCAAATATTAATTGAGCATAATGGCTTGGATCAATTTCTGGGGTCACATTCTGTTTCATTGATCTGTATGCTTGTTCTTATGCCAGTACAAAGGCTCTTTGATTATGGTTGCTTTGTAGTATAACTTGAAATCTGGTATTGTGGTTCCTCAAACTTTGTTCTTCTTTCTCAAGATTGCTGTGGCTATTCAGGATCTCTTTTGGTTCCATATAAAATTTTGGACTAGTTGTTTTAGATCTGTGAAATATGCCATGGGTATTTTACTAGGGATTTCATTGAATCTGTAGGTTGCCTTGGGTAGTATAGACATTTTAATGATGTTGAGTCTACCAATCCATGAACATGGTATATTCTTCCACTTGTGTATACCTTCTTCTTTTTCTTTTTTCAATGGCCTGTAGTTTTCTAAATATAGGTCTTTTGCCTCCTTGGTTAAGTTTATTCCTAAGTATTTTAATTGTTTTTGTTGCAATGGCAAATGGGATTGTTTTCTTGGTTTCTTTTTCTGAGAGTTTATTATTATTGTATAAAAAAAACATTGATTTTTGGATGTTGATTTTGTATCCTGCTACATTGCCAAATTCATTTATTAAATCTAGAAGTTTTTTGGTGGAATCATTAGGATTTTCTATGTATAATATCATGTCATCTGCAAATAATGAGAGTTTTACTTCCTCCTTTCCAATTTGGATGCCTTTTATTTCTTCTTCTTGTCTGATCACTGTGGCTGAGACTTCCAGTACTATGTTGAATAAGAGTGGTGAAAGAGGACATCTCTGGCTTGTTCCCCTGTTCTTAAGGGAAATGGTTTTAGCCTTTGCCTATTGAGTATGATGTTTGCTGTAGGTTTGTCATATAAGGCCTTTATCATGTTGAGATATGCTCCTCCTATTCCCACTTTGCTGAGAGTTTTTATCAAAAATGGGTGTTGGATTTTGTTGAATGCTTTTTCTGCATCTATGATCATGTGATTTTTGTCTCTCAATTTGCTTATGTGATCTATCACATTTATTGGTTTGCGAATATTGTACCAGCCTTGCATCTCTGAAATAAATCCCACTTGGTCATGGTGTATGATCTTTTTAATATATTGCTTGATCCAATTTGCTAATATTTTGTTGAGGATTTTAGTATCTATGTTACTCATGGATATTGGCCTGTAATTCTGTTGCTTTGTAGTGTCATTATCTGGTTTTGGAATTACTATAATGCTGGCCTCATTAAAAAAAGAGGTTGGAAATGTTCCTTCCTCTTGGATTTTTTAGGATACTTTGAGGAGTATAGGTGTTAGTTCTTCTTTGAATGTTTGGTAAAACTCCCCTGTGAAGCCGTCTGGACCTGGGCTTTTGCTTGCCAGGTGTTTTTGATTACTGCTCTAATTTCCTCAGTTGTTATTGGCCTATTCAGGTTTTCTGATTCTGATTCAGTTTTGGGAGATTATATTTTTCTAGGAATTTGTCCCATTTCATCGACATTGTCTATCTTGTTGGCATATAGTTGTTCATAGTATTTTCTTACAACCTTTTGTATTTCTGTGATGTCAGTGGTTACTTCTCCACTTTTGTTTCTGATTTTATTTATTTGTGTCTTCTCTCTTTGTTGCTTGATGAGTCTAGCTAATGGTTCATCAATTTTGTTTATCCTTTCAAAAACCAGCTCTTGGTTTAATTGATTTTTTGTATTGTTTTTATTTTTTTGTCATCTCTGTTATTTATTTCTGCTCTAATCTTTATTATATCCTTCCTTCCAATGACTCTGGGCTTTTCTAGTTCTTTAAGTTGTAGGTTTAAATAGTTTATTGATTTTTTAATGTTTTTTGAGGTAGGCCTGTAGTGCTATGAACTTCCCTCTCAGGACTGCTTTTGTCCCAGAGATTTGGGGTTGTTGTGTGTTCATTTTCATTTGTTTCCAGGAAGTTTTTATTTCTTTCTTGATCTCATTGGTAACCCATTCATTGTTTAATAACATGCTATTTAGCTTCCATGTGTTTGAATGTTTTGGGGTGTTTTTACTGTAGTTGATTTCTAATTTAATTCCACTGTGATCTGAGAAGATGCTTGATATGATTTCAATCTTCTTGAACTTGTAGAGACTTATTTTGTGTCCTAACATGTGGTCTATTTTTGTGAATGATGCATGTGCACTTGAGAAGAATGTATATTCTGCAGCTTTGGAGTGAAATGTTCTATAAATGTCAATTAAATCCATCAGATTCAGTGTGTCCTTTAGAGTCACTGTTTCCATGTTAAGTTTTGTCTGGACCATCTATCCAGGGAAGTTAGCGGGTGTTAAAGTCCCCTACTATGATTACATTGTTGTCGATCTCTCCCTTAAAGTCCTCTAGAAGTTTTTTTTCAATATATATTTAGGTGCTCCTATATTGGGTGCATATATGTTTACCAGGGTAATATCCTCTTGTTGGATCGATCCCTTTAATATTACGTAGTGACCTTTGTTGTCTTTTGTGATGGCCTTCATTTTGAAGTCTATTTTGTTGGATATGAGTATTGCTACTCCAGCTTTTTTTTGATTTTGTATTTGTGTGGAAAATTTTTTCCATCCCTTCACTCTCATCCTGTGTGTCTCTTTTGTCTGAGGTGGATCTCTTGTAGACAGGGGTGGGGTTTTTTTTCTGAATTAAGATGTATCCTGGAAATCACTTCATATTAATTTATAGGCTTCTTCTTCAATCTTTTTCTACTTGTTGGATTTTATTGAATCACATTTACTTTATATTATAGCTTGGGGAGAATTAAAACTCTTTTATGTTGAGTCATTTTTTCTAAAAATGAAGGGCATCTTTTCACTTATTTAAATCTGTTTTTATGCCTTTTAAGTATATTTTAAAGCTTTCCTCCTATAGATTTTACACATTTTTTAAGTTAATGCTGAAATATTCTATACATTTTTTTGTTGTAAAGAAGTTTTTCTTCCATTTTGTCTTCTAACTGGTTATTGTTTATTTATATGAGACTATTGGTTTTTATTTATTTAATTTATTTTTTTGTTGAGGGTGTTACAGATAAAAATATGAAATGCTTCATGCATGTCATACTTGCACAGGAGCCATGCTAATCTTCTCTGCATCATTCCAATTTTAGTATGTATACTGCAAAGCAAGCATGAGACTATTGGTTTTTACATGTTAAAATTATATCCTGTTATACCAAAGAATTTATATATGTGCTCATTTTATTATTGATTCACTCAGGTTTTCCAAGAATATTATCTCATCAATTGCAAATAAGAATAGTTTTATTTCTTTATTTCTCCTAATTCTCATGCCTCTACTCATTTTGTTGTGTCTGAATGCATGTCCAACATTCCAAGTTCAATATGAAATAATAGTGGAGATAGTGGGCATCCTTCTTAGGGCAGTTTTCAGACACATAAATGTAGTGATGTTCCATTTTCCATACTAATACTAAGTGCAATCTGCTAAGCAATAGGCAGTGTCCCCAGGCAGGAAACCTGCTTTATTTGTAATACTCCAAAAGATGAATTTCTATGGAGTTAAATTTAAGATCCAATTTTCTTTTAAGGTAGAAATCAAGGGAACTTATGATACTACCTCAAAGAAGCCTTATAGAAATTCTTTTGAATTACATGTGTCAAATTGCTATCTTCTCTCTGTGTTGATGAGGTGATCTAATAAAAGCCATAGAGGGCCTGGCAATAGGAATAGGATGTGCCTTTGTGAAAGCAAGTCTTCTTTTTTTAAAATTTATCTTTATTGTTGAAAGTGTTACAGATGTCCCCTTTGCTTTTTTTTTTTCCCCCCATTGACCACCTCCAACTTGCACCTGCCCTTCCCAGGCCTTCGCCACCCTATTGTGTGTGTCATGCATATCCTATCTAATAAAAGACAAAAAGGATAATTAACCATACCTCCGCTATGTTTCCCATTGGCTAATCAGCGAGATATGCAAATTAACTGCCAACAAAGATGGCGGCTGGCAGCCATGCAGCTGAAGCAAGCAGGAGGCTTGCTTGCTCCAGTGATGGAGGAAGCCACGGTTCCCGCCTGCCGTGGCCAGGCTCTGAGCTCCGAAAGCAACAGCTCCAAAAGCAACAAAGTTTCAATTATAGAAGCTAAACAAACCCCAAATACCTGCTTTCAGCCGGCCACGGCCTCAGAGCTGGGAGCGCCAGTGAAGGCAACAGAGTTTCACTTATAGAAGGTAAATAAATCTCAGAATAAAAGAAAAAAAAAAGAAAAAAAGGAGAGGCTGGGAGCTTCAGTTGCAGGCCAGCCTGAAAACAGCCCTCAGCCCCTCACCCAGACTGGCCAGACACCCCAGTGGGGACCCCCACCCTGAAGGGGGTGTTACCAGCTGCAAACAGTCATCAGCCCCTCATCCAGGCTGGCCAGGCACCCAAGCGGGACCCCCACCCTGATCCAGGACACCCTTCAGGGCAAACCAGCCCGCCTCCACCTGTGCACCAAGCCTCTATCCTATATAGTAAAAGGGTAATATGCAAACTGACCCTAACAGCAGAAAGACTGGGGATGACTGGTCACTATGACACACACTGACCACCAGGAGGCAGATGCTCAATGCAGGAGCTGCCCTCTGGTGGTCAGTGCACTCCCATATGGGGGAGCTCTGCTCAGCCACAAGCCAGGCTGATGGCTGCCAGTACAGCGGTGGTGGTGGGAGCCTCTCCTGCCTCCTCAGCAGCGCTAAGGATGTCTGACTACAGCTTAGGCCTGCTCCCCGCTGGCAAGTGGACATCCCCCAAGGGCTCCCGGGCTGCCAGAGGGATGTCTGATTGCCAGCTTAGGCCAAATCCCCCAGGTAGCAGGCCTCAGCCAGCAGGTGGTCATACCCTGAGGGGTCCCAGACTGCGAGAGGGCACAGGCTGGGCTGAGGGACTCCCCCCACCTGAGTGTACAAATTTTTGTGCCCCGGCCTCTAGTCCTATATAAAAGGGTAATATGCAAATTGACCCTAATGGCAGAACAACCAGAATGACTGCTGGACCAGTCACTATGAGGTGCACTGATCACATCTTCGTCCCTTTCCCCAGCTGGCAGGCTCCGATTGCCTGATGGCCACCCGCGATGGGGGCGGGGCTGGCAAGTAGGCAGTAACAGCTGACCTCTTGGTCCCTTCCCCCAGCTGTCAGGCACCAATCACCCAATGGCGAATGGGGAACCGAGGGGTGGGTGGCAGCGGGGGGCGGGGCCGGCTGCAGGCAGCTGGGGAAGATGGCTCTGATCACAGGCCAGGCCTAGGGACTGTACCCATGCATGAATTTTGTGCACTGGGCCTCTAGTATGCGTATAAATTCCCCGGTTAATCTCTCCATCCCACCCCTCGACCCCCACCTTCCCTCTGAAATTCCTGAGGTTGTTCCTTGCTTCTATGTCTCTGGATCTATTTGTGAGAGCAAGTCTTAAGGCAAAAGGCAGATTCCAATTACTGATAGGATAATGAAAATTAATCTGTTTTAATGATTTTAAGGTATTTGATTTACTCTCTTTTTTAAAAAATGTTTTTTTAATTGATTTGAGAGAGAGAGAGGAAGGGAGGGGGAGAGAAAGAGAGAAACATCAATGATGAGAGAGAAGCATTGATAAGCTCCCTCCTGCACACATCCTACTGGGGATTAAGTCCGCAACCTGGGCATGTGCCATGACTGGGAATCAAACCAGTGACCTTCTGGTGCACTGGACAACACTCAATCAACTGAGTCAAACCAGTATGTGATTGGAGATTATTTTTGTGTAGTAAAACTTGAAAAAAATTTAGTCACAGGCCACCAGAGAAAGTATCTCTTATAATATGTCTGTCAAATGCATGTGAATACCAAGACTATCATCTCAATTTTAGGTTGCTATCACATACAAGTGAACATAAATTAATAACATATTGGGAATATTTTAATCACAGGGACTCCAGTAGAAGTACTTAATAGATTCTCTGAAATTTTTAATTAGTAAGACTTAAGCCTTGGGAGTAGTTTGAAAAAAGAGTTATATTATAGCAAGGTAGCACAGTATGCAAAGTAGTAATCAAATTTACAGTAAAAATGCTTTAGCAGGTATTGATACATCCACATCTAAAACTCAAAGATAAGTTTTTATGTTGTATCAACTCAAGGAAAACACTACCTTTAAAATATACTAGTGTTTTTTTTCTGATATAAAGAAAAATATTTTTTCTAGGCAATTGGTCAATAATGAACAAAAATAAATGAATGAATTAATCAATTAATGAATCAGATATTGAAAAAGTGTTCTTGAATGGGAATTATTTTCATCAAAAATTTCCATTAAATTTATCTACTTATTTTGATAGCATATAAAGAAGTTCCATGCAGAGAGAAGTCAATATTTTGACAAGTCTCCAAAATAGAATAGGATAAAATAAAATAGGCTGTGTTTTATTATTACAACTTAAAAAACCTTTAGTGGTTTATTGATATCATTGAATTTATATTTGCTATGTTAAAATAAATTTTTGCCCAATACTATTTTAATTTTTGAAGCAAAGGATTGTGTATATTGCTTTCACTTTAACCTTGTATAATCTACATAATTGCCTTATTACTTCACTTTCACATGTCAACACAGCTTTTCAAGATTTATTATGTGCCACAATGATGAATAGATAGAAATAGCTCCTTTTAAAAGAGCCACGGGGACTATTGGCAGGAACAGAAAGGTAAACTAGTAATTGCAATTCAGAGGTTAAAAAGGAGAGCATAGTGATCTGAGAGAGGAAGGCAGGATCAATACTGCAGGGAGACATCAGGGAAACTTTGTAGTCATGGAGACCTACATGGTGGAAGATGGGTCAAGAGAAGAGCAGGCAAGGTCAAGAGAAAGCAGTAATTCATAAAGATTCATATGTTTGAGAATGGGAATTGTCTAAAATGCTGGAAACTATTTGTTTAGTGTTTATCTTCCCAGATAGATTTCAAGGTCTGTATTCTTTCTCATTCAACATAATATTTCTCTCTAGTACTAACATTATCTGGCACTTTTAAGAAACCCAATGAGTGTATTTATTGTTTGACTAATTAATTTTATTAAAATAAATATTAATATATTTAATATTTTATTATTAAGTTAATTTTAATAACTTCAAATTAATTTTTGATAGTTAAACAGTTATATTATGTAAAAGTCCTATAATATAATTAAGTCCTATATATATGCCTAAGGGACCAAACAACTGAATGACCTTTTGACCAGTTGCTATGATGGGCACTGACCACCAGGGGGCAGATGCTCAATGCAGGAGCTGCCCCCTAGTGGTCAGTGTGCCCTCATAGCAGAAGTGCCGCTCAGCTGACTGAGGGTCATCAGGTGCCGGGCTCACAGCTGGCGAGTCCAGCTGCAGCAGTGCCAGCCTTTCCTACCTCCATGGCTGTGTTCTACCTAGCAGTGGCAGCTGCAGGTGCAGCGGGGCCGGAATGAGCAGGAGTGGCACAGCGCTGGGCCCAGGTACAGATCTATACTAATAAAAGGGTGATATGCTAATTAGATCGGGTTGACCCAACATCTTCCGGATGTCCAACTTCCTTCCGGACAAAGCCATGGTGGTGGGGGCTGAGGCAGAGGTGGTTAGGGGCGATCAGGCCAGCAGGGGAGCAAGCAGCTAGGGGGTGATAAGGCTGGCAGGGGAGGGCAGTTGAGGGTGATCAGGCCGGCAGGGGAGTGGTCAGGTGGCAATCAGGCCAGCAGGGGAGCGGTTAGGGGATGATCAGGCTGGCAGGCAGAGGCAGTTAGGGGCGATCAGGCAGGCAGGCAGGTATCATGCCTAAACTGACAGTTGGACATCCCCCAAAGGGTCCCAGATTGGAGAGGGTGCATTCCGGGCTGAGGGGTCCCCCCCACCTCCTCCCCATTCATGAATTTCATGCCTGAGCCTCTAGTATGTATTATAAAAATAATCTTCTTTAACTTTGGTAAAAGATACAATTGTCAAATTTAATCAATCATTCTTCTTTTTGGTTTGTGCTCTTTAAGTCTTGTTAAAGAAATCCTTTCCTACCCAGAATTTATAATGTATTTATTAAGTTAGATTATGCTATATTCCATTATATTATACTATATCCCTTTCAGGTCTTTATCCACTTGGAGTTTATTTTATTTTTTTAATCCTTACCTGAGGATATGTTTATTGATCTTAGAGAGAGAGGAAGGAGAGAGAGAGAGAGAGAGAGAGAGAGAGAGAGAGAGATGTGAGACAGAAACATTCATTGGTTGCCTCCCACATGTGCCCCGACCAGGGATTGAACCCGAAATCTAGATGTTATTAGTGGAAGAATTTTCACAATATCTAGTCTAACAAGAAGTTTTTCTACATCTCCTTAAATTGAGAAAATTTCCAACTCCATTCTAGCAAGGCTATTTCAATAAATATTAAATCTTTAAAAGACTAAAACTAAATTCTATACTCAAATGCCTAAAAATATCTTTTAAATGAAATTTGGATTAATGTGGAGGTATTATCAAGAAAAATTAGCCCTGGCTGGTTTTGCTCAGTGGATAGAGAGTTAGCCTGTGGACTGAAGGGTCCTGGGTTCGATTCCAGTCAAGGGTACGTACCTCAGTTGCAGGCTCAATCCCCGGCCCTGTTTAGGGTGCATGCAGGAGGCAACACATCAATGTCTCTCTCTCTCTCTCTCTCTCTCTCTCTCTCTCTCTCTCTCTCTCTCTCTCCACTCTCTCTAAATATCAATGGAAAAATATCTTCTTGTGAGGATTAACAAAAAAAGAAAAGAAAAGAAAATGAAGGAATGTCAAGATTATCAGGATTATTACCAACATTTTACTTAATAAAGTGTCTATCCTCCTAACCAACATTTTCATAATGTTAGAGAAATTATATAGTTGTGATGCAAACTTTGAAATTTATTGGCATAATTGATCAAACAGTTGATATTAATTATATAGAACTTATTCAGTAAAAGAAAAAGCCCCTACTAAAAAATCCCCTACTGTGTTTTAACCACAAATTATATATATATTTAAATAAAGACCCTTTTGAAAAGGTTATCTAGATTGTAGCTTAACCAGTTAATCATCATTCAACAAAATTTTTCCAAAGCAAACCCACTCTAGTATTAGAGATCTCTACAATTTCTCCTATAACCTACTCTAATACAGAAGAAAACTTTTCTGTATCAAAATCTTTCTTTTTGCCCTAGCTGGTTTGGCTCAGTAGATATAACATAGGCCTGTGGACTGAAGGGTCCTGGGTTTGATTCTGGTCAGGGGGACATGTCTGGGTTGTGGGCTCGATCCTCAGTAGGAGACATGTAGGAGGCAGCTGATCAATGATTCTCTGTCATCATTGATGTTTCTATCTCTATCTCCTCCCTTCCTCTCTGAAATCAATAAAAATATATTTTTAAAAAATATTTCTTTTTCTGTAAGCTAATTTAATCATTTTGAATTTCAATAGATGATAACAATGCATTATTCATTTTTATTATAAAAGTGCTACCCTAGATTCTTCATGTTTACTCCATTTTATATACTTCAGATTAAGCGGTATACTCAGCAGGTGGTATATAATCTCTAATAACTAAAAAATCTTCTTTAGTTTTTCCCATTGGCATTAGTACTATGTTTACCTTGGCAATAAAGAAATAGCAAAAGGAAGAGAAGCCAAAAGGACATAAAGCACCAGGTAGTATTTTTAATATCTCTGGCAAAAATTTCTACCTGTGGCAGCATGTAAGCCAGCATTCAAAAAAGTGCATTATCTCTGGTTTTATACAGACTCCCACAAGAAGGGGGAAAAGGCATATGTGCAGTTGGCAATTTAAGAACTGCTGAGCTAAGGGTCAAATTTTGCCCCACTGAATAACCAATAAAACTCCATCATACTCCGCTTGCTATTGCATGTTCAGCAATGACCTTCATCAAAGTGGTTTTGGTAGATTGGTAGAAAAAGATGAAGCATTCTTTTTAAATATATAGATCAGATCATCTAACCTCCCTTCTTAAAACACTTAAAGCAGTTTACTGCTTTCAGAATAAAATCCAAATTTCTTTTATCCAAGATCTTAGACGATTTGGCCCCTACCTTTCTGTCAACATTGTTACACAATACTCTCCTCCTCTTTCACTATATTCAGGCCATACTGACCTCCTTTCTATTCCTGGAATATGCCAAGTCCTTTACCAAGTGAAGGTAAAAATAGTCTTTAAATTGTGCTGGAACAACTGGATATCTATATTTTAAAATTAGTCTCAATCCATACATCACAACATGGATAACAATTAACTCAAAATGGATCATAGACTAAACTTAAGAAGTGAAACCATAGAATATCTAGAAGAAAACAGAAGAAAATCTTTGTGACCTGAATCAAAGATTTCTTAAATAGGACAAAATAAATATGGCCCAGAAAAGAAAAAACTGATAAAATATATTTTATCAAAATTAAAAACATGTTTTCTTAGACATTTTAGAGAAACAAAAAGATAAATCCAGTCTAGGAAAAAATATTTTCAAAATAAATCTGATAAAAACTTGTGTGCAAAGTAAAAAAGAACTTTTTTAACTCCATAATAAGATAAACAATACATTAATAAGAAGACAAAAAGATTTGGATACTTCACACACAAAAAAAGGATAAAGAAATGGTGAATAAGTACATGAAAAGATTCTGAACATCACAAGATATTAGGAAAACGATTTTTTAAAAAATATATTTTATTGACTTTTTACAGAGAGGAAGGGAGAGGGATAGAGAGTTTAGAAACATCGATGAGAGAGAAACACCCATCAGCTGTCTCCTGCACACTCCCCACTGGGGATGTACCCGCAACCAAGGTACATGCCCTTGACCGGAATCAAACCTAGGACCTTTGAGTCCGCAGGCCGACGCTCTATCCGCTGAGCCAAACCGGTTAGGGCAGGAAAATGATTTTAAAACCATTAGGAAATAGCACTACACAGCACTAAAATAGCTTAAATTAAAGATACTGATAATACTAAGTGTTAATGATGACATAGTGTGATGAAAACTCTATACATTGCTGGTGGAATGCAAAATGTCATAGTCACTTGGAAGTTGGTATAGCAGGATCTTACAAAGTTAAACATATGATCCATCAATTTTACTGTTAGGTGTTTATCTAAAAGAAATGAAAATGTGGTTCACATGAAGACTTGTACCAAATGCTCACAGTTATATTGTCTACAATTGCCAAAAACTGGAAATGACCCAAATATTCACCAATATATGAATGGATAAAAAAAATTATGATATATCCCTATAATGGATTACTGTTCAGCAATAAGAAGGAATAAAAAAGGAATACACACAACAAGATAGATGAATCTCAAAGAACATGTTAAGTGAAAGAAAACAAACACAAATGATGGCATACCACTTGATTCCATCATATGAAATTCTAGAAAAGGTAAAAAAGCATCGTGAGAAAAAGCATAGGTTGTCTGGGACATGAAGGTGAAGCCAGGGGTCAACTGCAGAGGGACACGAGAAAAGTTTTTAGAGTGATGGAACTGTTCTATATCTTGAATACAGTTACCAAAATTCATCAAACTGCATAGTCATTACCATTCATCAAATGTACACTTTAAGTAGGTGACTTTATGGTATGTAAATTAAATCTCAGTAATGCTGAAAAATAATTAGCAACCACAGTAATTGTCTAGATAGAACCAAACCATCTTAATGTTTAAGGGTAGATGAGTATTTTATTACTGCCTCTGTTTAGAGTTGCTCTTGCATGCCAGCAATGAGAAGTAGATTGACTTTCAGTTATCCCCAGAGGAGAATAGGAATGAGATGTAGAAGTGAACACGGGAGTTAGTGAAAGTCCGCATGAGGTGTGGGTTGCACAATTCCTTTTCCCATACTGCTTCTAAAATACTAGCAGTCTTCATGTTCCCCCAGGCAATTAAAGGATTCTTTTCTATCAAAATAAAATAACTCCAGAGAAAAATTCTTCAGATATGAACATGGGAATTCATCCAATGAAATGTGCTCACGTTCAGTACCCCCCGCCCTCCAGAAAAGTTCTACGAAGGGCAATGCCACCCATGCATGTAGTTTCATAATGTGTAACTCAGAAATACTGGGGCAGTCCAGAATCATCAGATGTCATGAGACCTTGCAATGTCGGTGAGAGGCCAAGAAAAACACACAGAGAACACAGAAATGATGTGTGAAACAAGAGGAACTTCAGGATCAACTTCATTAATTGGTTCAACAAACATTTGGGAGACTGCAGTTTTATATCATGCTGGGCTTTACATTGTTAGTTAAATTAGTTAGAATTCAATTAAATTAGTGGAAAAATACTGAAGTAGATGTCACAAAATCGCGTTTCATGTTCTTGCTAATCATTTGCTTTGGGGAAATCGTTTATCCAAGGTGAACCTCAATTTGCTCCTTCCTCACCTGGGTATAGAAATATCTGACCTTGTGGGGTAGGGTGGGCCATGACTGGAAGGGGTGTAAGGTGTCTTCTGGAGTTTGGGTAAAATTTTCTTTCTTTACTGGCCCAGATGTGTTTACTGTATACTATGACTTGTGTACTTTTCAGTATGTGTGTTATACGTTAATGTAAAGGTCACCAAAAATATGAGTTTAAAGGCCTCATCCCAGCCTGAGAGAAATTCTATGATTCTATGACTGTTTCAATTAAAGTATTATGGTAGAGAAAAGAAATGTGGAAAAGATATTTTAAAATGTGATCCTAGTCCAGCCGTGGGCAAACTACAGCCCGCGGGCCGGATCAGACCCGTTTGAAATGAATAAAACTAAAAAAAAAAAGACCGTACCCTTTTATGTAATGATGTTTACTTTGAATTTATATTAGTTCACACAAACACTCCATCCATGCTTTTGTTCCGGCCCTCCCCTCCGGTCCAGTTTAAGAACCCATGGTGGCCCTCGAGTCACAAAGTGTGCCCACCCCTGCACTAGACCCTTTTAACCAACTAGGTGTGATCTTCAACCAAACAACCCATCTCTAAGGAACTTCATTTTCTGATACATACATTGAGAGGTGGAATCAACTTAGATGTTTCCTAATGTCCCCCCATTCTCTCAAATTCTGGTTATTGTTATAAATAATTAACCCCGGCTAGCGGTTTGCCAAAACACTGCTAAGGAGGGTTGTTTCTAGCCTTTTGTTGTAAACAAACAAATAAAAGCATCAAGTGAAACATGTCTGGTTTGCAAACTGCTGTTTATGACAAGCATGGCTTATTCTCATCATTAAGTTCTGGATCCTCCCTAAAATCCTCTTTATGGTATTAATTTGCTTAGGGAACCATTCTTTTAGTTATAAAAAAAAGTTGAGATGAAAATAGTTTTATCATACTCTGTAAATATTATTTTAGTGGGCATTCTTCAAATTATTTTTATTCTTCCTTGCTTGGATTTTATATTCTCTTTCCCCATCTTTTTTTTTTTTTTCTTCAGAGAAAGAGCCTGACCGTCTAACTTTATTCCTCTACTTGAAAAGCTCATAAAACTTTTTAATTTAAAAATCATTACTTTTTGGATCTGTCTATGAATCTTTATTTGAAGTAGAGGAATAATGGGAGTTATTTTGAGTTTTCAACAAGGATTGTAAATTCTTTAATTCTTTCCTCTGTAAACCATTTCATTTATAGGCCTAGTTCAGGAATTAATGGATCATCTAGCATGAGCTGTTTCTTGCATCTGGAGAAGAGTGAGGGTTTTTCCCCCAGAGTTTAATAGATGGAAGGTATTTTTTCAAGCCTGAATGCTATTAACACCATTAAGAAAGATGAATTTTTCTGGAAAAGTGTTATAGGCATCTCTCTCTCTAAAGAAGCCTCTTTGGAGATTCCCTGAGGCTATTGTTTGTGTCAGTTATTTATATGTCTTCTTTGATCTCTGTTGCTACTTTTGTATTTTCTCTTGGAGAAAGGTGAATAATCTCTTTTTCAGTCCCCAGGAATTTGGATAATGGATGACTTCAATTTTGAAATTATCTATCTCTCGTAGATATATTTGGCTTTTGGCTTTTCATCATTCCTACTCCCTCTTAGAGATAGCATTTGGGGACCGACCACATTTCTTGGAGTTAACACTTAAGACAACTGATCTAATGGGGAACTATATGGTGTGCTTAACAAATTAGTTACTAATGTGTTTTCATGACATCTTGCTTTCAGATTTCCATGTTTTCCTCATTTCTTAGAATTCTTAGTACTAAAAACAAAAATGTCCTAAAAAACAAGAATTCACTGTAAAGATAGCTTGTCACATTATTCTTGAAGTGGATGTATTTTCTATTTTCCCCTCACAAAGTTTTTAGACTCAGCAAAGAAATTGAAGAGGCCTTTAAAAGAAATGCCCTTAAGTCATCTCAGAAAGGTAATTACCTCCCCCTTTTCTTAAAAATATCCAGAGCCTACCCAGGTCTCTGCTGATAATGGGCTGTGTCCCCTCCAACCCTGAAGCAGACATAAAACTGTTCTGCTCCCTCTTTGCTGTCACATTTTTCTTTCCTTGAGAAAAATTACCTCTCCCCTCTTGCAAAACAATATCCCTTTTGTAATTTTAGGTCCATTTTTCTCAGTCCTCTCCTTCCAAAGAAGACTGACCCATAGAAAAACAAGCATTTGTTTCTGAGCGTTTCCAGAGATTCCTTCTCCTAAGGAGAGATGCTCAGATAGGAGAAGTCTCATGTCTGGCCATGTTTCCTCTGGACCCTTTCCTCAAGATCTGGAACACAAACCTTTAGGCCCCTAGATCAGAATTTGCAAACTCAATCTAAGGGAAAAGCAAGGCTTACCGCTCCCCCCCTCCCCCACCGCCCTGCAAAGTGCCCTGCCCTCCTTCAGATCAGCAGGTAGACAGCCATCCATCAGCACAGCACACTCTGAACCCCACAGCCTGCTCTGTCCAGGCTGCCATGCCGGGCACTGGGAATACCACCAGGTCCAGAGGGGTCTGTAGTCCACAACTTTATGTTTATTCAGTATTTTTAAGGCCATAAGGATCACAAATATTACCAACTATGATCTTTACAAAAACCTTCTAAGGAAGGCAGGACAGGAAAAATAGGTTTCTCGCCACCCCCCCCCCCCCCCGCCCCCACCCCCTTCCTATTTTGCAAGAGACAATACCACCTTCTCAATTTAGGAAGGTGAAGAGTTGGGACCCAACTCTCCTACCTCCATGTTTAGGTCATCACTCAGTAACTTCCCTTATAGCCTCTGATCCAAACCCTGGAATATCCTATAGTAGTTTTCTTGTTTGATTCACTTTTCTCCTGTAACCCTTTCATCTCTGATATGTTAGTGTCAGAGCACAAATGCCAAATGTTTTTCAACTCAGAACCCAAGTAAGCTTTTTTAAAAACAAACAAACAAACAAAAAAACACATTTCCATGTGTCAAGTTGTTAATTGTGTTAAATTACTTTCCCCAGGAAAATTGATGGGACAGTATGGAACTTACTGATGACACTTGTGGCAACTTTCATTCTGTTACTAAGCAATAGTAGGTAAAGTTGGAAAATGTGGTATTAGGGAAATTATCAGTTAAATGCCCTGAACAATCTAGTGAGGAAAGAACCCTTTATTACAAGGGAAGCAGTATTCTGAAATATTGTGAAATGAGTCTCTCAGTTTCCATCTGGCTGAGTCCCAGATGCCATCTTTTTTTCCCCTGAATTAATTGAAAAGCAGATTTTTAGCATGACCGCTGTTATTTCTCACCACTGCTGCAAGTGAATCTAAGAACGTCATGAACAAGGAACATTATCCCAGGACTGCTGCCACCTGCAGAATCCCGAGGATGGTTAATAAGTGTTTCTGTCTGCCTGGGCATTTGTCCTTGCCAATGCACGATCGACAAGGGAAATGTACTCCAGGGCGAGCAAAATCCTGAGAGTTTATGGGATAATAGTGCTTGGTTTTTAGAATAAATGAGATAATCATTCACACTAGCAATAAAACATAAGCATTTATTGTGTCTCTACTATATGCAGGGCACTGGCTTGTGTGATACAAGATACAGGCATAGATTTTTTACTTCAAGGAATTGACACTATAGCTGGAAACATAAGACATGGATCTAAAAATTAAAATTACCGTTGTAATAAAGTATCTTTAAACCCAAAATTGGTAGTATGGAGAACAAGTATAATGGGAGCTCATGTGACAGAATAATTTAGAAGACTGGGGAGTTACTGGCTACAAAAGTTACTGGCTACATTTACTTTTAATTCGGTCCTCATCATGACCATACAAGACAAAATACTGTTTATTGCCTGTATTCTTCCCCCATTTTACAGATGAAGAAATTGAGGCTTAGGGTTAAGTAACTTGCCCAAGTCACACACGTGGTGTCCAGGTATTCTGAACCTTAACCATGACCCTAGAGGAGGAAATCCTCATCCTTTCCTGAACATGAAGGTGATGGGGAAAGGGAAGCATGTCGGGGAGAAAGACCAGAGTAACCAATGGAGTCTCATGGAGTTAATGATGAAACACTGCAGAGGCCATTCAGGCTGGTAGTTGGTGTTACCAGTCAAACCTCAGATGTCAGGGGTGACCCCACGGAGACACAAGCACCAAAAGGTGGCAACACCAATAAATCAAGCAGGTAGCACCCTCCAGGACATGTGTCAGCGAGCAGGCTGCAGTTTATGGAGAGAACCCTGGATCATGAGCAGGGCAAGGCAGACATCTTGACAGACACTGATGTGCCGAGGCATCAAGGAAGTGACTCTCACACAGGGCATTACATGGATCACAAAGATTTAGCCAGAGCAGGACAGGGAGGGGTAGGGATCTGGAGTCACTCACCCCAGGATAAGGTAGGCACTGTGGAGACAGAGTCAGGGGCAGCTACCAAAAGGTCAGTCTGGCAAGCAGAACTTGGCATCCAGAAGTGTGGCATGACCTTTTCAGCACAAAATTAAACAAGATGCACCAAATGCACCAAGCTGCCACCTGGTGGGGAAGGGTGCCAGGTTCATCATCAGAATCAGATGCACTCTAAGGCCACAAGGAAGGAGGAAACCAGAGTCCCGAGATAAGGCTCAAGGACAGAACCTGAGTAGCAGCAAAATTAACTTGATGCCAAGTTATATCGTTTCCTGTCAAGAGCTCTGATGACTCTTCTGTATGGGTAAGAATTGAGCAAAGAGGCTAAGGTGGGATGGAGCCCACAGGTAAGGATCAAGGCCCCTAGATATACAAGGCTTCAAAAGATGGGAACCAGGCAGCACCTATAATGATTTGGATTAATTTTTTAGCAAATAGTTATTTAGTGCCTACTCTGCTCTGGGCTCTGTTCCAAGGGGAGGACTACAGCTCCCTGGAACTCACGTTCCAGAGGGACCATAACCACATCAATTACGATGAGGAAGAAGAGTGTTTCAGGAAAAGGGAATGGCTCTGAAAAGGTGCCGAGGCAGACAATATCATTGATCCTTTGAAAGAGAAATGATTAGTCTGGTGGCAGCAAAAGGCTTACAAAAGGAATCTCTGGAATTCAGTCACACACTGTATCCAGATCACTTGAGTGCTGTGTGTTTGGCCTGGAAGAGCCTGTAGACCACATGCCCCATCCGTCCCGCTCATCTGCGGAGGAGCCCTACTAGGCTCGGAGAAGCGCAGTGAGTGGAAGCATGAAGCACACATGTGTCAGGTCCTGTCACAGGTACCTTGACAAGAACTCTCCAAATCATCTGTGCGCTGGATCTGGACTGGTTCAAAGACATGCAAATGGCCCAGGACTCAGGGAAGCTGGGTCCAGGCCCTCCTATCTCACCCTTATTCTCAACCTTGAACAAGCCCCAGAGCTTGACAGGATTGAGGCCGATGTCCTCAAAAGCCCCTTCCACTTCTGAAATCTTTTAATGCTTTAAAGCAGGGGTGGGGAACCTTTTTTCTGCTAAGGGCCATTTGGATATTTATATCATTTGCAGGCCATACAAAATTACCAACTTAAAAATTAGCCTGCTATAGTTGGTCATACATTTAATTGACTCACCCCTAATGCCTTGGCAGGGCCAGACCAAATGAGTTCACGGCCTTATATGGCCCATGGGCCGTGGGCCTGACGTTCCGGACCCCTGCTGTAAAGGATCCTCTCCTGTTACCAGCAATGAGCATTCAGTGTCATCAGAGAAGTGAGGAAGGAGGAGAGGCAGTGGGGAAGCAGGCAGCAGGATCCAGGCTCCCATCCTGATTCTGCGCCCTGCTGTGTCCTTGAATAAGTTACATAACCCTTCAGTGTCCTCATCTATAAAGTGTGGGGTTGCCAAGCCACTTCTAGGCTCTGGTATTCTTTGAGCCTAGAATCTCAGTTTGCTTTGACAGTGAAAAAAGACAAGCACACAGCTGATGTACTGTTTTTAAAGAGGATACAGCTCTCAGTGAAAACATCTTAAAACAAATAGCGTTAATTGCCTGCTTCTTCGCAGCTCATCTTCCCCACCATAGCTTGTAATTTTGCAGTCACTGGTGTGAAGCTTCAGTTTCCATACTTGCTCTCAGTGTTCATGCAGTGTTGACGTAAATGCTTCTTTAAAGTAAAATGCAAAGGAGTGAGTCTAGAAAAAAGACAAAAGTCAACAAATTACTAAATTTATTTTTCACACATTAAACTCACTGCAATGTATACTAGTACACAGGAATCTAATACAACCAGGATCCTTCGGCGGTTCCCCACATGGCTCCGTACACGCCATCGGCACTCTCAGCAAGCTTTAGAGCGCATAATGAATGTGCCAGTTCTAACAATGCCATCAACTGTTTCTTAACCAAAGGCTCTTAAGATTTCCCTTTTTTTTTTCTTTTATTCTAGGTGGGGAAATAATGACATGAAGGGAGATTTGGAATCAGAGGAAACAGTGACAGTGTTGGTTAATTTGCCTCCCTAAGGCCTCTAAGAAATTCTTGCCTATGGTTTGACTGTTTTATTACCCCAGTTCTTCTAATCACAGCTAAAATCCTGGTGAGAATTCATGTTGAATATTGCAGCTATAAAATATATGTTATTTATTTCAGGAAAAAGGACCCTGTGTACCAATAAAAGTTAAAATATATACTATATTCATTTTATATACATTTGTGGCCAGCATTTCTTAGCATTGCACTTCAATTACTGCATTGCCACCTCCAGAGGGCATAGATGATAGTTGCTCGTGTATATTGAACGCTGACTTTGTGCCAGACACTGTGCTAAGTGATTTGCATGAAGTATCTCATTCAATCCTGCCAACAACCACATTGGGAAACACTAAAATGGGCTGACCTCTCAAAGCCAGCCTCTGGCTTCGGGCTTTGCTGTCTTGGTAAGTGGTAGCATCACTCCACCTGAGAACTCCATTATTCTTCCCAGATGCGCAGTCTCAAATCAAAAGAGATTCAGAGACAGCCCTCTTGAATAATGTCTCACATGTCTTTTTGCTTCCCTTTCCCTGCTCACACAGTCCCCACCTTCTCCACTGACCACCTCTTCTCTTTATCAAAATGCTTCTCGCCGAAACTGGTTTGGCTCAGTGGATAGAGCGTCGGCCTGTGGACTGAAGGGTCCTGGGTTCGATTCCGGTCGAGGGCATGTACCTGGGTTGCAGGCACATCCCCAGTGGGAGATGTGCAGGAGGCAGCTGATCGATGTTTCTCTCTCATCGATGTTTCTGACTCTCTGTCTCTCTTCCTTCCTCTCTGTAAAAAATCAATAAAATCGATTTTTTAAAAAATGCTTCTGATTTGGAAAAGCTTAGCACAAAGGCCCCTCCCATGGCTCTATACTCCATACCTGCCCCCTCCCTACACACACCTGTTTTCTGACTGACCTTGTTTTGAATCACCTTTAAAGCCCACTACCTCCCACCATCCCAGCAAGCACTGACTTGGTTATACAGTTGTTATTTTGACATAAGCTCACTGTGGGCTATCTATAGTCTTGTCTTTGGAAAAAAAGTAAAATTCCTTGAAAGTAGGACCATCATCGCTGCAGCCCCTCACCCAAGACCCAAACAGGCAAATCAAGAACAACCAAATTATGTATGTGGGATATAATAAACTCTTCAGCATTAATAATATTAACACTTACATAGAATTTATTGAGGGCTAGACACTCTTCAAGGCACGTTAGATGTATATATTAACACCCACCATAAGAATTAGTTAATACTATATAGCCACATTTTACAGGTAAGAAAACTAAGGCACAGAGAGGTTAGGTGACTTTCTTAAGGTCACAAAGAGGTAAACCCCACTACTTACCTAAAAGTCAGTTTGGTTGAGTATAAAATCCTCAGCTCACGGTTTCTTTCCGTCGTCATCTTCAATAAGCTGCTTTATTTTCCTCTGGTGTAAAGCCTTGTTATTGAAAAGCCTAATGACAGTCTCTTGCCCCCGCCCTCTCCCCCCGCCAATATTGCATGGGTATTTGTTCTGGTCAGTTTTCCCAGGTATACATATACAATGTGCTCTTTCTGTATATAATCTCAATTTTTTCCAGCAAACTTTTCTTGAATTGGGAAATAATAATTAGGGACTTCTAACTTGTTATGATTTCTAATTCATGTTTCCAGATATATTTATACACACATCAGATCTTCTCTGCCTGTCTTCTGCATTTATCACACTCTTGCTAACACTCTTCATCTCTTTCTTCATTTATTATTTTTCCTTTTAATTTTATGTAGTTAGTAAAATACACTGACAGAAAATTTACCATCTGAACCATTTTTAAGTGTACAGTTCAGTGGCATTAAATAGGTTCCCATTGTTATGCAATCATCACCACCATCCCTCTCCACAAATCTTTTCATCTTGCAAAACTGAAACTCCATACTCATCAAACAATAGCAGCTCAGGGGGCCCCTCTCCCCAAAGCCCCTGACATCTTCATTTCTTTTGGATCTTTAATTTTTTCCTCCCTTTCATCTTCCATTTATTGAAAAACATTATCTGTTGTGTCTGTTTGCTCTTGTGTTAATCTTCTAGTGAGTCTTAATTTCCAAAATGATTCTTTCTTTTATGTCTAATTTTTTCTTGAGTTCTACCACTTCATTATTGAGTTTTCTTTAGTATGATTTATCTTTCCTATCTTGTCTTTTTAACCTCATTTTGAAATATTAAGTTATAGTTGTCATTTTTATAAGAATATATTATCTATAGAGACTCTACTCCTTATTTGTTCTTTTTTATCTTGTAATAAATGTAAATGTGATTTTTAATTCTATTCTTTTTTGTGGCTCATTTTTACATAGAATTAGATTTTCTGAACTGTTATAAAGGAGGCTTGGCTTAGAATAGTTTTTCCAATTTAACGTCTCTAGGCCACCCTCTTCTGGTTGTTTTTGTAGAGTACTGAACAATATGAATACTTAACTTCTAAGGTTTCTGGTTCTATTCTCCATTTTGGTTCTATTCTCTGCTATGTTTCTTTGGTCTCTACTGTTGCCTGTTTAATTTAGATTCTTTTCTTAGCATTTGATTCTCAGATCTCCCCAGCTTTGTCATGGGAGGGACCCTTATTTGGTTGCTTTGAGACTGAAGGGAGCTCAGACTATTCAAGTCTCTTCATTCTTACCACAGACTGTGCCTCAACACAGACACTTTTGGTCCATGAAACTCCCTTCCAATTTCAGTTGCTGTCTTCAGCATGGCTTGCTGGGTTTTACAGGTAAATACTTGTTTGTTATTTTGAAGTCATCAAGTTTGTCAGACACCCCATTGCTTCACTCTGCTTCCTCTTGGACAGATGCTAATACCTAAGAGGTCCTGTTGGTGTTGGTGATTTGTTATTGTGTGGTTATAATTTGGAGTTTGTGGGAATATCCTGTCACATAGTTTAATGAAGATTGTATGTGGCCTGTCATTTTTCTATCCCAGCTGTTCTGTGTGTTGTATAAGATATTTTGGGGAGATGCTAGTGCCTTCTTCATAGGATCCTCAGCACATACCTTTTTAATTTCCTAGCTCAGTATACCTGTACATTGAAAAGGTTTTAATAACTATTTCAATAAATAAATTTAAAAGGTTGAGGTATCATTTCTTTCACACACTTTATAATGCTAGAGCAAGAATGTCAAAATTGTAAAGAAGTGAAGTCTATTTTTGGTAACAACCCACCAACTTTCCTGATAGCTCCCCATTCTGCACTTCTGATGCTATTCTCTTCACTTTCCTGGTATGATATACTTGGACCCATACATTATTTCAAACTGTGTTTCTTCAATTTCAGACATATAGACTTTTTTTCTTTGTTACTGAATTCTAACATAATCATAATGTGATCTCTATGATAAAAATTCTTTGAAAGTTGTAGTTCTTCAGTTTCAAATATATAGAATTTTTTTCTTTGTTTCTGAATTCAATCATAACCAGATCTTTATGATAAAAATTCTTTGAAATTTACTTATGGCCAAATACGGAACAATTTGTGAAAATGTTCCATGGGTCTTTGAAAGAAGAAAAGTATATTCTGCAGTTGTTGGTATAATATTCTACTTATTTCTATTAAATCAAGCTTGCTAATTTTGTTGTTGAAATATATTATATCCTCTTTGAGTTTTTTATTGCGTAAAAATCACTCTGAAAGCATACACAGGAGACTAGTAACATTGGTTGCTTTGAGGAAAGGAACCAGGTAACCATGGAGGGATGCAAATGGGGCCCTCAGAGCTCCATACATTCTAGATAATGCAGTGCTCCCAACTCAGGCCAGGACCCTGCCATTAAAAGAGACCCCCAGACCTCCTCCTGGGCCTGGAAAAAAACTCAATCCCGACACTCAACACTATCAGCCTCATTACAACAGTCTTCTCGATATACTAATAATCTTACAAAGGAGGCTAAAATTGGAACTGATGGTACATTTTCTCCTAAAAGATCATCAGGAGTAAACCCACCCATCCTCACATCCTTGCTTATCTCAGTCACCATGAACAGTGCAAGGAGCTAGGTTGTCTTCATGATTTGTATCTTTTTCATAGATTCTGCACACCCTCATCTGACCTAATCCCACATACTTACTCACCCAGGAAACTTTCACTGAGCCCTTGGGAACTCAGCTATATATCAGCAAAATTGCCTATATCCTCAACCCCTGCTCAGAATGCTCCTGCACCTTCTTGCTTTGACTGAAACCTGCCACCCATACCTCACAGGTGGTAACTATTGGTTCTCTCACACCCCCAAGTCCACATGATCTGGAATGGAGTAATTGTGTTCAGACTATTGCACTCCAAGTTTGGTCTTGTTGGGAATACAGAATCTCACGTCGCACCTGAGAGCTACTTAATCAGAATCTGCATTTCAGTGTCTCACATTCACATCATAACCCCATCTTCAAGTAAACTACTCATAATTAGGCTCAATTCTGAAGTCTACAAAGCTATGCCACACTCTGCCTCCATTGCCTCTGTCTCTCCCACTTCTTTCCTCAGCTCCACTCAAGCTCTCCTGTCTCTCTTCATACCTCGAAAATAGCACCATGTTCTCACTCAGGGCCTTTTTACTTCCTGTCCCTACTGCCTGGGACACTCTTCTGTCAGATAACCTTACAGCTCATTTAGATACCACATGCAGGGAGGGCTCTACTCACACTCATTTCTCAGAGGGCCTTCCCTGCATAAAGAGAATTTCCTACCTCCCCATAACTATTGCCTGCTTTCCTCTCTTCAAAAAATTTATATATGTCCTATCCTATTCTATATTTCATATTATTCACCTGTTTGTTTGTTTTTTATTGTCAATATTATTTCTCTCTTTCAGAGAGAGAGAGAGAGAGAGAGAGAGAGAGGAATAAAAGCACCATGTCAACAGGAACTTTCCCCATGTTGTTCACTGTTGTGTCTCCAGCATAGCAAACAGTACCTGTATATTGTGGATGTTCAATAAAGTGTTTTCTAAGAAAGTAGCAAATGAGAAGTGGGGATGGGGAGAACATTTTTTAGCATGTAACCTTTTATACCTTTCACATTTTGAACCATGGGATAGTATTATCTACTCAAAATATAAAATACTTACATGATTTATAAAGTTTCTGTAATATCTCTTGCTTCCTTGTATAGTCTCAGAGGAATATATGTCCCTCCTCTGGCTGAAATACAACTTATCAAAATAGAATATTTATGCCACTCCCTCCTAAATTTGCATGGACATGGTTTCAGCAATATTTCCTTTTTCCTTCATTTCTACTGACAACCACCATCAGCCTTTAAATATGTTTTTGACTTTCCTTCCTGAAAACAAACTTCCTGAAGCAGCCTATCCATTCATACTTATCCAAATCTATATATATAAAAGCCTAAGCGACCGTTCGACCATTAGACTGTTCGACCAGTAGCTATGACATGCACTGACCACCAGGGGGCAGATGCTTAACACACGGGCATGGAAACATGGAACAGACTGATGATTCTCAGAGGGAAGGGGGAAGGGAAGTGGGCAGGAAGAGATTAACCAAAGATCTTATATGCATACTAGAGGCCCGGTGCACACTGGTGGGATCTCTTGGCATGGCCTGTGGGGATTGGGCCGAAACCAGCCATCAGACATCCCCTGAGGGGTCCCATATTGCAAGAGGGTGCAGGTCAGGCCAAGGGACCCCACCGGTGTGCGCTAGTTCCTTATAAGAGTTGATTACACTTAACTCCTATTATTCACTTCTCAACTTACTGTAATATGGCTGATCTAGCAATGGCACTGATTATATTAGACTCTGAGAAACCCACTAAAGTTTTAAATTTACCCAGTATTATCTCCTAGTGGTTAGATACAGTTTCTGGTTTTAATCTCATTGGACTTTTCTGGTGGTCTTCACGGCTTTTACAACATGATGCTGTCCTATTGTCCTCCTGCTCCTTGACTTTCTTGTCCTTTTTCAAAGACTCTCCTAAGTCTGTCAGGGTCCTCCAGGGCTCTCTCTTCAGTCTACTCTCTTACAAACCCTCCTTGAGTGGTCCCACTCATTTTACAGTTTCTACCTATATGTCTATGACTCCCAAATCTCTAATTCTGTTCTAATCCTCTTCCTACATGTTTCTTATAAGCAAATAAAGACACAGAATTATTTGCTGCAGTTTCTTAGTTAGCATGGCATATGAGGTCCTCCTTGGAATAGGATATGAAACTTGCTACACAGCTCTTTCTGATTCCAGTAACTCCCAAACACACTGTGCTGTTTCTGTGCCTTTGCTCCTATTGGCTTGTATGCTGGTAACACCCTCACCCATCCACTGTATCCTTTGCTTTGACTAAGCATTCCTGTTTCTCCAGACTGCACTCTGTGCCTTCTCGAGAATATTTACTCTACTGTATGCACACATCTCTCAACGCATTGACTGCATTGCATCAAAAATCATATCCTTATGAATCAGTTCTCGTCCTTCCTCTGTGACGTTTCTTAGGGCAGATGTTGGGTCTTATTTGTCTTGGTATTCCCAGCACCAAGCACAGGGTCTGACATGTAAAAAGCTCTCAACAGCCCTGACTGGGTGGCTCAGTTGGTTGGCGCATCATCCCATACACAGAAAGGTTGAGGGTTTGATTCCTGGTCAAGGCACATAACCTAGGTTACAGGTCCGATCCCCAGTTAGAGCATATATGGGAGGCAATCAATTGATGTTTCTCTCTCACATTGGTGTCTCTTTCTCTCTCCCCACTTCCTTTCTCTCTAAAATCAATAAAACATATCCTCGAGTGAGAATTTTAAAAAATAAGTAAATAGCCCTGGCCAGGATGGGTCAGTTGGTTGAGCATTGTCTCGTGCATTGAGAGGTTGCTGGTTCTATTCTGGTCAGGGCACATATCTGGGTTGTGGGTGCTATCCCCAATAGGGGGACATGCCGGAGGCAGCCCATTGATGCTTTGCTCTCCCATCGATGTTTATCTCTTTCCCTCTCCCTTCCTCTCTCTCTCAAAATCAATACAAATATTTAACAATTAATTAATTAATTAATTAATTAAAAGCCCTCAACAAATAGGTATTGAACGGATCTGGCAATGGCACTGATTATATTAGACTCTGAGAAAAACTGGAGTAAAAAGACATGGCTTTTCCCTATTCTTTTGGAGGAACAAAACCACTGCAATTAAAGTCCTTCCAGGTATTTTCACATGTGAGTCCATCTGGTTTTCTAGTATCCATTGGAAGGTGTTTGCTTAAGATCAAATCAGGCTGTAAAAAGAGTGTTAGACCATGATCAGAGGCAGCCAGACTTTTGGCCTTCCTTAGAGATAATGGACAATTCTGGTTATAGATTCTGCTTGTAAGGAAGGGCACCATTGGTGCTGCACTATACGTACTTGTGTGAGAACGGAATGTTCAGTCTTTCCCCTCAGCATGAAAATAGCTTGTCCTTCAAGGAAAAATAGTCTGAGCTTATTAATGAAAATGAAATTCTTTGGAAGAACCTAACACTGTTATTGAAACAGTTTCTATTTAAAATCACTAGAAAGAACCTACAATGACAGATAAGATAAATTTGATCCAAATTGTCTTGGAGCTATTTTCTATGTATTTTGGATGATATGAAATAAATAAATAAATGCATGGCTTACTGTATTTTCTAAAAAATATTGAAGACACATTTTTTTCACCATGATTTGCTACATCTCTTTTGTTCATCAGTTACACAATTTAGAATTACTGTTCTGAGAAGTGGTTTCACATTTTCCCAATGAGAAATAAAAATGAGGCCTTAAACCAGAAATTAAGCCTTTATAATGTCTTTAACTTTTTATACTGTCCCCATCAGCAACTTGCAGTTAGTGGATCACATGTTTAACATTAATATCCACGTGTAAAGAGATCTCTGATGACCTAACACAGTGTCTTTATTTCTTTTAGCAACTTATTTAAATTCTTAAGATACCAGTTTCATGAAAAGCATCTCAAATATTTTTCAGTCTTTCTTTCTTTCTAGTTCAATTTTATAAACTTGAAAGCACAAAATAGCTTATATATCTTCCACTTTTCTTGGGGTTGGAGTATTTTAATTCCTAGGAAGCAAATACCCTTAAAATATATATACCTTGGTAATAATTGGTAACATTACCTAACTTCAAAGGCTATTGGTAGGAAGGGACATGATATACTGTTTCCTTATTAAATAAAAGTGGCATTACATTCTAACTCCATAGCTTGTCATCATGACCACATCAAATATGAAAGGAGAAGCTTCACAACCTACGACTATTGTTTTCAGTAACAGAGAATAAAACCTGTCGGAATCTCTCCTCATCCCATGAGAGTGTGCCCTTTGCCCACAAATGTTTCAGAACATGCATTACTATGTGTGCAAAGATTTTGAGGCAGCATTTATAATTCCTTGACTAGACTCTTTCCACACTATTTATTGCTTAATAAGGTTCCATCAGTAAATTTCAGGGACTATTGTTGCTCAAAATGGTCAGCAAAAAAATATGTACCTGCATTTTTCTGAGGAGAGGATTAGTAGCCTACATCATATTCTCACTAGGATTAATAAAAGGCTAAATTCCACTGAAATAAGTAGAGCCTGATTATGGATATTCCTCTTTCTATTTCTTCTGTGTGTTTTTCTACTGTCTTTGAAATTTAAAACTTGTTGGAAACTCATTGGACTAGAAGTTGCAAAACCCAGGCTCTACTCCCAATCCTATTATCTACTATAAACCATGTGGCTTTGGGCAAATAGCATCACTCTGAGATTTAGTTTTGCCGAAGCTTCCTCCAAAATGGGGAGAGTATGGCCGGAGTAATCCAAAGCCAAGCCACCATCTGATTTTTCCTTCCCCAAGTGGAGAGACATATCAATAAATCAAAATAATAATCTGAATATAAAGAAGGAAATCGTTTTCAGGGTTAAGACATTTTTTAATTTCACTCATCAACTGTGTATTGAAAAAGATGTCAAACACGGAAGAAAAAATGTGATTTATTTTCTCACTGCAGAGGAGAGAGCGAGCCTGGTGCTAGCCTTGCCGGCTCAGGTAATAGCAGTGGAAGTCTCCTCTCCCATAAAGTCCTTCCTGTCAGCATCCTTACTGACGGGCTTTATAAGACAGTTTGGTAGAATTGCTTTAAATTTAATTTATATTATAAATTACAGTGAGATTATTGTCTTAAAAATTGTCTCTCCATCTGTGTTCCAAAATTACTCCATTTTTTGCTTTTGATTATTGCGCTATCGCAACCATGCACAATATGTAGTGGTCTGTCAGTATGGGACACATAAGAGTAGCAGCCCTTTTGATGGTAAAGAATCTCAAATAAAATAATCCTATCTAATAAAGAGGTAATATGCAAATTGACTATCACTCCAACACACAAGATGGCCGCCCCATGTGGACACAAGATGGCCTGCAAGGAAGGACAGGGGCAACCAGGCTGGCAGGGGAGGGCAGTTAGGGCTGACCAGGCTGGCAGGGAGGGCCATTAGGGGCAATTGGGCCATCAGGGGATCAGTTAGGCGTTGATCAGGCTGGCAGAGGAGTGGTTAGGGGGTGATCAGGCTGGCAGGCAGAAGCTGTTAGGGGCAAGCAGGCAGGCAGGCAGGTGAGCGGTTGGGAGCCAGCAGTCCCGGATTGTGAGAGGGATGTCCGACTGCCCATTTAGGCCCGATCCCTGGTGGGGCAGTAGGACATCCCTCAAGGGGTCCCAGATTGGAGAGGGTGCAGGCTGGGCTGAGGGACACCCCCTACCCCCACCCCCTGCATGAATTTTGTGCACTGGGCCTCTAGTGTATGTATAAAGATCCCTAAAGTGTTTAGTTTAAATGATCTTGCACAAAATTCAATACTTTCCAACAAAGTAGTGTTTTCCTCCCATTGTCTTCTTTCTCTTTCTCTCATTCATTCTCTCAACAAAAGACAATACTGAAAAATCAATCCGACAGCTGGGATCTAGTGGAACTTACTATCTGCCACCATTGCACTTAGTGCTAATAAATGTATTTATTACATTAATTACTTAATTAATTAATTTAGTCATTTAGTGCTCGTTACAACCCTAAGAGATGGGTACTAATGATACCTCATTTTAAAGATGAGGAAACTGTGGCACAGAGAAATTGTCACCCTTGACATAAATGTTAAGTGGTAGAACCAGAATGTAAGCTGGCTTCTGAGTCTCAGCTATCAAACAAAATGTGATAGTAAAATAGGATGGGACACGAATGTTCATTCACCAACAAGTTTTTCTTGCATGAGCAGAAAGTGCTGGATTCTGTCCTCTGGTACTGGAAATAGCTATACTAATAAAAGGGTAATATGCTAATTAGACCAGACATCTTCCAGGCGACCTTCTAGATGTCCTTCCAAACAAAGCCATGGTGGCAGGGCTGAGGCAAAGGCGGTTAAGGGCGATCAGGCCAGCAGGGGAGAGCAGTTGGGGGATCAGGCCAGCAGGGGAGAGCGGTTAGGGGATCAGGCCGTCAAGCAGGTGAGCGGTTAGGAGCCAATGGTCCTGGATTGTGAGAGGGATGTCCCGATTTGGAGAGGGACCCACCCCCCATGCACGAATTTTGTGCACCAGGCCTCTAGTAAAGTTAATAAAATTCAATCTCTGGTACTGAAAATATAAAGTTAATAAGATTCATTCCCTACTGTCAAGAAGCTTACAATCTTATTACTGTGCTGTCTAATATGGTAGTCAAAATTCACCATGTGGCTAAATTTAAATCTAAGTAATTTTTAAAAAATATATTTGTATTGATTTCAGAGAGAAGGAAAAGGGAGAGAGAGATAGAAACATCAATGATGACAAAAAATCATTGATCAGCTGCTCTCTGCACACCCCCCACTGGGAATTGAGTCCACAACCCTGGTATTTGCCCTAACCAGGAATTGAACTGTGACCTACTGGTTCATAGGTCGATTTTCAACCACCAAGCCACACCACCTGGGCTAAATCTAAATAATTTTAATAAACAATTCAAATACTTAAAGTGCTTTATTTATAATTTACATATAGACTGTATATGTACTTTATCATCTAAATTTAAATAAATATGAATAATATTTAAATAAATGAAATAAAATTTAAAATTCAGTATCTCATTCACACTTGCCACATTTTGAGTGCTAAATAGCCACATGTGACTAGTGGTTACCCTATTGGACAGTATAGATTAGGCCATTCATCACTGCAGAAAGTTCTACTGGACAGTGCTGATTGTGTTTGGGTGGGAATTAAGGGGTCAAATAAAAAGGGAAATTGTATAAGTGCTCTATATAGTGACAGGGTGACCTAGAAGCACAGAAAGGGGGACCTGACTTAAACCACAGAGTCTAGAACTGTTTTGCATTGTCAGTGACACTTAAGATAAGAACCAGAAGGTTAAGTGAAAATGAAGCAGGCAGAGAAAGAAAATGGGATATCTGAGGCAGAGGTCAGATGCTTCTTAGCTATTTTCTAGCATGATTCTTCCAGATCAAACACTTGGTACTGAAGTTCTATCCTCAAAGAACCTGGAATATTAAGCTGAAATAACCTGGGAGCCTGGGTGGAAATGGCTGTGTGATGGGGAGAAGACCTGCCCATCTTCATTCTGAGCAGTACCCTGTACTGCAGCGATGCTGAGCTGCACCACACCGTGCAAGGTCTACTCGGACTTTTATCCTGTATCCCTGTTAATCAGAGATTTTCCACCATCATTTCAAATTACATCAATGTGAACTGTTTCAGGCTCTGACTCAGTCCTTTTAGGCTAGGTCCTCTTTATTCCATTTTAGTTCTATTTCTTACATTGAAAAGACTGTCAGAAAACAGTGATAATTATGAGAATTTCAAAGGTTTCTTTGCCAACTAAGCCAAGTTCCTAACAGCTTGATGGAGAAGTCTTGTATTATCCATTATTTTCATAAGAATATTATAGTATGGTGCTTTTGCAAGAAAAATTACTGAATATTGAAATAATAATCTTTCCCTGGCTTGTGTGGCTCCATTGGTTGGGCATCATCCTGTGCACTTAAAGGTGCTGGTTTGATTCCCAGTCAGGGCATATGCCTGGGTTATGGACTCAAACCCCAGTAGGGAGCATGTAAGAAGCAGCTGATCTATGTTTCTCTCTCACATGGATATTTCTCTCTCTTCCTCTCCCTTCCTCTCTCTCTAAAAATCAATTTTAAAAAATCTTTGAAGGGGGGGAAAAAGAGCATTTAAAAACAATAAGTAATGATAATAATAATAATCTTGTAACTTTTTCCTCCACATTTCAAGGGCATAAGTTTAGTGCTTTCATTAATATGTAAATCATAGGTCATAACAAGAATTTAATAAGCTTTACACAAAAAAGTTCATTCTTAAAGGAACCCACTTAGAAGAATATTATTCATGAATTCATTGGTGAAGGATTATATGAATTCACAAAGGAATGAGAACTGAATGACATTAAACTAAGTAGGAGGATATACAGATTTTCACATCTAGGTCATCAGTTTTCATTTTTTTTGAATTGAATAAAACTAAGGGATTTTTGACTGAAAATAGACTAGCATATGAATAGGTCTTAACTTAAATTGGTCCATCTTTTCTTTAAACTTTATTTACCTGGAAAGCCTCATGACTGAATTTTTAAATTAGTGTCCTATGCTTTTCCTTCTTGTATAAAAAGACAACAGGACAGAGAAAGCAGAGACAAGGTTTGGGATAAAATATTTAAACTTTGTTATCTCCTGAAATGGTGTGTTTTTTCCTTTATAAACAGCTGCAGCTGTGTGCATCTCTGGTTATTGTTTCAACCTACTGTTCTGTAAACTGCAGGTAACCTCAATCACAAAACTCATTATTTGCCTTTCACAACACCTTCCATTTGCAAAACTTCTGCAATACCCAACACAATTTCCTATTTATTATCCCCTGAATCCACACAAGAGGCTTATAATGCAGATGGAACATTTAGCCTCACTGCTGTGCTTCCGAGGGGAAACTGAGTCTCAGATAGGCTGATATGGGAACCCAAGATCATTCAGTTGGCCCTCAAACCCAGTCCTTTGGCTACAGATTCAGAGCTGTCATTGCAGTTACATTATTGGCCTAGCTGGTTGTGATACTTTTTACTGCACAAATTCTCAGAACCTTTAACATAATGACATGCATGGCAGATTCCTAAGAGCAGTAGATACAGTGTACATGTTTTTTCCCAGTTTTCTTACCATGAAATTTTTTGAGGAAAACCTACTACCGTTCATGTTACATGATAATAAATTTCCACAGAATATAGTTTTGGAAAAGCAGATTCGATGTTGCAATGTGTTCTTGGTGGAATTTCAAGGTTAATTTGAGTGTGTGTATATTTGTGTGTGTGTTTTTTAAAAAATAATGTTTGAAAAGGGGGGAAATAGTTTCAGCTTCTGGCAGTACAACTTTTTCTACAAAAGTAGTAGGTATTATATGCATGATTTTATTGAATTTCTACTCTTATAGGAAGCAAGAAAACTCATCAAGGGAATTCTTAACTTATAAAAAGAACCCATGAACTATAACCTAAGCATTGACCCATGTCACATGTACACACACACTGAGACACATGGGATAAAGGAAGGTAGGGATGTCTTAAGGAAAGATGCCTATATCAGTACTACATTCAGGAGACTAAGATTTGATGCAGAAGCAATGAGGATGATCTGAACCTGAGACTAAATAAAATAAATAAATTACAGACTGGGTGAAGTTGCTAAAGTGATTCCAGGCAGTATATCTTATCCTTTAACAAAAGCAAAAGAAAATTCTATAAGGAGATAAAAAAATTTCAATTTAAGTTCTAGCTTCAGCTCAAATCAAGATCACCCAACATAAGGAGTGAAAGTCAGCATGGGGGGGGGGGGGGAATATTTAGGCCTCCAAGAATCTATCATACAATATTTATAATATAAAATTATAAAATACTTATGTAATTAACATTGTTTAGAAAACATAAAAGAATGAATTTCCACTTCTAGGAAGATGGAGCAGATGTATCTCTCCCTATTTTCCCCACTAACTGAAACCCTGACCATTATATAAAACAAATGTAAGAATAATGTGAAAAGTAGGAGGAAGTAAATAATAAAGGTAAAGAAGAAATCACTGAAATTTAAAACAGAAAGGCAATAAAGCAAATGAATGAATCAAAGAGCTTGAAAAGATCAATAAAATTGACAAACCTATAGAGAAGTGGACAAATTAAAGAGAGTAGACACATCTTGTTCATACAAAAACTTGACCATAAAAGTTCATAACAAATTTACCCATGATAGCCAAAACCTGGAGTCAATCTACATGTCTTTTCAGAGGTGAATGATTAAAGTATGGTACACCCATATCATGTAATAAGTCTTTTATATAAAACAGTGGCATAGCCAATATTGAATACGAAATCATAATACCATCTCTACACACCCAAGCATTCAAAATTCCCATATTCTTCCTGACCACAAGATATTCTACCTTCCTCTGTGTTCTTAACAAAGTGATCAACTTCTTTTTTATTGTTTTATTTTATTTTATTTTTATAGATAAGATTTTTGTTTTGTACTTTAGAGGAATAATAATCTGAATGGTGCTGTGTCACTTGTTGGCTCAAAAACAACTCATGTCATGTCCTAACCAGTTTGGCTCAATGGATAGAGCGTCGGCCTGTGGACTGAAGGGTCCCAGGTTCGATTCCAGTCAAGGGCATGTACCTTGGTTGCAGGCACATCCCCAGTTGTGTAGGAGGCAGCTGATCGATGTTTCTCTCTCTCATTGATGTTTCTAACTCTCTATCCTTTCTCCCTTCCTCTCTAAAAAGAAATCAATAAAATATATTTTTTAAAAAACAACAAACTCATGTCTTGTCAGAATAAAATCCATACTCAAGGTAGTCTATAATCCAGCCTCCGATTACCTCTTTTGTTTTTTTAATTCCCATTGCCCTACCTCTTCCCCTTTGACAATCATCAACTTGTTCTCTATATCTATGGGTCTGTTTCTCTTTTGTTTTGTGTATTTATATTTTTTATATTCCACATATAAGTGAAATCATAGAGTATTTGGCTTTCTCTGTCTGACAATTTCACTTGCATAATATCCACTAGGTCCGTCCATGTTGTCACAAATGGCAAGATTTCATTTCTTTTTATTGTTGAATAATATTCCACTGTGTGTGTATATAGTGTGTGTATATATATATATACATATATATATATATGTATATATATATATCACATGTTCTTTATCTATTATCTATTGATGGGTATCTAGGTTGCTTCATATCTTGGCTATTGCTAGCAATGCTGCATCATGCAATAAAAATTAATAAACTATTGACATATGCAAAGCCTGATGAATCCCCAGAGAATTTTAAAGTGAAAAAGTCAATCCCAAAGGTTACATAACATGATTCCATTTATATAATATTCTGGATAATGACAAAATTATAGAAATGGAGAACAGACTAGTGGTTTTCAGGCAACAAGAAAGGGATGAGGTAGAAAGGAGGTGGGTGTGGCTATAGAAGAGAAGCATGAGTGATCTTAGTCATGATGAAAATTTTCTATATCTTGACAGTATCAATGTCAATAACCTGGTTGTGATATTGCACTATAGTTCTGCAATGTTATCATCAGAGGAAATTGAGTATCTCTCTGTTTTATTTTTTACTACTGCATGTGAATCTGTAATTTTTAAAAAATTCAATTTAAATAAATGAATAAACTTAGACTAAACTAGAGACTATAAAAATGATCAAGGCTTTAAAAATTAAATGTAACATTTATAACTTAGATAACATTTCTGGATAAAGACAAAGAATTTAACATAAGCGTCTACTTTTGCTCCATCTTTAATCATCAAAATTCCTCCTCTAAGGAGTATGACATGGAAATTACTGCTCGAGCTTTGCCTGGAGGGGCAAGGAGATCAGAGGAGCTCAGCTACCCCTCCATCCAAACACATAGAACCTGCTCTTCTCCCTCCAGTTGTAGTGTAAACACTTGCCACAAAGTTAACAAAAGGTTTCTGCCAGGGTCTCAGCATTGACCTATTAAACTCAGTCCTTGATAAGTTATGTCAATTGGAATCTGTATAAATAGCTTCTTGGGGCTACAGGCAGCCTGTGGGATTTCCTAAACCTCTCAGAGACTTAAGCCTCAAGAACAATTTCTGAAAATTCCTCCACACGCTCTGTAGGGCTAGGAGTCTGCAGAGGCCCAGAACTGCTGTCATCGCAGTGGTTAGTTTACCAGGAAGACGGGCTCAAACAACCGCAGCAGAGGCTTCCTTTTCAGATCGGCCCCTCCATCCCTCTTCACTTTCGTACATTTCAAAATGTCCAAGGGGCCTCAGCAAGCAGCTGTTATCAGAATACTGGAAGAAAATACAGTTCTCACCATCATCTGGTCAACCCTCTCTCTGATCAGTTCCTTCAAGTACAGGAGTCACTCTCACTCTCACATTACCAACTCCCTCACCTCTCTGTCCAATGCCTTTTCAAATCAAATCTCTAGGATTTTCTAAATCTGAAGCTAACCAAACTTTCTATTACTTTAGGCCCAGAGATACTGTGAATAACATCTGTCAGACGCTGGACCCGACATCCACTCTTTTCTCTAGTACAATGGACAGGAATTTGATCGCAAATACAAGATAAGATGGAAATTGTGTAAGAGCACACAAAAAAAGAAGTATTGTTGCCTTGTTGACACTACAATGTAAAAAGGTAGGGACTAAATTACTTTAACTTCTTAGTTATACTCACATTTTTTCCTGACAGCACTTGACATGAACCTCAATAGCTCTTATACTAGAGGAGTTTGAAATCTAAGACCATGAGGTAAAATCTTATGATTTAGAATATTTTGCTTTTGGAATAGACATATCTATCTATAAAGCAGCTCCTTTTACTTTCTGAGGAAAAGAAACCATGAAAGTGGGGAGCATCTTCTATTTTTTTTTAAACAACACATTGGTAAACAAAGTACGAGAGGATTTTATTGTGTAAATAATAAGTCAGTCTCAGTTGGACTTGTAACCCCTTGAAAATGCTCTCATTACAAGTCAGAAGTTTCTCTTCAGGCACATTCTCCTGTGGAAAGTTTAATATTTATTCAAGGAGTCACCAACGAGCATTAACAGGCTCAGGATTCATTAGCTCTGTGAACATAGATTAGCTGTGTGATCGCTTATTAGCTCCAAGACCTTGAGCAAATCACTTTTCCTTTCTCTGTTGGAATTTCCCCTGCCTACTTCCTAAGGTTTATCATCAGGTCTCCATTTCACATAGATAACACTGAATTTCTCATTTCATCTCATTCTATCCCATCCCACAATATGAGTTAATTGGTTTATGACCCAATCCAAACGATTATGAGAAAAAAAATACATATTGCTTAAGCCTAGTTTTTGATAAATTATGTCTACTTGAATAAAAATTATAGTAGTTAAAGTATCAATTATAAATATATTATTTAATTCTAAACAGATGGCAAGGAAATATGGTATGTGGGCAGAATTGGCAGCAATAAATGACTAACGAAAATAAGTCATTTAGTGGTAGATTCCTAGGAACTTGGATTTGGAAAAGACCTTAAAGAGCATTTGGTCAAATCAAAGAATTGTCTCTCCAGCAGCTGGAACAGGTGGCTTCCCAATGAGTCAGCGAACACTTCTTCCTTTGGGGGGCTCAGGACCACCTTAGGCTGTTCTTTCATTCCTGAGCGGCTTGCTTGGACATGATTTCCTTGGGGTGAACCACTTCCCCTCCTTCCAACTGCCAAACTTTGGGTTTAGTTTTGCCCTGTGCTGTAAGATAGAAACACCTTCTTCTTTCCTGTGGCAAGCCTTCCAGTATTTGCAGAGTCAGTCTGTCTTCCCTGGTCTTCTTTGCTGTAGCTTAAATAATCTTTGTATGGGAGCTCTGGCATATACAGTCTGTTACTAATAAAATCAATCTAACCACCATATGCTCCTCTGAAAATAACCCACAGAGAATCGGGGCAAGATTTCAGGGAAAGCTCATTATTGGGTTTCGCACAATTTGGAATTGGGTCTTGGCTCCTGCTCTTTCTAAATGTGTGATCTTGAGAAAGTCCTCTAATTTCTAACTTTTTGTACTGCCCTTGTAATGTTTTGTTATCAAAGGTTAGCTAATTTTATTAAATAAGTCTATAATCTGGAAGAGTTTGTGGTAAAGAAAATCAAGTTCCTATCCTTTAAGAGAGAATATCTTCTTTCAAGCCAACTTTTATACCAATATTAGCCAAGAATTACTCTTTAAACCTCTCTTCTAGTTGGAATATTGTAAGTCCTTTGTTAAGCACAGGGAAAATACAAGGTAATTAATTATATGGGGGTTTATCACCGTGTGTGTGTGTGTGTGTGTGTGTGTGTGTATAAATGCAACAAAGAGTTTGTGCCATGACATAAAAATATAAACTAGGAGCCCTAGCCAATTTGGCTCCGTAGATAGGGCGTCGGCCTGCAGACTGAAGGGTCCTGGGTTCAATTCTGGTCAAGGGCACATGCCTAGGTTTGCAGGCTCGATCCCCAGTAGGGGGTGTACAGGAGGCAGCCGATCAATGATTCTCTCTCATCATTGATGTTTCCATCTCTTTCCCCCTTCCTTTCTGATATCAATAAAAATATAAAAAATATATATAGAGAGAGACAAGGAAAAAATTTTAAATAATGAATTTAAAAATTAACAAAACATGCAACTACCATATGACCTAGTAATTGCACTCTTGGGCACTTATCCAAGAAAAATTAAAACTTATGTTCACACAAAAACCTGTACATGAATAGTCATACAGTTTTATTTGTGATAGCCTTAAACTGGAATCAGCCCCAATGTCCATCAGTAGGTGAGTGGTTAAATAAACGCTGATGTATCTATACCATAGAATACAATCTAACAATAAAAAAGAACCATTGATGTATATAACTAGGACAAATCTCCAGAGACTTAGCTGAGGGGAAAAAGCCAAAGCCAATCCCAAATGGTTACATCATGTATGCTTCCATGTATGTGACAATTTTGAAATGACAAAAGTTTAGAAATGGAAGACAGGTTAGCAGTTGCAAGGGCTTGGGAGCAGTGTACGGCTAGAGGAATGAAGTGAGGGTGGTTGTAAAAGGGCAATAGGGCAGGTCTATCTCTTGACTATGATCATGGGTACACAAGCCTACACATTTAAACTTTCATAGAACTAAATACACACACACACACATAAGTACACGTAAAACTAGGGAAATCTGAATAAGATTAGTAATAAGAATCAATGTCAATATTCTGGTTGTGATACAGGTGGATAGCTCTGTAATATGAGACTAGTGGGAAGAAGCTGAATAAAGAGTATACGGGATCTCTCTATATTATTGCTTACACCTAAATGTGAATATATAAATTTCTCCATGAAAATTCAATTTAAAAAGATCACATACCAGTTGTAGTCCTTTTTTCCACAACACATGCACACACACACACACACACACACACACACACACCTCTTCGAGTCTGGGGTAGACCTGTCCTAAGACTCTCCACTTAGGCAGTCCCAAAGTCCTGTCCCTTCTTAAACCACCACCCATCCCTTGTGTACATGGTGGCTTGTTCTCTCACCCCCTCATCCCTTGATGAGAAATATTCCATGTTTCTTGTTGCTCAATAGTTACTCATTAAAACAAGCAATCCATCTGGAAAAAAAAAATTAGGCAATTAGCGGTAAGTGCTTATGGTTCATTTTGTTACATACAATCTGTGCAGCCAGGGGTAGTAGATAAAGCTTTCATTCTGACTAGGGACTGAGGAATTGCTTTCCAGCCAAGGCGAAGAACCCAGAGAAGGCTGGGGTGTGTCTAGGACAGGCCAAGTGTTGTTGGGTGTTGCAGGATCTTGAGCGCTGAGATGATGAGTAGGGATTTCACTTCAGAAAGCAGTACTTTAGGGACGTATGCAGGATGGCCTAGGCTGGGGCACAGGCGGTGGACTCTAGTCTAGGACCTCAGAACACCTTGAGTACGGCCCGCAGACCAGTGCCTGTCTGCCAGCTGCTTGTTTCCCGTCGGTGAGGAAATTAGTACAGGAATAGAGAGTTCAGATTTAGAAACGTGTCCTTGGCCATAGATTGTTTAAGAAGCTCCGCTCTACAAGGCTACCATGCATATCCGGAGGAGAGGGATGTGGGCTCGGAAGTGGTTAATCTAAAAGAGAATAATGAAATCTGATGAAGGTTTGAACATCAGATTGAAAATAGTGCTAAAAATTCGAAGTAGGACATAACATCATAAGCTGTTATCAGAAAACTGGAAGAAAAAAAAGGATTAACTTTATCACTGGAAAAACATCTCCCCCAAAACTACTATAGATATTTCAGAGAAGAAAACCACTAAAAATCCAGGTTTTTTCCCCATTCCAGACAGGGTTGCTGTTATTTTTTTCAAGAAAACATTAACTGAACAAGGAGTTTTTTCAAATAAACACTCAGTGAGAGAGGGAACAGGCATAACTGATTTTTTTTTTCATTCTTTTAGATTTCAAAAAAGCCATTAAAAGATTTGGATGCTTGAGGTATTACATAAATTATCCCATTATTGTACCAATGAAAGGATTTCACACTCATCCATTTACTTCTGATTTGATTTGCCTCCATGAAATTTTTTTGTTTTGAAAAATATTTGTCATGCTGCAGTAATAATTCACATTAATCAAGGAGTATATTTAAAAGGTAAGATTTTAAGTGCCTTATTAGGAGAAAAAAAAAACTTGGCCTCACATAGCTACTCAACAATACACTTCTTTTCACAGTATATTTGCCAGTCACCTAAAAGTAATTGTCCTCAGAAACTTATAATAGGAAGGTAATTTCACTGCACTGCTTACAATTTGTATCTCTTCTACCAAATGGCCTATTTGATAAGTGACAAAGAGTGGATGGTTCATTGTTGCTTGCAGACTCTGAAACTGGAGGAAGGGCCATCAGCCCAGTGTTCTGGAATAGTTATTACAAAATGAAATATTCCTAACTAAATCCCAGAATTGTACAGAGATGATATTCTGAGGTGTTATTCCTCTATTCGAGATTGCCCTCTGTACCTGCTTCTTTCCCACCAACCCCCTGCCCTTCCCATCCAGGTCCTTCTTCAGTGCCTCAGGGAAGGACATGAATGGGTTCTCCAGCAGAAACCCAGCTTATTTCCCAAAGCCTACGAGGAAAGCATTGAGTGAGCACAAATATGAAAAAGATAGATTTCATTAAGACCAGGAAAAGAGGAGAGAACCAAGATGGTGGCATAGGTAAACACCTGTACTTGCTGCCTCCCACAACCACATCATAATTACAACTAAAATACATAACAACTATCATCCAGAACTGCAGGAAAGCTGGCTGAGTGGAAGTACTACAAATAGAGAGGTAAAGAAGAAAGCACATTGAGACTGGTAGGAGGTGCAGAGCCACGAAACAGGCTGGCAACCAGGTGTGCCGCTTTTTTAATTGGGAGGGAGATACAAGCTCCCGCTTGCTCTGAGCTCCAGTGCTGGGCAAGACTCTGGGGAACCCAGACATATACGGAGAGAAACTGGACTGTCTGGCATCAGGGCAGGAACCCGGGGGTGATTTTCTTCCAGAGGGGGGTGCTCGCAAGGGTCATTGTTCCTGTGCTGGGATCCTCCGGGTGCAGGGCTGACGGGCAGACATTGCTGTTTGCTCCGCCCTGGAGATTCCCTGAGACCCCGCCCTACCCAATTTACAACCCACCCAAGCTGTGGGCAGTGGCTTTTGCATATGAATGGCCTTTCCTTTCTCAGTCTAAAACCTGTCAAACAAGCTGAAGCTGGGTCAGAGAGACCCAAAGCTATCAAAAGAAGGCCCAAGGCCGGCACCAGCAGCAGCCTGCCTTGCTTCACAGCTGGGCCTCGTCTGGGCACTTCCAAACCCCATACAAAGAGGAGAAATCTGCAGATCTCTCTGTAGCTCCTGCTGGGTGGCCCCAGGCAGTGGCTGATTTTGCACCTCCTTGGAGATCCAAGAGCCAGTGTACCCAGTGGTCAGTGTGAGACCATATCCGATTACAACTCTTCACATCCATAAGTGACACACTCAAGGGACAGACTCAGTGAGCACCAAAGCCCCATTGAAGCACATCCTGTCCCATAAGGGTGTCTCCTGCACAGCAGCTCTTCCATTGTAGACGCAGCTGGTCCTCACAGCCAGTTGGTCAGGAGGTCAGTTCCTCTCAGTGATACCAACATCAATTAAGGCTCAACTACAACAAGACTGTGCACACAGCCCACAAAATGGTGCACCAAGAGCATCCACCTCAGGTAATTAGGGAGGCTGAGCCACTGGGCCCTATAGGACACCTACCACACAAAGCCACTCTAGCAACACAGGGAAGCAGCCAAAATGTGGAGACAAAGAAACATGTCACAAATTAAAGAAATGGAAGAAAGCAAACTACTGGATATAGAGTTCAAAACCACAGTTATAAGGTTACTCAAAAACCTTCTAGAAACCTCCGAGGAACTTGGCGAGACCTTCAAGGATCTTAGTGGGAATACCAAAAAAATGGAAAAGGACCAGTCAGAAATTAAGCATACAATGACTGAAATAAAGAATAATATACAGAGATTCAACAGTAGACTAGAGGATTCCAGGAATCAAGTGAAAGATTTGAAATACGAGGAAGCAAAAAACACCCAACCAGAAAAGCAAAAAAAAAAAAGAATCCAAAAATATGAAGATAGTGCAGCCGTGGGCAAACTACGGCCCGCGGGCCGGATTCGGCCCGTTTGAAATGAATAAAACTAAAAAAAAAAAGACCGTACCCTTTTATGTAATGATGTTTACTTTGAATTTATATTAGTTCACACAAACACTCCATCCATGCTTTTGTCCGGCCCTCTGGTCCAGTTTAAGAACCCATTGTGGCCCTCGAGTCAAAAAGTTTGCCCACCCCTGAGATAGTGTAAGGATCCTTTGGGACAACTTCAAGCATACCAACATCTGAATTATGGGGGCGTCAGAAGAAGAGAGAAATATTGAAAATCTATTTGAAGAAATAATGGCAGAAGACTTCCCCTACCTGGTGAAAGAAATAGACCTACAAGTCCAGGAAGCACAGAGAACCCCAAACAAGAGGAATCTAAAGAGGACCACACCAAGACACATCATAATTAAAATGCCAAGGGCTAAAGACAAAGAGAGAATCTTAAAAGCAGCAAGAGAAAAACAGTTCCTACAAAGAGTACCCATACAACTGTCAGCTGATTTCTCAGCAGGAACTATGCAGGCCAGAAGGGAGTGGCAAGAAATATTCAAAGTGATGAATAGCAAGAACCTACAACCAAGATAACTCTACCCAGCAAAGTTATCATTTAGAATTGAAGGTCAGATAATGAGCTTCACAGATGAAAAAAAGCTAAAGGAGTTCATCACAACCAAACCAGTATTATATGAAATGCTGAAGGGTATTCTTTAAGAAGAGGAAGAAGAAGAAAAAGGTAAAGATAAAAAATTATGAACAACAAAGTGACAACAAATACATATCTATCAACAAGTGAATCTAAAAATCAAATGGATAAAAAATCTGATGAACAGAATAAACTGGTGAATGTAATAGAACCAGGGATATGGAAATGGAATGGGAAGAGATTGGACAAAGATCTTATATGCGTGTATGCAGTACCTATGGACACAGACAGTGGGGTGGCGAGGGCCTGGGGTGGGGTGGGAACCGGGGGTGGGAGCTATGGGGGGGAAAAGAGGGACATCTATAATAATCTGAACAATAAAGATTTTTAAAAAAAGACCAGGAAAAGAAAGAGATGGCCAGACCCGAGAGATATCAGCTGTGTTGTATGTCTAAGAAGACAGGACTATAGACAGGCCAGGGAAAGATTTCCAGGCTCTGAGAGTAATCCAAACTGCTGAAAGTCAGATCTAAAGAAGCCATGTGCACCAGGACTCTAAACAATGGCAATGTAGGGACCAGTGACCATTCTCTTTAAGGTACCTCAACATCTTAAAACTGGGTAGGACCCAGCCAGTGTGGCTCAGTTGGTTGAGCATCATTCCAAGCACCAAGAGGTCTCTGGTTTGATTTCCAATCAGGGCAAATGCTCAGGTTGCAGGCTCAATCCCCGGTAGAGGCATGCAGAAGGCAGCTGATTGATGCTTCTCTCCCATCAATGTTTCTCTCTCTCTCTCTCTCTCTCTCTCTTTCTCTCTCTCTCTTTCTCTCTCTCTTCCCCCCTCCCTCTCTCTCCCTCTACCTTCCTCTGTCTCTAAAATCAATAAAAGCATTTTTTTAAAAAAAGGATCTTAAAATTAAGGAACAACACCAGGGAGGACAGTGGGGACAAGGGGGGAAGGGATAATGTCAAGACTCCAGGAAGAGCTACTGTCAAGAATTTTCTGCTCACTCACAGCTGACCAGAAGCTTGAAAGGAAAAAATTAAGTTGAATTATAGAATATAAAGTTAGATATATTGCTCACCTGAGTTAATGGAGTGAGATTCAGCCCATCACAGTAAATACATACACCATTAATTTTCTTTACACCTTTCATTATGTAAGTACAATGTGCTATGTCATTAAAGTATCGCCATAGATGTCTACATTCAAACTGTCTATAAAGTTATTTGTATTAAAGGCAAAGCAGCATATGCACATGCATATATATAGAACAGGTGCCAGTAGGGGCTGGGGAAGGAGAGATGTTGGAGGAAGAAAGATTGAGTCCCTTAATTTAGAATTTGAATGTACTCCAAACAAAAAAAAATGATTCTCTCCAATTCTTTATTATGGTGGCCTAGTAAATACTGATTCACACACAAAAAATCATTGAAGCTGGAACAGCTTGATTTTAACTACCAGATTTGCCTGTGTCTGTCACATTTGCCAATAGCAGGCTTTCTCCGCTATTACATTTTACTCCTAAATAAATGTATTTGCAAGATTGATCTAGGATGAGAGTAGCAAACTGTTTTTCATACTTCACATCTGCCCAAATATACCTGAAAAATGTTATCTTCCTCCACAAGATTATGGAAGAGACAATTCAAAGTATAAGAGACAACAAAAACAAAAAGAAGGGAGAGGTCAATGTGGGAAAAAGGATTTATATGTGATACTTTAACAATAAAGGATTTTTAAAAAAAGAATTTAGTGGCTCAATTTTGGTTAATAAGGAACTATGTCCATGATAAACGTCTACAATGAGGCAGTGAATAACAGTGTTTCCTAAAATAAAATGCTGTACAAAATGAAAAAAAATTCCACTATGTGAAAAAGCCATAATGAAAAAGAAGAAGAAAGAAGAAGAAGAGGAGGAGGAGGAGGAGGAGGAGGAGGAGGAGGAGGAGGAGGAGGAGGAGGAGGAGGGGGAGGAGGAGGAGAAGGAGGAGGAAGAAGAAGCAACTGGAGGCCTAGCCTGCTTTCCTTGAGTTCTAAATTCATTATCTGGGGAGTGGTCTTGATCTAAGAGACAAAACCATTGGACAAACAAAAACTTTAAGTAAAAACCCCAATTTTAAATGAAACTGTCAAGTCAAAACAAAACTAATGGGAATCTGCAAGCCCATTCAATTCTTATTAGCAAAATTGCAAAAAAGAAACTAGATCAGTCAGTGCCCGTGAGGTGAGAAACAGGAGCAAATTGAAAAGCACCTCCAGTGTAGATATAAAGCAATTAAATCAAGAGACATACCTAAATCTATCTCAGGAAGCCTACAGCCTATTAGCCTGTTTCTAAAAACTTGAAAGCAAAGTCAGAAAAAAGAATACAAATTAAATTTTAAAATGGCGTCACCAGGGTGGGACAAATGGACTCCATGATTTACCTGTTCCCCCACAACTCTGTCCCCCAAGTCATGGTCCTTGCATGCCCTAGATGTTGCTGGTCAGACTTCGGAGCCACAGTCCTGACATTCTTTCCCCCTTCTTCTCTTTGCTCTCCTATTTCCATTTGTGATTTGATTTTTTTCCTGATAGAAATATCTGTCGAAACATCTGGACTTCTGTGAGTCTCATGCAAATCTTACATATGAACAGAGCAGGTATCTGTCAGTAGTTGGGATTAAGATATCTCCACGGCCCATAGACTCCAACACACACACACACACACACACACACACACCTAGTAATAAGTGTACATCTTCCTAGTGACACACTTTCTGTCACAATGGCTGAGCTAAGGTCAATAGTCTTGATCCCCCACTTCACCTCCCAAGAAAAATCCTGACCAAAAATTTTAAAAAGCTTTCACAATAACTTACTTTCCTACAAGTTATCAAATGTGTGCAAAGCTAGTAAATTCTCTTACTCCATTGATGGTACTTGATGTTTACAGTTGGGAATTACGTATGTTTCATCCTAGGCAGCTACAAGACCATTCTCTCTCTAGGCCAGCTTCTCCCATAAGAGGATGTGTAGGAAAAATTTGGATGCTCAGACCCTGTGCTCAAGAGTGGTTTTTTATTTTATTTTATCTAAGAGGTGATATAATTTGAGAGGAACTACTAAAAGAAAAGGAACATAATCAAACATCAGTTGAGGAAAGGAGTCTTTGCCACATATTTATTTATTTTTCTTTCTTTATTGATTAAGGTATTACATATGTGTCCTTACCCCCCCCCCCCCCGCCCCCTGCTCATGCCCTCACCCCCACCACCACCACCCCCCGGTGTCTGGGTCCATTGGTTATGCTTATATGTATGCATACAAGTCCTTTGGTCGATCTCTCCCCTTACCCCCACCCTCCCCTACTTTCCCTCTGAGGTTTGAGCATCTGATCGATGCTTCTCTGTCTCTGGATCTGTTTTTGTTCATCAGTTTATGTTGTTCATTATATTCCACAAATGAGTGCGATCATGTGATATTTATCTTTCTCTGACTGACTTATTTCACTTAGCATAATGCTCTCCAGGACCATCCATGCTGTTGCAAATGGTAGGAGTTCCTTCCTTTTTACAGCAGCGTAGTATTCCATTGTGTAGATGTACCACAGTTTTTCAATCCACTCATCCACTGATGGGCACTTGGGCTGTTTCCAAAGCCAAGATTACCCTAATACCAAAACCAGATAAAGACAACACAAAGAAAGAGAATTACAGGCCAATATCCCTCATGAACATAGATGCCAAAATCCTCAACAAAATTCTAGCAAATTGGATCGAGCATTACATCAGAAAGATCATACACCATGACCAAGTAGGATTTATCCCAGGGATGCAAGGATGGTACAATATCCGCAAATCAATAAACGTGATACGTCACATAAACAAATTGAGAGATAAAAATCACATAGTCATATCAATTGATGCAGAAAAAGCATTTGACACAATCCGACACCCTTTCTTGATAAAAACCCTCAGCAATGTGGGAATAGAGGGATTATACCTTAACATAATAAAAGCTTTATACGACAAATCTACAGCCAGCATCATACTCAATGGGCAAAAACTAAAACCATTTCACCTAAGAACAGGAACAAGACAGGGATGCCCACTTTCACCACTCCTGTTTGACATAGCACTGGAAGTGCTAGCCATAGCAATTAGACAAGAAGAAAAAATAAAAGGCATCCAAATTGGAAAAGAAGACATAAAACTGTCATTATTCCCAGATGACATGATACTGTACATAGAAAACCCTAAAGACTCTGCCACATATTTATTTGTGAGGTCTGGAAACTACCATAGAGGGAGCCATTTCTTAGCAAAATGGTAGTTAACTGTGGCCGCTACCAGGGTCCTGTAGGTTGGTTGGGCCTCTGCCCAGGAAGCTCCCCAGTGAAGGAGAAATGAAATGCAAGTCAAAGACAATGGACATGGAACACAGAATTCCATTGTCATTCTCAACAGATGGGACTCAGTAAGTACATTTAAGTTTCAGGAAAACAGGAAGGGGCTGAGATTCAGACTAGTGATTTGATGTGAGGAAAGCATCCTCCCAAATCCATTGCCCCTTTCCCAAGGTCACCTGCCTTCCCTTCCCTTGGAAATGCTGATTCCAAGAGCAGAAATAAACAAACTGGCTTTTGGACCAAGAGTATCAGGCAGAAAACGGGCAAGAGATGCCATCTTTGCTTATTTCCACTATCGCTCTCTACCTTTCCCTCTGAAAACCACTGAAAGGCTGTGTGTGAGAATGTATGTGTTTTTTATTTATAGTTATGCCTGCATACATATAATTAATGTTATTTTAGTGGCCACTGAAAGCTTGCTGTGAAAGTGCAGTTTCTATATGTAAAAGGAGAATAGGAAAGCATTTCTAGTACCATCCTGCAATTCTCAGCACTTTTAAAATTACCTGTCATATCTGGTATTAAAATTGCCAATCTGCATTTATTTTGAATATGAAACACATATTAAACTTTCACTTTAACAAATATTAGAAATGAAACCATGGCAGCTCAAATCATTGCATTTCTCCATTTTAATTCAAGTCAGGGAATATAACTATGCACAAAGTGTGCATGGCCAGAGGTGCTACAAGAAGCCCAAAGAGGTAATCATACCAACGTCCCTGTCCTCTTTGAGGTCCTGCTCTGAAGGACTAGTCTGCTTTTCAACTCTGCCAACAACTGGTCTGGCCTGTCTTCAATGAGGGTATATCTAGATTAGGGAGAAATGTACCCATGTGCATACACACAGAGGTAATTTGCAGTGAAGGTAGTAGGTGACCGGTGCCAAATGAATTCTGCCAACTAAAAGTACTCTATAAATCCAAAGAAGAGATGACTGGGACCATTGTAGTCATGGAAGGGTTTTTGGAGGGAAAGGGGACTTGGTTTCAGCTGTAAAGGACCAATGGCACTTAAAGAGGAAGACAGGAGGGAGGATCACATTCTACATGAGAGAAAGCCAAGCTTCAGTGGAGTACCGGCAATAGCCAGGCAAGTTTGGAGAGCAGCCAGCCAGCAAGGGATTTGATGGAGAGGAACCCAGACTCGGAAGACAGACTGGGTTTGAATGCTGGCTCCACCACTTACTAGCTGAGGAGCTGGAGCAAGCCTTACCTGTGTGTACCTCATAGATATTCCATGCGGATTAAATACATTAATTTTTGTGACGTGCTCAGACCAGGTGGTTTGGAGCAGGGTAGTCCTATTGGTGAGTCTGAAAATAGGTTTGAAAGGTAGACTGGGGCCCACTCATGGACTTGCTTTGGGCTTGGTCTTAAAAAACTCAGGAAGCCATTGAGGGCTTTGAGTGGCATAAAAGTCAAAGTAACACAGACTATCTTTCCTGATGTGTCAGGGCAAGGGTTTCCTTCGGTATGCTTTCCTCTAAAGTCACTCTTTTATATATCTCCTGGAAAATGCTCATGTTCCTCACCATATCTTTTCATCTCAGTTTTCACTCTTTTCATTTTTATAATTGTTTTGTTCAAATTTGTGAAGGTTTTCATTTATATTACTTCTATAACTCTCTGATTACTAAGCTAAACTATCAGCCTGAAAATAAAGATGGACCATAACAAAGGACATTTCCCCCCAGCCTAATTGCTATGGAGAACAATATCTGTTTAAAGCAAAAAAGTCTTCATGTATTGTATACCCATTATCAGCAAAATATTAGATTCATTGAATTTATAAATGTAAGAATAAGGTGCCCCAGGGGTGTATTCTAAACGAGGCCAGTTCAGGAATACAGAATTAATCACCCTACCCAGTGTTAAGAATCAGATTTATGATATTTAATTAAGTAACCCAATGATAACTCCAGCTCTGATAAGTTGTCTTTCTACCAAGCATGGAATACAGATATTAGCAGTCAAAGCAAGTGCACAGTCTTCAAATGGGATCATTTTTCTTAAGAACAATTTCTGTCCTATTTGACCTAAATCCTTTTCTCAACTCAATGCTGGCAGCGTGTTTGAACACTCTGGTACCTGGCCCCACAGCCTCCTTGGCCTCTTCTGAATGCAGCCCCAGCCACGGTGACAGTTCTTCAGGGCTGGCTTCTCTCCCTCCAGCGTTCAGCCTGCGTCCTGCGTGGGTGCCCGCTCAGCTGCACACATGCTCATGAGGATCCTGCAGGGCATTTTGCACCACATGGGCAACCTCAGCCAATGAAGGCTGGGATGGACAACTGCTTCTCCCATTCTTCCCTGGAGCGGTAAACCTGGGAAACATCTTACAGGCTGCCGGAAAGGTCCCAGCAGCAGTAATCCTCAGCCACCCACAGCAGTGCTGACTCAGGGATGTAAATTCACCTGGGTTTTCCTTCCTTTCCTATTTCACTTCCAAGCTCACTTCCCACATAAACTACTTGAATACAAGCCTTTTTCGGCTTTCAGTGGTGCCCTGACTACAATAGCCTGAAAGCACAAATCCAAAAACAGGGAAATAGAGTCTATTTTGGTATATTAAAGTGACATCAAATATCTATAAAAATCCATAAATGTGGTCTATACTATAGAAGAGGCATTTATTTTAATTTAGAAAATGAATAGTGTTATATAAATATCCCCAGAAGCAGTTAGATTTTATTTCATTCTTTTATTTTTTAAGGCTATTTTGGGAAGCTTTGAACATACAGCTGCCACCTACATTTCCCCAGATCCTAGTTGGCAATTACATATTAAATCTAAGATGTGGTAAATTGGGTGATAAGGCAGAAAGTTGAGTTTATATCAGATATAAAGACTGTTTTAGCCTTTGTTTTGTATTGACATACTAGAGGCCCAGTGCATGAAATTCATGCACTGGTAGGGTCCCTTAGCAGCTGCCAGCTGCCAGCCTGGGCCTCCCTCCCTTCCCCTGGTCACCTGCTGCTGTCGCCACCACCACAGCCACTCAAGGCCTCCCTCCCTTCCCCCGGCCAGCTCTGCCCCCTGGTCGAACTCCCAGATGAACTCCCAGTCTAGGGGACAATTTGCATATTACACTTTTATTATATTGGATGTTAAAGATGACATTTTTAAATGAAGATTCTCTGATTATAAGCATTACTGTATTATCTTGGCAAACTGATTTTATGCAGGAATATCTTTGTTATTGAAGAGAATGTGTTTGACATAGCTTTGTGAAAAACTTTATTATCACAGGAAGAAATGATACAGAAAAGCATAGGAATGAGGTCTAAGATTGAAGGACAAGGATCTTTGTGTTAGAAAAATATTGTTAGCCCTGGCCAGTGTGGTTCAGTTGGTTGGGTGGAGACCCATGCACTGAAAGGTTGCCAGTTCGATTCAGTCAGAACACATGCCCAGGGGTCAGGCTTGATCCCCTGTAGGGGGCATGCAGGAGGCAGCTGGTCAATCTTTTGCTGTTGCATCTGTGTTACACTCTCTCCCTTCCTCTCTCTCTAAAAATCAATAAAAAATATTTTTAAAAAAGAATAAGGAAAAACATCATTAAATAGAACTGCATATAATCTTAAATATACAAAAAATACAAAATGCATCTTGAAGCCCAGAAATCTCTGTATAGGAAAAATACAACAAAGCATAGAGACACTGTGAATCTAAGAGAGAGAAAGGAAGGAATTGTGTTCAATTCTGGGCTTACTAAGCAGTTCAATATTGAGGCAAGGTAGGGCATAAAGGAATATAAGATGCTGTGCCCATAGCAATTTGGAGAACTGGGCACACCTCACTGCAAATTGCAGTACATACCACAATTTCCCCCACACTATAGATGAGGAAACTGAGGCTCCCAATCACTTGCTCAAGCTCCTGAAGCTCCAAGTGGCAGATGGATTGCACTGTGGCTAATATATAGGGTTAGGCAAAAGTAGATTTACAGTTGTGAGTATGTGAAACAGAGTTTATTCTTTTATTTTTAATACATTTTTATTGATATCAGAGAGGAAAGGAGAGGGAGAAAAAGATAGAAACGTCAATAATGAGAGAGAACCATTAATCGGCTGCCTCCTGCACACCCCCCACTAGGGATCCAGCCCTCAACCCGGGCATGTGCCCTGACCAGGAATCAAACTGTAACCTCTGGGTTCATAGGTCGATGCTCAACAACTGAGCCATGTGGGCTGAACAGAGTTTATTCTTATATTATTATTTATTGACTAGAGGCCGGATGCACGAGATTTGTGCAAGGGGCTCGGCCCCCGCCCACTGCGGCTTCGTCCAGAGGAAAGATGTCTGGTTTAACTAGCATATTATGCTTTTATTATTATAGATTATTGTATTATTTTTCATACAAACAAATGTAAACCTACTTTTGCCTCACCCCGTATCGTGTGCCATTTATTTTATTTTAATCACAATTATCTCCAGAGTGCCTGGCACAGTACCTATTATATATAACTAGAGGCCCAGTGCACAAAAATTTGTGCACTCAGAAGGGTCCCTCAGCCCGACCTGTGCCCTCTTGCAGTCTGGGACCCCTCGGGGAATGACCACTTGCTGCCTTAGGCCTGTTCCCCGGGGGATTGGGCCTAAGCTGGCAGTCAGACATCCCTCTGGCAGCCCGGGAGCCCTTGGGGGATGTCCACTTACCAGTGGGGAGGAGGCCTAAGCTGCAGTCGGACATCCTTAGCACTGCTGAGGAGGCGGGAGAGGCTCCCACCACCACCGCTGTACTGGCAGCCATCAGCCTGGCTTGTGGCTGAGCAGAGCTCCCCCTGTGGGAGCACACTGACCACCAGGGGGCAGCTCCTGCATTGAGCGTCTGCCCCCTGGTGGTCAGTGTGTGTCATAGTGACCAGTCATTCCCAGTCGTTCTGCTGTTAGGATCAGTTTGCATATTACCCTTTTACTATATAGGATGATGGAATACTGTTTAATCATTACAAATTATGATGTACAAATAGGACAGCCTGGGTGAGGGGCTGTGGGACATTTTCAGGCTGGCCACACCCCCTTCAGGGTGGGGGTCCCCGCTGGGGTGCCTGGCCAGCCTGGGTGAGTGGCTGATGGCTGTTTGCATGCTGGCCCCAGCCACCCAAGTTCCTCGTGGAGGCTGGCTGGAAGCAGGTATCTGGGATTTATTTAGCTTCTATAATTGAAACTTTGTTGCCTTTTGCGGAGGCCACAGCCAGCCAGGGTAGGCAGAAAGTTTGGCTTTCTCCGGGGCAACCAAGCCTCCTGCTTGCTCCAGCTCCGTGGCTGCTGGCCGCCATCTTGGTTGGGTTAATTTGCATATAGTCGCTCTGATTGGCTGTGGGCATGGCTTGGGTGTAACGAAGGTATGGTCAATTAGCATCTTTGTCTTTTATTAGCGTAGATGATCAATAAATATTTGTTTCCATGAGTGAATAAATCAATGAATGAATGGTTAAGAAAAGGGCACCATTAGCACCTTTTCAGTCTTCTCTGGGATATCAGGGGCCACAAACACAAAAGCAGTTACGTTGCCAGTAACTCATGTAGTACCACTGGAGGGAACGACTGGAGTGTGCACAGATGAAAAATATCTTGCTGATGCCTAAAATGCCTTTAATGTGAAAATGATTTTAATTCCAAATTAGAGATTAAATTCTTATAAAGAAAATAACTAGTGAAGATTACCATGCTATGAAGGTCATTGCTACATCAATAAGTGATACATGAGTGTAAGTGACTGATACACTGTTTTCTGTTATTTCACTACTAGAGGCCCGGTGCATGAAATCTGTGCATGGGTGCGGTCCCTAGGCCTGGCTGGCATCAAAGCATGAGCATCTGGCATGGAAGGGCAGGGCCCAGCTGACCTCTGGGCCCTGGGCAGCACCTGGGGCCCCAGACCCTCACGCACCCCCCTCTGTCTGAGTCATCAGGGCTCACCCGGCTCCCTCAGCACCTGAGAGCTGGGTGGCAGCTGTGCCCCCTGCCACCACCACTGGTCACCCTCTGCGGGGCGATCGGCAGGGCGACCGGGCCCCGCTTACACCCGTCTTGGCCTGGCGCCACCTGCTCACCTCCTCTACCATCCCACCACGGTCCCACTCTCGTCGGGGACCATCAGGGCCAACAGCGCCACCACAGCCGCCTGCTGCCAGTGCCATGTCTCCGATGCCCACCATTTTCCACGCCACCCCCTGGGGGTCAGCACACGTCATAGTGAGCAGTCGAACTCCCAGTTGAACTCCTGGTCAAGGGGACAATTTGCATATTAGGCTTTTATTATATAGGATTTTGTTGGAATGCTGGCTGTCAGCTAGGTAGTATCTCACACTGAACAGCCTTAATGTGAGATAAAGGAGTTACCAAGTGGAGGGAAAGGGAATAGAGGGAAGATATTCAATTTGAAGAACTGCATAACTGTCTTCCACAGGGTGAGTTAACAATTAAACTGGGCCACAGAAAAAAAGAATCAGCTTGTGGAGGAATTTCTATCAAACATGGTTTTAAAGACCCATGGCTCTGTTTGCTGAATTTATGAAGAGTCTTCCATTTTTCCTAACTTAACAGAGTCAATCTATTTATAAACAAGACTATTTTCTAGAAGTTTTATTACCTGAATATGTCAGTCAGTTTCCAGCCAGGGAAAGAGAGCAATTTCTGGTTATTTCAAATGGAGTGATTAGTAACAAAAATGTTAAAACACAATTGTAACAGAGAATTGGTTGCAAATATATCGGAGGGACAGAAGAAATAAAAAGGGGTATAGGTGGAACCCAGGAGTCCTCCCTCACTGAATCAGCACTGTCATCGAGCAGGGACCCAGTTCTTGTCACACTCTTATTGACTGTGTGGGTGGGGGAGCATGCAGTCCCACTGATTCTGTTGGAACCACCCCTGGTGCTTTTATATTGACCTCCCCACTGCACCGTAGAGGTCATCCTACTGTGACAGACTCACAGTCTTAGCTGCTGTCTCTGTCAGCTCGTGGGGCTCCACAACAGGGGAAGAATCATGCTTGGACCAGGTGATTGTAAACGTTGGCAATGAGTGGGGATACAGTACAGAGGTGCTTGTGGAAGAACAGCCAAAGGGTGACGACAGCCTATATTCGAACTGACGGCATACTGACCTAGTAAACTCTGTAACCACGTTTTCATTGTATTTATAGTGAATACTAACAGCACATCTATTACAGTCACTACACTATAGTAACAGAATCAAATTCTGTGTTCAAAAGCAGCTATTGGTACTCTCCATTTTCATCCCTAGTAAAGCATAGGCTGGGCAGGGAGCAGACTCTTTTGTGGAAGAGCTTAGTGTGTGCCCAGCTGAACACAGTCTGGTTGTATCATGCAAGGCGGAATTATGACCCTGTTACTGTCTTTATGTGGAGATTGAGCATAGACAGGTTAAGGGTATAAGTCAGTGATGGCGAACATTGTGAGCTCGGCGTGTCAGCATTTTGAAAAACCCTAACTTAACTCTGGTGCCATGTCACATATAGAAATTTTTTTGATATTTGCAACCATAGTAAAACAAAGTCTTATATTTTTGATATTTATTTTATACTAGAGGCCCGGTGCACAAAAATTTGTGCACTCGGGGGAAGGGGGGTCCCCCAGTCCGGCCTGTGCCCTCTCGCAGTCTGGGACCCCTCGGGAGATAACGACCTCCTGGCTTAGGCCTGCTCCTGGGTGGCAGAGGGCAGGCCCAATCCCTAAGTGCAGCCCTTGGTCAGGCTCAGAGCAGGGCCGATTGGGGAGTTGGGGCACCGCCCCATCATGCACAGAGCAGGACGGATCGGGAGGTTGCGATGCCACCCTCAGTCACGCTCAGGGTAGACTGATTGGGGGGTTGGGGCACCGCCCCCTGTCACACTCAAGGCAGGGTCGATGGGGAGGTTACGGCGCCACCCCCTGTCACGCACAGAGCAGGGCCGATCAGGGGGTTGGGGAGCTCCCCCTATCAGGCACAGAGCAGGGCTGATCAGGGGATTGGGGCGCCTTCCCCTGTCATGAACAGAGCAGGGCGGACAGGGAGGTTGTGGCCCCGCCCCCTGTCACACACAGAGCCGCAGGGCGATCAGGGGGTTTGGGCGCTGCCCCCTGTCACGCTGATCCTGGTGCTGGGAGCCTCGTTGCTCTGCTGATCTCGGTGCCGGGAGGCATATTACCCTTTTACTATATAGAATAGAGGCCTGGTGCACAGGTGGGGGCTGGCTGGTTTGCTCTGAAGGGTGTCCTGGATCAGGGTGGGGGTCCCCATTGGGGTGCCTGGCCAGTCTGGGTGAGGGGCTGAGGGCTGTTTTCTGGAAGCAAGTGACTGAAGCTCCCAACCGCTCCTTGTTTTCATTTATTTTTTTTATTCTAGGCCAGCTTTAGCTCTGAGGCCTCGCTGCTGAAAACATCAATACAATGTTGCGGTCCGGAAGCCCGGCTGAATGAAAGCCAGTTTCTGGGGTTTTGTTTAGCTTCTTATTTGCAACATAGTACATAGTTGCTTAGAGTTGCAGCTGAGAGGCCGGCAGGTTAGGCGGGGAACATTGGAGTCCACAGTCACTGGAGCAAGCAAGCCTCATGTTCACTTCCAGCTGCCTGGCTGCCGGCCGCCATCTTGGCTGACAGTTAATTTGCATATACTCACTGATTAGCCAATGAAAAGGGTAGCGGTCGTACGCTAATTACCATGTTTCTCTTTTATTAGTGTAGATATTTAAATGCCATTTAACAAAGAAAAATCAACCAAAAAAATGAGTTCGCATGTCACCTCTGACACGCGTGTCATAGGTCCGCCATCACTGGTATAAGTAGATAGAGACTGAGTACAGATAGATGCATATGAGTGCCAAGTTGACAAGGAGTGGAGTTGTGATGGCTACTTTTACCTGTAAATTAGATTGGGCCATGCGTGGTTAAACATTATTCTGGGTATGTTAGTAAAGGTATTTTCGTGAGAGATTAACATTGGAATCAAAGTCTGAGTAAAGAAGATTGCTCTCCCCAATATAGGTGGGCCTCATGCCATGCTTTGAAGGCCTGATTAGAATAAGAGACTGAGTAAGAAAGAATTCTTTCTGTCTGCCTGACTACTCTCAAGCTGTAACATCAGTCTTCTCTTGCTTCCACACTTGGACTGGAACTTACTGATTGGCTCTCCTGGTAACCAAGCCTTCAGATCCAGCACTTGGGGGTCTCCAGTTTGCCAACTGCAGATCTTGGACTTCTCAGTCTCCATAATCACATGAACTAATTCTTTATAGTATAAAGAATATATATATAACATTCGGAAGGACAAAAAGAGTCCCTATGGGGAACTAAATCAGTGAAATGCAAAATCAAATTGAAGAAATACCTCAGAGGTCAAGTGAACATGTAAGGATATAGAAATAATAAGGGAAGAGACAAACCACTTGGAAAGTACATAGAGGAGATGTAAATATCACCAGACTAGAAGACAGGAACAGAACAGAAGGTGGTGAGGCAACATAATGATGAGCCCTATGGTGATTAACAGCCTTGGCAGAAAATGAGTGAAAACAGATGAATGGTCTTTGGAATCCTTAAAAGGAAACTGAGTTTCACAGCCAAAGAGAAGATGGAGTTCAGAGAACTCTGTCAAGGTGGTGATTAAAATGTCAAGGGGTATAACTGAACAAAGGTGTGCCGAAGGCTGTTAGAAATCCCAAAAGGTATGGTGTGTGTGTGTGTGTGTGTGTGTGTGTGTGTGTGTGTGTGTTTCTGGACACTCCTATTCACAAATGGGTACAAATTTTGTGCTATGTTGGCCATAGCAGTGCTTAGTAGAGTGAAAATTAAACTGGAATCAAGGACATCTGCATTCTGGTCTTAGTTCTGTTACTAACCAATCCTAGGATGAGCCATTTAACTCAGTTAACTGTAAATTTGCTCATGATACATAACTCTAGTCTTTCTAGACCTCCTTTATGTAAAGATGTAAAACAAGATCACTGGTCCTCAAATCATCATGGGAAATTGCCAGTTTCAAGTCTAGGGACTCGGCTAGATATGGAATGAGCTCTAATGTGGATTTTTTGAAAGTTCCTCTGGTAACTCTGAAACAGCCAGTTTTGGGAACCATTCATCTGTATGATCTCTCTGATTCCCGCCAGCTCTAAAACCTCAGAGTGATCTCTGAGTCACCAGGAACAAATGCCCATCCATCAAATTGGGTGTTTGATTCACTCGAGCCACAGTAGTAACAGGGAGGCTTGGTTTTCAAATAGACTCACTATAAGGCACTGTTAGTTTTGTTTTATTATTTGGTTGTAAGGGAAGAATGAGCACTTGGCATAACACATGTGCCTTTATGTCACCAACACACCTGTAAACCAAATGATTAAAAGAATCAGAGGGGAGGGGAGCATAGATTGGTAGATAAACCTATCATGAGATCTAGAAAAAAATGTATACTTTCCCAAGAAACTAAATAGAAGTTATGAGTACAGAGAGAGCAAATGTTTTCATGTGATATTAATTTTCCTTTTCTGAAAACCCACTGAGGCTGTGCAATGGTCTGGCACAGGCAATGACACACACGAGTGGGAATCTGATTATACTGTATCCGACGGGAAAATTGCTCATTTAGGACAGTTCTCATTTTTCAGTTTTATTAGTTACATTTACTAAGGGTTCAGTATTGCTCAGCTCACCTTTTTTAGGGGCTTCTTAATACCTCACACATGAAAATTTAATTTTGCACAAATATATATATTATGACTTATCTAGATTAAAAAATTCTTCTTGTACCTGAAAAACATTTTGTGACTCCTTTAAAATGTTTGAAACCTCTATTTGCTTAAAAATTTTATATTGCATTTCCTTATTCAATATTAATTATACTATATAATTCACTTTTTGGGTAATAATTCATTTTATCAAAACTCCCTGGGACATCCTGAGATGTTTATGAACTCATCACTATGGTGATTTGACTTTTATTTAGAAGAAAGTGTATTGCCGAAACCGGTTTGGCTCAGTGGATAGAGCGTCGGCCTGCAGACTGAAAGGTCCCAGGTTCAATTCTGGTCAAGGGCATGTACCTGGGTTGTGGGCACATCCCCAGTAGGAGATGTGCAGGAGGCAGCTGATCGATGTTTCTCTCTCATCGATGTTTCTGACTCTCTATCTCTCTCCCTTCCTCTCTGTAAAAAATCAATAAAATATATTTTAAAAAAAAAAAAAAAGAAGAAGAAGAAGAAAGTGTATTACTACCTAGTCATCCCCATTTTCTAAGAAACCCTCTCCCTAAGCCTAAATTAGAAACCAGGCCTGAATTTTAACCATTTTAGTCTGCAATAACAGTGTTTTAAAGACTTCTTTGAATCAACAATATCATTATTTCAGTGCTTAGATTTATCCAACTTTGTAAGATGTCTAGAGCAATACAGTTTCTGTGAAACTCAGATTAACAATTCTTGCTGCCATATATATTTGACAACTAATTAACAGCTCCCACATTCATATGGCTCTTTGGAAGCACTTCAGACGCATCGTAGTCATCATAATCCAGAGATCTGGAATGACAAAGTATTAGAGAAGGAAGGGACTGGAGAGCTCATGAAATGCCATTTCTTCCTTATTTGCAAACTATATCTCTACCCTGGAAAATGGGTGCTCAGCTTCTGCATGCACTCCTGGGACAAGGAGAGAGCCAGACCAATGCCAGAAACTGTTACTTGGAAAAACCATCATTGTATAGAGCTGTTCACTTATAACTTCACAGTTCTGACCTGAAGACTAATCTCCTTGCCCTCATAGCTCTAAAAACATTTCAAAACATCTCAAAGTTGCACATATCTGCTTCCTACTGCTGTCCTTCCCAAAACATCATTTTTCTATGTCCCTTTTACCCAAGACTTCTTTTCCTAGACCTACTGTAATTCCAAAATAAGAATGTTTTTTTCTCTAGAGAGAAAATATTATTTTGTAAAGGAGTTATTGATTTCTTTTAGAATTTAAAATTAAATGTTTATTATAGAAAACCTAAATATTTTGTTTTATAATGTATAAAGTACTTGCCAGGCACCACATGTTCTTTTAATGAACTCATTAGTCAATGGGTTACTTCTCCCAAGCAAAGGCAATATCATATTCATCTTTGAGTCCTCAAAAGCTAACAGTTTGCCAGCGTGTGATGAACATTCAATAAATGTTTGCCTTAACTAATGAAATCTAAGACACCTCAATTGAATTTTTTCATGAGAATATTAATGTGTTTATTGATTACACATGATAATAGATGATACACTTGCATCATTCCCATCTATAATTTTATCTGGTACCATAATTCAATTTAGATATACTGCATAGGATGTGCCAACAATCATTAATAACCAAATAAACTCCATGACTCTACTTGGGTGACCCTATTAATGGTGAATTCGAGGTCACAACACAGCAACTGCCAGTTCAACTACACCAAGGATCCTGAAGACAATGGTGTCTGTGCCCAAGTAGGTTGTAAATAAATTTCAAATGGAATCACCCTGAAGGATTCTAACTTCATGCTGTTGGGGTAATTTACCAATATGACTTCAGAAAAGACTAACTTTACATAGCACATTTAAAAAAAAACGAATTTATTCAGCGTCATGATCAGACTATTCCATTTAGCAGTCAACAGCATGGGTGGAAAAATATATATATATACACATTAAAACCCTTTGTACGAATGCTTTACACTTTCCACAGAACAGAAACTAAAATGGCCTGTTATACAATTAGTCACATATACAGTCCGTGAGTTTTTTGCCCATTCACATGAGTGTTACCTAACGCATGTCTTATTTTGTAGCAGCCAGGCCCTGTCACCACTGGCTTAGTTCACAATCTATTGTAACCTGTAGCTTCCCTGTCACTTCTCTGGCTCTCCTCTCCTCCTAAGCTTTGTTTCCTGAAAGTAATTAAAACCTTCTGCCACTGACATAGTAACTGCTACTGCTGGAACCGCCATAGCCACCTTGGTTTTGTGGTTTGGCAAAGTACTGGCCTCCACCACAATAGAGGCCAGAGCTTCTGCCTCCAAAATTTCCTCCTTTCATAGGCCCAAAATTTGGAGACTGATTGTTGTAATTTCCAAACTCATTGTAGCTTCCACCACCTCCCAAATTGCTTCCATCATTACCAAATCTATTATAGTCATCCCCGCTGCCACCATATCCATCACCATGATGGCTGCCACAAAAGCCACCTTGACCACTGAAATTTCCTCTATGAACAAAATTGTCATTCCCACTAAAACCACCTCTACGACCACCTTCAAAGTTTCTAGAACCACTTTGTCCTCTTTGCCTGGACGAAGCACTGGCCATCTCTTGCTTGGATAGGGCTTTCCTTACTCCACAGTTGTGGCCATTCACAGTATGGTATTTCCTAGTGACGATCTTGTCTACAGAGTCATGGTCATCAAATGTTGCAAAAGCAAAACCTCTCTTCTTGCCACTGCCTCAGTGAGTCCTAATTTCAATCATTTCCATTTGCCCATACTGTTCAAAATAATCTCTTAGCTGATATTCTCCACTGTCTTCTTTAACACCACGGACTAAAATCTTTTTCACAGTGTAGTGGGCACCAGGTCTTTGAGAATTTTCTCTTGAGACAGCCTGTCTGGTTCCATAATTCTTCCATCCGCCTCGTGTGGCCTTGCATTCATGGCTGCAACCACCTCCTCCGCTGATCCAAAGCCTCTGCAGCGCTTGGTGTTTGGATCTCTCATCAACACACAGTCTGTGAGCATCCCCGTTGCTCCTCAGACTCTCATAGTTGTTTCAAAGCTCAAACCTCTGATGAAGAGCTTCTGCAGCTGTTCGGGCTCATGGGGAGACTCTGACATTGAAATTACAACTGCAGGAGGGGAGATTTTAATGATGCTGGGTGGTGTCCACCAGTAGAAAGTCAATTGAATTCTTAAAAACCCTGTCATTTTTAATTAATTGCACAATAAACACCTCTCTAGTCCAAGATCTGCAAATGAATGAAAGGCCAGTTGTTTGCATAGAACAAAGGTGTCTCCTGGATGTAATATGGATGTTGTTTGCTACTATTATTTCCCCAATAATTTTTCTTTTGCATAAAATCCATTATTTTTCAGGATAATATTATTTTCACTAATTTTCTGGTTATATTTAAAGCCAGGGGTCTAACCCAGGTATTGTATTTCATCCCTTTTTATAAAAATTATACTAGAGGTATATTTTCCTTTGATAGCCCATTTTAAAAATTCTTTCATTCATTAAAATCTTAGCTATTAATAACAATAACAAAAATCTTGCATCTGGACATCCTGCATCTTGGACACTTTTGAAAGCACTTGCAAAAGGCATTAAATTGTCATCATCCAATCCTTGTGAGATATGTATAATTCCCTAGTCTTTCTCCCTTTTATATGTCATAATTGCCTTAAAAGCATTCCTTGACCTAAGGAATATCTAATTAACACATAGTTGCCACACCCCAAACTCTCCTGGAGAGTTATTTCCCCTGAGGGAGCCCCGAAGCAAACTATTTCTGAGACCAAGACTATTCTGACCCAAAGATTTGAGAGTGTCTTAGCCATCCCCACAAGAACCCAAATAGTAATCCTCATTTCTGTAACCAGTTTATTCAGGCCCCAGAGACCACCTCTATCCTGTCCAACTTTAACAATGAAATTAGGCTGTTAGGGTTTATGTAAACTTCGGATCTCTTCAAAGCTGGCCAAGCAAGTTCCCAAGGTAATAAGCCATGAGACAAAGCATCGGCATGGACAGCCTGCTCTAACTCCTACTGCTGATGATCTCCTATCTGTTGAAAGGCTACCTGCTACAAAGGCCTCAGGATCAAAGTGCTCAAGCCCAGCCCCTCTAGGGTGATTTGGCCGGTGCTGATGGAAACCTGGGAAACAAATAGCAACCAGGAGTCACTTCATTCACTAAAATAAAGCATTTCATTCAAGAAATATATATTGTGCTTTCCCATGTAACAGACATAAATAATTTTTAAAGTTTAATTTTGAGTAAATTAAGCTTCTTTGCATCTTTCCTTGTAGTGTGACATATTTCTGAGAACCAGCGGAGGATGAAGATGATTATCTCAGAGAAGTATCAAGCCTGCATATCAGGTTGAGGTATCAGTTTTCAGAATATCTTTTTGTTGTTTCTAGACTTTTTTATATCTTCTTTCTTACATTATGTAATTATCTGGGTTAAATCCTTGGGCCCAAACCCTCCATGTTATGAATTTTATCCATTGCAGTGGATGTTGTTTTCATCTGCCCAGCATGTTACAACCTGACAGTGTTCATTTTTTTCATTACAGCTTCCATATTTCTCTTCAAATGTAAGATTTCGAAACTCACTTGAAAACATTTTTTTCTCCGTAGAACTCTCTATTTATTTGAATTGTACAGGTTCTTATTGATAGTGATAAAGAGACCATAATGACTCAGTAAATCCAAGGTTTAAACCTAAATACTTTCAGGGCTAGATATTGAATTAAGCTATGCTTCAATAGACAGATTTCTGTATGATTAAGCATCATAATTTTGTTGCTAGGTAAATGTCTCAAAGAAAATTATTTTGCAGAGGTGAAATTGTTAAATACATAATTGTAAATAGCACCTACAGTGTTTCAAATGTTAAAAGAAAAAAAAACAACACAACAGTTTCATAGCCAAATTTAAAAAAAAAGAATATACAATAGATTTTTCCCTTTAGTTTCTGTTTCTGTGTTTGTTCACCAAAAGCTTAGTAATTTAAAGGTGCATGAGTTATTGCATAGTTATCTTTAGAGAAAATCAAATAATAGACTTTGAATACAGAGAAAAGAAAACAAAGACACAATGCAGAAGGAGTCAAATTAATACATAAAAAAAATAAACAGTTGACAGTCATTGCCCTTGCCAAATTGGTTCCCACAAAGGATCTCAAATCAACTATCAAGTTTATGGGGTAATAGTTAATAATTTTGTATTCTGAAAGTTGCTGTATTTCTTACATTTGTGTCAGTTCTAGTGATTATCAGAAGTTGTCTCAATTATAAGTATTATTGCATGATATAGTACAACCAATTTATTCTATAATATATTCGTATGTTCTTCCAAAAAATATTTACTGTGCACCTACTAAGAGCCAGGCACTAGGCTATGTGCTGGAAATAACAACCAAAGGCAAAACAAACCACCGTCTCTGTGCTCGTGGATTTTTTAGTCTAGAGGTGCATTAAACATTAATATCATAAGTATATCATTGCAACTGTGCTTAGGTGCCACAAGGCAAAGGTCTAGGGTGTTATAAAAATGGGTACCCAGAGGAACTTGAACTGAACTGAGAGGGAGAACAAAGGCTGTTTGTCTTCTAGGTTTCCAGGGAGACAGTGCGATGGAATGCAAATACAGTCTTAGTAGCTTTTCTGTTTTGTTTGTTTTTCAAAGGTCTGGTGAATTGAATTTGCTCAATTTAGGGTTATATTATGCTGCACCCCTCCCAAAGAAAATTATTTTAAAAATCAGGTGCTTTCTTGCCCAGCTGGCATAGCTCAGTGGTTAAGCATCGACCTATGAAACAGGAGGTCACGCACATGCACAGGTTCCAGACTTGATCCACAGTGTGGGGCAGGCGGGAGGCAGCTGATCAATGATACTCTCTCATCATTGATGTTTCTGTCTCTCCCTCTCCGTTCCTCTCTAAAATCAATACATATATATATATATATATATATATATATATATATATATATATATATATATATATATAAATCAGGTGCTCTCTTTACCTTTATGCAAGCTTAAGCCTTTAAGTAAAGAATCATGGTATAGAATAGTAGAGATAAGATCTTTCTTGAGACTCGTCTTCAAATCTGTACCGTTTATATTTTTTAAATACCTGCCACATTTAAAAAAACATGCTTAAACATAATGCAAAGAATGGATACTGAAAAATTACCTCTTGTTTTGTATAATAAAATATTTATTATGATAAGTAATCTTAGTTTTGACAAAGCATCAGAGAGAAGCATAACTCCTGGGAAGCTGAAACTAATACAAAACAATATTGAATGTAAACTGTAATTTTTAAAAAAGAGAGAAGCATAACTCATATATAATAGATTAGATTTACATATTGCAGAAACAGCATTATTTTCAACCATCTAAAGGATGGCATCTTTTTTGTCATGGATCTATATGTCAAATTACAAGTGTTCAAATATCCAAAAACTTCCTAATTCTGCTCAACACCATTTAGACTTTTAAAAATAAACTTAACTGAGAAAATACATAAGGTTAATTCACCCTGAAATCTTCTGCATTTGTGTGGATTTGAAAGTTTAAATATTTTAGAAATCTAAGATAAATAAGATGTACTTAACTTCCTTCCCTTGTCTTATCCCTCGTATTGAATACTAAGCAACATGGGGAGTCAGTACATAGCTACATGTACATTTAGAGAAGAGTTGCTTTTGCCTGGGTGGTCTGAGTGGCTTAGCCTGGAGGGAATGTCAACATCTTCCTCCTGGTTACCTAGCTAGTCCTGTTCCTCTCCCTTTTTTTGTTTCAGGGTCTTTGCCACCTCTCACATCTTTTCACCTTCCTACTAATGAGTTCTGAGAGTATGGACTTACCTTATGACTAAAACAGATATAATTTGCCTTCATTTCTGAATATCAAAGCAAGGCATTTGAGCACAATTTTTCTTTTAAAGATCACAAAGCAAGAAACATAGAAAAATTAGGAAACTCTTAGCAATGTGGCAAACTATGCTAATACCCCCAAATTCTGGATAAAATACTATCAATGAATGAAATCAAAGAACTAAATAAATGGAACTATATCCCATGTACATGAATAGGAATACTCAATATTTTCAAGATATCAGTTCTTCTTAAATTGATCTGTAGAGTCAATGCAATCCTTATCAAAATTCCAGAAACTTATGTTATGGATATCACCAAACTAATTCTGAAGTTTATGTAGAGATGCAAAAAACCCAGAACAGCAAACACAATATTGAAAGAGAAGAAATTTGGAGGACTGATGCTACCCAACTTCAAAATGTACTATAAATTTGCCTTCACCAAGAGAGGGTGGTATTGGTGAAAAACTATATAAGTATAGAAATGGAACACAATAAAGATTTCATAGTTAGAATACTGATCTTTGACAAAGAAACAAAGCCAATGCAATGGAACAAAGAATAGTCTCTTCGCCGAAACCGGTTTGGCTCAGTGAATAGAGCGTCGGCCTGCTGACTGAAAGGTCCCAGGTTCGATTCCGGTCAAGGGCATGTACCTTGGTTGCGGGCACATCCCCAGTAGGGGGCGTGCAAGAGGCAGCTGATCGATGTTTCTCTCTCATCGATGTTTCTAACTCTCTATCTCTCTCCCTTCCTCTCTGTAAAAAATCAATAAAATAAAAAAAATAAAAAAAGAATAGTCTCTTCAACAAATGGTGCTGGAACAATTGAACAGCCACATGACAAAAAAAAAAAAAAAAAAAAAGAACCATGACACAGATTTTACAGACTTCACAAAAATTAACTCAAGATGGATCATAGATCTAAAGGTAAAATGCACAACTATAAAAATCATAGACGATAACATAGGAGAAAACCTGTATACAACAGTAAAGACTTGATCTATGAAAAAAATGGTTGATAAGCTAGACTTCCTTAAAATTAAAAATTATTGCTCTGTAAATGATACTGTCAAGAGAATAAAAAGACAAGCCACAGAATGGGAGAAAATATTTGCAAAAGACATCTCTAATAATAAAAGCGTAATATGCTAATTAGACTGGACATCCTTCCGGACAACCTTCCGGACGAAGCTGGGGCTGCGAGAGAAGCCCGGGTCCTGGGTGCCGGCAGTCAGGGGAAGGAAGGCCTACTCTTGCACAAATTTCGTGCATCAGGTCTCTAGTATGTAACAAAGGGCTGTTCTCCAATATAGAAAAGGAGCTCTTAAAACTCAACACTAAGGAAAGAAAGAGTTCAATTCAAAAATGAGCCAAAGACCTTAACAGACACCTGACTAAAGGAGATGTACTGACATCAAAAAATAGTCAAAGGTGCTCCACATCATAAGTTATCAGGGAAATGCAAATTAAAGCAACAGTGAGCTACCACTGTGTACATATTAGACTGGCCACAATCTGGAACACTTACAGCACCAAGTGCTGGAGAGGATGGGAACCCACAGGCATTCTCACACATTGCTGGTGGGAATGCAAAATGGTACAGCCACTTTGGAAAAGAGTTTGGCAGTTTCTTGAAAAACTAAACATACCCTTAGAATATGATTCAGCAGTCACACTCCTTGGTATTTACCCAAAGGAGTTGAAAACTTTGTCTATACAAAAACCTGCACAAGGATGTTTATAGCAGCTTTATTCATAATTTTCAAAATTTGGAAGCAACCAAAAGATGTCCTTCAGTATGTGAAGGGATAAATAAACTGTGGTACATCCAGACAATAGAATATTTATTCCGTGTTAAAAATAAATGAGCTATCTAGCCTTGATAAGACATGGAGGAACCTTAAATGCATATTACTTAATGAAAGACGTCAATCTGAAAAGGTTGCGTACTGTATGATTCCAATTATATGACATCCTGGAAAAGGCAAAGCTATAGAGACAACAAAAATATAAGTGCTTGCCAGGGATGCTGGAATGGGGAGTCAGGGGCGGGGAGATGAATAAGCAGAGCGCAGAGGATTTTTAGGGCAATGAAACTATTCTGTCTGATATAATGATGGATATATGTCATCAGACATTTGTCCAAATTCAGACTGTATAACACCAAGAGTGATCCTTAAGGTAAACTACGGACTTTTATGATGTGTCAGTATAGGTTTATCTTTGGTAAAAAAAAAAAATGTCTCACTCTGGTGAGTGATGAGATAATGGGGAAGCAGTGCGTGCATGTCTGGAGCAGGGGACGTATGAGAAATCTCTGTACCTCCCTTTCAATTTTGTTGCAAACTTAAAACTGTTCTAAAACAATAAAGTCTTTAAAAAATAGTATGGTAAATCATAGCTTGGGCAGAGAGACAGAAAAGGAATCCCCAGGTGATCAGAAACTATAAAAGAACTCAAAGCCAGGATAAAAAGCATGAGCTGATGATACTCAAGGACAGGGTGAATCAAAAGGAAATGAGTCATGGCTTTCCTTAATGTTTGTCTTCAATTTCACCTATTCTTATACTAATCAGTATTTTCTATTCTTTCACTCATAAAAGCTATTTTATTTTATGTATCTAAATGATTTTATAAATATTTTTATTACTTTGCATGAGAAATATAGTGTTTTTTGCTCTTCTTAAATATTTAGTAAAAGTTAATCAGAAGAAACATGATTCTCAAAAGTAAGATATCTTGTAAAATTTTTATGTCACTAATATCATTAACTGGTATGCTTAGGAGAAGGCACTCTTTAATGATTATTAGAAAGATACAGATATAAGTTAAAACCCACAGGCTCCAGTTTCCATTGACTTGACTGTAATCCTGAGAAATTCACTTGATATTTCTCTGTCTCAATTTAGCCATTTGTAAAACCAATTTAATAATATTCTTAATTTACTTCTAATGGCAGTAGGAGACTTAATTAATGTTGGTAAACTAATTTTCTGTGGTTAAAAAGTCTAAATAATTATACACTACTTTAGTGTTCTTAATTTTGAAAGTATTTTAAGATATTTAGATGATTAAATCTGAAAACTTTTTGAGACTTGTTTTAATTCAATTAATCACACTATATTTTAACTTTGAATGCATATATATGGCTTTTCAAAATGATAAAATCTCTTTCATTCAATTAAATTACACCAAAATGTCCTCTCCTAAAACTCTTTGTACCTCATTTCTTACATGTATCTATTGTCTTGTTATCACTTTTTATTTTATGCAATATGTTTTAGCCAATATATTTAAAACTAAGAGAAGTTATTGTCAGTTGAAAAATATATATTGGTAGATTTTAAATAACTTTAAATTGGCCTCAATCATCTTATTCCTTTGAATGGTGTGAAAATGTGTGAACATGTATAGGGTGTCCCCAAAAAATGTATGCATATACTTTGAATAATTATAAAGGCAGTGTTTATTTAAAACATTTCATTTATTAAAAACATTTCTAATAGCTATCAGCTGTTAGAAATAAACTTTGTTACAAAATGTAATTGATGTAATAGATCAGGTAAAACAAAATAGGGTTTGAGTATTTAAGAATAGAATACATATTGACTTATATCTCTTCTTCAATAAGTTAACAGGAAAAATAATTTAAGAAAAGTGACTTTTGTCTGTGTTGTATTATAGTGCCTTTTTTTCTAATATCCTAGCCTTAGTTTTGCCTAATGCATTTTCCTCACTTCCTTTTATGTCCCCAAATGATCAGATCTCCTTCTGAGAAAAAAAAGTAATGTGGTGAAAACGGCCTTAAAATTAGCTCTCCGCAAGAGATGACATAAAATATCAGTGCAAAGAAGGAGATAATAGAGATCTAGGGAAAGCATTTCAGGGTAGGTATTCTCGAGCATTTTCCTGTCTTTCCTAAAGAAAGGCAGAAATTGTTAGTCCACTAATCATACTTTGTATAAGATTCTGGTATTCCAAGAATGAGGGACATTTGCAAAGTCTGCCTTCACTCACTGAAGCGTTGCTTTTTCCAAGGGCTTTACACATTCCATGGGTGAGGACAGCCTGTGTATCCAGCTCCTTCCATTTAAGAGCGTCTGTGCTCATTATTGGCCCTGCCCCTCTGTTCATTTCCTTAGCCATTAACTTAGCTACATGTTCTTTCTCATTAAATCTCTCATCAAAACATTTGTTGGTGCTTTGGGGGAAATACAAAATTTGGTCAGGCCTCAATTGTCCCCATGGGCACTTGTGATGTACATTTTTCCTTTCTTCCTCCTCCACTAAGTCAAGGTGTGAGTGAGGAAGAGTTGTATGGCACCATGCTGGAAAGGGGTGTTGAATCAAATTATGAAAAGCCCCAAAGGTTGCACCAAGGAATTTTGTACTTTATGAAATGTGGCAGTGGGGAGCTGTGGGCGGCATTTGAGCAGTGGAGTCTAATATTCTAAGTGTACTTAGAGGAAATATTTAAAAGACTAAATAATTTAATCTTGTTATTTTAAAATAAATAGTTTTAAAGGGTGGGGATTAAAGCAGAGAATGAATTAGGAGATCGGTGTGTGTGTGTGTTTTAATCAGTGAGGCAGTGATGAGGGCCTAAACTAAGATGATGCTATTAGAGATGGAGAGAAAAAGAGAGATGAGAGAGAGATTTCAGAAGTAGAGATTGGAAGAGTCAGAGAAGGCTTTGAGAAAGGGGACTAAGAGGATTGGGATGGCAACAGCAGAAGGAAGACCTCAGGCATGCTGGGGTGTGAAAAGCCAGTGGGTCAGTCAGATGAGACTAGAGGGGGAAGGTGATGAGGGCTGGAGGGAGAGAATCCGGTGTGGAGGATGTTAAGAGAAAGTGAAAGAGCCAAGGAAAAGCATAGAGGAGAGCAGAGGGAGAAGGAGGGAACAGCAAGCTCGCCAACAGAGGAGTTAAAGTGAGTGTGGGGACGGCAAAGTCGAAGACAGAAAGTTGAAGAAGGAAACGAGTTCAGCAGTCTCAGAGGTGTCTGAGAGATCAAGAAGGATGAGCATGAAAAAGAGGCCGTCAGATTTGCCCCAGAGAGCGTGGCTTTGGTCCTGGCCATCTGGACACATTATCCAATTTTCCATTTTCTTTGTCACTGCTCCTCTCTCTGGCATAAAGAATCGAAAGTTGACTCTAAAGACACAGTCAACACTGCTGCATATCAGCCCAGTCTCTCCCCTCTGTTTTATGGCCTGTTGTCTTGTTTGTCTCTCAAACTTGGATTGTGAAACCAAAGTTTGAACCACATTGACTCTTAAGCTCTATAAAATTCTGAGTACCTATTGTCTAAATGACATGAAGTGGGCATTGCCAAATTAGGTATTTTTCCAAGGTGCAATGTTGGTTATTATAATTTCAGCCCAATAGTGTGAATAAAATGTTTCTTTTCAGAACAGAACTTCAGTTTTCTGGGAAGCACTTTTTATCATAAATGTACAAGCACCTCTTTAGGAATAAATGCCAAATGATCTGTCCAGAAGTGGCCATTTACTTCAAATCAGTGAATAGCCTCTTTTCACCTGTCTTACTTTACAATGAGTTTCATTATCTATCAGGCCATTGCTGTCTGCTTTCTTACCTAAGTGGAAACATGCACCTAAAAACACAAAAGGGCACAGAATTTAAAAGTCACCTGTCTTCCAGCAAAGATAATAGTCACCATTTGCCCAGCCCGTGTCTTTGCCAGCTCTATAGCTCTCCTCTGTGGCTGACATAATGTTTTGTTCCGACTGGGTAGATTGCCAGATGTCCATGTGGCGTGTTTTACCGTTAGAAGTAGATTTACTGGGAGGCTAATGAGGGTTAAGCTCACACAGGCCCTATCCGTATCACATGTTATAAAATTTGCAAAAGTGAGATATTTTAACAACAATCAGCTCTGAGCTCTTTCTTTTTCTACCTTGACTTTCCACCCTCCATCGTATTTTCCCTCCTTGTCTGTTGGTGTTGGGGCCCTGGGTATCTTTGGAATCCAGGCAAGAGAAACTTAAGTTTGGGCATCATTTAGTTTGAGATGGTACTTCCATATTATTGCTAGCTGTTCTTGTGAAGGAATGGCTTCGAGGAATCTCCCACCACCCACTTCTAGGCCAACTCCCCCGGGGTCATGACAGAGAGAAGGTTATACTGTGATGTGAATGTGTCCTAGAGAGTCTGGCACCAGAAGTGTGCAGGTGGCACACCAAGACAAATCTCACAGCTCCTGTGGGAAAGAAATTTAGCAGTGATTTCCCCTAATTTGGCAACAATCCTGAAATATAAACAGTAATGAGTTGTGATGCTGCGAGAAACTGTTCTAAGCTGACAATAATAAAAAAGGGCAAATTTCAATTAAACATGTTAACAGGAAGACAATTATTTTTTATGTCTCTCTATTGAAAAAGATACTACAAAATAGTCATCATATGAAGTGGCCATCAAAGTAGTTTGCAGCAAAATAAACGTAGGAAGAACATATCATAGAGGTGGGTCCATAATTAATAAAAATAGTGTATTATTTATATCATTTTTCTGTCATTTGTGATGCAAGTAGGACCGGCTTCATGTGTATATACTCTGTGCAGTCACATAGGGCCCTACATTCAGAAGGGCCCAGAGCTTGGTTTAATGCTGTTGTTGTCATCTTGAAATTCTTAATTTTTTATGAAGGGACTGTGGAGTGTCATTTTGCACTGGGCCCTGCAAACTATGTAGCTGGTCCTCACAACAGCCTCTCTGCTGCTGGTGAGAGCAGACAAGAATTAGTGCAGCAATTGAATAGAGAAATGACAAGCCCTAGATGCAAAAGTATTTCTCAACTTTTAAAAATTTGTAATTCCTGTGATTTCTCATTCTCAATAAGCACTTTCATACTTATTATTGATTTCATAAATGGGTTTCTTTTCCTTAAAGAACACCCCCCCCCCAGGCCAAATTGTGTAAGTTTCGGACCCCCCAAGATCTCTCCCATGGTATGTGTCCTTCAGGCTTTAGTTATCCAGACTGGATAACAGCTGGTCAATTATTCAGACTCAATTCCTGCCGCCTGTCCAACTTGTGATCATTTCTCAGCTTTTTTGCTTGTACTTTCAGCAGAGGCTGGGAAGATGTGGTGGGAGAAAAAACACAAGCTGACCGATTCTCATTTGTTAACAGCTCCAGAAATCATATAGGAAGTGCAGAAGTTGAAAAGAAGGGGTTTCGATACTGTTTGCCACTTTCTTTTTGAGGAGGCTGGCCCTATACCCTCACTTCCAAGCTCCACTGCTGAACGGAGGTGTGTTTATTTGTCTAATAATACCCTGATCTTGTCTTGCCTACGGAGCTCCTTTCAAGTTACAGGAGGACATTTCTAAGTTGTGAATTTCCCTTGCTCTTTTCCTTCACTCCGCTGTGAGCTTGTTATGGTTGGGAAGCTGGAGACAGTAGCCAGCTCATTAATTCAGCTGTAGAAAGGGGTGTATGTGGGTGAGCAGAGCCAAAGCTTAGATCTGTGTGACCTTTCTCACACACGTCGTCCTCTCCGTCGACGGGAGTGACAACCCCTAAATTCAATCTCACTTTGGTACATTGCTCTCCTACCAGTCTGTTTTAAGGATGAATTCACACACATTTTTCACTTTTATTAAAAGGCACAATTGTTTTTCTTAAGCTGGCAAAATTCTAAAAGTACTCATTCCTTTGGATAATGTGATGGATTGTTTCTTAACATGCACAGTGGATCTTCACCAGTATTTACCACGGTTAGTATATTCCAAATAAAAGAATGTGTGAAACAGTGATTAAACTCTAATTTTCTTTATGAAATTGACTACCCATAAATTCTAAAGAATTTGGGAGAAAGCTAGCTAATGGTATAGGGAGTTTCTTCAATATATTAATTATCATTTTTTTAGATGAGGTTTGAAATTAGATTCAGATTGCAAATTACAACTTTGTGTGGGCTCCCCACTGCTAGCTGGTGAAATCTTCTGGCTTCTGGGGATGAAGCAATTTGGCTTCCGTAATAGGATGACGGGAACCTATTTCCCTGGTAGAATAACAGGTCTGCTGCCTGAGATCCAGGAATCCAACATTTGCTCTTTGACTGGGTCACCATTAGGACACATTAAATGCAAAGAAAACAGGCCTGGAAAAGCAGCGATCCGCCTGTGCATTTTAAATCTATTCTAAAGCAAACTCATTTTACTTGGTTCCTCAGATGTGGCTCACAAAATTGTATTTTCCTTTCTATAAAAAGAATTAACTTTCTAATGGTTTCAAGGCATGTAAGATATAGATATAGGTATAAGTGTAAACAGACAACCAAGGGGTCTGGGCTGCCTGTCACTACTTTAGTCAATTAAGCAGAAACAGGGTTGAATCATATATGAGTGTTTATTCCAATACTGCCAGCAGGATGGGAGAGCAGCAGGTCGTCCACAAAAATCTGCTCTGCACCCCACTATAAGCCAGCTGCTTATATTGGGTAGAAAAACAAAGATTACGTGGGAAAGTAGGAATTACAGGTATGGGAAAGTGGGCACTGGATAATCATTACAGGTTACAAGTCATGCAGGTTGGGGGTGGGGGGGTTACAGAGGGCGGGGGCCCCAGGCGCCCAAGGACCAGATTACAGTTAATAGGGGCTGGGGGTTGTAAAGAGCAGGTACTTCCAGGACTAGAATGTCTCAGCCATGAGGCTGTAAATCTTTTCATAATGATAGGCAGTTCTCAGGACAGGAGGATGGACTGCATTCCAGTGGTTAGCTCCCACGTCCCAGGGCATACAACTCCCAGCCAAGTGAAAATGTGCTTTCTAATCAGAACAGAAGCATCATGGTTAACAGAACATGATTAATATCTATAATAATAGGAGTATAATATGCTAATTAGACCGGATGACTGAACAGTGGAACGACATTCCAGATGAAGCTGGGGCTGTGGCGGCTGTGAGGGCCGAGCCCCTTGCACACATTTTCGTGCATTGGGCCTCTAGTTTCTTATCATTATACTTAGTTTTCAATATTCTGTTTCTGCCTCTAACAGATATAGATGAAGATGTAAAGGTAGAGGTAGAGGTAGAGGTAGAGGTAGAGGTAGAGGTAGAGGTAGAGGTAGAGGTAGGTGTAGGTGTAGATGCAAGTGTAGGTGTAGATATAGATGTAGATAAAGATGTAGATGCAGGTGTAAATGTAAATGTAAATGGACACACACAGTGACACTCCTCAGACCCCAGCCACACAGAGGTTCCAGTGGATTCTTTTTCCAGGCTTAAAGTGAAGGTTTTGATGACAAAACATGGGGTGATGAATTGCTATGGATGCACCTTATTTGACCTATAGGCATAATTTTAAAGCTATGCCTAACAGGACACAGCTTCCACCTTTACAAGTTAAATATATACTGGTTGACTGCCTGACTTCACACTCAATTATCAACTTCTCTCTCCACAGGGGAGATTTCCCCAATGGAGATTGTTGATTAAGTCATGGCATCTAGTTTTCAAATATACCTCCTTGCTCAGTTCCTTGGAACTTCCTACACAGTTTCAATTAATTTTACTGCTTCTTTTGGTTACTTGAAAGGGGTGGGGGGTGGGGACATGAGGGATGCAAAAAAGAGAATAGAATTTTGTAACAGCTTATCAAAATTATTTTGCCTCATGGGGTTTTCTGTTGCCCTTTCTGCTGTGTCTTTGAGTGTTTGGAAGCAATTTATGTCGCGCTAAGACTGTTTTTCTTTCTAAAGTTCCTATATTTGAAATTCAAATCTCAACTGTCAGCAGGCTCTTTGCTCCAACTGTGCCTTTTCATAAGGCCCTTAGCAGGATCCCTTATGGCATATTCCTCAAACCAGAAGCTTCCATACTCCAAAAGCCCAGAAGACTCCTATTCTAGCCGGTAAGTAGAGAGAGGTTTAAAACAGTGGGCTAATCCTTCGTGCTTTCATTTGGCAGTTCCCACTGAGAGTTCTTTGCCTCAAATTCAGGTCATATCTTCTGTGGCTTCACACACCTCTTATGGCTTCATACTCTGCTCTGGTTTTGTCTTGCTCATTCCTGTGCCTGGGTTGACAGTGACTAGCTAGAATGAGGACTCAAGCCTAGTAACTACCCAGGAAATATTTCCCATCTCTTTTTTTATCTTCTGACATAAAGTTGGCAATACTTTCTAAGAATAAAAAACATGAGATTTCTAAATCTTAAGTAATCACAACTTTAATCAAACTTACCAACCTATGTTATTATGTTTGTAATAGTCTCTTGAACCATTCAACTTTGTATAAGACTAGAATTTTCTTTTTCTTACCTTTGCTCATCCAAATGGATGCTATTTTACTACATTCTTCAGGCAAGAAGGCCTGGGAAAGAAGCATCGGAATGGCCATATGGCAGGGGCACAAAGTGTAGAGGTTTTTGTGCCACGTGTTGACACACCCCAGAGAGAAGAGGCAGTAAATAACTACAAATACAAAATGACCCAGCCCATGACACCATCAACCACCTCAGAACTGGCATGATTGGCCATAAATGGAGTGGAAGATGCATGTGGGCCCAATAGACTTTTACTTACCAAAGTCATTCTAGTTATTGCTGCCTCTGAATGCCCAACCTGCTAGCAACAGAAACCAATTTGAGCCCCCAATATGGTTTATCCCTCAAAGAGACCAACTAGCCACTCAGTGGCAAGTTGACTACTTTGGACCCCTTCCATCCTGGAATTGCCTGTGGTTTGCCCTCACAGGGATAACCACTTATCATATGCATGGTTTTGCCTTTCCTGTCCTGAGAATCACAGGCTTGAGACCCACACAACATGCTATCCAATTATGGACAAGCTTAAGGAAAATGTTGAGGGAAAGTGTTACCACCCTGAGGGACACAATCATGCATAATTTTTGTACCAAAGCAGGAAATTCTGGCAGAAAAATGTATTCTAAATGTTTTCTTCACTTTCCCTTCAATTTCATGCTGCTTCTCCCCACCCACCCTATTCCCATTGCCTGAATCCAACCTGGTGATACCATACCAAACAGTTAACCTCCTGTGACATATATTAAGGCACAGAAAGCAGAAAATAAATCGTGAAGGATGGGTAAATGGAGACTATTGCACACTTACCTTCTTGACAATGAAATAGGGGTGTATGCCCATCACCACTGGCTATAGCACACACCAGACCATCGAGAAGCAACCAGCCTCAAAGAGAACAAGAATGACATTTTAAGGACAAGGCTAAAGTGCCAGCTCAGAGGCAGCACTCTGAAAGTTGGGGTATCGATCCTTCATGGTGCAGTAGATACATTAAATCAGAGGCCTCCATATGGCACTATGTCCTCACAGGAAGAATACATGGGTCAGGGAACCAACTGAAGGGTAATTCTTCCTTGCACCATTATATTATGAACTAGATGCCCAGTGCACAAAGTTCCTTGCACCATTGTATTATGAACTAGAGGCCCGGTGCATTGAGAGGGAGGATCAGGCCTAAGCTGGCAGTTGGACATCCCTCTCATAGTTTGGGATCTCTCGCTCCTTACCACCCGCCTGCTCGCAGCTCCTTACCACTCAGCTTGCTGTGTCTGCCCCTTGGTGAGGAGGGATTGTGGGAGGCTCCAGGGTGTGTCTGGCCCATCTAGCTCAGTCCCGATTGATCAGCTGGACCCCAGCAGCAAGCTAACCTATGAGTCAGAGCATCTGCCCCCTTGTGGTCAGTGCACGTCATAGCGAGTGGTTAAGTGGCCTTAGCATACATTAGCATATTATGCTTTGATTGGTTGAATGGCCAACTAGATGAACAGACACTTAGCATATTAGGCTTTTATTATATAGGATGCACTTGTGCGGGGATCCTGGTCTGAGAAGGGTATGATCACCAAGGGCTCAGATCCCTCAGGAATGAAGGTTTGAATCACACCTTCCAAAGGTAAGCTACCAATTGGGACCCGCGAGATGATAACTGAGGATGATGAGAATTTATAATGGATAGGAGTGAGGGATGAGTACCAGATGTGGCCCTGAGACCAACTGCAGTGACAGGGACTTATTCTGGTCTATCTTTAAGAGATAAGCTGCCCCCTCTTAAGTCTCTGCTGGGCAGAAAAATAGATCTGTGCAGAGCAAAGGGTAGACTGTGCTGGCCATGAAAGGGAGCTTCTGAGATATTTTGCTGCAGAGAGCATGCTTAATTGGCCGTTCCAGATGCTGCACACACTTTTGCCTAGGCCACCCTTGCCTGGGTTGCTGCACCCAACTAATGACTGAGCCAGCTGCTGTAGTACAGCAGCATCTGCCTATGAGATGCAGAACTCCTTTAATGGGCACATCTTTACTGGAACCTCACCTCAGTGTAAAATTCTTCCTACCCAATCTAACTTCCTTCCTCTGCTCCCTCATGGGGTCTGACCTGAATCAGTCTAAGAACATCACTCCCTACGGCCTTTCCTAAATGCAATAGTTGTTTGCTTTGCTCAATAATTTGTGTTGGTTCAGGTCCTTCAAGAAGCAGGTGTGCCATGGCCGGTTTGGCTCAGTGATTAGAGTGTCAGCCTGCGGACCAAAAGGTCATATGTTCGATTCCCAGTTAAGAGCACATACCTCAGTTGCAGGTTCAATCCCTGGCCCAATCAGGATGCTTGTAGGAGGCAACCAATCAATGTATCTCTCTCATAGCGATGTCTCTCAGCACCCACTCCCCCCCACCCCCCCCCACCCCCCCGCAACCCCCGGGCTCCTTTCTCCCCTCCAGTTTCTCTTAAAAAAATGGAAAAATACCCTCAGGTTAGGATTAAATAAATAAATAAATAAATAAGCAGATGCTAAAATGAGATCAGACATGCATAGATATAGATATATTAGGAGTACCACACATAAAGGATAAAGGGGAGGGAGGTGATTGAATGATGGCTTCACTGGTGGGCCCCAAAAGAATATGTCCATGTCTCAGAATCCTTATTTGAAATAAGGGTCTTTGCAGATGTAATTAAGTTGAGGATCTGAAATGACATTGCCCTGCATTATCCAGGTTATCCCTAACTAAATTCAATGACAGGTATTTTATAAGAGGAAGACAAAGGGATTTGAGGGAGAGAGAAGGAGAAGGGCATGTGAAGACAAAGGCAAAGGTTAGAATTATGTAGCCCCAAACCAGGGAACTCGTGGAGCCATCAGAAGGTGACAGAAACAAGGGAAGATTGTCCCCCTAGTGCCTTAGGAGGGGGCACAGCTCTGCTGACACCTTGATTTCAGACGTTCAGCCACCAGATCTGTGAGACAATAAATTTCTATTGTTTGAGGCCACCACCTTTGTGGTAGTTTGTTACAGGAGCCCTAGGAAATGAATACAAGTGGGGAGAACCTTTGGACCACAATGCAGGTCAAACTGCATGAAGAAGACAGGCAGGAAGAATTGGGTAGAAGAATCACTGACTTCACTGCAGATTCAGGAAAGTTTTTGCTAAGCCAGAAGGGAGTCCTCACTCTCACTGAAGTTGTCTCCCTTTCTCCTTCATGGGTAGCAGTTCCTCTGGTAAACCAATACACACAATGTTGAGCCAAACAGGCTAGCTGCAAAAGGAAGTATGCAGTTGTATTTTTTTCATGTATAGCTCAAATACAGGCAAAGAATTTTCTGTTGTTTATGAATGTCCACAGAAGTGGTATAACCATAAAAAGAGCAAGATACCAATTATCACAGAAATGATGAAAGCAGTTACCTTAGGGGTAGGGGCTGCAATTAGGAGAGGTACAGGGAGCCTCCTTAGAACTGGTGAAATCTGCTGCTTTAGCCTGCATTACCCCAAATCAACCAAATTTTAAAATTTAATCTACATTTGTCCCACAAACTTGATAAAAGAAGGTCAACCTCACTAGTAAGTAAAGAAATATAAGTTAAACCAAGAGGTACCATTTTTTTCCTTATCAGTTTGGAAAAGATGTAAAGAATATACCCAGTTAAAGCTAATGATGTGGGGAAGTAGGTAAATGTATACATTTGGGAGTTGAATATGCACTGGTGGATTTTCTGGGCAAATTTTCAGCAATATATATCAAAACTTAAAACATGTATCTTTAATGAGCAAAGACCACAAGTATAAATTTATTTTAAGATAAAATGTTATTTTAATTTTAAAATTATTTTAATAATTATTTTTATATTCTTTACAATTATTTTAAGACTAGAGGCCAGATACATGAAATTTGTGCAAGAGTAAGCCTTCCTTCCCCAGCTGCCTGCACAGACTTCCCTCTGGCACCCAGGACCTGGGCTTCCCTCTGGCCACAGGCACCCAGGACCTGGGCTTCCCTCGCAGCCCCAGCTTCGTCCAGAAGGTTGTCTGAAAGGACATCTGGAAGGACATCCTGTCTAATTAGCATATTACATTTTTATTATTATAGATAATCAGACAAATCTGCAGATATGTATCAATTCATAAATACCTTTATAATAAGCATATTATTATAAACATAATATATTATTTTAAATATATTTATAATAATAAATATAACATTTTATAGCCATACTAGAGGCCCGGTGCACAAAAATTTGTGCACTGGGGGGGGGGGGGGGGAGGTCCTTCAGCCCGGCCTGTGCCCTCTCCCAGTCTGGGACCCCTCGGGGGATGACCACCTGCTGGCTTAGGCCTGCTCCCAGGGAAATGGGCCTAAGCTGGCAATCAGACATCCCTCTGGCAGCCTGGCAGCCCTCGGGGGATGTCCACTTGACAGCGGGGAGCAGGCCTAAGCTGCAGTTGGACATCCTTAGCGCTGCTGAGGAGGTGGGAGAGGCTCCCACCACCACCGCTGTACTGGCAGCAGTCAGCCTGGCTTGTGGCTGAGCAGAGCTCCCCCTGTGGGAGCACACTGACCACCAGGGGGAAGCTCCTGCATTGAGTGTCTGCCCCCTGGTGGTCAGTGTGTGTCATAGTGACCAGTCATTCCCAGTCGTTCTGCTGTTAGGGTCAGTTTGCATATTACCCTTTTACTATATAGGATGATGGAATACTGTTTAATCATTACAAATTATGATGTACAAATAGGTTTATTTATTCACAAGGAAACATGACCACAGTAGGTTAAGAGAAACAAAACAGGTGTGAAAACAATTTGTAAAGAAAGATGATTTTCTTTCAATTTTAGAGAGAGGAAGGGGAGAAAGAAAGAGAGAAAAGCAAAGAAACTCTGATTTGTTGTCCCACTTATTTATGCATTCATTGGTTTTTTCCTGTATGTTCCCTGACCAGGATAGAACCCACAACCTTGGCATAATGGAACGACATGCTAACCAACTGAGCTCTCCATCCAGGGCCCAAGATGATATTTTTATTAAAAATATGTATAGCTTTGGCTGGGTGGCTTAGTTGGTTGGAGCATACAGTAGGGCTACTCAGAAGGTGCCTGAACTAACCTTGTGGGCTTTGCCACTCTCCCTCCCTCCTAAGGGACTCCTAGCAAAAAACTCAAATAATTTAGCCTTCCTCAGAATCAAGGAGGAGAATGTCTTTAAGCAACTTCTGATGTAGGCCTGCAAACAACCCTGGTGTATGAGAGTGGGAGTACGAGACAAATGAAGAGAATATAAAATCCAAATGAATCTCATTCTTTCTGACTCTTTATCAGCAGTGAATACTTAAAACAGTGATGGAGAACCTATGACACGTGTGTCAGAGGTGACACACGAACTCATTTTTTTGGTTGATTTTTCTTTGTTAAATGGCATTTAAATATATAAAATAAATGTCAAAATTATAAATATTTGTTTTACTATGGTTGCAAATATCAAAAAATTTCTATATGTGATGTGGCACCAGAGTTAAGTTAGGATTTTTCAAAATGCTGACACGCCGAGCTCAAAAGGTTCGCCATCACTGACTTAGAACATCATAATCCAATAATTTATCCTGCCACATGGCTTGAAGGGGTATCCCTGGATGTAATGCAGAGAGTAACAGATTTCACCACTTCTGGGCACTTGATATAGAAGTTATTGGATGCCTTGTAGTAGAGATAGATACGTTCTCAATCTATTAACCAAGGAGCGAGTTCAGGGAAAGTAACAACTCCTGATTTGGAACAATCATCTATCTTTCTTGTTCTAGCCTACATGCAACACTACTAGTATATCCTATAAAATGGATGTATTTTAACATATGCTTATTCATGAGTATTTCTCTAATTACTGAAAAATCCAAAGTGTAAATCTTACTGCTGCCTGGGTGATTATACTTATAAGCTCCCATGCTCATTACACAGTTTCTCACATTGACATCAGTGGTTCATTAATATTAAAGAGACCTGCAAGACCGTGAGTATTAGCTAATCATACCAAAGACTATCTTTGGAATCTGTCAAGCATAGACCTGGCTTCTATTTTTATAGCTTGATGTGCAGGATAGGCTGATCTGACTATTTTTAAAACTTATCTATCAATCCCACTTTGACTAGAAAAAAACCATCTGCTTTAACATGCACGCTTTAACTAAGGTAAATATCACCTGAGATTAATATGATTTGAATTACTATTTTTGAGAAGTAAAAAAAATGGCAAATACATATTCTTTTCAGTTCTCTAGGCTATCAGGCCAACTTTTATAAAGCGAAAGGAAGTCCTCCAGAAGTTTGTGTCATATAACAAGACAAGGAACATCCCTCGGGCAACCCATGTAGCCACTCTGCTCTCCTTTCCTACTGGGCGCAGGTGACATTCAAGCATGCAGAACATTTTTCTGCACATGGAGTTATATCCAAGGGATGTCCAGGGGATCTTCAGAACTGAATAGAAACATGTCAAAGTCAGGCTGCGGAGACTTCTTTGTATTGTTGAATAGCTCATTCTCTGATCACTATGCAGACATAGAAAGGACATTAAAGGTTTCTCAGTGAGTTTCAGTATTGACTGTGTGATTCATTCCAATAATAAATCAACCATTACCAGATGTCTGATTTATAAAAGACTCCCTGATGGACGCTGTGGGGGAATCACAAAAGGCAAAGCAAACCTGCCCACAAGCCCCTACAACCTGGTTGGGAAGACAAGAGAGACACTGAGAAGAGCTGATAACCTATTAGTCAAAGGAGGCATATGTAGGGTGACATTTGTAGACACTGGGGCAGGCTTTGTAAGAAAATCTGATAAAAGGCATTTATTTGATACTAGGCAAAAGTCTAAATTTTGGTGTTATTTTACACAGGTTAATGCTCCCTGAGCCTTATTTCCTCACCTTTTCTGAAAGCAATTTCTGCATTTTATACATTCAGTAAACTAAGCAGCCAGGACTCAAATCCTCATTCCAAATTCAGGATTCTTGCATTGTTTGAAAAAATAGGAATTTCACCAAGCCTGCTGCCTGCAGAAGTGAGTGCATTTGTTATCATTGTTTTAGAAGAGGAGGGATTATAGTAGGATTTCATCCTTCATGAAAAGCCAAGGCGAAGTAGTGATTGATAACACATGAAGTTCAGCGAGAGCAAAATCTGTGAAAAAGAAGGCAAGTCTATAGAGTTTCTTTAAAAACTTTCCCTCCATGTATATCTCTTATAGTTTACATTTAAGACTAATTCTTACCATTACAGTAGTCCCCCCTCACCCCAGGTTTGCTTTCTGCAGTTTCAATTACCCACAGCCTGAAAATATTAAATAGAAAATGGGGGAAATAAATAACTCATAAATTTTAAATTGCACACCGTTCTGAGTGGTGTGACGAAATCTCCCACTTCCCCACTCCTTCCCACCTGGGATGTGGATCATCCTTTTGTCCACTGGACACTACCCACATGTTAGTCCCTTAGTAGCTGTCTCAGATATCAGATCCACTGTTGTGGTAACAGTGGTTGTGTTCAAGTAACACTTATTTTACTTAATAGTGGACCCAGAGCACAATAGTGGTGATGCTGCAGCTCAGATATGCCAAAGAGAAGCCGTCGAGTGCTTCTCTTAAGTGAAAAGGTGTGTGTGTATAGGAAAGAGCTAGAAACATAGTATATACATAGGGTTCAATACTATTTATGGGGCAGGCATCCACCAGGGGTCTTGGGAAATATCCCCTGCAGATAAGGGAGGACTATTGTACTTTAAGACTTTAATTTAATTTAAATAGGCATTCATGAGTTTGTCTCATGTTTCATGATCTTTAGGGAAAGCCTAATTAAATCGTGTCTTGTCCTGGTCTTCTAGAAAGCAGAGCCCAAGATGAGGATTAAGTCACTAACAATTTATTTCAAAAGTGCAAGCCTAGGGCAGTGAGTATAAAGGATACAGAATAAAAGAAAGGAAAGGAGAACGTGATGCAAAGTGTTACTGCCCTGGCTGTTGCTTCACAACTAGCTGTGGAGAAACACAGAAGGCGCTCAGCAGATGTGCTCACTCTGCAAGCACAACTTCTCCAGAAAGTTGTCAAGAAGGAACTGCTAAGAGGAGTCCACATGCCAGACAAAGGAGAGGGGATTATTAGTCACCGCTTCCCGTCTCCCTTTTCCCCTTTCTCAAGGTTTACCCCCACAGGAGGCTCGTTCCCCTGAACTTTGGGCTTGCATTAAGTACATGCTCAGATCCTATCCCTGGCTGTCAGACCACTTCCTACAGTCGGGAAGTAGAGGGCCAGCCAGTGCAGGAGAGAGGGAAGAGGCATCATTAGGAAGACTGGAGAGGGTGTGCCGGATTTGTGTCCAATAGAGATGGTTTATGCAACATAACTTATTTCTCTTAGCATTTCTCATAATATTTAACATAATGCCTTTTAATCAGTAAGTACACAGGAGCTATTAGTTCAGTGAGTTTAAAAGTCAGATAAGGCACCTCTAGGTCTACTGATGGCAATCACAGAAATTTCAGGAAAAGTGGCTTTAGCAGCATAATAACAGCCCCCAAAGATGTTCGTGTCCTAATCCCCAGGATCTGTGAATATATTACTTTATGTGGCAAAAGGGACTTTGCAGATGTGATTCAGTTTGAGATGGGAGATTCTCCTGGATTATCCAGGTGGGGTCGGTCTAATCACACAGGTCCTTAAATGTGTAAGAGGGCTGCAGAACGCAGATCGGAGTGATGTGATGTGAGGACTCGATCTGCAGTTACTGCTTTGAAGATGGAGGAAGGGCTGTGAGCCAAGGAATGGAGGCAGCCCCTACAAACTAGAAAAGGCAAAGACACAGAGCCTACATCAAGGAAGATAGCCCTGCTGACATCTTGATTTTAGCCCAGTGAGGTCTATGACCTACAGAACTATAAGATAACAAATCTGTGTTGTTTAAGCTGCTATATGTGTGATAATTTGTTATCGCACCAATAAACACTATTATAGTGGAGGAAAACTAGACAGTTTATACTAGGCTGTTCTGTCCCTCCATCACAAACCTTAGTTCATTCTGGGCATACAATCACTTCTTCAAAAAATAATAACTTAAATGGATATGTTTTTATATGATTTTCATTTTATAACCCTTCTAATCCTAATATATGAAAACCCAGGGTCCATAACATCCAAAACGACCAAAGGCTCAACCAATCGAAAGTCAGTGCTGGGTTGCTGTGGCACTGACTGCCCAGCACTGACTGCTGAGGGGGCTGCAGATTAGGCCTGAAGAGAAGCTTGGAGAGAGAAGCAGAGTCTGATCTGTAGCTTCCATGGCAGCTGTTGATTAGCACTTGCCTGGCTATTTTGCTCTGGGCCTGGCCAGCAGTAGCACCTCTCTTTTTCTCTGGCCTCGGCTAGGGCTGCTGATCAGCCCTGCCTCTCTGATCAGGCCCATTGATAGGACCAGAGATGCTGACTGGCATAGAAACCGACCAATCAGAACCAAATCTGGGTGAAGTATGAGGAGCCAATGGCTTCCTAGGAGGCGGAGCTTTTGACGCTGACTGGCATAGAAACTGACCAATCACAACCTAATCTGGGTGAACTGCAAAGGCAGAACTTAAGGTAGGGGCTGAGGAGGAGTTTTAAGGGCAACAGCTGTTTGGTGTAAGGTATAAGAAAGTGGTCCAATTTTTTAATGACTGGTTTGGCTGTATAGTGCATATGGCTGGCTATCAGTTCAGATATAGGGATTATGTATTTTTGTCTGCCAAGAGCTTCTCCTCCTGCTGAAACCCCCCCCCCCCCCCCCCCATTTAAGCAATCCTAGCCTATATAATCTGTCTATGCTACTAAAAGGGTAATATGCTAATTAGACCAGGTTGACCGGCCATCTTCCAGATATCCAACTTCCTTCTGGACAAAGCCATGGTGGTGGGGGCCAAGGCAGAGGCTGTTAGGAGTGATCAGGCCAACAGGGGAGGGCAGTTGGGGGCAAGATCAGGCCAGCAGGGAAGGGCAGTTAGGGGCAATCAGGCTAGCAGGGGAGGGCAGTTGGGAGCAACCAAGCCGGCAGAGGAGGGAAGTTGGGGGCAACCAGGCCAGCAGAGGAGGGCAGTTAGGGGCGATCAGGAAGGAAGGCAGAGGCAGTTATGGGCAATCAGGCAGGCAGGTCAGTGGTTAGGAGCCAGCGGTCCCAGATTGCGAGAGGGATGTCCGACTGCCAGGGAATCTGGCCTAAACTGGTAGTCAGACATCCCCCAAGGGGTCTCCGATTGGAAAGGGTGCAGGCTGAGCTGAGGGAACCTCTCCCTGCATGAATTTCATGCACCAGGCCACTAGTTAGTTATAAAATAACAAGTTAAAATATTTAATAATGCAAATTAAATGATGTTCATTAAAAGAGGGAAGAGTAGTAGGTAGATTTTTGAAATGGTGAAGAAGACCATTGCAAGATCCAAAAGAAAAAGGATACATGAAAATAGCAACATTGTGTATTAAATATTGAGGAAAGGATACTTACTGGTAGGACAAAGTAAGGAGGTAATTTGATACAGTACAGATCTGATCCAGTATAAAGAAGGATTTTTTAAAAATTGAGCTGCAGTTATGGGAACAAACTTGGGAATTGGTGATTGTTCAAACACAGCTGGTATAAACAGTTGACAAATATTGTCAAGGAAATTCAAGCTTCCAATGGGTTATGAACTGGATGACCTTTATCATCCCTCTAACCTTGAAATCCTGTGATTAATCTATGAAATAACTTTGTTGACTTTATTTATATTAATGACAGGAAAAGGAGAAATACAGAAAAACAGAGCCTAGATTCCAGGAATATAACTACAGGCAAATTCAAAAGGGAAAAATAAAAAGAACAGTAAAGTTGAGATAAGGGGGAAAAAAGGAAAGTCCAAAATGAAATGCCTATTATACTAGCCATTGCTAGAGGAATGTATTAAGATTGATTCCTGTGCGGTATCTCTCCAAAAGAAACACAAAAAAAAAATGTGCTATATCCTTAATATTACAGAGACATAGTTAAAATAAGGAAATGGTAGCAGAGAGGATTCAAAATATCAAAGAGCTCTGTTTATAAGAAAGGCATAAACACCATAAAGAGGAGATAGGTGACATTAATGATGATGGAAGACATAATATTTTATAAGAGAAATGGCGGTATTAGAGTTCTGGCTGACAAAAGGAAATGGTTTTGGCAAATTTTGCAATATGGACAAAAATAATAGAAAGATAATTCTTAGACAGGATGACATGGTGAGAAGTACATTTTAGGATAGGTTTTCTGAAAATGACAAAAGCTGGAAATGATAAGACTATTGATCACAAGGGATTTTAATTGGCCCGAAATTGTTTAGAGACTATGCTACAGAAAAAAAAATAAGTAAAACCTGTTTCCCAAATGTGCTGAAATGTGTTTACAGCCTTACATAAATTATTGAACAATCAACACCCTGAAAGCACATTTACACTTTCGTCCTTGGAAATGAATCAAACGTGGAACGAGGAAGGCTGGAGCAGAGATGTTGTAAAATGATTTCAGGCTGTCTGCATTTACAGTCTAATGGGCTGAGTGGGATTAAGATGTGGCTTTAAGGTTGGCAACACTAACCTCTTTATGTCTCATCTTTCTCTCTGTGCAGTAAAGGGTCTAACTAAATGGGCTCTCTGTTTCTCACAGCTCCAGGGTTGAAGGTGATGGTTGTCAGTAATGGCCGTGTAATATTCTGTTGATCCCAATCTCACTTTTTTAACTTAAGCCTCAGTGTGATCACTTATCATGCTCATGTCTTTATGCTTCCATTTATACTGATTTGAAACTTGACTCTTTTCAGCACATTCAGAGGTACTTATTCCTTGGCCTACACCTGCAGATCTCATATTTCACTGATTGTTATTCAGGTCCTACCTAGTAACTATACTCTAATGAGCCTGAAATTGTTTTCCATCTCAGTTATTCACGCCATCACTCACAGTGGTTACATTAGCCTTGGGGCCATAAGTTGACTTTTGAACACATGTTAGTTCTCTATTGCTGCATAACAAGAGTGAGAGATGGCTGAAATGAGGGGCGGAGGGGGGGAAGGTCACTGAAAGTTGCTATAGGTAGCTTTAATTTTTAAGTGCACTCCAGATTCCTAACCCAGTCCTCATCCTTTGTGCCTCATCCCCACTCCAGCACTAAGAGCATGGAGGGCACATTTCACCCCTATGGAAACAGAGGGAATTAACCATCTGGGAAAGCTTATGGCTTCAGGTGTGGGTATTGGGACCTTCAGAGGAAAGCCATTCTTACTCTGGCATTTTGGACAACCTGAAGTTTCCATCCCGTGTCCTTCCTGCACAACTCTGTTGACGGGCACACCCTGCCCGCACCCCAATGATCAGAGTGTACACAGTGTGCCCAGAGCAATGCCCTACAGGTCAGAACACTCACCTGGTCACAAAGCAGGAGTGACACATAAGCGGCGAGAATTACCTGGCATTAACATTCACATAAGAGAAAGACCAAGGTAAACTATATCAAAAAAGAAACTGACCCTGTAGGAAACATTTTTCAGGAAACAGAAGTGCACTTGAAAAATAAAACTACCAGCCCTAGCTGCTTTGGCTCAGTGGATAGAGCATCAGCCTGCGGACTGAAGGGTCCCGGATTGGATTCCAGTCAAGGGCACATGCCCACGTTGTGGGCTTGATCCCCAGTGGGGAGTGTGCAGAAGGCAGCCAATCAATGATTCTCTCTCATCATTGATGTTTCTATCTCTCTCTCTCCCTCTCCCTTCCTCACCACTGAAATCAATAAAAATATATTTTAAAAAATAAAATAAAATAAAACTACCAAATACTGAGATGATAATAGAGAGCTTTAGTATAAGGAAGGTAAAGCCTTATCTTTATAGTAGGGAATCAGCAAGTATTCTCTAAAGTCAAAAACAAAAAAATCAAGAGAGCTTTATGCTGAATGTGCTGTTATAGGGATGACTACTAAAAGGAATTAGTAAAGCCCGGCTGGCATGGCTCAGTGGTTGAGCATTGACCTATAAACCAGGAGGTCACGGTTCGATTCCTGATCAGGGCACAAGCCAGGTTACAGGCTTGATCCCCAGTGTGGGATGTGCAGGAGGCAGCCGATCAATGACCTTCTCTCATCATTGATGTTTCTGTCTTTCTCCTCCTCTCTGAAATATAAATTAAAATATTTTTTTAAAAAAGGAAATTCATGAAGAACAGGTACCTCTATAAATCAGAATGTGGAGTAGGGAAAGTGGGGCAAGAAACTTTCACCAGAATTCTTCCTATGCAATTTAACTTATTACTGTGTCACTTAAATTAAAAATTTATTTAAATTGAAAAGAAAATACTTTATTCAGGGATATGCTCATGAGGTAGAGAGAATCTCCCAGTGGGGTGCAGAAAATCAGATGGCCCTCTGTGGACAAGGTGAACATGAACCTTCACCTGACAAGCAGAGATTTCCCCCCCACCACACACACACACACACACACACACACACACCGCCCAGAGGAGATGTCTGGAGACAGTCAAGCCAGCCCTTGGGACCCACTTTCATTTATCCTTTTTTAAAAGATTTTAACTTCTTTGTATGGCTGAATAATATTGCATTGTATGTATACAATCCAAAGGTTTCTAGTACATTCACAGAATTGTGCAACTACCTCCATAATCAATGTTAGAATATTTTCACCAAAAAGAAATCCTGTACATTTTAGCACTCCCTCCCTCCCCCCACTTTCCACTTCTTCTCCAGATCCAGGCGATCACTAATCTTCTGTCTGTATAGATTTGTCTATTATGGAAATGTAATGTAGATGGAATTATACAGACTTTTGTGTCTGCTTTCTTCCACTCACTATGATGTTTTCAGATCTATCCATGTTGTAGCATGTATCAATAATTTATTTTTTTAATTCCTGAGTAATATTCCATTACCACATAATACCACATTTTGGTTGTCCTGACTTTCATTGATGGGCATTTGGGTTGTTTTCACATTTCGGTAGTTATAAGTAGTGCAACTGTAAACATTTGCATATAAGGTTGTTTAAGGACCAATTTTCAATTCTTTTGGGTATGTATCAGGAGTAGAATTGCTGGGTCCTATAGTAATTCTTTTATTCTTTAATGTTTTTATGAAATCTATTGGGGTGACATTGGTTAATAGGATCATATAGGTTTCAAATGTGGATTTCTATGTTACAAGATCTTATATTGCACTGTGTGTGGGGACCCGCTTTCAATCGAAGAACCACCATCCACTTAAAAGTTCTTTGAGTTAAAGACTGAAGTTCCACGGAAGTCAACTGAGCTGACCGCCTCCTGAGTTTATCTCGGGGCCAGCTGAGACTGAAGCTGTTTTAGAGGGCTGCTGGGCCCAGGGCCAGTGAGTGAATAATATTTATCAAGGCTCTATAATGAGCCAGGCATGCTGCTAAAACACTACACATAAAGTGGGAAGCAAGACAGAAGCAGTCCTTGTCCTGTTTGGTCTAACCCTGGGCCAGGCTATGTTCTGAGCTTCTACACATACTAACCCTATGAGGTAAGTACTCTTATTATCCCCATATTACATATGCAGAAACTGAGGAGTCAAGGCTACATTAAGTCACTTGGCCAAAATCGCATGACTAGTAAAGGGCAGAACCAGGATTTGAACAAAGGCAGGGAAAGGCAGACGTTACACAACTACTCCGGAGTGTGGTAGGTGTTATGAAGAAGTGCAGGTAATACGGACGCAGCGGACAAGGGGACAACCCTGTGTGAAGAGCCAAGAGAAGGCAATTTACAGCCTCTGTTTGTCTTTTTCAGTTGTTCTTTTCAGTCTCCCCTTCACTCTCAATTTCTGCTGTGACAGATTCCTTCAACTGTAACCAAAGGTCCTGTGGGTCCAGGAAAATGCTTCATCCCTTACTTACTACATCTCACTTTGGAACTCAGATCTTTTCTCCCTGGTCAACACTTGATGGACTTCCTCCTTGCTAAACACCGTCTTCTTCTTCACTTGCTTTTCATTACTTGATGCCTGTATATTCAACTTATCCCCTCCAACATTAGTAATGCTTGATGATACCACTTTACATTTCATATTAGCTACTAATTGCCAGAAAGATGTGGCTTGACTGAAGTCAGCCAAATGCGGGGAAGCCAGTGCACACAAGATGGTCACGGGAAGAGAGCCACTGCATTCTGGGAAGGTGAGTTTTCTTTCCCTCCAGTCATTTTTTTCTTCCCCCAAGCTAATCCTGTGCCTTGTTAAGGTTTATAGATCTTGACATGCCTGTGGTGAGTTTAACAGATTTTATGGCAACTGCATTTTATTTTCTTTTTCTCTTGATAATGAGGAAATGGCACATGAAGTAAGGGATATCATGTAAACAGAATCTTTGAAAAAAAGTAGTTTGACATAAAGTGGCATTTCGCCTGCAATGCAAATGAATGAATTAAATTTTTCTAAGAGCGGACCCTCCTGTTAAAGTATATGAGGCTAAGAAAAATAAGAGATGATAGTAATACTTTTTGAAGAAAAAAAGAACTATCTACACTAAAAATATGCTTGCAAAGAAAATTTATAGAAAGGTTGCAAGTAAAAATAATGTGTCCCTTAGTTAAATATACTGTTTTCAAAGTCAGAAACCAGCACAGAATCATAAAATAGACATATATTGCAAAAAAATCTCCAGCATAAGCGTTTTCAGCATGAGAAATATCATGTTCCATTAAGCTTTGAACAAATGGATGTGTTTTCTTTCTAACTGCTGCACAGAGATGGGAAACTGTATTCTACAGTGAAAGCATACGTGGCCTGGATTGAGACATTTTCCCAGGTCACCACCGTGTGATCCAGGAAATACTGAGTTAAGAGTCAGAGAAGCATGGGTTCTAGATGGGTCTCAGTCAGTAATTACTGAGCAACTTTAAACAAATCATTGAACATTTATGGGCCTCTGTCTCTTCACCTGTAAAGTGAGACCATTTAATTACATGATCTGTGAAGCCAATTCCATATTGAATCTGATAATTCTCTGACCTCATTTAACCTAATTACCTCTTTAGCGGCTCTGTCTCCAAATACAACCACACTGGGGGTTAGGGCTTCAACATATGAATCTGGAACACAAACATTCAGTTCAGAACAGGTAGGTAGGTAGGTAGGTAGGTAGGTAGATAGATAGATAGATTCATCACTTTCCCTTTCCTACCTGGCCGACCCCTAATCTTGCTTCTAGCCTCAGCTCAGCCTTCACTTATTATTAAAGCCCTCCTTGGCCACCATTTCAGCTAAGCCCCTCCCCATTACCTACTTACTCACACTGTATTGTATATGCTATATTATTGGTCTGGGTTCATCTCCCCTTCTAGTCAAAGAGTTGTTTGATAGAAGAGATATTTACTCATTATTTAACCATATCCCTGGTACAGATTAGGTACACACTGAATATTTAATGATGAGATGAATGAAAGACATGGGTGTGCAGGATCTCTTTGCCACTATTTCTTAGCTGGGTGACCTTAAGCTAATTTTATTATTTAAATAATATGACTCTCAGATTACAGGCTATAAAATCAAGGTAGTGCTGTATAATCTTCAGGGTTGCTGAAGGGATTCTGTGAAGAGTATATGAGTTATACACCTGAAATTAATATAATGTTATATGTCAACTGTACCTCAATAAAAGAAATTTTTAAGAGGATATGAAAGTGCCTGGCACAGTGCCTGGTGTATTGTAGGAGCTCAATATATGCTACTTTTCCTTCCCCATAAATTTGAGATGGAACTAATCGCCAAAAAGGTATTGGATTTTAAAAAAGTACAAAGCCTACTTATTCAAATTTATGAAAGATTAAACAGAACATGTTCTCACTAGCTATGGCTAATCTAATTTCATTTTTTATATTTTCAAGAACTGTGCTAGTTTGTTGCCTGAAGAAATAACAGCTTTATACACAACAAGGATGAACTTTCTGATAGTTAAAAGCACTCTAAAGAATCACTATAGTTAACCCAGACAACTGAAGCACATCCAAAAGGAGCCTTTTAATGGAGTGACTAAAGATTCCCGAGCAACATGTTTAAATGCTTGTAAGAATGAGCATCCCAAAGGGGCAGGTTTTCAAACATTTACGAGTGTATGAATGGCGCGTAGCACAAGATGAAGCAGGGATTGCAACCATCCAGCAGGAGCTGGTCTCCGCTGCCCGGCAGCCCCTGAAAGAGCAGCGGGCAGGGCCACCCATCTTCCCTGGACCTGTCAGAGTCGCAGTCGCCACATCCACTACAACCTCCCAGTGCGAATTAGACTTCCCTGTTACAGATCTCAGAAACTCACCAGTTATCTCAGACAGCAAGTGGATACTTTGAAGAAATCTAAAGAAAGAACAGAGAAGCAGGATCAAAGTGAGCAAAGGCATGGCCAAGACCCCACCATCAAAACCACCCCCTTAGCCCTGGCTGGTGTGACTCAATTGGAGCATCATCCTGTATACCAAAAGGTGGCAGGTTCGATCCTGGTCTGAGCACATACCCAGGTTCTAGGGGAGTTCAATCTCCCACATGGGAGGTAACCAATTGATCTCTCTCTCTCTCTCTCTCTCTCTCTCTCTCCCTCTCTCTCTTTTTCTCCCCACAAACCCCCTGCCTCCATTTCAAACCACCTCCTTAGACAGTCACCACTAGAAACTGGCCCTACTGAACTCAACCCCTTTCAAAACTACTACCTACCTCTTTAGGCTTCTCCCTCAAGAACTAGCTGTACTCTTGAGAAGCAATCAGCAATTATTTTCAGCAAAATATCTTTACTGTCTGGGGTTCTGGCTTCCATAAGATAAAGATAGGAAATAGTTTAATTTTTCATGGGGGAAAGGGACCAGGTTTCTCACCTATTTCAGGAATCCCTCAGACTTTAACGAATATTGGGCCGCTGTGGGGCCAAATGGCCACTGTCTATTACAGGACCTTTTATTCTCCTTGTTTCACAGTTGAAGAAACTTGCCAAGAGAACACAGTAAGTGGTGCAAGTTCATTTCCTACCTTTGCATTACACTTTTCACTGTACTCACTGACTAATCAAGTTTGAGTTTTTAAAGTTGAATTTATCAGCTTCCTGCCAAATCACTTTATTGTTCTATAAGGACATTGTCTAGGATTCGTAATTATTCTAGTTCTTCTCCCCCCTTAACTGCTTTTCTTTTCCCTTTGAAAGTATTTTTCAGACACTATACATCTGAGAATTTGCATCTTCTTCATACAAGAATAAATTGCAGGAACAATACCCTGAAGTTACATGAAAATACACAAGCTGAGGTTCAGCCAAAGGGCCCAGCTCACTCAGAGCCATTGTATGCGTGCCTCGGGATGCTTTATTGTTCAGCTAAGTGAAGCCAAGTGTCTCACCCTGTCAACTGAAAGGTCATTTAAATGGATAGCTGCATGTGTGACTTTAATCACATAAACCTGGGATCAATTATGGAAGTTAGTCAATCCTAAAATTTTACTTACTACCTGATACAGATGTTTGCCTTCACTTTTAGATTTCATAGTCAGCTGGAAAATTTGTTTAACTATCTCCCAAGATAACCATTGCCAGCTATAATTTTTTTATGCCAAGAGCTTGCAGCAGTTTGGAATCTGCTATAGATCTTGTCACCTCTAGGGACAACTAAAGTTATGAAAGAACCCTGCTGTGAAAAAAAATAACATAGGATGGATCACTCAAACCCATTTTTACTTTACTTTTCTTCCTTCACTCTAAGTGCTAAAAATAAACATTCAACCCTCTGACAGTCTTCCTGACTAAAAAAAAATTTTTAAAGGTAGCCTTTTGACACAGTTCAAGCCAAAGACTTCTATGTGTGTCTAAGAAAGTCTCTGATTCCCTAATGCTGGTACCACCCCTCTCTACTTCCTCTTTTCTTCTTGCCTGGAATACACATGTATTAACAGGAGCTGCAGCAACCATCTAGGGACCATGAGAGACCGATCTAAAATGTTACTTCTAATTAAGGCCCTAGTCTCAGTCAGCTATAGATTTATTTTGAAAACTGGTCTAAAGTCATCAAAACCTGCTAATCAAGCAAAATAATTTATTGTAAAATCATTGTTCATCATTTAAACGCTCACTTTTTAATGCTGGAAAGGCCTTTGGCATATAAACTTCAATATTCTATATTGCTTTCTTTGACCCCTTTCCTGAACAAAATACTCCAACGGTTTCTGGTATTTGTGGACTAAAATCCGTCTCCTTGCCATTGCCCAACAGGCCTTCTCTTCAGCCTTATTGAATGCTTTCTCCAACCCATGCTACCTTTCAGCCATGCCACTCCTTTCTGTTCCCAAGTCTCAGAGCTCCTACCGTCCCTGGAATTTTGGCTCAGCATTCTCTTCCCACTTTCTTCTAATGACAGATTCTTTCCCTTTCTTCCGGCCTTGGCATGAACATCCCTTCCTCAAAGCAGCCTTCCCTGACCACACAACTACCGCAGCCTCAACACAGTGTTCATTACATTTATAGCACCTTCCAAATCAGTCATTTTAGTCATTTCCTAATGTATTTATTTGTTTATTCATTGTCTCTCTCTATCCTATTAAAATATAAGTCCATGTGGACAAAGATTTAGCCTATGTCCTTGGAAATGTAACCAATAGATTAGAAAATGAATTGCTTAATGGGTTTTTTATTCTTCAGCCAGGTGATAACATCTCCAACTACCTGTTTGTAAAATCATGCATGAAATTAGCAAGAATAATAACAGCTAATGGCAATGTAGCTCTTACTATGTGCTAGGCAATGTGATTGCTTTACATGTACTTACTTATCTTCACAATAATTGCGTGAGGTAGGTCCTATCATTGTAATTCCATTTTATAGATGAGAATGAGAAGGTTGCTTGGGTCACATAGCTGAGAAGTGGCAGAGTTGGGGCTGACTTCTAGGCCATGTGGCTGCATAGTCCTTCCTCGCAAACATTCACCTTCTCTGACTGCCTTCCTGATTTTTAAAAAAAAAAATAGCCCTGCTGCTGACTTAGTCTCCCAGCAATAACTCCCTTGCACTGCTGGTGCTTGGCTGATTATGAAATTCTTTCGTATGTGTTATATTGGATGAATAAGATTAAAAATTTGCCAGTGATATTATTAATCATCCTTTGCAACATATGAGAAAACTAAGGTGCAGGGATATTAAGTGATTTACTCAAGATATAATAGCAATTGGTAGAGGAGAGGTGTGGCCCAGGAGTTCTGATTTCTGGGTCAGTCTTCCTTCTTTAGCACCATGCTGCCCATGGGCCTAACACAGGTTCCACATGAGGGGTAAAGAATCCATTTCCAATGAATGCTTGGTTTCTTTCATTTATTATGGTAATCAACAGTGTTCATTGGCTTAAATTGGCTTAAAAGAATTTTTTAGAAGCAGTCATGTCACTACTTGTTTACGTGATCATATCTCCCCAAACATAATCACTTACATAATGAATATGAAAGCAGTTGGAAGCTGTAAGGCACTTTACAAGTGTGAGTATATCAGAAGCCACTGATTTTACATCAGTAACCATTTTGATGTGTAGCCGTCCTCTGCTCCCATTTACAAGTTCTTAAGAGCAAGAACTGTGGATAATGCTTGGTTTTGCTAAGAGGTCATGACATGTTTATTGGTGCTTATTTAGAGATGCAGAGAAGGCAATTTCCACTTCAGCAAGTTTTTTCTTCCTTTCTGAATCAGAGTCAACAATCCTAAAAGTTTTCAATGATTTTAATTTCTCATACATTAATTCATTCTGTCAAACAACAAAGTTACCAGGGGCCTGCTGCAGTCCGGCCCCATGCTAGGCACCGAGGAATACAAGGATTGCAAGATATGGGTCTTACCCCCAGGAAGCTAATTCTCAAGCTGTGGAGATGCACTGGAAACAATCAGGGAGCAAACATGAGACAACATACAATTCATGGTGAATGCTGTGGTGGACACAATGTAAGAATTTAGTAAAAGGAAAGGAAGAGACTTCATCAACACACAGGATACTTTCTGCACATATACCTGTGAGATATACATAAACTTGGTATTCTCAGGCTTTCAATATATATAGAACTAAGTCAATGACTCAAATGGGGTGAACAGCAAGGTTAAGACATGCCTAAGAGATGAGTACGTATTTGACTAGAGTAAGTGGGCAGGCAGACGTGGGAAGTGTATTATCCTTTGACTGGAGACTGAAGAGCAGCATTCTGAGATGTTTAGTATAATGTGCACAAGCCCATGTGTACAGCACTCTCACAAAGTTCCATCCTTAAAGTCTGGATACCTCCCAAGCCTCTTCTCATGTGTTTTATTAACTTCTTAGTCTCATAGTCAAACACATATTTGAGCTCAAATGTTTTTGAACTATCAAGCTATATGTGTACTTGAAGATAGAATCTATTGTGCATACTGGTCAAATGAAGGAAATGGGAAGGAAAAAGATGACTTCCTGGTTTGAATAGCTAAAAAGATAGTGGGGGGCATTTCCTGAAATGGGGGATATAATTAGAGAAGTTGAAGGAAGTGATGAGTTTTGTTTTGAACATGGTGAGTTTCAAATGCAATAGGATATCTACTGGGAATATATAAGAAGCAGGAGGACATACTGCTCTGAAGTTTAGAAGAATAGATCTTACGGACATTAGCATATTGGTGGCAGTTTAAGTTATAAAAATGGCTCACCCATACAAAGTGTATAAGGTTTAAATTTTAAAGAATAAAATATTTAAGGGAAGGCATTGAAAGAGAGAGCTAAGATATGGTAACCAGAGAAGTAGTAGGCAACCAGAAATGAGCCTTTGAGAAATAAGAAGCAAGAAATAGAGTTTTAGAAAGAAGGAGACATCTATGGGATCAAACATACAGAGATCTAGTAAGGTAAAGACTGAAAACTGCCCACTGTACTGGACAAATGAGAGATATTAGTGACATTGGCAAGAACCATTTCAGTAGAGAAAGATTTAAAAAAATAGTAAATGAAAGGACCAGGAAATTAGATGTACCATCCTAATGTTCACAACTAGAAAATATACTAAAAGGCTGCTTGAAGGTATCAAAAAACTAATAAAACAATGAAGAATCATGGGTCAGTATATGGAAGAAGACAGACCTCAAGGGTTGAGGCCAGTATGTGGGGCCACTTTTCTCCTAGGGACATTTGCTGCTTCCAGAGAGGTGAGCTAAGAACCAGAAAGCCCAAACAGAGCCATAATCGCCATGAGAAGAGAGGGGAATAAGGATTGGGGGAGAAGGGGCTAACTTTGAATAAGTATCAAAGACCAGCACTATAGGAACAGGAGTGAACCAGTCATAGACAGGTTCTTCCTTACAAGGACTGAAACTCTGTTTAGAATTATCACTCTCTCTTAGATTAAGATTAAGATTGTTCTAGGCAGAAACAAATGCACATTTTTCTCTAGAGAAAGATAACACCATTCTAAGTGTCATATTTTTCTACAGTTTTCCCTAGAACTCAATAAAAAATAACTAGGCGGTATATGTGTTCACCAAGATATATACACAAGGATATCCTTAGCCACACTGCTTGTTAAAGGTCCAATCTGAACACTATAGTAATAGAATGCTAAATAAATTGTGGCATAATCACACAAGGGAATACTAATAGCAGTGGGACTGAACAAACCACAGCTACTGCATGAAATAGTGTAGATGAATCTCACAAACAATGTTAATAAAGAAAAAAAAAGCAAAACACATATTTTATATTTTGTTCACATAAGTCTAAAAATCAGGCAAAACTCATCTGTGCCATGAGATGACAGAATAGTAGTTGTTCTTAGGTGAATGGAGGAGGAGAGATAGAAGAAGTACTTTCTAGAAAAGTTCAAAGAAGGCTTCTGGGGTGTTAGTAATGATGTTTCTTGATCAAGGTGAAAGTTACTTGATCATGTAGTAAAGTTTAGTTTGTGGAAATTTTAAATGCTATACACTTATATTGCACTTTTCTGTTTAAACATTATACTTCAATATTTTTATATAACAATTTATACAAGAGGATAAAGCAACACAATTAAATTCCTGCAAAAAAAAAGCACAATGTTTTCACTCAAAGAGGCTTGAATTAAATATTTTAGTTGTCATACACTTTAAAATAAGGTTTTCTGTTGAAGGAGATAAAAGATAAAACTGAGAATTTTTGAGCTCTTGAAGCTATGCAAAGAAAGAACAAAATGGAATTCTAGCCTGCAAAGTGTAAAAACCAAAATAAAGAATTCATGAGTGGATTTAGCAGAAGATTAAACACATTTGAAGAAGGAAATAATGAACTAGGAAATAAGTAAGAAATTATTCAGAATGAACTATGGAAATTAAAAAATGATGAAAACTATAGAAGAGAGGAAAGAGACATAAAAGATACAATAAGAAGTTCTAACATATTCTAACATGTGCAAATGGAGGAGAGACAATGGAGAGTGGGTTAAAAACAGTATTTGAGAAGTTGACAACTAAGTGTTCTAAAATTTATTAAAAACATCAAACCAAACACTCAAGAAGAATGGCAAATCCCAAACAGAATAAACAAAAATATTTCTTTCAACACATCATAGTAAAACTGCCAGAGGCAAAGAAAAAATCCTAAAAACAGAGAGAAAAGACTGGTTACTGATTACTTTCCAAAAAGTCACAATTAGACTGACAATTTATTTCTTATTATAAGAACTGGCAATAGAAGCCCAAAGAAAATGAAACAAAATATTTGTGCTAAAAGAAAATGACTGCTAACCTATAATTCTATATACTATAAAAGTAACTTTCACAAATGAATGTAAAAGTTAAACATTTTCAGAGAAACAAGACCAGAAAATTTCTCATCGGCAGACCTGCATTAGGTAAAATACTAAAAGATGTTTTTCAGGCACGATGACAATGTTCCCAGTGAAAAATCAGGAATATAAGAAGAAATGAAAAGCAACAAACAGCTTCAACAGAGTTCTGTTGGGATAGGACTCATCTACTCTTCCTTACTTATCAGTCATGCCTCTGTCCTCATCAACTGTGTAGGGCAGACAGTGGTCAAGCTCATCTTTCTCAGCCTCACCTCGTGTGACTGTGGACTCCCAGGAAAGCCTCCATCCTGATGAACATGTGTCCAAAAACAATTTAAGCTTCTAAAATGGGTCTAAGCAATTCCAAGTCAAAGACTCCAAATAAGAGTGATTTCCTTAGGGAACAAATCAATTCCTCTGAAATTTCAATCCCATTTTAATCAGACAACAAGGATGTGAGCAAAAAAGTTGTCTACCTCTAACAGTCTTGCTCTCATTCCAACCGACTGGGTCATTGGGGAGGAGACTCTGCCTGAAGCTAGTAATGATGCCCAAGAGGCCATCCTGCCAGATGCCTAACACCTCACTAAGGTTGTTGGTTTTCTCGAGCATGTCTAGCTAGATCTGTGCTTAATGAAGCTGGTTTTCTTCACTCTGAAGCCCAGTGTCCAGTTGCAGAGGTTGTGATTCAAATTCCACATGTTCCTCTCTACTTTTCCTACTCACTCCTCACCTCCTTGACTTTCAAAAGGCATTTGTCGCTCTGATACTCACCTTCCGTGACAAGAAGCTGGAGTCCATCTAGTCACTCTAAAAGTCACTGCTCAAGAATTATTTTAAAATATCCTATATAATAAAGAGGTAATATGCAAATTGACCCTCACACTCTCACAAAGATGGCTGCCTAGGAGGCAGAGCTTTTGACACTGACTGGCATAGAAACCAACCAATCAGAACCAAATCTGGGTGAGCGGTGAGGAGCCAATGGCTGCCTAGGAGGCAGAGCTTTTGACACTGTCTGACATAGAAACTGACCAGTGAGAACCTAATCTGGGTGAACTGTGAAGGCAGAACCTAAGGTGGGGCCTGAGGAGGGGTTTTAAGGGCAACAGCTGTTTGGCGTAAGGTGTAAGAAAGCAGTTCAATTTTTTGACCAGTTTGGCAGTATAGTGAATATGGCTGGCTATCAGTCCAGATATAGGGATTATGTATTTTTCTCTGTCAAGAGCTTCACCTCCTGCTGAAAAAGGCTTTCCCCTCTCCACCCCATTTAAGCAATCCTATCCTATATAATCTATCTATACTACTAAAAGGGTAATATGCTAATTAGACCAGTTCAACTGGCCATCTTCCAGATGTCCAACTTCCTTCCAGACAAAGCCATGGTGGTGGGGGCCGAGGCAGAGGCTGTTAGGGGCTATCAGGCCGGCAAGGGAGGGCAGTTGGGGGTGAGATCAGGCTGTTAGGGGGTTAAGGGCAATCAGTCCAGCAGGGGAGGGCAGTTAGGGGCGATTAGGCAGGCAGGCAGAGGGGTTAGGGCAGGGGTGGGCAAATTTTTTGACTCAAGGGCCACAATGGGTTCTTAAACTGGACCAGAGGGCCAGAACAAAAGCATGGATGGAGTGTTTGTGTGAACTAATATAAATTCAAAGTAAACATCATTACATAAAAGGGTATGGTCTTTTTTTTTTTTTTTTAGTTTTATTCATTTCAAATGGGCCGGATCCGGCCCATGGGCCATAGTTTGCCCACAGCTGGGTTAGGGGCAATTAGGCAGGCAGGCAGGCAGAGGCAGTTAGGGGCAATCAGGCAGGCAGGCAGGTGAGCGGTTAGGAGCCAGAAGTCCCAGATTGTGAGAGGGATGTCCCCAATTGGAGAGGGTGCAGGCTGGGCTGAGGGAACGCCCCCCCCCCCCCCCCATGCACAATTTTGTGCATTGGGCCACTAGTATATAAATAAATAAATAAATAAATAAATAAATAAATAAATAAATAAAAGTCACTGCTCACATAGTGGATTGCTCACAGCTCTGACTTTCTAAGAAGACAGAAATCTCCCCAGCAACCTTCAGAGTGGAGCTGAAGATATCAGTGGTGCATACCTCTCTGGTTACAGTGAAAGTGTTGAGTTTTCAGACATCATTCCCAATCCCCATCCCCATCCCAGAGGAGTTCTCTGAGGCCCCAACCTGTAACATGTGACTTATCCCTGAGTTAGAACCCCCACCCCCACCCCAGAGTGAGGGCCATCCTCCAGGGCCTCCTGTGCCTTCTCTGCCTGTGCTGCACTAAGCAGCACAGCTGGGAGCTGCTGACAGGTGCTAAAATTAGGATCTTGAAGCCAATATCCAGTTTCAGTGGCTGCCTATAGTGCTGGTAAATGCCCTGCTCTGAGGGAGTGTGAACAGAGACCTGGTCCCTGATGGCTCCTGCTTTCTTAGGGAGAAAGTGTCATCTGCTGAGCATAGAGTGGAGGGGGGCGGGGGAAGGGATGGAGGAGACACTGGGGGAGTAAAGAATCCTGGAGTCCCCGCTGTGTTATTTCAGGACATCTTATTTACAGGTGCATCTCTTAGACCTGTGGTACTAAAGAGTGATCCACAGACCAGGGCTGGTTTGCAAACTATAAGTACAGAAATTAAGGACAAACTTTTATAGAGACTTTTATAGCAAGTTGGCATTGCTGCAGAGGCAAATTCATGATCAGTGGCCTTGCCTCCTTAAATGGAATATAGATGAGTTCAAATGTGGTGGCAATGTGGCAAGAACATTGGACATCCAAAAAGTAATAGCAATAATAGCAACCGGATAATAACCAAAGCATTTGGGATGCACTGATTAAGGAGAGAAGAAAGCAGTAAAGCCACACAGCCAATTCCCATGATGATCCCATGTGACTTCTAACATCTGAACAACACTCTGTGAAAAAAGAAAATGTAACTTCCCTGGAATAGTAATAGAATAGTAAGAAGCTAGGAAAATTCCAGGACAAACAGAATAGGGAAAGTAAGTCAGATAGTTAAGCAGCAGTTTGTAACCACCTAGTAAATCCTATATTCTCTAAACCAGGGACATTTAAGAATAAATGATTTGCACTTCTCCTCCCCAACCAGAGCTTAAAACACCCTACTCAGGGAGACAGATAACAGAAATCCAGTTAGTGCCATTTGCCAACCACACCCAAAGACAGACAAATGAAGAGAATAAATCTCATTTTGTTACATCTGCATAAAGCTGATGGATATTCTGTTGATCTGCCCCAAAGACCTCCCCCAGATGCTCAGGCTTTAAAACCCCTGAAAATGAAGGTCTCCTCACTCTCTTCCTCCAGGAAGCATGCCTGTGCCGTCCTTTTCCCTTCTCCTTAACCCACAGAAATGTATCCCCTAATGGTTAGGGCCTAACCTCTAAGGGACCCCATGAGATTTGCAGCCAGGGCAGCAATGGACAGTGGTGGCTTGACCCAGGCTAACCTCTCTCCCAGGCCTCCTTTTCTCTGACTTCCCAGTGAGGCAAAGCAGTCCAGCCTAGGCTTCTTCTATGCCCTTCCTTGTTTCACTGTCCTAAGTATATTTTTGCTGTGGTCAATAAATTCTTGCTTGCTTTTCTACACTTTGTCTCTTGATTGAAATCTTTCCTTCAAGAAGACAAGAACCAAGGTCTCCTCATCTCCCAGTAACAGCTCTGCGTGCTTTGGGGAGTGGTATAATCGAACACGTGTGATTCATGCAGAAGTCCTGCTGAGAAGTACTGCTGGGTGCCCTGTGAGCTGCACTACTGAAGCACAGAGCCATAAAGGGAAGTGCCTGGCCTCAGAATGAGAGAAACCTTGGTTCTAGTTTCAGCTCTGCTTCTGACAACCTCTGTAATCTTGAGAAAATCACTTAATTCCTTTAATACCTTTGAGCCTCTGTGTGCTCATCTGAACAACAACAACAAAAGTGTTTGTGAAGAGGAGGAAGAGGGGAGAAGGGTGTTGCCCTCAGTAGTTCTCAACCTGTGGGTCGTGACCCCTTTGGCGGTCGAACGACCCTTTCACAGGGGTCGCCTAAGACCATCCTTCATATCAGGTATTTACATGACGATTCCTAACAGTAGCAACATTACAGTTATGAAGTAGCAACGAAAATAATTTTATGGTTGGGTCACAACATGAGGAACTGTATTTAAAGGGCCAGAAGGTTGAGAACCACTGCTCTAGGTAATCCCTAAACCTTCCTCAAGCTTTCATTTCTATTATTATCCACCCTATGATTCTGAGAATTCTACCCATAAATGCTAAAGCACATTTAACCTACATGTTCTCAAGCAAGTGTCATAGAAACACTTGTTATAAATAGCTATTATATCAGGTGAGATTCCACTAAAATAGAGCACATATGTTTCTTACAAATGAGTTGAGGAAATAGCAAAGAATTTTCCTAATATGTTTTGAATTCATAGTAAAGAGTAGAGCATGCAAATTTTTATCTTCCAAAAGAGACAGTGTGCTCCTGGTGTATTTTGCTCATGAGGAGTCTTGCTTATATTTAAATATATTTTTAAACTTCAAAGAAAATCATGATTAGAAAAAAATAATTGCCCCTAAATTCCATGTCTAACTATTGCTATATTAAGCCCTATTTGTCTCAGCTCTTTAAAAACCAGAAGCTAAACATAATATTCACTTAATAAATACATAGTATAGTCACTTAAATATATAGCATTTTTGGCTTAATGATAGTGTTCAGGTTTTTCTGCCCCTGCTTCATCTGCTGCTCTGTGATTTGACAGTTTATTCTTTGTGTGTATTTTATGGAAACTGAAGGGCTCTGAGGAGTATACATTACCCTCATTACAAACAGTGAAAAATGAAGGACCAAACTTGTGTCAGAACCCAAACTTTTCTACTTTGGTGAGAACATTTTATCTCCTGGTTGGACAAAATAAAATGTTCCTGTTTCAAGGGTTCTGAGTGGTTCTTATGGACTAACCTGTGTACCTCCTATTTTACTTGATTTAGCTGGAAGTGTGTCTCTAGGTAAATTATGATCATATTGATGTCTATAGAAAGTAATAAGCCCTTAAGTGAAAATGCTTCCCTTTGTAATCCTATGTCTTGGCAGGTGTTACTAAAACTCTTTGGTTTGCATTTAAATTAGAAGCTAATTAATTCCTTTACATAATTTTATGAGAGAATAATGACCTTAGAATTTTCAAGATCATGTTCTAACCTGTGGTTTAGCATTTGCAGACTTGTAGAAATGCTATTTTGTACCCAGCATCTGGTCAGTACACACTGTTTATTTGCAGATATGCTGTCAAGCACAGTTTTAAATAATAAAAGGTAAATTACGTCCTATTTTTAAAAAAATAAAAGCAAATTCCATTATTCTTGCTCAGTAATCATCTTAGATGAGCTGAAATATAGTCCATGAATGTAAATTAATCGTTTTTGTCATTTACTTTTCTACAGATTAATGTTAATTAATTAAATTGAAATGTCTCTGCTGAGAATTTCTTTCCTGAAAACATATCTCTGAGATTTTTTAAAATTTCTGGTTTTATTTGGATAATCAGAAGGTTAAAAAAAAACTACTAGACCTTTTAATATAATTATAATGATGATCCAGTGTATTTAATTTGAGATTTTGGTTTTACCAAGGCAAAGGAAACAAATCCAAGTTCCTTCCAAACCACTGAATCTATAACCTCCATTTTCAATTGCCTTTAGTTCCTTTTAAAAAGGTTAAAAGAAGCCTGGTCAGTATGGCTCAGTGGTTGAGCATCGACCTATGAACCAGGAGGTCAAGGTTCAATCCCTGGTCAGGGCACATGCCTGGGTTGTGGGCTCGATCCCAGTAGAGGGCATGCAGGAGGCAGCCAATCAATGATTCTCTCTCATCATTGATATTTCTATCTCTTTCTCCCTCTTCCTTCCTCTCTGAAATCAATAAAAAATATATATTTTTTAAAGACATAAAGGAAACCTTGAGGCCTGGGAGCCTAGGAAAACTACTGACAGGAAAAGTTGAGTACAGAGATCATCCTATATAAGAAAAGCCTAATATGCTAAGTGTGTGGTTGTCTGGTCATTTGTTCAACCAATCAAAGCGTAATATGCTAATGATATCCTAAGGCCACTCAACCTCTCACTATGATGTGCACTGACCACCAGGAGGCAGACGCTCTGACCTGTAGGTTAGTTTGCTGCTGGGGTTCGGCCAATCCAGACTGAGCGAGATGGACCAGGCATGCCCTGGAACCCTCCCACGGTCCCTCCCCAGCTGGCCAACCTCCTGTGTCCCTCCCTGGCCCTGATTGTGCACCCGTGGGGTCTCTCGGCCTGGCCTTCACCCTCTTCAGTCCAGGACCCCTCAGGGGATGTCAGAGAGCCAATTTTGGCCCGATCCTGCAGGCCAGGCCAAGGGACCCCACTAGTGCACAAATTCGTGCTCCGGGCCTCTAGTTTAAAAATAAAGAGGAAAAACTGTAACATTCACCTATAATATGAAAATCTAGTTCATTTATTTTTTTAATTGATTTGAGGGGGGGAAGGGAGAGAGAGAAGGAGAGAGAGAGAGAGAGAGAGAGAGAGAGAGAGAGAGAGAGAGATTTGTTGTTCCACTTATTTATGCACTCATTGGTTGATTCTTGTATGTGCCCGGACTGGGGATTGAACCTACATGGGGAGTATGCTCTAACCAACTGAGCTAGCCTAGTTTATTTTCTAAAACTTTTTTATTTGATCTCAAAATTTATGACCATAAAGTGATTTTGAACATTTTATGACTAAAATTCCAAATCTGCATCCTTTTATGTTAACTTGGAGCAGCACAGAGTTCAGCTCTGTTTGGGCTACTGAATTTGCCTTTTATATCACAGCTTTTCAGAATTTTGATTATTTATGATAGCCCAATTTTAAGGGGAAAAAATTGTAAACTAAAGAGCTCTCAGTATTGACCATTCCAAGTTCTCATTTGCCCTCTGTGATAAGGAGGCAGGGATTTTACTAATTAGAGATGAAAAACCTCGAGTACCCAGAGACCAGTGTACTATTTTAGAAAAGGTCACATCTGTGACAATGCTAGAACCAGAAAACCAAGCTGGTTTCCTCACTCACAGATATTTTCTATTTTCTTCACACTCCCAGGTTTTGGCTTACAATCTTCTTTCAGGTTTCAACACAATTTAGTGGACGTTTAATGATGAGAAAAAACATATGCCATCTCGATAAACAAAAAGGCACTATGGCTATGTTCAGACAATCAAGTCATTGCAGTGTTTGTGAATCTCCCTTTTCCTCTGCTCCCTGAAGAAAAGGGAGGTATTTAATACCAATTAAAGTTGCATTTAATGCCTTTCACTGATGCTGAGCCATCTGTTACCAGATCTGTTCAACTTATATTCTAAAACAAATCTTTTTGATACCTGAATTGTATACTATTTCAAAGTTGATATTCATTCACTATCACTTTAAAAATATAGAAAGCTTACATGATAGGAAATGATTTCATTTATCACGTTTAGATCATTATCTAGGGGGAAAGACACCCAGTTTTAAAAAAAAGAGAGAGAGATAAGGGGAGATTTAGAAAAGATTGAAAAGCTGAGAAGGGCACAAGTGTTAGTTTGTAGAATTAATTGAGACAATGATACAATGACATCATATCCCTTCCTCCCAATATCCTTCATACCCATCTCTTTTCATAGCTATATATTTTATTTAATAGTTTCATTGGTGCTTACCTTTTTCACTTGCTTATTTGACTCTAACTTCAAGACCCTTTTACATTGTTTCATCTCTTTGTTGCATCCTCATCGCTATTAAACATTTGCTCAGACCATCATTGAATAGCAATTAAAGATGACTTAGTAGAAAAGGAATGCTTTGATTAATCACTCGCTGAAGGTTGACGCTGCTGTCAAATCCCACCTCTAATGTGAAACCATCCCTAGATCACAAGGAGATATATGGATACACCCTGGAGGGGGCCTGAATGTAGGAAAAGCATGTGAGACTAGGGGAGACAGTTTCTTTCTAGTTGCACCAAAGAGGGGTGGGAAGGGAAGAGCCGAGGAGATGGGGGACGGCTGAGCACTCCCTGATTCAAACCCCTCCTTGCAACCGTGAAATTCTCAGAAAAGTTACTAAAATCTCTGCAATGTTTAAAATCAAAGGAGTTGTAAAAACAAAAACTGATGAAAGGACTGGGCTTTGCACCTAAACTAATGTGGCCAAGACTGAGGCAGCACCTGTAGACCTGTAGGAGTGAGGAGGCATAGAGAGAATGACAAAGGACTAAGCTGAAACCCTAGGAAGGCTCTGGGTGAGACTCACAAAGTTGAAGAAGTGGGTTTGGGCCAGGTGCAACCAAATTTCCAGGAGATGGAAGCTGGTGGCCAATGTGATCCCATCCCCAACATGGTACAGCAGCCATTGTCAACCAACATAGCCCCATGCTTCTCCCCTCCCTGTCTCATAACTGTCTCTATCCCCTCTGTCTTTGAAGCACTTAATTCAAATGCACTTAGTGGTGCTCTACCAATTCTCTGCCTTGGACTTCCAAACAATAGTGTGAGAGGGTCCTTCCAATCATGGGCAAAGGGCAAGAAGAAATAAGTAAAAGAAAGACAACAGTAAAATCCAGAATACTTTATGGATGCCTGCCCTGCTGTCTCTATGTACCTGTGGGCCTGGTAATATTAGTTATTTAACATTATTTTTAGTTAATGATTTTAAGTACTTTAAGGACTTGCATGTGTCTTCAAAAAACTACACACATATATACGCACACATATAGTAGGGAAATATATTTGCCAAGAAAATGCCCCTTGAATTATCATTGATGAGTAAAGGAGGAATGAAATATACTAGAGAGACATCCCATGGTAGCCAGGCCTCAGCATGATCTCCCATCTCCATGACCTTCTAATTGTTCCTACTCACTGGCCCTTGATGAGTGACCTACCTTGGCCACTTTGAACATAGGGAGGGCCATGTTCTAAACATAGCCTTGGGGACTTGGCCAGGATGTTTGGGTCACAAAGATACTTGGTAAAGGATAATTAGTCTATGTCTCCCAGCCACCTAGAAAGGAAACTGGTATGAACGTTCTTCCTAAATAACAAAAGAAAAGAAATGGGGATTAAATGGACCTATTAGAGTCTCTATTACCAGTACAATAATTTGAATGCAGTAACTGGGAGACAGTTGGCAGTTGGTAGGTGCAAGTGGAAGTCAGAGGACACAAGAACAGAAGGCAGCATGCAGACTCCTGCTGTAAAGAAAAGACATCTGAAGAAAAGAAGGTCAAGAAGGATGAGTAAAATCCAATAGGTCAAAATTAAATGGCAGTGTGATCAGTGGGTCTTCTTCCTAAACTTATCTTCAACTCTTCCCCGCATATCATGAGGTGACATTCAGAGGTGACATTGATTCTGCTTTTTAAGCTATATATTTTAAGGCATAGGAGTGGTTATCTTACAGGGAAATGAATGACTTTATTTGAACATTTTTGAATGTACCTACTCAGTTTTCTATGACTGTGCTCATATGCTATACAGTAAAAAGGATATATTCATCCAAGTTGAATTATTATTCTGACATTCAAATTATTACCTTCATTGAGGGTCATTAAACTACTCCTACAGTATTGTTGGTGGTCAAAAGTGAACAGTGTTTTCTTGTACATATATGGCTGCCTGCTCCTCTGTCCAACTGCTGATTCTTACACAAGGAATTGGATTTACTTAACAGATATTTATTGAGCACTCATGTGTAAGATGCTCTGCTCAGGGCAGTTTCCCAAACTTATCTGATGTTAGGAATCATCCATGCCACTTATTTCTGTAAAATTCTTGAGGCCCAATCCAAATTTACTGAATCAGAATTTCTGGGTAATGAGGTCCTCACATTATTCTTATCTCCAGAGAAGTTGAAAAAAAGACAGATATGATAGGGGATAGATGCATGTAGAAAGTGTGATATTTGCTTGGAAAATAGGGAAATATTGCAGCCTAATTGGACTGTAGGACACAAGTTTAGCATAGAGTGGGAAAACAAACTTGCAGAGGGTCTTGGATGCTAGGTGAAGAATATCTTTTTATATAGAGTAATAATGTGATTAAACCTGTTACTATTAGACATAGTTACCTTCCAGAGGTAATTAAAACAGTTTGAAGTAATTCAAGACCGTAAACCAGAAGCCCCAGGAGGATCTCATTTCAAAGGACCAGAGGACAGGGAGTGAAGGATGGTGAGGATGGACTAGAAAGAACATCATTTCTGTGTGGTCACTGAGTGACATTTGTACTTCATCTTCACTGTCCTATTTCTTTTTTCTAATGCAAATGTATTCAATATTCACTCAACAAATGTATAAAAGTAAGCACTTACTATGTGCCAAACACATTGTAAGTCCATGTGTCTCCAGCCTTTGTCACATTTTTAATAGGCTAACGTGGCAGACGGAAGAATAGATCAACCATCGCTGTGCACTGTGGGGAGCTGGGGCAATGGTGAGGAGATTGAAAGCAATTTCTTTATAACATTCCTATTGTGAATTTACTGCAAGGGTATTTTCTACACTCTAACTTACAATAAGGAGAATGTCTTAACTCTTTTCATTGAACATATTAGTCTCAGTTCATTGAAGCTCAAAGTTAAGAGAGAGAAGACTTGCCGAAACTGGTTTGGCTCAGTGGATAGAGCGTCGGCCTGTGGACTGAAGGGTCCCGGGTTCGATTCTAGCCAAGGGCATGTACTTGAGTTGCGGGCACATCCTCAGTGGGAGATGTGCAGGAGGCAGCTGATCGATGTTTCTCTCTCATCGATGTTTCTAACTCTCTATCTCTCTCTCTTCCTCTCTGTAAAAAATCAATAAAATATATTTTAAAAAAAAAAGAGAGAGAGAGAAGACTTAGTAAACAGAATCTTGGAGAATGCCTCTGTGGTTTGTGGCATTCCTAGACCAGACTCTACTATCTTAAGATTATATTTATATATGATATATATATATATATATATATATATATATATATATATGTAATATGTTGTGTCCCTCCCACCGACCATCCTACAGGTTGCTATGACACGCACTGACCACCAGGGGGAAGACACTCAATGCAGGAACTGCCGAGCTGCAGTGACTTGGCAGCGGTAGTTCTTGGGTGACGCACCCCGAAACCAGAGAAGAGGGAGCTCGATTCCCCACAGGGCCACGCGATTCCACCTTTGGCGGTGGGTTATGTTGTTGCCAGGGCACTGTTGGCCCTGAATCTGGTTTACTGCACACTTGCATTTGCATTCCAAACCCTGTACCACAGCAACTTTGCCGAGTGCCCTCTGGCACTCTGGAACCCCTCAGGGGATGTCAGAGAGTCAGGTTTTGGCCCAATCCCCGCAGGCCAGGCCGAGGGACCTCACCTGCTGGAGGGACCCTGCTCATTCTGCAGACACTGGGGAGGGACCGTGGGAGGTTGGCTCCAGGGTGTGTCTGGCCCCTCTCGCCCAGTCCCAACCTGCTGGTCACCTTCTAATTAATTTCCTTTCAATGTACACAAATCTGTGCACCAGGTCACTAGTAATATATAAGGGCTTCTGCTTACCTGGTCAGTCCACTTACATTAAGCACAGTTGTGTTTAAATTTCTATGATCCAGACACCTTTGTGAACCACACATGAATGGGTTTTTAATCTCATTCTTAAAAACAATCAAACAGTCCTGACTGGTGTGGCTCAGTTGGTTGGGTGTTGTCCCATGCAATGAAAGGTTGCCAGTTTGATTTCCAGTCAGCACACATGCCTGGGTTGCAGGCTCAATCCCTAGTAGAGGGTGTGCAGGATGAAGTTGATCAATATTTTGTGCTCACATTGATCTCTCTCTCTCTCTCTCTCTCTCTCTCTCTCTCCCTCTCTCCCTCTCTCCCTTCTTTACTCTCTAAAAATCAATTTTAAAATCTTTTTAAAAGAACAATCAAAGAAAACAAAGTGTTGAGTTGAGAAACTGCTGAACCCTACTCGTCATGGAAAATATTAACTGTATGAAAAGTCTGTGTGTGTGGTCTAAATACAAACACACACACACACACACACACACACACACTCAAACAGAGTAACTGCATTCACTAGTCCAGCATATTTACACGGGGTAGGATGTAAATTACTAGTCACTCCAATCAGAACACTAGCAGAGCCTCTAGCTTGGGCTGACCCTTAGCTCGAAAAAACAAGCTAAGGACGCAGCTTTGGTCAGTATTCTCTGTCATTGTGCAGAGTTCACCACTGATCCATCTCTCCATTCCACACCAGGTGCTCTGTGCTATCCCACACAGACTCGGGTTTTCTTTTCTTAGGGCTGACGGCAAACTGCACAGTGTTCTCAGTCTCTGCCTACAACTGTTCAATTCTTCACCCTTCCAGTCTTCACCCTTCCAGCCTAAATCTCTGCAAGGGTGAATAGAGTCTTCAGAAAGACCCCCTCAGGACATCTACAAAATACTTACCAGTCATCTGTGTCCTTACCCTGCCATGGTTTGTGTCAGAAAGCAAGAACCTCTGGGTCCTGGAAGTCACCATTTAATAGTTGCCTCCTGTGTCTCACCATGAAGAAGCCTTTCTACTGCAGAGGCCAAAGTTCAAAGCAATTCAATAAGAAACCTTAGAGTGTGCTGCTCAGACCTTTCTTGCTAGCATCCGGATTAGACCTGGAGTTAGGGAAAGCAGGGGGAACAGAGTAATTAAAGGGTACCTGATCATTCTATCAGATGGAAGAAAATACCCCTACATGTTTCTCATGGATTATTTAGATTTTAGAGCTTATTTCTCTGTCTACTTTTCTACATGGTTAAAAGCTTTAATAAGCTTTTACATCTTTATAATGAATATATGTGTTTTTAAGAATCAGATTGTGTTAAAGAGATATATAAAATTTTGATTACATTTGCTTGAAATTTATGGAAGAATACACAAGAAGCCAATAATACGATCGCCTGTGGAGAAGGAAACTGAGTAGATAGAACATAGTGGGAATGGGGGTTTACTGTATACTCCCTTGTGTCTTTTGGGTTTTCAACCATGTAAATGTATTAACCAGTCAAAAAATAAATTAAAAATCAATCCGTTGGATAAATAAGAGGATACTGGGGAGAGAATTCATTATTCATATATTCATTCATCAGACATCATTGACTGTATACACCAGGCACTGCACTAGCTGCTTGGGATGTAAAGGTGAATAAAACAGTGGCTGTCCCCACAGCTCTAGGTAACTCAGGCTTAGACATAATGCTTTCATAGTGTCATCATTGTAAGTAGCTTGTTATTAATATTAATAATAGGAAGAAAGCAAAGGGAAGGCCAGACATTATAATAATGTCATCTGGGCATTTTTACCAGGAAGCTGAAACTTCACACTCCCCAGGGGATGGCCAGCCCATTTCCTGCAGGTCAATGGGAGAGGTCCAGAAAGGGGGACATGGGCGCATGTTCAGTAAAGTGAGGTAGGGAAGGTGCCCGTCAGCCTAACCTGGAAACAAAGATCATTGGCCAGGTGGACAGATCCACTGCAAGCACAAGACATCCTGAAGGTTTAGTTGGTTATGGTCCTAGTTAAAATCCCCCAGACAAAGAAATTCTCTCTCTCTCTCTTGCTGCTCTTGCTTCACTCCTGCTTCCTTGCACTTGCCCGTTATCCCTCCATAACCATGTGGCCCTAGAAGCCCCATGGCCCATGGCCATGCGGACCCCACATGCAATGGACTACCGCTGGGAACACAAACGAAGCCAGCTAGACTGTGCTTCAGCGTGGAACAGAGCCTCTGGGAGGTGGCTTTAATCCTAACTCTGCTAAAGACAAAATGAGACTTTTTCCTTGGCGGGACAGATGGAGATGGGACCTTAGAAACTCTGGGGTCTAATTCCACAGAAATAAAACTTTCCAGAATACTTCATCCTCCCGTGGGGACCTCCAGAAATTCTTATTCCTGTGGCACCCCAAGAGCTTCACTTCCCCTGGCAACCAGTGGGGAAACAGAGTACCCCACCAGTAACAATAGCACCTTTTTTTCATTACTGTTTGAAAACCAGTGAAGAAACTAACCTCAAGGCTTTTTTATATTGGTAGATACAGAAATAGTCATGTTTCTCGCCCCCCCACCCCCAAAAAAGCTAAATTACCTGGTTAAAGGCACTTGACCTTGATAAATTAGGCTAGCCTCTTTATGGATGAAGAGGCAACTAGGACTGTACTTAAGATCCTGGTCTTTGGAATCAGATGAGATTTGAGTTTGTCTTTCAACTTTGCCCCTCATTATTAGCTATGTAACCTTGGGTAAATACTTAACATTTCTAAACCTCATCTTGTCTACAGGATGGAGATTCTAATGGTACCAATCTCTTAAAGTTGTTGTGAGGATTACATTTTAAATATATGCAAAGCATCTTTTATAGTTACCATGATTATCATCTGGAGAGGAATCTTGGTTTTTCAAAAATAAGACTAGCCTACTTGAAACCTCTCACAAAGGTTTTTGTTAAAGAAAATAGGGTTCCATTTCTGTTGGCAAATTCCTCTGTAAGCTGCCTTTTTCTTCTCCTCCTGTCTTTTGTTCCCCAACATGAACATTTGGCTGAAAGCTTAGCCAGAATGTAGAATGGCTTCCAGGGAGAGGGTAGCACCTTCCAAAAATCCATGATAAATATCCCTTGGCTTTATAACTCCACAGGTTTAATCTACTTTGTAGCCAAAGCCTGGGGCATTAACCTTCTTGGCAGTTTCAAGTCACACACTGCAGAAATCAATTTCTTTGGGGGGAAATATAATACATATTGAAGCAGGTTAAAATTCATGATTTTGTATCCACCTTCTGCACAGGTGTTTCTTTCACCTTTTTAACTATACATTAAAAGGAGTTAATGGTGCCATGAAATAAAAGATTGATGCATTTTTACTAGATAGCCAAAAAAAAAACAAAAAACAAAAAAAGCACATCTCCATAGCAAAAGAAAAAAATAAGGAGCAAAGTCAAGGCAAATAAATTGAGAAAAATATTTGCTACTAATATAACATACAAAGCTCAACTTGCTAACATAAAGATCAAAGGAAAACTCAATTCAGTAGGAACTAAAAGGCAAGGAATCTGAACAGTCAGTTCACAGAAAAGGAAATGCAAATAGCTCTTAACATGAAAAGATGAGCAACCTAAATTGATATATCAATTTTCATTAGAGATACTGGCAAAAATATAAAAGTTCAATAATAGATGCTATTTGATGAGGCTGTGGAGAAATAGTCACTCCCATCCATCACAAGTGGATGTGTGAATTGGTAAAATCCCTATGGAGACCAATTTTGCAATATCTATCAAAATTAAAAATACATATATCTTCGGTCCAGCAACTCCACTTTTGGGAACTTACCCTGCAGGTATATTTGAACACCACTGAGATTATCTACATATAGGTTATTTATTATTGTTTAAGACAAAAGATTAGAAAAATCCCAGATGCCTATTTGTAGGGACTGGTTAAATAAAGAAATTATGGTAGATGTATATTCACACAATAGAACACTGAGAAGCTGTATAAATAGACAGATAATTATAATCTTAAGAAAGGAGTTCTTTATGTACTAATATGGAAAGAGCTACTATAGATTTATTGTTGACAAAAGCAAATTTTAGTAGTCTGTCTTCTCTGCTACCATTTATGTAAAAAATGGATATACAATAAGAAGCAATATTAATATTTGCTTGGATGTGCAAATAAAAGCTCTTCAAGGCTATATATTGCAACTAATAGCAGCGATTAGGCCAGAGAGGATGGGAACTGAGCAAGTGGGGCAAGGATGTGAGGAGAGAAAAATGAATGTTTTTTTCATACTTGGTTTTTCTGAGTTAAATTTAATTTTAAAAATTAAAATATAAATGCCATAGCCTTTTCCCTGGGAATATTCTTTCACTATTATTTCACAAATTATATTCAAATTATATTCATGCCCACTATGAGTGCCTGCCGGATAGATGACAATGGAAGTTGTACTCTTTGGGTCATGGCTGGTCACCTTAGTAGAGAAACAAACTCAGAAGAGCAAGGCAGAATAAACCATCCTTTCTTCCACACTGGAACCTCGAAACCATTTCCCATTTCTTTATAAGAACTGATTCAGGATTAAAAGCTAGAGGTTTAAGGTGAAGCATACCAAATGCTTAAATTCTGGGAGGCGTCACATGACCATGGAGGCATCTCTAGACAGTGTGACTGGAAGCAAGGAACATGACATTCCTTAGAAGATTCTGTAACATTCTGCACATTTCAAAATAACCCTACAATTTTCATGTCAGAGTGGATTTGACATCAATTCTCTCTCACATTTAAAGACTTCTTAAAAATCTTATGAGACTATCAGAGGTACATGTGTGCCTGCACAGTGTGAAGAATTAAGAATCTAAACTCTGGCCCTTAGCCAGTTTGGCTCTGCATAGAGTGGCGGCCTGCTGACCAAAAGGTCCTGGGTTCAATGCCAGTCAAGGGCACGTACCTCGGTTGCAGGCTCCTCCCCGGCCTGGGCCCAGGTCGAGCCTCATGCAGGAAGCAACCAATCAATGCGTTTCTCTCACATCGATATTTCTCTCTGTCTTTCCCTCTCTCTTCCACTCTCTCTAAAAATCAATGGAAAAATATCCTCGGGTGAGGATTAAAAAATAAATAAAAAGAATCTGAACTCTGGAGCCAGGCTGCTGGGTCCAAACTTGGCTTGAATTCTCACTGCCTATGTGACTTTGGGCAAGTGACATTGTTCCTCTGTGCCTCGGTTTCCCATATGTACAGCAGGGATCACAATGGCACGTATATCACAGGATGGATAGTGCACATAGAGCACTCAGCAGAGAACCTACACATCGGACGCTGCAGGAAGCTCTTCCCGTGCACAAAAGAGCCAGAGCTGAGAGCTGGCATGAAAGGACAAGGGGAACTCAACACTGAAGAGATACACGCTTCTAATTAAGGCGACTGTGCACCCTCCTTGTTTTCACAGCCCTGAAAGCATTTGTTCCCTTAATGCTTAATGAGAAGATGCAATATGTGGTCATAACATTCGATTTAAAGTAAAGCCATTTAATTTTTCTAAAGTAATATTGCTTCCTCCGTTCCAGAGAGGTCATCACTGCTCATGTTGTTTTTAATGTGTTAAAGGGTAATTAGGACGATTCAGATCAAAATCTCAGTTGTTAGTTGATTATTAATTTCTTTCTGCTGTCTTAGCATTACATTTTATTCACAATTGCTAGAAACTGGTGAGGTAGGAGAATGGTTTCTGTTCCCATTAAAAAAAAAATTACTAGCTTTGCGTTTCATATGTAACAGAGCAGCTCCCTCGCTGCCATCTATTGAAAATCAGCCCTCAACACAAGGGTTTGTAAAAAAAAAAAAAAAAAATTATATATATATCTCAGCTTTGGAAAATAGAAACAGCATTGCTTGAGTAGTCTAATGACCACATTAATTCAGCCACTTGATGTTTTTGAGCCTCACTTCATTATCTATAAAATGGAGATAGTAACAGGTAACTCCCACAGTTTCACTGGGAATTATACCAATGATAAACTCTCAAGAAACTAGCATATGTATAGTTGTTGAGTACCTTGCAGTGAATATTCACCCAGTGGGTCCATATTCCTTAGTTGTCTTGGTTTCCAGGCTATGCTTCTCTTGGAAATAGAAAATTCAAGGAAACTTTGATGAGGAGTCTAGTAACAAATGGATTGAGATTGTGTGTCAGGAGACATTCTTCCCAACTTCAGCCCCTTAAAATATGAGATTGAAGAATAACCACAGTGGAGTCAATTTCTTTATATCAAATAGTTTTCCATATTTTATTATTGTGAAAACCCATAAATTATAAACTTATACTATTAATAAAAGCCTATGTGGTCATCATGCCCTCACACTATGACGCCCTCAAACCACAAGGAGCGATCACCAAAAGGCTACATGCGCAGCAGACGTGTGTGAGTGGGCAGGGCTGCTTGCGTGGGCAGGTGGGCAGGGGCTTGCTGCTGCGTGCATGGAGTGGAGGCGGGACCCCCGGCTCCGGCCTACCTCTTTGGGGCAATCCATTGAGGAGCCCCGGATGGGTGGGTGGGGCCTACCTCTTTGGGGCGATCAATTGTGGGGCTCCTGCACTGTGAGAGAGCACAGGCCAGGCTGGGGGGACTACCCCCCCCCCAAGTGCATGAATTTTGTGCACTGGGCCTCTAGTAAAGTCATAAAAACATTGGGACAATATGACACTTCATGATTTCTGGATCCACTTTCCCACCCCAGTTTATTCTTCATTTTCAGAGGAAGGCAGTGAGAGCCTATGCGGGTAAACATCTTCTTCAAAGTCAATCAGCAAATGAGTGACAGAACTGGGACTGGGGCCACTGCTCATGTTTGAAACGGAGGGTGTAAGTCCAAGAAGAGAGATGATATAAGACAATAACTAATCCATCATCTTTTCATCCACATTCCTCAATACACAAAGACTAAGTGGGGAACCTAAAACAAGACCGAGGACAACTTTGTATTTTGGACCCAGAGGAACGGAAAGGATCTAGTTACCCAAATAGGAGATACTTAGCCTGCCCATCTCATCTGTGAGCACATGCTCTGGGGTCTCTGTTCTCAGTGCTGTCAATGTCCGGATTTACTAGCACTGCAGGTGCTCATGTTCAGGTTGGGAATTGATATGGCTTTCTGACTGACTCTGGAAAAAAGAAAAACCATTTTTTTTTTCTTGGGCCTTCCAAAATACACAAAATCCTAACTTATACCTTTCACTAATTTTAATTATTCTGAAATACAATATCTATAATTTTTACTATTATAACGTTCTATAAGTTATTCCATGCAAGTTATAACAAAGGTCAGACCAAACTATTAAATTAAAATTACTATAGTAAAACAATGAATAATGATGCATCCCTATGAATAGATAAAGTTACAAACGGAAGTGGCAAGAAAGTCTGACTACCATTTGGAAGTGCACACCAGCAGCTATGGAATCAAGATAGTCTTCAGAGAATAATGTCTCTGGATGAACCCTGGAACCTTACATGATGCTAATGACATCTAATGGAGAGTCACTTAAGTGATTCCCCATCCTGTTATATATTGAAATCAATAATAAGGGACATAATGTGGGAAGCAAGTAAGTGGTTTTTAAATTATTGTGTAGGAAGATATTATTTAGATTTACTCTGCTTAGATTTTCTGATCAATTAACAGGTCACAACCAAGCAGAACTTACATTATTCCAAGTGCTTCAATGAACCATTTCCCTCATTAATAACATGCAGCAGTCCTAAGTTCATGCAACAGTCCTCAAGCAGCTGTTGCATTTATCATACTTATATTTACAAATGACTATAATGATCACATAATGTTGTCATTACCACTTTTTGGAAATGATCCAGGGTTTGTTTTCCTAGAACTCCAGTGGGCCCTTCCATTTCAAATGTAAAATATATAAAATATTTAGTGTGTTTCAGTTGAGGAGTGGAAGTGCATTTCACCAATTATTTAGGTGTAATAAATATACAATAAGCCAGACATAGGATCTCAGTCCTATGAAGTCTCATTTATCTCAATATAGTGTCATTTGAAAGATTAATATCTAAAGTAGGGGAAAATTGACTCACTATTATACTTTCTAACAGGTAGTCGTCAATATTTTCAAGCAGTTTAGGTAAATCCAAACCTCACAAGTGAATTTATCTTCCATCATTATTCTTGAGCCTAAGTGTGGTTTATTGTTCACCTTCACTTGCTCCCTGCCCAGCAGTCACTTTTGTTTTCATCTTGTGGACTAGTCTGACTCAGATGGTTGGGGGTTTTTTATTGTTTAAAGTATTACAAATAGTAGTACATATGTCTCCTTTTTTATCCCCATTGATCCTCCTCTACCCCCTGGCACATGCCCTCACCGCCCCCCCCCCCCCAGTGTCTTGCGTTCATTGATTATGCTTATATGCATGCATACAAGTCCTTTGGTTGATCTCTTACCCACCCCCAACCCTCCCTTGCCTTCCCGCTATAGTTTGATAGTCTGTTCAATGCTTCTTTGCCTCTGTAGCTATTTTTGTTCATCAGTTTATAATGTTCTTTATATTCCACAAATGAGTGAAATCATGTGGTATTTATCTTTCACTGACTGGCTTATTTCACTTAGCATAATGCTCTCCAGTTCCATCCATGCTGTTGCAAATGGTAAGAATTCCTTCTTTTTTACAGCAGCATAGTATTCCATTGTGTAGATGTACCACAATTTTCTAATCTACTCATCTGCTGATGGACACTTAGGCTGTTTCCAAATCTTAGCTATGGTAAATTGTGCTGCTATGAATATAGGGGTGCATATATTCTTTCTGATTGGTGTTTCTGTTTTCTTGGGATATATTCCTAGAGGTGTTAATACTGGGTCAAATGGCAGTTCCATTTTTAATTTTTTGAGGAAACTTTATACTGTTTTTCACAGTGGCTGCACCAGTCTGCATTCCCACCAGCAGTGAAGGAGACTAGACCACCAACTTACACCATACACAAAAATAAACTCAAAATGGATAAAGAACTTAAATGTAAGATGGGAAACCATAAAAATCTTAGAAGAAGCCATAGGCACCAAAACAGCAGACATTTGTCATAGAAATATCTTTACCGATACAGCTCCTAGGGCAATGGAAACTAAAGAGAAAATAAACAAATGGGACTACATCAAAATAAAAAGCTTCTGCACAGCAAAATAAACCATCAACAAAACAACAAGAAAGCCCACTGCAAGGGAGAACATATTTACCAATGTTATCTCCGATAAGGGTTTAATCTCCAAAATTTTCAGGGAACTCATACAACTCAACAAAAGGAAGATAAACAATCCAATCAAAAAATGGGCAAAGGACCTGAATAGACACTTTTCAAAAGAGGACATTCAGAAGGCCAAGAGACATATGAAAACATGCTCAAAGTCACTAATCATCCGGGAGATGCAAATCAAAGCAACAATGAGGTACCATCTCACACCTGTCAGAATGGCTATCATCAACAAATCAACAAACGACAAGTGCTGGAGAGGATGTGGAGAAACAGGAACCCTCCTTCACTGACTCGGATGGTTTAAGCATGCCTGAGATCCCTGAGAGTCCCCAGGCCATCATAGTCCATTTCAGTAGGAAGCTGGAGAGGTACCCTGTGTGCACACCATCTTCACCTCACCCCCTGCATTACCATCTCTACAGCATGAGACAGCATTTCCTTCCTTCACAGGACTGTGAAGATAATGGAGCAATCAGCATTCAAAACCGACTTTCTAAGTCTTAAAATAACTATGTCTTACACAGCTTTATATTGTGTTAAAAAAATAACTTTATCCTAGTAAATATACCAATTCAAAAAGAGAGGAAAGGAAAGTTAAAGTAGTGTTTGTTTGGGCAAAACAGGAGAGTGAGAAAAGATCACAGAATTCCTACTAGAATTAACAAGATATTAATTCCTTCCAGGGTGTGGCTGTCTTTCTTCCCTGTTCTCTCTTCCCTTCAGCCCCTCAACCACCAGCAGAGTAGAGGGCTTTCTCATATTCTTCCATCTGTTCAGACAGCTGTTCAAGACAGACTATTTTGGATTTATTGATTTCTTCATAAATTAATCACTCCACAACCAGAATATATCAGATTAAATTACCCTATCCTGTGATCAGGAAAAAAAAAATACAGAAAGAGAGAAGCATTCTCCCTCTCCTAGGGTTTTCTTCCCACAGCGTATGAATTATTTACAATTATGTATCACTGAAAACACTTTAATAATGAAAGTATGTTATGGTAGTGTTTATGGTAGTTGTTTTTACTACCGTGGTCTTGCTAAGGTGGTCTTTGACCTTTGTACATGTAGTGCATTATAAAAATCTTTATTTCAAGACTTTCTAACTTCAAACACTAAATACTCAACAAGACAGTATCTTTGGGAGGTGGTCAGAGTATTATAGCTTTTCCAAGAAACAACTCATTAAAGTTTATTTTTGAAAGCCAGGTTATATATGTAATTTGTTTGTTCATCATTTATTCACAGTAGGGATGTGATTTTAAGACTAGTAATTAAGCAGTTGCAGACTGGACCCCTCAACAATATTTTATTGTACAAATTTATTATTAGTCTTCTTGTCAGTGGTAGGAAAATAAAGGCTACAAAACAAAGAAGTTGGTGCCAGCTTAGAGGAACCAGAGACACTTGGGAAGTAAATGCCAGTATTTAAACCAGTTTACAGAATGTTAACAAGTTTGTGTGAGAAAGATGGTATAGAAAGGAGTAGGTTGTTGTCACTATGGCACTTCTATGGACACTAACATACATTGAAAGAGACACTAAGAGAAGTTATTTTATGATCCCTTGAGGTACAAGGAGTGGGGGAAAGAATACATCTAGAAGAAACAAATGTTGATTTGTTTCATTTTGTTACGGGGCACAACCCAATATGTGCAAAAATGAAAAATAGTGACAGTGCAATAATGGCATCACAGGTAATTTGAGCACCAACTCTTACTGTGATCATTGAAAATATGTATATGTGTGCTTTTTATGGACTTTATTCAATTATTATTATAGTTACTATAAGTGCTAATCTGTTACCATCTCTATGTTCTTATTTATAATGAATAAGTTATAACATAAGACCCAGTTGAAATGTAGAAATGCAAAATTTTATAGCAATGCTAGGAATGTTGATAGGTATTCATGAATGAAAGCTATGAATAGAAGCTGCAAACCTAGATCTCAAAATCATTTGAAAAGTTATTCTGCTGGCTCTCTATACCTACTTACTGTTCATTGATCCATAAGGAATAGTGAATGCTCTTGGCAGGAAATGCAATGTCCTATACAATGCTCATGATGCATATACAAATGATTGGGGAAAGCCCCCTCCTTCTCTATACTCACCCCATCTCTGTAAGCACACAGGAGACTGGAGATATACATATATATCATATGTCCCCATACATGTCAACAGGAGCTTTGCAGGTTGGCAGATTGGTTGGATGGTTGGTTGGTTGGTGAGCTGATTGGTTAGATGGGTTTTAAATAGAATATTTTCCCTCCTTTATGGTAACTTATTAGCAAAAGTCTCCTCCCAGCTGGCATGGATCAGTGGTTGAGCATCAACCTATGAACCAGGAGGTCATGGTTCAATTCCAAGTCAGGGCACATGCCTGGGTCCCAGGCTCGATCCCCAGTGGAGGGTGTGCAGGAGGCAGCCAATCAAATATTTGTTCTCATAATTGATGTTTCTCGCTCTCTCTCCTCCCTCTCTCTTCCTCTCTGAAATAAATTTAAAAAATATTTTTTAAAAAGTTTCAAAATAGGAAATGTTAATCATTATGTGAAAAAAAAAAAGCCACCAACACACTAGATATCCTCTCTGTGATCTCGAGCATGCCACCTAACTTCTTGGGGCCTTACGTGAGGAGTTGGACTTTATCATCTTGAAGTTTCCCTCCAGCTCTGTGGTTCTACATCTAGATCTCTTACCGCCTTAAATGTGTAGGTGGCCTACTCACTAACACAGGGCCTAAAAGGTCTGAATTCTCTCATAGCTCTGATTTCTCATTTCACACCCAGGTGGTATACTTTGTCTCCTCGTTGGTATGACATAGGGGCTAGGTAGCGAGTACTGTAGGGAGCCACTTGGGCTCTGCAAATTACAACTAAGATCTGCTTTTTAGATGAGCAAAGGGACCGAGTGAGGACTCCCTTTAATTATCTGAGACTGGGATAATTTCTAAGAAACTACATTCGTCAGTGCGCATATTAGAGAGCAGAGCGTTCTGCTTTCCAGATGGCACAGAGGGTGACCGGGGGGTAATTCTAGAGAATAATGCAAGTTACACTCAAATGGAGCCCTTCCAAAGGAGGGGGCAAAGTAATATTTTTCCTCAACTATAGCTCTATGTGCCAATTTCCGCACGTTACACACTGTGAGTATGCAAATGTTCCTTTCGGGAGAAATGTTATTAAGCATATTGGCAAGAAAGGATGACAAAGCTGGGATGTAGATTAGCTATTTTAATAATACAGAAGGCCAATTGATTATTCCTTGGAGAGTGGCTATAGCAAGCAATTAAATTCCTACAGTGTCAATAAAACAAATGTTGATTACCCCCAACCTAAGAATCTGTAATAAAACAGAAGAAACTTTTTTCTCCAGCATATATTTTCAAGCTTCTGGCTTTGGAATTATATGTGCTTATTTTCTATTTTCAGAAGATAAGACTTTGTTTTCAATTATTAATGAGAAAAATTTAAATTCTGGTTTCAAAAGACTTGTCTTTAAAGATGGTGAGTTTCCTCTGAAACTATTATAATTTCATTTTCTATCACCCAAGCCTGAATGTTCTCAAAGCGTGTCTAGGACTTTTATTTTAGCCAATATTTTATTTTACCCAAATCACAACGTTTACACTTAGTGCCTAGATTAGGCACATAGGAAACCGTAATTTAGTTCACAGGGATCTAAGCATTCTGCAAATGTTTCATGGCTCAAAAATGAGTTAACATATAAAACTCCATATTTCATACTACTCCCTCCCAAAATGTCTTTTTTTTTTTTTAATGCACATCTGTGTGACACTCCAAATTAGGCCTTAGAAATCTGGTGGGTAATTTTGGAAATGAAACTATGCTTTGTGAGACCAATGATTATAGGCAAAGGACAATTATTATAATCCTAACAAATCCTAAAAAGCCTGGAGCATGTTTCTATTATCTTACTGGCTGGAGTCGAAGAAAACGTTGCCCAGCTAAATCTCCAAAGTCAGTGTCCAAAATATGGACTTATGAAGGAGAAGCTTCCTATGTCCCCTCGACAGCACTGAATACAGTGAATGCCCCACACAGGGGCTCAAGAGAGGATGAGCCTCGCCTCCTTGGAATAAGGCAAGGAAACGGTTTTGTTTGATCTGAGCTTTTATTAATGCCACTGCAGTCTCTCTGAGTGCTAGTCTTAGAGTCTGGATATTATTTTTAAAGAATCTTTCACTGAGTTATACAAAAATGCGGTAATACACAAATGACTTTGCAGTTCTAATAGCATTCAGTGCCTGGTTTGTACTTTGCAGTGTTGTAGGGAAGAGTGTTCACAAAGACTTTTGTGCGTATTATCTCTTCAATTTCCAAACATTGTGAGGTGAACAGGAAGGGTACTGTCACCTTTGCTTGACAGATGAGGGTGCCAAGATAGAGGGTAAGAAGCCAGCTCCAAGTGACAGGGCTAGTAATGAGTAGACCAGCAGGTCCACCAGGTCCCCGGTCTCCATCCCCAGAGTGCTTCTCATCGCCCTTCTCTGCTGCAGAATTTCTCAAAGGAGTCATTCTCATCTCCCCAGCCAACAAAAGGCTCTAAAAGAATCAATGCATCAAGTGGGAGAAACATCTCCAAGTTTCTGACTCCCTTTTACATTCAAGCCGTTTGTCTAAGAAAGCAACTGGGTCTCTCTTTCCAGTGACCTGATTCGAAATAACAGGAGAATTACAGTTCTCCTTCACAGCATCACGTTTTATACTTTTTCATTTTGAAAGCTCTTCGCCATGGTCAGGTGCAAGCCACGCTGGTAAATAAATGATATATTTGTCTGTGTCTTCTTAAAGGTGGACGCATTCAATGCATTTCCCAGTGGCTCATTACACGAAAGAGACAGGAGGGCTGGCAGCCTGTGTGACCTCATTTTCAGGATGCTCTGCAGTCCTGCTAACCATCTGCTCTCTGAGCCATCTCACTGTGAGTCTAACTGGGAGCCTGAGGAGGGGCAAGCTGACTGGATGCAGCAGCTGCGGCCTATGAGTCCCTGTGCAGGTCAGGAAACCAACAGGTCAGTGCTGGGTGGACCTTAGTAGATGGCATCTTTGGCAGAGCCTGTGGCAAACCCTGTAAAATGCCTGGTAATTGGTTCCAGCAGGATTTTCTGGGGTAGGTGGTTAAAGGTTGAAATAACCAAGGCCCTCATTTCTCTACCCTTGTTCCAACAAGAGCTCACACTGTCGGAATCAAAGCTTGCTCTGTATGAAAAGGTGCTCTGTCTTTTCGTAACTTATTTTTATCACTTGCCATTAGTTTTCAAAGAGTGATTCCTTTTACTCTTACCCTTCACAGTTCTCTTTTGCTCTTGAAACCTGTTATCCTTTCTACGTGAGGACAAAAGCAGCTGGAAATAAGAGTCGTTTCCACTCTCCCACATCCCTTCTTTTCAGGCATAAAACATAAAAAAAAAAGTGAGGCTCTAGGAGTGAATTGTTGCCACAGGAATTTGATGGTGACAATTCCCTTGGTGATAATTAAAACAATACAAATAGGCATTGAAGTGGCATGCATGCGTACACACACACATACCCCCACAAATACATGTTACCCCTAAGTAGATAACAGATAAAATTATTGCCAGTAGTTAACAGCTTTTCAAGGAGAAGAAAGGAGGTATTTTTAAGTGGAGCACTTTCAATAGCTCTTTCACATCTCTGAAGCAGATTTTGTCAAAAATGTCAAGTCCAATGAAAAGCACCCCTTTACACACACACACACACACACACACACACACACACACACTCAAAAAAAAAGCCTTATTTGTTGTGTGGCTGTTTTTTCTCTTGCATATTCATAAAAATCATTGTTGTCCTACTTCAGGGGATTTTCCCTGCTTTGTTAAATCCCGTATGTCAGAGCTGAAAGAGAATAGACCAACCAGCTTGTTTTTCATGCAAGGAAACCGCAGCCCAGAGGGGAGGTGACTTTGCCAAGACCACGTGACATCGGCAGCCAGGCCTTGGATCAGTCCAGTTCTAGTCCTGTTCCCTTCCTACCAGGCCATCCTGCTGCTTGGAGAACTGAGTCTGAAATATTTCAGTTTTCCACAGATATTTATTGGCCCCTCCTGTGCGTCTGGCCCTAACAAGGCCTTAGGGAAGACACAAGATGGATAAGATAAAAACTAGTCCTTGAGGGTTACTCAGTTCTTAATGTGTTTTGTTATTTAAAGACTGACGCCATGTAATAAATATTCTGTGTAAGATGAAAATGTTAGTTATATTTTATTCCTATTAGTTGATGTTAGAGAAAACTAACATGTAATATCCATACAGATACCACCCACCATATAGATACTCTTGGAACAAAGCGAATGTCTTTGAGGGCCGGAAAAGAATAATTTGACATCTTAGAGAGTTTTTAAAAGTTAAAAAACACACACATGCTTTTGTACATATTTTATTTGGCAATTCAACACAAAAGTCACTAAATCTCACTCAAACATCTCATTCAAAATTTTATAACCAAATTTTATCTAGAAATATATGGACATAAAATATTAATGGGTGTAAGTTTCCCATGTCATTTCCCATCCCCAGTGTTGGGAAGGGAGAATGCATTGGGCCCAATAAATTTTGGGGAGAATCTATAGGTAACAAGTGTCTGTTTCTTCCCTCTCCTTTTTCTTTCTAAAGTCCCATACGAAGAGATAGACGTGTTCTCGTTGCTAGTGAGGATGCCCACAGCCTTGCAACATGGAGTCATTGGCTCTCCTCAGCCTGGCAAACAGAAGGACCGCCCACGGGATTTGAAAGACACATCTATGACTGACCTTCCTTTGCCTCTGTGCCTTTACTTCTAGATCATCTGTAGTTTCAGCTTCACTTTGGAATGGCCTCGGGGTCACTGAGATAGGCAGAGCATTAAATTCAAAACAAGGACAGAATCTGAATAGACCTTGGGTGATGGACACATAACCTGGGGATGCAATCTATTTCATTGCAAAAAAAAGAAGAAGAAGAAGCCACTTTTTATCTCCAGGCTCTTTGAAAGTTTTCTCATGAATAAAATCTGGCTGCTGAGTACCTGCAGTAGCTGGTGACCCATAGCAAAAGCTTAGATGCATTTTGCGCTGTACATGCCTTGCTTTTTTCTTCTTCTTGCTGCCATGGTCCTTTAATATCCCCACAGCCTTTACTTTTTAATTAGGATAATAATAGTGACCATTTATTAAATATTTACTATGTGCAAGGCACTGTGCTAAACCCTGCACTTCCCTAAAACTGCACACCAAGTATGCAAGAAAATATTTGTATCCCTACTTGGACAAGCGCTGAAGTAACTTAACTGATGTCCCATAGGTAGCAAGGTGAAGGAGTCCAGATTCAATGTCCATGCACATAATCACTACACTCACTCAGTCGTGATAGCTAAAGCTTTTCTAGGTTTTTCACACCAACTTTCAATCCCAGGTTGGCTTTCCACTGTCACTGAGCCATGCTTTAAAGCTGCCTCGTCCATCTAGTGGGCTCAGAGTAATGTTAACTGAACCTAGGTAAAACCCAATTAACTTTAGGGAGAATCCTAGAACACAACTGCTTTTGTTTTCTATTGCTGTGTAACAAATTACCACAAACTTAGCAGCTTACAACACAAGTTGATTATCTCACCATGTCTCGGGTCAGCAGTCTGGCACATTTTCGTTGGGTCCTCTGCTCACGGTCTCATAAGGCTGAAGTCAAGATGTCAGTTAGATATGCCCTGATCTATAGCCTCCAATAGGAATGATTGCCCTATTATGCCCTCAGTGGCATAATTTAACTCCTAGTAGTTTTAGGACTGAGGTCTCCATTTGCCCTGTTGACTGTCAACCCAGAAACACGTCTCAGCTCCTAGAAGTTGCTCTCAGTACTTGTCTCTTGGTCCCTCCATCCCAGCAGCAGAGAGCATCCCTCACAGGAATGCTACCTGCTGCAGCAATCACAGCTTATTTCTTAATCTAGCCCGTTGTTCTCTTCCATTACTTGAAGAGCCAATAAATACTGAAGAATGAAATTCAACCACAATGGAAGTTTTCACCTATAGGTTGCAAAGAAAAGGGTTGATTTGAGCCGAGGTGCCATGGTAGGAGAGCCCTTCCCTGCTGGCTCTGCGATCATAGCCTTCCTGCCATCCCGCAGTCTGCGATCTTCCCCCACCTACCTCTAGGTCCTCTACAGCGACAGCCTCAGGTGAACCCGAATGTTTCTCTTGTGAGAGTCAATAAGAAAATGTCTGTGTTGGGAACTCTATCAGTCCCCATATAACTCGTAACTTGTCCATGTTTTATATCAATCCCAGGCATACCCACTGAGAAAGTCCTTACCACTCCCATATACTGCTAGAAGTGTCTTGCAGATGACCATGTTTATTAAAGTGCATGCTTTTAGAATAAAACAAATTATTATATCTGCATTTAGCTATTTTTTAACTTCAAGCTGAATTTTAAAGAAAGGATTTTAGAGGGCTATCCTATCAATTTACTTCATAAGTTCCAAGAATGGGACCGTTGATATAGCTAAAACCCCAATTATGCCTAGATTTATGTTAATATATCATCTTTCCTGTTTTCCAGTATTTAAATATTGCCTTGTTTTTCTACATAGTATGAGACAGATTGGTAAGATGCCCCTAGATAAAGTTCTTTAAATAAGAAAGAACTAGAAAATGCTTTGAGATCTGAAGTCCCATATGTGTTTGATCTATGTTTATTCAGTTTGAATCTACATTAGCAAAACCTCATTCAAAAATGGAAAGTCTACAGACTGGTAGTCAGGAAACCTGGATTATAGCTCTGGTTCTTATTGGTTACCTCAGCTGTAATCTAAAGGGGTTAATTTAGCCATCAGAGGCTAAATGCAAGTTATCTACTTGGATGCATGGCACAGTGTGGCTGGCTGACCAGAGCCAGCCCCCAGCACTCATTCTCCCTTCGTCTTCTCTGTCAGTGAGAATGGTCTTCAGACCCAACAAGGATGAAACAAATGTGTGGTTTTAAAGAGGGATTAGGAACTTGAGGTAGATGTGGAGATTGTCAGATAGCATCTATCCGCTCCAGACAGGTTAAGTCTCGAGGCATCATTAATAACTTCCCGCCCGGCTGGCATGGCTCTATGGTTGAATGTTGTCCTATGAATCAGGAGGCCATGGTTCAATTCCAGGTCAGGGCACATGCCCGAATTGTGGGTTTGATCCCCAGTGTGGGACATGCAGGAAGCAGCTGATCAATGATTCTCTCTCATCATTGATGTTCCTATCTCCCTTTCCCTTCCTCTCTGAAGTCAGTAAAAATATATTTTAAAAAATAAAATAAAATTAACTTCCCAGAACGTGGAAAGAATCTACAGATGATGCCCCAACCCACTGCCTGGACTGGAGGCATGAAGATGATAAATGTTGTTCTGATTTTTGTCAAAAGTAGAAATTCTATAAACATTAATGTAGACATTAATCCTATAAACTGAATATTTCGTCTAAACTTAATTCTCAAAGGGAAGGCTTAGAAAAGGAAGCCTGGATCACTAGAATCAGTATGGACTCATAGTAAGAACAGTATGGACTGGCTGACCACACTTGCTGTGAAGACTGGGTCATTAGACTGATAAGAACATGAGATATTAGTGCAAATATCGTATCTGTGTAACAAGGGTCCCCAGAGAATAGTGGAGTAAATCTGGATGGGATGGGGAGGGGACAGGTAGTGGACAAAGAAAAAGAAGCGGAGACTGAGAAAGACAAGAATAGGGAGGGGGCACAGGCAGACGCAGAGTAAATAGAAGGCAAGAGGAGAGAAGCCTCAACCCTGGGGCAAAGGGGTGTAAAAACAGCGCTCTCTGGAAAGGAAGAGACCACGTGATGTTTTCCAGCCCCAGAACCTGAGATGACAGCAGGAAGACTCTACCGTATCAGCTGCAGGAAACGCAGGTGGAGTCTTTCTGAGTGGAGGGGTCAGTCCTGGCGCCCTGGGCGTGGGGCACACTGGGCTCAGGAAGGCAGCCATGCTGCAGGGAGAGCAGAAGCACTGTTGGAGAGTCCTGAGAGTCCCCACGGCCTGAGGGGCTGTGCAACTGCCGCCAGATTGTAAACAGCAGCTGGTCTGAGGAGCCTGGGCCTCCCACGGAAAGCCCTTGTGGGGCAAAAGGGAAGAACGGAACACCTTTTCTCTGTCAATGTTATGAAGACTCACACATTCCTATTCTACCTCCTATTCAGCAGAGTGAGCAAGGTCAAGGTTTCTGAAGTCCTTTTGCCTAGGATCAAAGCCTTGCTCTTGTACTTGCTAACTGACCTCGTGCAAGTTATCATGCCCCCTAAACTTCACAGTATCTCCATCCATAAGTTCCCTTCCTAACAGGGATGTTTGAAAGACCAAAGGACAATTATTCATGTACAGTGCTTAATAAACACTAGGTGTCATGAATACATTAGCTCAAGTTGATAATGCCTGAGGAAACTAACAGTCTCTCGTGACATATTTGTGGACAAGATGGAGAGCCAAGGAATAGGCATAAAAACAATTCTGTGACCTGTAACTAACTAGTTAAGTGACAAAGCAAAAGACTCCAAATTAATTCAAAAATATCAGTCTGGAGAATTATTGTGAATTATGAAAGACCTCCTGCGAGTCTTCAGACTGCTCCCAAACCACAGGCCCTTGCTTTGATCCATAGAGACAAATAAACAGCCAGCAATTCCACACACCTTTCTTTGTATATACTCCAATAAGTTTTACAGTAACTTGCTAAATTAGTTGTTGAAGATTACTAAACTTTGATATATACAAACTAACTAAAATCAGTCCATGACTAAAATCACTGAGGGAGCTAATTCATCATTCTCCAGGAGGCCAAGCAGCTAGATAACACTGAGCTGTACGGAAGCGCATCTGTCACCTGGGCACAAGTGCAGATTTCAGAAATGTTGCATTCTTATTACTGCATCATCAGGCTTGTTCTGACTTGGTCGTAGTTTTCAAGCGCTGCTATTGGTTGCATTAATTGAGTTATCACATGACACATTAACAAATACCCCTCTAGCCTCAGTAACATCATGAAGGTGTTCTTTATGTCCTGGTCCTCAAAGGTGCCAGGATTTATCAAGGATATAGTCCCCCCTATCCCAGCAGATCCCTTGAGTACAAGTTGCTCATTTCCCTACATCCCATGTACCTGAGACTCAAAAGACAGTTCCCCCACTGTAATCATTCTCTCACGGTATTAGTTTCATGTGGCTTCTGTAACGAATTACCACACACTTGGAGGCTTAGAGCAAGTTAAATTTATTCTCACATAATTCTGGAGGCAGATGTCTGAAATCAGGGCACCAGCAGGGCCACACCCACTCCAGACTCTGGGAAAGGATCTGTTCAGTGATGCTCTCCTAGTCTCTGGTGGCTCCAGGCCTTCCTTGGCTTCTAGTTATAAGGCTGCACTTCTTGCCTCCATCTCCACGTTGCTTTCTGCAGGGGTGGGGGGGGGGGGGGGGGTGCCAATGCTTCCTCTGCCAAAGACACGTGTGATGGAACTTAGGGTGCTTCTCTTGTAATCCAGGATAAACATCTTCTTTCAAGACCCTTAGTTTAACCATATCTTTGCCATATAAGATAATAGTGACAGATTTCAGGGATTTGGAAGTGAATATATTTCTAGGAGCCTTTTTTTCAGCCTATGATGGTCACCAACATTCCTTTGCCTCTCTGTTCTTCTCTGCTATCCAGAAAAACATCAGCCTTCTTCCCATCCATATCTGGGCCCCTGATTGCTCATGGGCAGATGTGTCACAAGTTTACAGTCTCCAATCCAGGAAATCAGATTTGTCACGTCCCTTCTGGATTAGGCTACAGCATAGAGTCAAGTCCAGGGTGGTAAATGGACAAGAATGAAGACTTAGATTCAGTTTGATTTATTCCAACAAGCAGTTCAAAAGATACAGATAATGTCCATTGGGTGCAAGCAGATACAGTCCCTACTTCCTTCCTTTGATCACATGGAGGTAGACCAGAAGTATGTGGTCTCAGCAGCTCATGTGGAAGGAGAAGTCCACAGGATAGAGGCCCAAAGAAAGATAGGCTCACTGCCCTTTCTATGCCCAGATGGGCCAACACTAAAACAACTTACATGCATTACCATTTAAAGCTGGATAAGGAAGCTCACCAGGAAGCCATGCACCCAGGCCCAGTGACTGTGTCCTGAGTCTCATGATTCCTGCTGTGCCAACACAGGGGTCTGGGAGTTTTCCATTTCTGTTCCCCTGCAGGCCTTCCATACCTGTTTAGGACAGAGTCTCCAGTGCTCTTCCAGAGTGCTCAGAATAAAATCCAAAGCCCTTGGCATGCCTACAAGCCTCTTCCTTCCTCTCTCAGTACTCCCCACCGTTAATACTTAAATACTTGGAGTCCCTTACCGCTATTCATTTTTCTCTCTTGCCTCTGAGTCTTGGCACTTGCTAATTTCTCTGCTTGGAATGCCATTCTCGACTCCTCCTCTCCCCTGCTTACTCCCATCACCCATCAGGAGCAAGGCCCAGCTCCATGTCTTCCCAGAACCCCCCACACAGCCTCCAGGGCCTCTTCCAATCCCACCATTACTACCACCACTACTAGCCCTGGCTGGTTTAGATACCCCTCTTCTGTCTCACCCTTTTCATGCCATTTCTAATTAGCCATATTTATGGTAGTCTGTCCTATTATACTATACAGAGTCCTTGTATATATCCCCAGCACCTAGCATAGCACCTGACATTTCATGAGTGTTCAATGAATATTGGATAAATAAATGAGTGTGATTTCACTAATATGAATCATCTGTAGGATTTAGAAGCCGAAGTTGTTCATTATTAACACAAAATGAAATACTGGGAATGAGGAAGGTATTGGTCCCACTGTGGTCTGTACTAGTCAGGCTGACCAGGATAGTCCAAATGTGGGCACCGCCCTTGAGAAAGGAACGATCCTGGAGCTTGTCTGGTGAAGCCTAAACAGAAAAGTGAAGGGTTCGAAACCATGAAGCTGAGGAACAGTTGGAGAAACTAATGATGTTTACCTTGGAGAAGGGAAGACTCAGGAGGTACCTACATGAAGACAATCTTCAGATACCATGACATGATGCCACGTGGCTGCAATGGAACTGAACAATGCTGCAGAACTTCCTACCCATCAAGAATGGAATGGGCTCTGTCCTCAGAACAGAGTGGGCTGCCCTGGGAGAGAAGATTCCTGGGGCTGAGCGTGCAGGCATCGCTTGGGGTTATAGGAGAGTTGTGAGTGGTCAGACTAGATGTTTTCTGCAGACTCTCTAAACCCTGACATTCCAAGATTTAAATTGATTAGCATGTCGGGCACTTTGCTACTTAGCAGTTCTGGAATGCCCTCAGCTCTTGTGCTGTGTGGGAGTGCAGTGTTGATGAACGCACTACCAGCCAAGCCAATCTCTGCTAGTTGAATGGAGACGGTTCTCGCCAAATTTTTCAGCATGAGTGGATTCCTCTCCCTTCCAACTCTGTCACTGATTACAAAACTGTATATTTTGCTTTGTAAGACTGGGACAAACTGCCTTGAAGGTGATGCAAAAAACAAAGAGCAACTGCTTGTTTTCCTCAGACGCCTTAGAACAGGACTCGGGCCCTTCCTCAGCCGATACCAAGCGTTCCTGTTTGAACGTCACGTCATCATTATTCTCTAGCTGGTGTGTTTGATTTATGGCCCTTAGTGTCTTTGAAGTAATGAAGTAATGCACTTGGTAATTGTGGGCACTCTATTGATTTTTATAAAACGACTTTTTTTTTTTTTTTTTTTTTTTTTTACTGTGAAGCTGCCTCTAAGCCGGGAATCGTGCACTCTGGTTCTCCAGCTGCCTGGGTATAATGTGAAGATTCAAACAGGGCTCATTGCCAGCTTTGGACATTTACTCCAGGACTATCCGTAAATTCCCTAGTGAATCTATCCATTAATAACCATGTATTGCTAACCAATTCAGTCAACCTTGCTTTAACCATCTCCAGTATTTTATATATATCAAAGGTAGCTAAATAAAAATGATCAAATGGACCAAGAAAAGAATTAGCTTACTTTCAAAAAGAAAAACAAACCACATGCTTGTGTTAACTGTTACCTTATGAAAGGAAGGTAAAAACTATTAAGATAAGAAAATGATAAACAGAGACTGACATTTAATCTCTCTCTGATAGAAGCCATAGTCCTTGCCTGAGGTAAGTTTTCTTGATGGATTTCTAAGCTGCGCATTTTGAGCTCTTTTTATCCATGTGTATGTTTCCCTGTGAGGCCCATAACAGCATTTGAAAGTGGTCATTTCCTTCATGCCTAATGGGCCTGGTGTATTTGCTGCTGTCTGCCCTGTAATTTGCCTAGCTTGCCGCCATCAATATTCAAAACAAGCTTTGAGGACCGGACAGAGGAGGTCATGGATGAGTCCTGCTAAAGGGAATGACCAGATTCCCACGGTTATGTTGCAGAAGCCCTGTCCAGGTTAGGCATTTTCGTGTCTGCAGCTTGGCTCAAGGCTTGCTGATTTGTTGTGCTGTGCAGTGCAATGAAAAGAATCCTGTATTCTGAGTCAGAAGGATTTGCTTCCAGGTCTGCCATTGACCAGGTAATAATGAATGGTCAAGTCAAAACTTCCCTAGACCTCTGCCTTCTCTCTGTAAAACAAAGGTAGTATTCTTCTATCTATTTCACCAAAGCATTATGAAAATCAAGTAATAAGTCACTGATCAAAAATATGATCATAGTATTTATCTTCCCAAATGACAGTGGGGAAGTATTTCATACTATTCACAGTAAGTAAAGGAAATGATGTACATATACAGGGGAGAAAAAATTTCACAAGTAAACGCCTATAGGTATGTGTTAAGTTCATAGGAATTTTATGTAATCTAGATCTGGGCCAGTGTAATATGAGAACTTCATAAGCATAAATGTAGATGTTGCCTCCAAATTGTGCTAATGACAATATGGGAATATTTATATAACTACATGCAAGCCAAAACGTAGAAGGGCAGGATCAAGATGGGCATATTCTCCAGGTGAATACAACAGTCTCATCACACCGTGTGGCCCTGGATGGTTTCCTGTCCATTTCTCACACCTGTGACCTCCATGAGGTTAATGATTGTGTCTGTTTTACTCATCCCTAGCCTCCAGCAGGTATAGTTTCCTAGGCTATCTGTGAACACAGTCACCTCACTCTGTATACATAACCCCAAACTACAATCTTAACAAAAGGGCAGCCAAACGCAGCGAAGATCAGACGGGGGTACTAGGAGATGCTGTTGGCCACCTGGGCCCATTACTATGGCTGATACCCAGACTCCTTCCTAAACCTTGGACTCTCCAGCCAGGAGGCCTAAGAATCCACATTTTTAAAAGTTCCCTTGGTCATTTTTATGAACCCTGAAGTTTGAGAAGCTCGCTGGAGATTATGTTTTAGAGGCTATTATGTTCAATCTCCAAATAATTCAACAGCCAGTTTAATAAAGTGAGCACATTCAAAAGGAAAAGACTTGAGTTTGAGAACAGCTTCCACTTCTTACCAGTAATAGCACAACCTTGGGTGAGTCACTTAAGTCTCATTTGTAAAATGGGAATGACAAAGCTCTCCTCATTCGGTTGTTGGAACAGGCAAAGAGAAAAATGTATTAGAACGTGCTACAGAAACTACTAGAATTATGCCAATAATGGATGCAGCTGCAGTTTTAATGTTGGTGTGGTGGCTGCCTGAGCCTTTGGACACTGGCCGCAGAGAAAGGCCAGCCCAGTGAGACAATCTGCAGATTTGTGAGATCCGCTCCAGTGGTGAGGCAGCACCTGCAAGTTCCTCTGCCCCGTACTCCCTTCTCTTGAGTCTCATTATTAAGAACTGGACCCTCCTCGTTAATATTTCATTAAAAAGACAGGATTTAGCCCCATCCTATCATTAATATATGTTTACTCTGGACTACTTGCTAGACCCATTATCTGCTTTATTCCTCAAAAACACCTTGTGAGATAGTATTATTGGCATCTTTATCCCCTTTTTACAGAAGAAAGCAAGGCACAGAGAAATTAAGACCTTCCCCTAACCGGTTTGGCTCAGTGGATAGAGCGTCGGCCTGTAGACTGAAGAGTCCCAGGTTCGATTCCGGTCAAGGGCATGTACCTTGGTTGAGGGCACATCCCCAGTAGGGGGTGTGAGAACTTGTTCAAAAACACACTTTTTGGCCCGGCTGGCATGGTTCAGTGGTTGAGCTTCAACCTATGAACCAGGAAGTCACAGTTGGGGCTCGATCCGCAGTGGGGAGCAGCCAATCAATGATTTTCCCTCATCATTGATGTTTCTATCTTGCTCTTCCTCTCCCTTCCTTTTTCAAATCAATAAAAAAATTAAAAAAAACACACTTTCTATAGGTGGCAATGCCAGGGTTTGAATCCAGTCTGACGCCAGAGCATGTCCTCCTCAGCACAGCATTCTACCACTCATGCGTGTGAGAAAAATACCCTATGCTCCTTCATTCCCCATTGACCACTAAAACATGCAGACAACCAAGGCAAAGAAAGAAATATGGACGAGTCTTATCAGACTGGCCAGTGTCCTGCCCACAGCACCAAGCAACTAAAACTATGCAACTTTTCATTTTTTTAAATGTAGACTGTGGTTTACATACAGAAGTAATAACAATATGGTCTTGGTTGTCTTAATCCTAGTTTAGGAAACCATGGATATACATTCACATGAGAAAATGACTAGACAACCCATTCTGAGTCTTGCAGCTAGTACTGGTATATGATGTCTTGAAGTACAGAAACTTACTGGAGTGTGCGCCTCTAGATGAAGTGAGCGAGGGGTTAGAAACTGATTAGACATTTCTCAAGGATAAAGCTGCAAGCTCTCCTACTACTGGACATAAAAATACAGAGCTTTCCAATCCCAGAGGAATGTTTCAGTAATTTGTTAGGTTTCTCTAGAGTAACTGAAAGTACTGACACATTTACTTTTCTTTCAAAGGGCAAGGTATTATCTATCATCACTGATCAATGCCCAGAGGCATTCTTCATAACCCCAGCCAGAGTCAGTGTCGGCAACGCAGGTGGCAAGGGGCTGGGAATGCAATCTTTTCTGAGCCAGAACAAGGGACACAAGCCTGGAAGTGGGGTAGAGCAGGAGGTAGACCCAGGATGAGACCATTCTAATGATAAAGTAAGATGCCCATAGAAAAGGTTTTAATGGCTGAGTCAAGGTTGCAGTTTTCCCTTCTTTTCTAAAATGTCACCTAAAAGCAATAAGGAGTAACACAATGAAGTAACATAAATTCTATCTTTAGTGAAACTAAGAGGTGTCTGTAACCCAAACTACAGCATTAAAGGAAGAACAGTTAGATGCAGGGATGGTCAAGATGGGTGCTGAGAGAGGCTAGGAAGTAAATTCTTATAGCAACAGAGCTCAAACTCAAGAATAATGCATAATTCTATAAAGTAAGAGGCACCATCTGAGAGGCAAAGTCAACAACCTCTTGGATGGAATAGCAGGAAGCGTATGTGTGGCAACTGGTCCCATGAGCTATGAAAACTTATCATGTCATTATAGCAATTAAGATAGTGTGGTATTGGGGCAGATATAGACAAATTATCCAATAAAAGGAAACAGAGAGCCCAGGGCAGACCCACACATATATGAATACGTGATTCATGATAGAAAGAGATTTGCAGATTCATGGGAAAAGGAGGAACTTATTCAATAAATTGCACAATAAAAAGTAATGAGCCAATTAGTTATCCATAAATATGAAGTGGGATTTCTACCTCTTGCCATATAAAAATTCATTCCAAGCAAATTAAAGACTTCAATATGAAAGTCAGAACAATAAAACTTTTTAAAGGGTAGTATAAGCATCTACCATTATAACATAGGGCAGGAAATAATTTTATAAATAAGCATAAAAGGCATAAATCATAAAATTTAGGGTTGATATATTAAATAAATTTAAAATTAAGAACTGTTCATGGAAAGATATCTGAAGGAGAGTAGAAAGATAAGCTACAAAGTTAGGAACGGTTTTTACAACACACATAATTCACAAGGGACTGGTATCAAAACATTAAAAAGAAGACAATCCTGGGCAGCATGGCTCAGTGGTTGAGTGTCAACCTGTGAACCAGGAGGTCACCGTTCGATTCCTGGTCGGGGCATATACCCGGGCTGCGGGCTCGATCCCCAGATCAGGACATGCAGGAGGCAGCTGATCAGTGATTCTCTCTCATTATTGATGTTTCTATTTCTCTCTCCCTCTCCCTGCCTCTCTGAAATGAAAACAACAACAAAAATCAGCACAAAAAAATAGACAACCCAATAGAAATTTGGCAAAAGACACAAGTTGGCATTTCATTGATGAAGAACCAAATATGGTCCATGAACACATGAAAAAATTTTCAACCTTATTGGTAATTAGAGAAATGCAAATTAAACCACAATGAAACATTATTTCCTCTCATCTATTGGAATCAGAAGTTTCAGTGTACTAAGTATTGGCAAGGATGTAGAAGTCTACCCCATAGACTGACATTACCTAGTAGATTCAAATATATCTGCACTCCATGATCCTGCAGGTCCAGTCATTAGTAAAGACCCTAGGAAATCTATTTTTCTCCTGTCAGAGTGACAGAAAGCAGTAAGTTCAAAGGCCCACTGTGTTGGTGAAGGAATGGAGTAAACAAACTTGCATACCTTATTGGTGGAAATATAAGTTGATAAACCTCATGAAGAGTAATTTGTCGATATATCTCTAAATTAAAATTTTACATTCTCTTAGATCCTGCAATTCCACACCTAAGAGATAGTCACAAATGTGTAAAATTACATGCAAGAAATAAATTTATTTTAGCATTCTTTTAAATATCAAAATATAGCCGAAACCGGTTTGGCTCAGTGGATAGAGCGTCGGCCTGTGGACTGAAAGGTCCCAGGTTCGATTCCGGTCAAGGGCATGTACCTGGGTTGCGGGCACATCCCCAGTAGGAGATGTGCAGGAGGCAGCTGATCGATGTCTCTCTCATCGATGTTTCTAACTATCTATCTCTCTCCCTTCCTCTCTGTAAAAAATCAATAAAATATATTTAAAAATATATATATTAGAAATAATTCACATATCTTTCATAGAGTACACTGAACCACGATGCATAAAAAGAATAATTTAACCCAATATGTACTGACATGGAAAACTCTTCAAGATATATTATTAACTGAGAAAAATAAGGTACATATGCTGCATTCATGGTTTTCAAAACAAATATATCTGTGTATTTATATATATTTATATGTATTTATATACACATTGTCTGTATATGTGTGTAGACATATGTGTGTGTTTATTAACACACATGTACATGGTCATAGAATATCCCTGGAGTATGCACGAAAAACTAATCAGAGTGTAAGTGACTTTAGGGATGAGCATAAGTGAGTCAGAGGCCAGGTTTAGAGGGAGTTTTACTTTTAATCATATACTCTTGTATTTTTTAAATTTTTGTGCCATGTGCATGTAGGGCCTATTCAAAAAATAAAATAATTTTTAAAAGTAAAGCAGTCATTGTTTCTGGTAGACCCGGGAATCTGGAGTCAGAAGATCAGTCCAGAGAAGGTCATATGCTGTTCCAGGCAGAAGGATAACACAGGAAGACCGTGAGAGAAAATGTCAGTGCAAGCAGCAATTTTACAACTTGGGGAGGCTGCAAGGATCAGGAACTCATAATCCATTGGGGGTGGAAGGCAGAAACCAGAAATTGGATGGTCTGACCCTGGGCACCAGCATCCTTCAAAGTTCTTGATACTGAGCCAGTACTTTGTCTTAATCGGGAAACTTTCATATGCTTCCAGGATCCTGAGGCAAATCTCCACCAAGATAGCCAGAGACAAGGCAGTGGGCAAAACTAGGAATGGCCAACTGGAAAGGAAAGTGAAGGGGTAGGAAATTGACCATCGCCAGCAGGCTGAGGAGAGCTGGCTCATCCAGGCAGGGCCAGCTGCATAATGTGCAGGGCCCAATGCAAAATGAAAATGCAGGGCCTCTTGTTCAAAGAGCAGGGAAATGTGCCATTAAAGGTGCTAAAACATAAAATTTTTTTCTCCTGCAGTCTTTCTTTTTATTTGTCATGGTAGTTTATATTTGTGATGTAATGTCATTGTAAGTAAAGAAAAATTAAAATTTTTAATTATTAGAATACATTTTACAATTCATCTTTATATCATATGATGCCAGTTTAAATGCAAAATAACAGCAGAACCACTGAAATTATGCAGTTCATATTTTGTAGCTCATACATGCATATGTATTTTGTTCTTATCAGAACAGTGGCAATGCCACACAAAATTAATTCAACTATTTTATTTCACTTCTTAATATGCACACATTCTACCAATACTCCCTACCTTCTGCTTACTGATGAGTAAGAAAGGAAAGGAACTGTGGGTTGCCCAATCTTTCCCTTTCTTTTAAGTCATGAATTTCTCTGTAAGGGTTTGGCTAATACAAGGAAGTGACATGAGTGAAAAAGGATCTGATTGGGTTCCTTGGCCACTCATGTGTCTTAGGATGCCATTGCCTTCTTTCTATGCTTGAAGCAAGTTCTGGTTCGAAAGAAAAACGTGGCCTCTGGGGCCTGCCAGCATTCCCACTTACTCAGCCATCCATGTAACCCACTTACCTTGTATTCCTTTGAGTCTCCTGGACTCCCACGTATCGTGGGTCCACTGGAACTCTATGCTCATGGGGCATCACAAGGACTGCGCGCAGATGGGCGCCCAGGAACAGTAGACATACACACTGTACATAGCTCTGTTCGGGGACGAGTTCCATTGTCCTCTCAGATTTAACTTACAAAAAAAATTATAGGAATTCCATGATGATGACTGCAGAGCTTTAAAGCATGCTCAGGGCCCTTCGAACACAGGTCCCATGCAGCTTCCTGGGTTGTGTGGCCATGAAACCAGTCCTACAGCCTGGAGTTTGCTGATAGAGGAGAAATCTGGACAAACAGAGCTGGTTCTCTCTCACCAAAATCTCTCTTTGTCTATTTAATCCAAATTTATATCATAATAAATGCTTTGGGGGCACATTATTAGAGCCATCACATTGAAACATGTCTGAATGACAAATATTACGTTGTAAATTTTGGTTTTCCAAGGTTCTATTTATCAGTTCATTGCCAACCTGTCTCCATGTGAGAGAACAAAACAATCTTCTGAGGGCTTTTGGTGACATTGCCACTGAATTCTTTATGATTATTAATGCAGGCTGTGGAAATTTCCCCTAAAGAATTAAGAAGAAAATCTTAAGTCTGGAGTTTTCTTCAGGGAATAAATTCAAACAGATAAACTCTGGGATTAGTATGTAGCAGAGAAACAAATGGGATTTGGAAGTGTGCACGCTCCTATTGTCAGTGCAAAGCTTGTCAACAGTGCATTGGGTTTCTCTGCATCATTTATTTTGCCATGTAATAGAGACCACACAATTGGGGAAAAAAATGTTTCAATCATTGTGATGCCTATTCTATTGAGAGCTTTGCAAAATATTTTTGGCTTCCCATAGTCCCAGAAACAAAGTTGGCTCTGTTATAGAAAGTGCCCAGACTCAGGACAGGGAGGAAAGTCTCTCCATTTTTTATCAGATGCTTTAGATGCAAACATGTCTGAAAAGAAGGTCCTTGTAAGCGACCTGAAGGAAGTCAATATGTCAGGTGTAAAGGAGCTGATAACAATAGTATTCAGTTTATGGGTTTTGTATGACTTAAATCAGATGAAAGACTTAGCATAATGCCTATGCACAGAAAGTCATTGATGACTGTTAACTATTATTAGTAGCTATTGTTCCAGTTGCTTGGTAAACTGATATATGTTAGTCATGTTAGAGGTAGAAATGGTGGCAACAACCCACACAGTCCTCTTCAGCCACCTGCTTCTTTTATCCGATGGAATCCTGAGGGATATACAGAGGAGTTCTCCTGGCAAGTCCTCAGATCTTCACCACCTTGTGTTCTCCACCTGTAGATAACTGTTTCCTAGACTTGACAAAAGGCCCAGGTGACAGGCAAGTAGAGCAGCTTATTCTACAGCCCCTTTCCCTAGGCCCACAACCTGGCACTACCCAAGGAAGCTCATCCCTCTTGTGGGACCAATTCCAATGGTCCCTGGGGACTCCACTTTAAGACCCATATCAGAATTTCTTCCCCAGGGGGAAGGAAAGGAAAGCCTAGAATATGTATCATCATAGCTTTAAAAAAATGCTTGAGTACATGAAAAGATGCTCAACATCATTAATCACCAGGGAAAGGTGAATCTAACCCACAGTGACATATCACCTCACACCTGTTAGAATGGCTATTATGAAAAAGACTAGAGGCCCGGTGCACAAATTCATGCACAGGGCAGGGGAAGGGCGGGGGGAGGGAGGGGGCGGGGAACCACAGGAGGTTGGCCAGCTGGCCCCGATCTCCTTGTGTAGATGTGCGGAGGTAGTGGCAAGCAAAGACCACAGACAGAGCGCCCCAAAACATCCTGAACACCAGCTATGCTCTGAGGTGGAAATACAGCTCTACTTTGCTGCCCACAGTCCGGCTGCCTCACTCTCCCCAGGGCAGAGTTGCTGACAGACAGACAGGTTGTCTCTCCTACCTCAGCCACACATTTTCTTGGGGCTCCGTCCCCAAGCATGATAGGTAGCTGACTTCGGCCAATGGTGGCACACTGCCATAGGAGTGCTAGCCAATCAGTGGTTGGGAGCCCGGAAAGGCACAGGGCCAAGCTAGAAGTGGCTGACAGGGACAGAAGGGCAAGTGGTGCCGCACTGTGGTAGCAGAGGTAAGATGGCGGTTGTGTTTACTTTACATCTTGGCAGTTAGCCTGCTGCCTTGCCCCTTCTGCCCCCTCCAAGCTGCTACTCTGTCTCAATCAGCATTGGGGTCACTCTCCTCCTACAGGCTTCCTGGACCCAGAGTCTCTGGTGCCCGGAGCCTTAGCCAGGAGGGAGGGACCAGCTGAGGGGAGGTTGGCCAGCCGGGGGGAGAGGCCATGGGAGGTTGGCTGTGGGAGCGCATTGACCACCGAGGGCAGCTCCAGAGTTGGGAGTCTGCCCCTGGTGGTCAGTGCGCATCATAGCCACTGGCCAACCAGTCATTCCAGTCATTCCGTCGTAACAGTCGCTTAGGCTTTTATATATATAGATAAGAAATACCAAGTGTTGGCAAGGATGTGGAGAAAAGGGAACCCTTATGCACTGTTGGTGGGAATGTAAATTGGTACAAACACTATGGAAACAGTGTGGCAATTCCTCAAAAAAATTAAAAATAGAACTACCATATGATCCACCAGTTCTGCTTCTGAGTATTTATCCAAAGAAATCCAAAACACTAATTCAAAAAAATATGTGCATCCTTATGTTCATTGAGCATTATTTGCAATAGCCAAGATATGGAAACAACTTAAGTGTTCATCAACAGATGAATGGATAAAAACAATGTGAGAGACATATATATTGAAATATTATTCAGCCATAAAAAGTAGTGAAATCTTGCCATTTGCAGCAATATAGATTGAAGGCATTGTGTTAAGTGAAATAAGAAAGACAAATGGTATATCTCACTTATACGTGGAATCATTTTTTAAAAAGCTCAGATACAGAGAATAGATGGGTAACATGGGTAATGTGAATCAATTTCTTTCTTAATATACAACTTATATTAAATGAAAAAATCCAAATTACCAAAGTTGACAAAATGAGAATTTTTTTTATCATTTTTTTAAATTTATTTTCCCTTTATAGATTAAGATATTACAAATGTGTCCTTATCCCCCCAGTGTCCTCTCATCCCCCCAATCCTGCCCTCACCCTCACCCCCTGTTGTCCACATCCATCACTTATGCTTATATGCATGCATACAAGTTCTTTGGTTGACCTCTCCCCCTCACCCCCACCCTCCCCTACCTTCCCTCTGAGTTTTGAACATCTGATCAATGCTTCTCTGTCTCTACATCTGTTTTTGTTCATTGGTTTATGTTGTTCATTATAATCCACAAATGAGTGAGATCATGTGATATTTATCTTTCTCTGACTGACTTATTTAACTTAGCATAATGCTCTCCAGTTCCATCCATGCTGTTGCGAATGTTAGGAGTTCCTTCCTTTTTACAGCGGCATAGCATTCCATTGTGTAGATGTGCCAAAGTTTTTTAATCCATTCACCTAATGATGGGCACTTAGGCTGATTCCAAATCTTAGCTATTGTAAATTGTGCTACTATGAACATAGGGGTGCATATATCCTTTCTGATTGGTGTTTCTGGTTTCTTGGGTTATAGTCCTAGAAGTGGGATCACTGGGTCAAATGGAAATTCCATTTTTAGTTTTTTGAGGAAACTCCATACTGTTCTCCACAGTGGCTGCACCAGTTTGCATTCCCACCAGCAGTGAATGAGGGTACCTTTTTCTCCGCATCCTCGCCAGCATTTGTCATTTGTAGATTTGTTGATGATAGCCATTCTGACAGGTGTGAGATGGTACCTCATTGTTTTGATTTGCATCTCCCGGATGATTAGTGACTTTGAGCATGTTTTCATATGTCTCTCAGCCTTATGTATGTCCTCTTTCAAAAAGTGTCTATTTAGGTCCATTGCCCATTTTTTGATTGGATTGTTTATCTTCCTTTTGTTGAGTTGTATGAGTTCCCTGTAAATGTTGGAGATTAAACCTTTATCAGAGATATCATTGGCAAATATGTTCTCCCATGCAGTGGGTTTTCTTATTGTTTTGTTGATGGTTTCTTTTGCTGTGCAGAAGCTTTTTATTTTGATATAGTCCCATTTGTTTATTTTCCCTTTAGTTTCCATTGCTCTAGGAGCTGTGTCAGTGAAGAAATTCCTTCGGCATTTATCTGAGATTTTGCTACCTGTGGATTCCTCTAAGATTTTTATGGTTTCCCATCTTACGTTTAAGTCCTTTATCCATTTTGAGTTTGTTTTTGTGTATGGTGTAAGTTGGTGGTCTAGTTTCATTTTTTTGCATGTGTCTGACCAAATTTCCCAGCACCATTTATTGAAGAGACTGTCTTGACTCCATTGTATGTTCTTGCCTCCTTTAAAAAAAGAAAACATTAATAGCCCTATATCTGTTAAAGAAATTGAATCTAAAATTAAAAATTTTCTTACAAAGAAAATGTCAGGCCCAAATAGCTCCACTAGTGAAATAGCCAAAACAACTTTTAAAAAGAACAATGGAGAATTTATACTACCTAATTTCAAGACTACGATGATCCAGACTCTGTGGTATTGATCCAAAAACAAAGAAGTCAATAAAATGAAACAGGAATTCAGAAATAGGCCCAAGCTTATATGGCCGGTCAATATTTAACATATTCCAAGCAGTTTAGTATAATAATTTATTTAGATTTAGTCACCTTATGAGGTAGCTACTTGCTGTTAATATCCCCATTTGCTAGATGAGGAAACTGACCAGAGAGGTTATATTACAGCCCAGGGTCACACAGCTAGCAAGTGGACAGGACAGGCTTGAAAACCACATGGTGTACACCAAGAATTGTATAATCTCTCCTTTTTTTTTAGTAACAATCACTGTACATAATTATTACAATGTATGTAAGAATTTATACTCAACCCACCATACTGTTCTCTTTCTATGACAAGTGCTTCATTATTAAGTTAGCACTGTAAAATTCTGGGAAATTTTATAATTAAGTGTATAAGTGATGATATAAATCAAACCTATAGTATTAATATTTTGAGCTATGTTTAGGGAAAAATAGTGGCTACTTGGTATTTTAATTATTTATACCAGTGGTTCTCAACCTGTGGGTCACAACTCCTTTGGGGGTCGAACGACCCTTTCACAGGGGTTGCCTAAGACCATCGGAAAACACATATTTTCGATGATCTTAGGAACCGAGACACCGCTCCTCTATCCGTCTCCAGGTGGGTCCGCCCACGTGCAGATACGCCCACATACAGGTCCTGGCATTAGGAAGGTTGAGAACCACTGATTTATACTATCTACTAGAGGCCCAGTGCATGGAATTCGTGCACTGATGGGGGGCGTGGCCTTCGGGGATAGGGAGCACCGCTCATCCAGGTCAACAAAACAGCTGTGGACTTGCCCTTTGAGCAGCTGCTTCCTGATCCAGTATCTTCTGTGGAGCCAGAGCATTTGCCTCTCCAGGGAACCCAGTCGGGAAGGGCCCAGGGACAATAGCACTGAGAGGCGGCGGAATATGCCTCAGTCCTGAGGCAGCCACGAACCTGCCTCCCAGCCTCCAGGGTCAGCTCTGTGAGCCCGGTGGTGCTGTGTGGCCTGCGGGCATCCTGAAGAGGTGGCAGAGAGCGAGGAGGAGGAGTCTGGGGCAAGGAGGCAATGATCGCAGCCCAGGTTCCTGCCCATCGGCTTGGGGTTCACAGCTGCTCATCCTTGGCAGCCAAGCGGCACTCCCACTGTGGAAGCGCACTGACCACCAGGGGGCAGCTCCTACGTTGAGCGTCTGCCCCTCGGTTGCCAGTGCACATCATAGCAACTGGTCGACTGGTCATTCTGGTCATTCCTCTGTTTGGTCGCTGGGCTTTTATTATGTAGGATTGGCATATTAGAGTAATTAGTAGGTAAGCCTAGGGACTACTCAGATTTGTTATTTTTAATTGAAAAGTAAAAGATAACTTGGAAGATTTCAAGAAGTTTTGGAACATTAAAGAGAACTTAAGATCAAGGTGGGTATGCCAAGGGGCACAGAGGATAGAAGTGGTTCCTTCTGGCAGGAAGAGGGTTTTATCACAGTTATTGTTAGCATGTCGGCACACAGTGATAATAAAAAGCAGGCTAATAAATGCTTAATTTGTTTTACTATTGTTTTTAAGTTCTCTACAGATAATGCACCTCTTTGGTGCCCAAAGCAGACCACATTTATCACTCCCATTGCTATGCCTCTGCTTACTAGTAAGACTCCCCATATATAAGTTTAAACTTTTAGGTCTATGAGAATTATTTAGGTACAGGCATGCTTCACTTTATTGCATTCACAAATGTTGCTTTTATAAAAAAATTTTTTACAAATTGAAGGCAAGACCTTCCACCAGCAAAAAAATTACAATTCACCTTATTTCAAAACTGGCTTTATTGCAGTGGTCTGAAACCAACCTGTAGCATCTCCAAGATATGCCTGTACTTGATTTGGTTTGTTTTATAGACAAATGAATTTCTTAAAGAAAATAAAAAACACTGGATTTATAAATGCATTTTTAAATGTATTAAATAAATTAAGTTGTTGTCATACTGTGGTTTGTAATAAGAAATATATATTTGGTCTTTGTTCGGTTACAGACACAGAGCTAAAACCCTTAGAACTTCCTAAGTGCTGAGAATCATAAAGGTGTCTCTTGTTATGTTAATGAGGGGACTTTTCAATCACGCCTAAGGATAGGGGCTGGTCAGCAGAGGAATCAACCCTGAGATTAGGTAGTTGGAACTTTCCGTCCCACCCGCTACTGTCCTCTGGGGAGGGGCAGAGGCTGGAGGCTGAGTTCAATTACCAAGGGTTAATGATTTAATCAACCATGCCTACAAAATGAAAACCCCAAAGGACAGAGGTCAGAGAGCTTCCAGGTTGGTGAATGGGAGGAGATTTGGGGAGAGTGATGACCTGGAGAGGGCATGGGAGTTCCTGCCCTACCCCCATACCTTGTCCTCTGCATCTCTTCCATCTGGCTGTTCCTGAGTTATATCCTTTTATAATACACCAGCAATCTAGTAAGTACAATGTTTTTCTGAGTTCTGTTAGCCTCTCTGGCAAATTAATTCCACCTAAGGAGTGAGTCTTTGGAACAATTGATCTAAAGCCGGTTGGTCAGAAGCACAGGTGACAACTTGACCTAGTAGTTGAAGTGTTTGTGTTGGGTGGGCGAGTCTTGTAGGACTGAGCCCTTAACCTATAGCAGTGATGGTGAACCTATGACATGCGTGTCAGAGGTGACACGCGAACTCATTTTTTTGGTTGCTTTTTCTTTGTTAAATGGCATTTAAATATATAAAATAAATATCAAAAATATAAGTCTTTGTTTTACTATGGTTGCAAATATCAAAAAATTTCTATATGTGACACGGCACCTGAGTTAAGTTAGGGTTTTTCAAAATGCTGACACGCCGAGCTCAAAGGGTTCACCATCACTGACCTATAGGATATGGGACTCCCACTCCTACACACACATTCTAATTGGTAGTCAGAACCACCTTTAGTTGTAAATGCTACTTTACAAATGATTGTTAAAATCTGCTAGATGTATAAACATGAAGCCAAGACTTATGAGTTGAACCTAAAGGCTTAAGGAATGGTGAAACAAGCTTTTTATATGCCAAACCTTCTCTAGTTGCTTTTCACACATGAACTCATTTATTCCTCACAGCCATCCTATTAATATCCCTGTATACAGAAGTGGAAACTGAGCCTCGCTAGCATGGCTCAGTGGTTGAGCATCGACCTATGAACCAGGAGGTCACAGTCCAATTCCCTGGTTGCAGGCTGGATCCCCAGAGTGGGGTGTGCAGGATGCAGCTGATCAATGATTCTCTCTCATCATTGATGTTTCTATCTCTCTCTTCCTCTCTGAAATCAATAAAAATATTTTTTAAGTGGAAACTGAGACCCAGCTCGGGATAATAATGGCACCTCCACAGGATTGTAGTGAAGATTAAATGAGTTGAAGAGTAAGAGTGAGGATAAGTCTTGGTCCAAGGTCGTAAAGTTAAGAAATGGTTGAGCTGCGACCCAAACATGGCCTCCTGAGCCTAAGCTCTTAAATTTTTTAAAACATCACTTTAATTAAATTAGATATTAATTCGCAAAGCCAAAATGGCCCCTGAAATAGTCTTTGTGCATAAAAACCACTCTTAAAGGACACCAGAGAGAATGTCGATAAATAGTAACTCCATAAGTAAGACATTATTGTTACGGAAGAGAAAACTTCATTGAGGTTGACTAACTTAGTAGGTGGTTAGTAACTGACAGGGACAATATTCTATCTCAAGTCTAACTAACTTGAAAGCCAGTCGTTTCAACCAGTATGACAGAAAGTGCCCTAATACAGTGCTTCTTCTCAGTGTGGTCCACAGACCAGCAGCATTGTGGCATTCCTCAAGAGCTTGCTAGAAATGCCAAGTCTCGGGTCTAAGACAAGAATCAGAATCTGTATTTTAACAAGATCCCCAGGGACTTGGGTGCACATTAAAACTGAGAAGGGCTTCTCTCATTAACCTGACCTCTGACTCCCATTTAGAATGTCCTCGGCCTTGAACAGAGCTGAGTTACATTTCAGTGATATTTTCTGCTGAGAACTTCTGCTAACCGAAAGGCATAAATGAACAGGGGAGATGCCTGACTGGTGAGTGTCAGAGGAAAGAAGCAGGAAAAGGCTTTGATGCTTTGATGCTTCTATTTCAACTGGGAATCTCACCCTTCTCTAAATCACTCATTTGATATGTAGTTAAAGTCTAATTTTGATATCATTTCAAGTGTCATAGTTTTATCTCCACATTCATATTTTAAGTAGAAGTAGTGTGCGAGTAGTGGATTGAATTTTTTTTAAGTATCCCCAATTATGGGAACTCCTGGTATCAATTGGATGTATCGAAATAATAAGGAAAAGGAAATTGGGAGCCCATCATTTTATGGCTTAATATTTAAAGGACCAATATAAACTTCAACCCTGTCACTAATCCATCAGTTCCATTCAGTTTAACACAGGTTCTGCCTCTCTAGTCTCATTCTTCTTTTTTTTTTTCCTTTTGGCAGTGCTTCAAATTTAATCTTTCCAAAACTGAATTAATCATTTTCCGTCAAATTGCTATTTACCTTATAGTATCTCAACTTACACCAAGACTTTGTACTCAGGCACCCCAGTATTACAATACAGGCCCATTCTCAGCTCCTTCTTCTCATTCACCTTTTGCATTAAATATTGTCCCTAATTACAGTTGATTCTGCCTCCCAGATCTCTTCCTCATTGCTGCCCCCTTTCCTCCCTCCTTTCATGGCCTCCTGAAGACCCTTCATGTTTATCACCTGAACCACTGGAGCAGCTTCCTTATTGCTTTTCCTGCCTCTGGTTCTCCATTCTTCACATAGTAGACAGCCTGCCTTTAGGAAACAAACCTGACCGCGTCACTCTCCTGAAACGCCTCTGATGGTTCCCATTGCTTACAGGACAAAGTCCAGTCTCAGAACCCAACACCCAAGACCCTTCAGAACTATCCCATCCTGCAACTTGGGCCTCCTCCCCTGCCTACCCCATGTGCCCAGTGCTCTAATGACCCTGAAGGGCTCACCAACTGATACCCAGATGCTCCTTCTTACCCCATTCTCTGCCTAGAATGCTCATACCCCTCTCTGCCTGCCAAACTCCTAACATTTATCCCGAGTCCCAGGAGAGAAGTCACCGCCTCAGGAAAGGCTTCCCTAATCTCCGCCTCTAAAACAGTGGTCCCAGACGGACGGCATCAGCCTCTCCTGGAAACTTGTTGGAAATGGGAATTCTCAGAACCCACTGCAGACCTGCTGAACCAGAACCTCTGGCTGTGGCAGCCAACAACCTGTAGTTTAACAAGCCCTCCAGGAGATTCTGATACACCTTCAAGTGTGAGAACTACTCCTCTAAAGCCCCTGTTCCTACCCCCGGCTCTCCGCACACTACACTGCAATCACCTGTGGCTCTTTGTTCCCAGTGCTTGGCAAGGAGTGCCTACCACGCAGGGAAATTGTCAAACTCATCCTTATATCCTCGGTGTCTAATACACAGAAGTCTACCAACCACTTCTTCAAATCAAATAAGAAATAAGTTCTTGCCCTAGCCAGTTTGGTTGAGTGGATAGAGCGTCAGCCCGAGGACCAAAGGGTTCGAGGTTCGATTCTGGTCGAGGGCAAGTACCTTGGTTAAGGGCTAAATCCCCGCCAGTGTGGCAGGCAACCAATCCACGTGTCAATGGGAAAATATCCTCAGGTGAGGATTAATAAAACAAAAGATAAATAAGTAAGTTCCCATATTCCTGGCTTTATACAGTAATATCCATAACATTAAAGAAAAACAACACTGTAATTGTTCCTCCTGCCGCTTTTCAGCCCTCCCTAAAATGCTAGATTCTCCGTATTTGTCAGCCCCATGGTTGGTTGGGCAACTGCTCTGTTCCCAAAGAACAGAGTGTGGAATCCCACTTATGGAGCCAGCCAGACAGCCCCCAACACCAATTCCTTTCTTTGATAATAGACCCCATGAAACAAGCTTTTTAAGGAACTAGGCTTCTTCCAGGGGCCTGGAGATTTTGTAATTCTATATCTGCAACTGCTTTCAAGCTGGTTTTAGAGACAATTGCCACAAGAAAAACTTGTTGAAGGCCCAAACATTTAAGTTCTCAGTAAGAATAACCTCATTAAAGAATGAGGTAGCAGCCCGGCCGGGTGGCTCAGTGGTTGAGCGTCAATCTATGTTGGATTCCCAGTCAGGGCACATGCTTGAGTGGCAGGTGGCAGCCTATCAATGATTCTCTCTCATCATTGATGTTTCTCTCTCTCTCTCTCCCTCTCCTTTCCTCCCTGAAATCAATAAAAATATTTTTTTAAAGAATGACATAGGAGCCGAAACCGGTTTGGCTCAGTGGATAGAGCGTCGGCCTGCGGACTGAAAGGTCCCAGGTTCGATTCCGGTCAAGGGCATGTACCTGGGTTGCGGGCACATCCCCAGTAGGAGATGTGCAGGAGGCAGCTGATCGATGTTTCTCTCTCATCGATGTTTCTAACTCTCTATCCCTCTTCCTTCCTCTCTGTAAAAAATCAATAAAATATATTTACCAAAAAAAAAAAAGAATGACATAGGAGAAAAAAGTAACAGCTAAACCGAATGTATTTGGTTATTGTTTCTCTTTTGAGAAACGTGTCTCATACCATAATGCTATTTTAATCTAACTCTGACATGTACTTAAATAAAATGAAAGAAGCTTTAGTTTCCATTGTGGCAGCACCATGGTGTCTATGACAGAGAGTCAACACAGAGTATTAAATGCTACTGTAAAGGGCAGGATGTTAATAGCTATTCCCCTTAGAGCAGTGGTTCTCAACCTTGGCTGCACATTAGAATCACCTGGGAATCTTTTTAGAATCCTGATTTCTGGGCCTCATCCTCAGGAAATTCTGTTTCTTTGTTATGGGGTGAGGCCACAACATTAGTAACAAAGAAACAGAATTTCCGGAGGATGAGGCCCAGAAATCAGGATTTTAAAAAGATTCCCAGGCCATTCTAATGTGCAGTCAAGGTTGAGAACCACTGCCTTAGAGGAATACTTGCTACTATGTAGGCACTTTATAAATATTTGTTGATTCCTGGTTTTTTTCTTGGTCCTTTTAATTCCATCTTTTAGTTAAGCAAAAGAACCCACATGCAATAAATATGCAGTGTTCATATTCTTTTTATGTAAAGAGAATTAATGACTAGCCCCATTTGAACTACAGAATGCAAATTAGATTTGTGTTTTGTTTAAGTCTCAGTCTCATCCAGCCATCACTCTGAGGAGTTCAGGATCCCATCTTTGAATGATCTGATTACTAAAAGCCAGGGACATAGCTGCTGGAGGGTAACTTCCCACATGCTGGTTGTTAATAGTAACAACTGATACACTGCTTTCTGGCTGGTACTGTGCTGGGAAATCAATAGTTCTTTGTTGATTAATAACTGATTTCTCCACTGATGAAAATGCACAGATCAATACACCACTCCATTTGGTGCCAGCCTCCCACCCTTCCCTACAGCCAAACTGTGGAGGCATTTCCTGCCATCCTACTCATGTTTCATTCTTCTCCAAAGATGGCCAAGATACTCAATGAACAGTAGGTTGGGCCATACCCAAAGTTGGGTTTTCAAATGTTACTGTCAGTTATCTGTGCAATACCCCCCCTTCCTGTCCACTAGATGGCGTTGCAGAGCCGTGTTTGTAACAGTTCACTGGGCTTGGAAAAAGGGGAGTGAAAAATACAGGCAGGTGAAATGCTGAAAGTTAATTCTTTAAACATTCTGGTCTGTGCCTGTGTTTTGGCAGGCACTTGAATAAAAGGTCCATCCAAATGAATGCAATTATACAGCATGCCCATTTATTTACTACACCTGGCAGCCTGGGCCTACACATTTTCAGGACAAGTACCTCCTGGCACCTCTGTGCATAAAATAAAGCAGCTGTTTACTCAGTGCATAACAATTAATGCGCTCCCTAAAGAATATAATTTATGATGCTGAATATGTAAGAGAATATTTTGTGATCTCCAGAGACACTGCTCAGTAAACTCAACGAGTTGTCATCTCTCAGGTTCATTAATTGCCCTAGTATCCTAACACCCAGTAGAATATTCGTTGGAATTTAATCGGAGGTGAGCCTCTGTACTTCAGTACTCATCTTTTCCTTAGGACTGAAGGTCAAATTCATGGAAGAATCTGTTATTCAAGGAAATCTTGGCAATTCTTTTGACAGAAGAACTTCCCCTCTGATTATTGCTACTCAAATTTTGCTACAGGGGGACAAAGGTTAGCTAATAAATGTGGCTCATTTGGAGAGCCATCTGAATCCTCTTGTAAAAATGCACATTTTGTTCTCCTGGTGCGTCCTTTCCCTCTTGTGGCACTGAGAACCTCTCTCGGGGATAACATAAATCAAGCAGATATGGCTTGGAGGCAGCCATCAGCTTCCTGTCCACATGACAAAATAAGGTTAACCTCATTTGCAAGTAGCCACCCCTTTTTCACTGATTTTGAATTGTTTGGTTAACTTGCTTTGGGAAGGAGTATCAATAATTCAGTATTAGTTGGTTGGCTGTCACCCTCACAGATGGAAACAGCAACAGGGCAATGGAGTCATTTACTCCCTGGTGAGGGGGGTGGGGGACAATTGTGAAATTCCCTGTCCATTCCATCGCCGGTCTGAGACAGTGAGAGAAAAGAAAATAGTTCCAATAGTCACTACGGCCTGTCCAAGACCTCCAGTGACAGCCACGTATGCAAATTTGATAGGATGTTTTCACTTTAGGGAGAAAAAGAGGAATAAAGAAGCTAAAGCAAAAGGACATTAACAATGCACCTGAGAAGAGAGCTAAGGGGTGAGGAGGGGGGGCAGGCACAGAGGAAGGCAGTCAAGAGGTGGCCTAGGAAAAGCTCTGAGCCAGGGGCCAGCTTCCTGGTTCTGATACAGCCCTCCTCTGGAAGCCTGAGCACTGAATGGAAGGAAGGGGTGTGTGGTGTGTGTGGTGTGTGTGTGTGTGTGTGTGTGTGTGTGTGTGTGTGTGTGTGTGTACCACATTTGTTGTGGGCTTTTTGGCTTCTGGTTTCCCTACTCCCCTGATTTGCCAGCTGCTGCCACTACGCTCTGCTTAGGAAGATGAGGCCCTGTAAGCAGTTAGCTGGCGTCTGGCGGCCTTAGTCAAGGGGTGGCAACGCATATGTCTATAGTTGAAATAAACTTATTCCCATGTTTTGTTTTTATGTTTCAGCTGTCTTGAGATATGTACAAATTAACAACTTCATAACGGCTTTGATTATACTGCCTAATTTTTTAATTCTTCTTCCTCCCCACCACCACCACCACCAAATAGTGTCTTTGAAGGTGATTAAAACAGATAAGGGTGTGAATATATTTCTGTTTTTTAAAAACACACACACACTCTATTGTTTGACGAAGATGTTGTCCATCCTGGGAGCTGGGAAACCCTTACCTTTGGTTGGCTCATCCTGGTACTTGTGTCCTGTCCCCTCTGAATTCATGTCCCCCAGGTGCCTTGACTGCAGAGCACATCTCTGTGTCTGTCACTGCCAGGCTGACCCCAGCATCTTGTCAATGAGCATCATCATGAGCATCATCGCCATCACGGTCCAGCCCTGACTTCCAGGTGCCCCTCCCCCACCACACAGTGCCAGTCTGCTCCTCCCTCCCCAGCCCCTGTCTGCATGGTGTCTCCACACATGCACCAGCTCTCCCTGTGGGTTTCGGCAGAACTGCTTTCTGCTGCCTTTTCCCTCGGTGAACTTTACAGGTGACATTGCTAAAAAGAACAACAGTGCATCCATGTCTTCGCAGTGAGAACAAGGGGGTACAATGGGTGTTTAGCCATTTCACTTGGTCTCAGCTGGAAACACCTCCTGGCCTCCCAAATGGCATGGTCAATCTTATGATTTCCTCTGACAGACAGACTCTGAAACAGTCTTTGGATAATACTGATAACTGTGTTTACAGAGAGTTTTAAAATTTGCGAAAACTCCTTGGTTGATATTATCTCATGTAATCACAAAACCCTTTGATAACACATTAATTTTAAAAAATTATGAAAACTGAGTGGAATTGAGGATTTGGCTAAAGTTTCATGGCTGATAAATGACAGGGCCAGGTCATTTGAGTCTGTAGCCCATATTCTTTTACCTGCCTCTGTCTTAAGAGCAGAATTCACTGGCTTTATATAGCTAAGTTAATTACCTGACTATATTGGAATAATATTGGAAATAAAGTCCAAAAAATGTTGTGTACTATACTCTCTCCTCACAAATCTATGGAGGTTCAACAAGAACAAAGTGGGGTTGTAGCAGAGTGGAAGTAGCAGGAATTTAGGGTGTGACAGCACTCAGCATCCCTGGGCCTCAGTTTTTTCATATAGAAAATGGAGATGATGCCCGGCTGGTGTGGCTCAGTGGTTGAGCATTGACCTATGAACCAGGAGATCAGGGTTCGATTCCCGATCAGGGCACATGCCTGGGTTGCTGGCTTGTAAGGGGTGTACAGGAGGCAGCTGATTGGTGATTCTCTCTCATCATTGATGTTTCTGTCTATCTTTCCCTGAATACACTTGTGAGGATTGGAAATTTTAACAAGTACAGAAGAATATCGGTTCTATATATGGCTCCCTAGTAAATATTAGCTTTATTATCAGCTATTGTGATTATTATCCATTCCAACATCATTATTATTGTAAATAGGAATTTAATACAATTCCAGAGTAATCAGTGAGCTTGGGATGATGACTTTGGAAGATATAACTGCACAGAATAACAGAAAACTGACCTCTCACCTTTAGGGGTGGTAAGGATTGGCTGACTGGCTCTTACTAACAACGTACTGTTCTTCCATCCTCTGGATACTGAAAACTATTTTATTGTCTATAAAAATAATTTTGGTCACAGAAACAATTGTTTCTAGAAATATGGAAACGCTGAAAGACACTGGGCAATTTGCTTTGTTAACCATTTGCCAGTGATATACCCAATTTTGCGTCGGATTTCCCCTTGTCCCTGTTGCTGTCAGTTACTTTGTACTGTATCAAAATTTGGAAAACAGTTAATCAGGTTGGAGTGCTGGCAGCCTTGAGCCCACCTTTGATTTAATCACAGACGGGTGCGGCTGCATTCATCAGTTTGCCTTTTATGTAAGCTTCAATGTTGCAATGCTTTACTGTTGTCTATTGTCGCCCATAGTGTGGTGTTTGTAGATTTCCATGTCAGAGAAAAGAAACGTGATACAAAAGAAGCACCTATGGCAGTGATGGAGAACCTTTTGAGCTCGCGTGTCAGCATTTTGAAAAACCCTAACTTAACTCTGGTGCTGTGTCACATACAGAAATTTTTTGATATTTGCAACCATAGTAAAACAAAGACTTATATTTTTGATATTTATTTTATATATTTAAATGCCATTTAACAAAGAAAAATCAACCAAAAAAATGAGTTCGCATGTCACCTCTGACACGCATGTCATAGGTTCGCCATCACTGACCTATGGGGAAGGCCATCAAAGCAAAGTGGATTTAAAGATGTAACTTAGCAGAAAATCCAACTAGTTCTAATCCACTAAGTGTGTGTGAGAAAATGTGCCACGTTGAGAGATGGTAAAGAAAAGCCCTGCATTCCACCCGAGAGATCTGGTTACAGCAGCATGGCGGAAACAGCAGGGGACATTTCAAGGGCGGGCTGAAGAAGTGGATCAAAGAACACTACAGGGGTTGAATGGCGAGCAATGGATATTGTGCTCCTAAGAGGGTAGATCCCGTGTTAAGTGCTCTTACCACCAAAAAGGAGACACGGGGAAACTTTTGGAGGTGATGTATTTATCACCTTAATTGTGGTGGTGGTGACATGAGACTATATATATGTCCAAGCTTACCAAATTTTATACATTAATTATGTGAGTGTTTTTTTGTTTGTTTGTTTGCCAATTATCTCTCAATAAAACTGGAGGGGAAAATATTTTTTGAGAACTACAGGAAAGTATTGTATGGAGACACTGAAGGTAAAAAAAAAAACAAAAATATGGCAATATTCTATTATTATGGCCTTATGTTTTTAATTAAGGGAAATTCTATTTTTTATAAGTGAACTTAATGGCAGCAGCTTCATAGAATGCCTGTGTATGAACCCAAAGACTCACAATCACTGCCTCTCGTTGGGCCTCTTCCAGCTGGAATTGTGAGAATGGGAAAGTTGAGTCACCCCTCATCAGTTTAGCAAGTTTAGGAAATTCCTGCCACTTGCCCCTGGTGTTCTTGATTTTTTTTTCTGGGTCTCCCTTTCTACGTTTAAAATGGAGAGTTCATTTTTTAAAATTTATCTTTATTATTGAAAATATTCCAGATGTCTCCTCCCTTCCCCATTGGCCCCCACCCCCCTAACGCCCGCCCCCTCCTCAGGTCTTCCCCTCACTATTGTCCATCCATGGGTTATGCATATAAATTCACTGGTTAATCTCTTCCTGCCCCTCTCCCCCTACCCTTCACTCTGAAATATGTGAGTCTGTTCCATGCTTCAGTGTCTCTGGTTCTTTTTTGTTCATCAGTTTATCTTGTTTATTAGATTTCACATATGAGTGAGATCATGTGATACTTGTCTTCCTCTGACTGGCTTATTTCGCTTAGCATAGTCTCCAGGTCCCTCCATGCTGTCTCAAATGGTAAGAGATCCTACTTTTGTACAGCTGCATAGTATTCCATTTTTCTAACGTCCTTTCCAATTCACCATTTACAACATTTGTGGCACTTTATATATATAACTCATTTATTATCTCTTGTGACTTCATTTAAACTTCTGAGGTAGGCCAGGAGGTATTCTCTCCATTTAACCCAGGAAGAAACTGCTCTCCAAAGGCTGCTGCCGATTCATTGCCCTCAGTGGTACGGCTGAACCCTGGAACCCTGGACCACTAGACTTGCTCCATCACGGGAGGGCGACAGTGCTGACAAGGCTCGAAACATTTCTGGAAGTGTCCTTAGAAATAAGTTGTCACATAAATCTGTCTCCTTATGGTCAGACAGTACATAAAAAGGACTGTTTGTTCCCATGTGTGCTTGTGTGTGTGTGTGTGTGTGTGTGTGTGTGTATGCACACACTCGAGTGAGATGTTACCAGAAAACTTACCCAAGTTTGATAATTCATTATAGTCACAAGAATTGACTCTGGGTATTTTTGGAAGTATCCAAAATTTGAATCCACTTTAAGAGTAAAATGTGATATTCAAAAGGAATGTGCTTCAGTCGGTGCCTTGTGTTCAAATATGGTAAATTGCAATGCATGGGAGACAGCCTCTGCAGACACAAAATTCTCTCTCTCGTTCTGTCTTGTCCCTTCTTCTGCTCTCATGTTTTGAGGTATTCCTTTCTTATATGAAAGAGGGATAGAGAGCTAGCATTGGCTGAATATCAGTGCCAGTTGATGCATCCTCCTGAGAAGTAGGTATTATCACCACCATTTAATAATTGAGGTAACTAAGGCCCAAGCAAGTATGGTACTTTGGGTGTAAGCTGTGAAGCCAGAAGAATGGCCTAACTCATGTGGTCTTAAAAACCAGTATTCTTTTAACCCTACTGCCACAATTCTGAAGGTGATAAAGTTCATTTTGGAGGTGTAGGTTCTGACACTATATATTTTTTAAATGAGTTGAATAACTTCCTAATCATACCTTATATTTCAGAGATGTCATCTTTATGGGGACTTTGGTGGATATATAGTTCAATTTCACTTTCACAGCAATACTTTCTTGGTTTTCATTTATCATATATGGCTTATACAATCTTATGTATATCCTTTCACCTGAATTAGCTAACAGGAAAACCTAGAGCAAGTCTTAGTGATATAAATGATGTTTGTCTTTAAAAAAAAAGTAAGGTGTCAAAACTGTACCCTAAAATGAGCAGACTCTGCTGAAAAACCTAAGGATTTTTCCAATGGGTGCAGAAAAAGGGAAAGCCCTTTTTTTCCTTTGCCATTAACAATGGTTCATTATGTAAAAGAGAAATATCGAACAGATTTGGTAGAGTAGGAGCTTTTACAGAGAGAAGTAGGGCACACGGTGTTTATCTGACAGAACAGAGAACTTGAACAAAGGCAGAGGATTTGAGGAACAAAGAGAGCCCTGACTACCCATGATTCATCAGCCCAGCTCAAGTCTGTTATTAACCCTCACCCCATGAAGGCCTTTCAAATGACACACCTGGAAACGTGTGAAAAGAAATGTTCTCTAGAGATAACATCAATTTTTTAAATCAAGACAAGTGTTTATTTAGTTATTTATTTATTTTTAGAGAGAGGAAGGGAGCAAGAGAAACATCGAGTTTTTGCCATGACCGGGGATCAAACCACAACCTTGGCGTATCAGGATGACGGTCTAACTAACCGCGCTACCCTGCCAAGGGGACAAATGTTTAAAATAAAAGATTAAATTGTGTCATGCACCAATCAGTGCTTTTTTTAGTGCTTTACTGTCTATACACAACATAAACATTGTAATGCTTTTTGAAGAGAAGCTGTGAAAACAATTTTTCAGCAAGGTTGGAAATGATTTGTTACAAATGCAGGCATATTCCAGGGTAGTTGGCTATAGAATTTATAGAATGTTAAGGCATATTTTCATGCATCTTTTCTTCCTTAAACATTAAAATAGTAGTAAACATTCTTTTCAGACACCTCACCTCCAGTGTAGTCTACCTATCTTTTTGATAAAGGTTGGAGTAAATAATAACACTACAACATATGTACCATTTATCTTGGAAAATGCATAAATCCTTAGGAATGTTATATTGGATAAACAAAATTTTAGCTAAACAAGCATTATGCCTGAGGTGATAAAACTTAAGCACACACACAGGCACCTCTACTTTAGAAAGAGATCTGTCTGAAACATATCTCACTTCTCTGAAGCTAGGAGTATGATCATTGAACCTCTACTTGACATCTCATTTATCATTACAGATTTTATTTCAGTATATTACATTTTGATTCTCAGTGATGGCCTTCGATGCTATAGTGTATGATTTGTAATTTTTTGTATAGTAGGATGTTTTTGACATCTTAAAGAACCTTTCTGGCTGGGAAGAGAGAATGCCCCTCCTAGGGCTAACCGATTCTTGGGGAAGCAAAGGCCCAGCTGGGGGCATGCCTTTGACAGACAGACTAACTGATCCAGAGCCATACCTCCTCGATGGAGCCCACACACCCCAGGAAGCAATATTCCTGCCTTAGTCATCCCAGGACCGGTACCAGACAACTAGAGACCACACGCGTAGCCCAAAGCCCACCACAATTATTCAACCCAGCCAACCCTATGTTTTCCTGCCTCTCCTGAGAAACTCTAGCATAGGCTGTGAGCCTCCTGTCATCTGCCTCCTGGCCCCTGGTGTCTTTCCCAGGTAGCCCTGCATGTGCCATGCCGCCTGCTTCTGGAATCTGTGCACATAAAAAGCTTTGTTTTCCTAAGCCTTCCCTCCGTCTTCTCTTGTACCTATACCTGACTGACCATCCCATAAAAATCACAAAACAAGTATTGATGAAGTATGTAAATAAATTTCCCTGGGTGACTATCCTGTATAATAAAGAAGTGATATGCAAATTGACCATCACACCCTCGCACAAGATGGCCGCCCCTATTGGTCACAAGATGGCTGTGCCCATGTCGTCACAAGATGGCCACCCCCATGTCATCACAAGATGGCCACCACAAGATGGCTGGCAAGGGAGGGCAGTTATGGCTGATCAGGCCAGCAGAGGAGGGCAGTTAGGAGCGAACGGCTGGCAGGGGAGCAGTTAGGTGTTGATCAGGCTGGCAGGCAGAAGCAGTTAGGGGCAATCAGGCAGGCAGGCAGGTGAGCGGTTGGGAGCCAGCAGTCCTGGATTGTGAGAGGGATGTCTGACTGCTGGTTTAGGTCCACAGGGATAGGGCCTAAACTGTCAGTCAGATATCTCCTGAGGGGTCCCAGATTGGAGAGGGTGCAGGCTGGGCTGAGGGACACCCCCCCCCCATTGCCCAAATTTTGTGCACCGGGCCTCTAGTATTTATATAATTGAAGATTCTGCTCTTTTCTCCGTCACCATGGTTGCCATTGTTCAATATGTTGACTTCCCAGTTAAACTTCCCAACACCACACACTCCCACATATGCCCACATTCATGAGCTCTCACTCAACGTAGCAGACACATTTGTCTCAATCCATATCATCTCAGCTCTATGACCTCTCTCCCTCTTCATCCCCCTCTCTCCCTCATTACATCTAATTCTTTGCCTTCTGAAACCTAGGAAGTACTAGAGATCACCAGGGAAACTTGTTAAATCAAGTTCTATATGATGCAAAGTATATTCTGAGACAGGTTCTAATCCATCCTATAGAATTTCCTGGCTATTCAGAAAGACTGTTTCTATTTTCTTTTGAAAGTGTAGCTTGTGGGGAATCATTGAGAATGCCAGATGCCCAGCCACCAGATAGATGGAACCTGATTTTTATACCTCCACCCAGTAATTCAGTGAAATTTCGTTCTTTATTAGCAGCGCAATATTCTCACTCAGCTCCAATTATCCCGTACATTGGCAAACAAGTTTCCTTTTTTGTTCTCTTTTGCACAGATTTAATGTATTGTTTTTACTAAAAAAAAATACATGATTTGCTTAATTTTAAAATGCCCAAGCCATATTTTACTGAATTTTGAAAGACAAATTGAGTGTGAGAGAGTCGTTCCAAATTTTTCATTCCACTTTAGGAAGTAGTGACCTCATCCCTCATTGTAGAGTCGGGGCCCCAAAGCTGTAAATAATAAGGTCTCAATCAAAATAATTAATTAAATTATTCAGGCAGAGTGACCTCAACAACAAGTCTTTCATTCAATATATGTGTTTCTTTCTGAGGAGTAGTTAGGGGGATTTTGTTTGCTCTCAGTCACTATTAGGAAAAAGAAATGAGTTACTGATACCAAGAGATTTAATTTTTTAAATCAATTTCCAGTCTGACCTGGGGTCAGCCTCACCTCTTAAAACTTACATGTCTCCAATTATGTTCCAATCCAAATTGATGTTCACAAAGATATCCCTGGGCCATTGTGAAAGCTTTAGTCACCAAAGAAAAAATCAATTATGTTCAGTGCATTTCACTCACCAGAGTAAAGTTAGATAATGTCAGGAAGATTCCAAACAATAGTTGAGCCACAACCATCTTCTAATTAGCTCTAACTTAATCATATGGTTCACTTAACCGCAATTGTCTCTTTCCCAAATTAGGATTGATCAAAGTTTTATCGTATGTTTACTCCCTCTTAAAATTATTTTCATATAGGTCTCAAAATCTATATGTCTTTGATTTCTGAAATTTGTTTATGTTTAACCTGTCTTGTACCAGAAAAGATTTGATTGCTTATAAAAATCAAGTACTATAACCAAACAAAATAATTCAAAACAGGTTTTTTAAAAATGAGACATAAATATAATAAAAATAGAAAAGTTAAGCTGGAACGAGGAGTGGATAAGCACAAAAATATGGGCTATAAAACCCTCCACATTTGCTCGTGTAAACTATAATTTTGGCTTTAAGCCCTGAGCAGCCACCCATTGGCTCTATAATTCTTCATTTTGCAGAAAACCAAATAGAGTGATTGTGCTCGAGGTAGTAAATGCCTATTAACATTAGCTAAAAACCAACCTTTGAGACTGCAACAGGAAAATTAAACAGGCCCACAACTTCCCAACAATCTTTATAGATCATAAAATGCCAGAAGCGTGGTGGAGGGGGTTGGAGGCAGTGCAGAAAGGGACTCATCTCCAGAAGCCAATCTGTTCCGATCCACAAAGATACTGATCTTAGCAAGTCAGAGTACAAGGGGAAGAAGCATGAACACATGCTTTGCCCACCAGGCACCATTCACCCTCACTGTCTCTGCAAAACACTCCTGGTGGAAGGCTGTATTTTGCCTGCTTTTCATACAGTCTAAAAAGAGCTCAAGAGTAAAAACCTAACCAGCAGACACTTGCCTAGTGAAAGTAAACAAAAATAATAAGGTCCATGTATGGAAATCACCTTCATTTATTTTTACTTAGACTAACAAATATTAAGATACTAATATCATCATTCCAAAATTAATTAATTCCATCAATAGTACATAGAATATCATAAATACTGACATTTCCTTCCTTGATAGGAAGAGTCAGGGACTCTGGAGGCCTGGGCAAGGCCCTGATGTGGCACCAGAAGGGGCTTCCTTAGAAAATGACCGGTTAGATCCTGGCGGAAAGTCTGAAATCTCATTGTGAACCTAAATGGTACAAGGCAAAGGGGGTGCGCATATGTATAGTCCAACAAGCCAGAGACAGGAAGAAAAGATGGAAGTCATTGCAGACAGAAGCACACGGCTTAGATAGTGGTCTTTATCCATTCTCTAAGGCCACTGTGTTGGCCAATGAGATCATTCAAATGGAGCAAACAAATAGGAGTTTTAAGAGTCTCAAAATGCAACCAGAATGCTATCTGTTACACACACACACACAGGTCCAGCAAGACAAAGTGGACTCCCAGACTACTACTAGTTATTATCTCATAATGCTTCCAAATATTTGTATGTCAACCTCATGGGCATACAAACTTCAGTTTATAACTCAATCTACACTTTTTACCACCTTCTATGTACATAGCCCTGGTATGGGTGCTGTGGGGGATACAGAAATGCACAAGACATGGCACTTCCCACAAGGAACTCATTGAAAAGGAGGAGGTTCTGGGAAAATGACAAATACATATAAAATGCTAGGGGAAGAATATGCTAATGAGCCCTATCTCCAAAGTGCAGAGTGCAGGAAAGAATCTGCTTTGGAGGAAGAAGAAAAAACCCTGAAAGTGTTGATGTGTGATCTAGGCATTGGACTTTAGGTGGGAATCAATCAGAAGGTACAAGGTGGATATCTAGGAGGACATTTCAAGGCAGAAGAAGCAAACTCAGCAAGGCAGGAAATTGACTGGCATATGAAGAGAACAATGATTTGATATGTTATGGTGACACTAGAGGCCCAGTGCATGAATTCATGCACTGGTGGGGTCCCTCAGCCTGGCCTGTGCCCTCTCACAATCCAGGACCCCTCGCAGGATGTCAGACTGTCAGTTGGGCCCGGTCCCCGCAGGGCAGGCCGAGGGACCCCACTGGTGCATGAATCCATGCACTGGGTCTCTAGTATGCATATAAGATCTTTGGTTAATCTCTTCCTGCCCTCTCCCCTCCTGCCTTCCCTCTGAGATTTATCAGTCTGTTTCATGTTTCCATGCCTATGTGCTGAGTGTCTGCCCCCTGGTGGTCAGTGCGTGTCATAGCTACTGATCGAACAGTCGAATGGTCAAATGGTCGCTTAGGCTTTTATATATATAGATGATATGATATTAGATAGTCATATGATTACTGTTCTACTTTGTTTGTAAAAGATTTAGTCAACTGTCTTAAAACTTACCCTAAAAGATCAGTAAAACCTTAAGCAATTAATACTAATACTTATGGTAAGGCCACGACTCAGTGTTTCACATATAAATTTTTATGGTTTTTAAAAAACATTAACTTGTCTACTTTGCATCATTCTGTTGCTGCAAATTTCTAGTTACTCTGGCTAATGTCCATGGGAAACAATCACAAAGCTGTTCAATTAATCCCTTTTACAGCATAGCTTCCTAATTCAGGTGTTCCTAAATTGGCAATTGCAGTCTGTGTTATGGTAAATTTTGCATTTAATAGTTATAGTGACTACCTTTTCATGAAATAATCAATTTATATACAGGAGAATAAATTGGCTCTGCAGCCTAGAAGTAGTGGAGTAATAAAATGAAGGGAAGTGAAATTTGATTATAACAAATCTGATATGGGAGATGACATATTTAATAAAACTCATTGCTCTTCACAGACAAGGAATCCCTAACATAGATGTCTCAAATAAAATCTTAATTATGCTCTGGGAGAATGATATAATTAATACCTCATCTTTAGTGGAAAAGATTGGAAAACTATGTAATTGTTTCATTGAAAAATTAAATATTACTTTCTTCTTTGTAAAAAGTTATACCAAGAAACTTTATAAATTCTTAGCCTACCTTTTTAGAAAAAGTATATTATTATTTTTAAGTGGTGTAATGCAAAACATTTTAAGTAGATGAAATAAGTATTGCAGAACCATTTGAGATTTGTATCTCCAAACTGCAGAACAATTAGGAAATGAATTCAGTTATTTAACATACTTTTCCAGTATGATGAATCGAAACTATTCCAGTGTAGGGATCAAAAAATTGACTTGAAAAGATGAATGACTCCTCAGGGTTTCCATTCTAAGTCAATGTAAGTTAAGGTTAAAATGTGGATAGCAGACAGCATTTGTTAGGATTTGATTCCTGAATGTCATGTTCTTGTTCTTCCAGATGAAATTAATTTGGTACTTAGAACTATTACTTTGGTACTTAGAACTATTTCAGATAATTTATATTTTAGTCTTCCCTCCAATATTATCTGCAGTGATTTAGAAAGACATATAAAATATTGTAAGATAGAATGAAATTGAATGAGGAGAATTTGCCTCTAGGATTTCTCAGTAATTGGTATACATAGTGGACCATGTGTCAGAGGGTCCTGTGACCAATGATATTTTCCTAAAATGGACATAGCATTATTTTCAGTCCCTCATGCTTCTCCAGAACCTTGCTATATAGGTGGACACTATTTCCCTTCCCTATGGACGTGGGAAATGACTTTGTAATTGACTCTGCCAATGCCAAGCAACAGAAGAAATGCTGTGCGATGTCCATTGCTAGGCCATTACAGAGCTTTCACCTAGCTTTCTGCTATATATGAGGGTTCCAGCCAGCAGGACCAGCTGAAGTCTTGGACAAAGCCAGCATAAGACAGATGAGGAACGAGCCTCGACAGGGGTGGGCAAACTTTTTGACTTGAGGGCCACAATGGGTTCTTAAACTGGACCGGAGGGCCGGAACAAAAGCATGGATGGAGTGTTTGTGTGAACTAATATAAATTCAAAGTAAACATCATTACATAAAAGGGTACGGTCTTTTTTTTTTTTTTAGTTTTATTCATTTCAAACGGGCCGGATTCGGCCCGCGGGCCGTAGTTTGCCCACAGCTGCTCCAGAAGATTCTAATCCCTAGCCTGAGTCTTCCATGTGAGACCCCAGACAGTGGAGCAGCGATAAGACACTCCACTGTACCCTGGTGGAATTCCTGGCCCACAGAATTCATGAGCATAATAAATAATCATTTCACACCGTTAGGTTTGGATGATTTGTTTTGTGACCATGGCAACTGCAACAGTCCTGTAGATGAAAACAAATCTGGAGAACCTCCTTCATCCCCAGTCCTGAGACCTGAGACAAATTCCTCCTGTAAGTCTTCATTGAGAGAGCACTGGGAAATAATGAACAAGGCTCTCAGCAATGTTTGTACAGCAAACACGGTCCTGGTTTCTTGGGTCTCACCTTAGAACTCTCTGGGCAGGCTGATTGCATCAGAATGAAGGGCAATGTGGGGAAAGCAAATACAGGGAAGGAGCGTAAATGCCGTTCACATCTATAGCTCTGACCTGATGCAAAGACATGTGGTGACCAGTAGAAGCCGAACGCTCAGCTGTAACTCAAAGGCACTATTAACAGTGCGTAGTACAGAGGGGTGGAGATGCTGGGGGTTTGAGGGAAGTGAGATAAAAGTGGAATAAAGGGAACTTTTACTTCCTACTCTTTATTGCTATTTTAAAATTTCACCCTAATTATGGCCTTACTTAAAATTTTTTTGAGCTAATGAGGCTTTGAGTCTAATATGAGAAATTTGTAGCATTCTAAATTTGTCTCTTTTTGTCTTTTTGTAAACCCTACAAATATATTTTGCCCTTGTCACATTCTCTCCCAAATATAAATATTTGGGGGTGTATAAGATATTACTTTTTATTTGTCATAACCACAGGCGATTCACCTTTCTAAATGACCCATATTGCTTATGTAGTGTTGAATTCATTACCACTACCCTTTAATTACTGAATTCTGAGAGCTGGCCTATGTGTGGTGACCAAGGAGTAATAAGGGCATTGTGTAGTTCTGATTGGTTGAATTCCCTGGTGTTCTAATTAGTCAGAATCTCAATCTGTGATGCATCTTCCCAATGAACAGGTTGTGGTAACAGCACTTCCAGTGACACAATGTTGAGTTCATTTTCTATTTTATACAGCACATAAGAGTGTTTATTTGTTCTAAGTAACTGGCAATGTCTAGTTACACAGATCCTGAACATTAACAACACAGTTTCTCCCTACAAAATAGCAGAGACTGTGCCCTTGCCTGTATTTTATAATGTAGCACTTATGTGACTGAGGTAGAAGCATGCCTGTATGAGACCCTTGCCCAGATGCCTCCAGAGGTAGCCTAGCTTTATCCTATATAATAAATAGGGAATATGCAAATTGACCATCACTCCACCACAAATATGGTGGCACCCACAGCGGAGGCGAGGGGGGCGGGGCTCCGTAACACAAGTTGGCTGCGCCCACAACAGAGGCCGAGTTCCCATAATGAGCCTTAACGAGCAATCAGCAGGGACCTGAGGCTGCGTGCCCCTCCTCCCCCCATGGGGCTTGACAGGGGACCTCATGCCACACACCCCTGCCCAGCGGGGCTTGATAGGGGACCTGAGGCCATGCCCCCCACCCAGCGGGGCTTGATGGGAGACCTCAAGGTGTGCCCCCCTGCCCTGGTGCTGGGCCGGGGGACCTCAGGCTGCTCCCCCCGCCCTGGCACCAGGCTGGGGGACCTCAGGCTGTGCCCCTCACCACAGCACCAGGCTGGGGGACCTCAGGCCGTGCACCCTGCCCAGCAGGGCTTGATGGGGGACCTCAAGGTGCATCTCCTGCCTCAGTGTTGGGCCGGGGGACCTCAGGCTGCTCCCCTTGCCCCAGGCTAGGGGGCCTCAGGCCATGCCCCCCGCCCAGCAGGGCTTAACAGAGATCTGAGGTTGTGCCCCCCCTCCCAGCGCCAGGCCAGGGGTCCTGAGGCTGCGCCCCCTGCCTGGTGGGGCTTGACGGGGGACCTCAAGGTGTGCCCCTGCCCAGAAGGGCTTGACTGGGGACCTTAGGCCACATCCTCCACCTGGTGGAGCTTGACGGGGGAACCTCAAGGCATGCCCCCCACCCTGGCCCAGACTGGGGGATCTCAGGCCGCACCCCCTGTCCCAGCACCAGGCCAGGGGACCTGAGGCTGCACCCCCCACCAGGCGGGGCTTGACAAGGGTGGGACCAGCCAGGTCTGGATCTAGCCCAATGGGGGAGCTGGCTGGGTCTGGGTCTCACGCAATTTTGAGGTGCATGTGGGTGGGCAGGGACTTGACTCTGGGTCCCATGGTGCACCCCAGACTCTGACAGGAGGAAGATTTTCGTATACATTTTACTAATTTTCTTTCATTTCTGACACATCTATTATAAAGAAAGGGCAAATAGCAATATTAAAATATTTCCTCTAATTAATCCCTTTTTAATGCGCATGAATTTCACTCACTGGGCCACTAGTTTATAATAAGTCTGAATACCACATTCACCTGGCTATCCTTCATAAACATCCTTTCTCTTGGTGGAACTTTTCTTTTAACCTCACCCAAGTATATTTTTCCTTTGATTTTTAGAGAGAGTGGAAGAGAGAGGGAAAGACAGAGAGAAATATCGATGTGAGAATCCCAAGCAGGGCCTGGGCTGAGGCAGAGCCTGCAACCGAGGTACATGCCCTTAACCGGAGTTGAACCCGGGACCCTCAGTCTGTAGGCCCATACTTTATCCACTGAGCCAAACCAGCTAGGGCTCTGGGTGGAACTTTTAATTCATAGAAAGTTTAAAGTTATGCCCTTTGAGAAGTTACCTAAAGTGCAGTTACTCTATGTTGCCAGTTAAGTTCAGAGTCTAAATTGGTGTAGGTTTGACATCTTAGAGAAACTTGAATGGGATGGGATGGGATGGGATGGGATGGGATGGGATGGGATAGGATGGATGGTATGGGATGGATGGGATGGGATGGGATGGATGGGATGGGATGGGATGGATGGGATGGATGGGATGGAATGGGATGGGATGGATGGGATGGGATGGATGGGATGGGATGGATGGGATGGGATGGATGGGATGGGATGGGATGGATGGGATGGGATGGGATGGATGGGATGGGATGGATGGGATGGGATGGGATGGATGGGATGGGATGGATGGGATGGGATGGGATGGGATGGATGGGATGGGATGGGATGGGATGGATGGGATGGATGGGATGGGATGGGATGGGATGGATGGGATGGGATGGGATGGATGGGATGGGATGGGATGGGATGGGATGGATGGGATGGGATGGGATGGATGGGATGGGATGGGATGGATGGGATGGGATGGGATGGGATGGATGGGATGGGATGGGATGGGATGGGATGGATGGGATGGGATGGGATGGATGGGATGGGATGGATGGGATGGGATGGGATGGATGGGATGGGATGGATGGGATGGGATGGGATGGGATGGGATGGAATGGATGGGATGGGATGGGATGGGATGGATGGGATGGGATGGGATGGATGGGATGGGATGGATGGGATGGGATGGGATGGGATGGGATGGGATGGGATGGATGGGATGGATGGGATGGGATGGATGGGATGGGATGGGATGGATGGGATGGGATGGATAGGATGGGATGCCAACTATGTGACTTGCCATCCCGAACACTGCTGCTTTGGGTAGCATACCATGACCCAGACTTAGTCGTAGTAACTGTGGAGTAAAGGATTCAACCTTGTCCAAGGAGATGTCTTGCCTTTGCCTTTCGACCTTGGGAGTTGACCTCTAAACCCTTGGAATGTGCTGCCTGATGAGTGTCTTTGTTTCTGTGGGGCTTTGAGTCACACCAACAGTGTGATGCAGGGTGGGGCTTTCAGTTGGGTGGTATCAGCTCAACCTCCCAAGGGGCTGGAGGTTGGGGTCAGCCTTGTGGGTGAGCAACCAGGTTTGCATTCTGGACACAAAGGCTTAGGTAAGCTTCCCTGGTTGGCAATACTCCATGTGTATTGTCACATCAATGCCAGAAAATCAATGTTGTCCGTGACCCCATGAGGAGACAACATTGGAAGCTCCACATTTAGACCATTCTAGACTTTGCCCTGTGAACTTATGCTCTTGGCTGATTTTAATAGATATGTATGAAAAAACAGGTGTGCGTGTATATGTGTGATATATACATATATATATATATATATATATATATATATACACATATATATATATAATCTTACATTTCTGACACAATAAAAACTATACCTTCTTTAAAGTTTTGAACACTTATAGGCAGATTTTATATATCTGCCCATAATGGTTCTTTTTCAAAACTTTAATATACAAAATCTGTCCATAACTCTATGCAATAATACTAGCATAGCACTTGATAAGTGTGAGCACTGTTTAAAGAACTCCATATATATTAACTAACAATACCTGATATACTAAAAGAAATTTTTAAAATTTGTATTATTGGAGATTGTTTTCTCCTGACAGTCAAGTGCCCTTATTAAAAGCAGAAAACTGTTACTTCGAACCTACAGTTTATATGCCATATTACATCAGATAAATACCCCTTTCTCTGTCCAATTATCACGGATCTGATGCTGGCAGGAACAAAGAGGAAACACAGAATATCAATAAATCCTTAGTCCCCAAAAGACATTACCTTCTTTATTATTTAGCAGTTTGATAGTGCTGTGCCCATTACAAATAGAATTTCACACACACTGTCCAAGTGTGGGTAAAACTCAACTCCTGCTGCCCCTTTCCCCCTCCTTCCCCCACCCCTCCAGTTCTTATTGTTCTGAGTGATAAGATAGGAAGGGCCAAAACTTGGACCCTGATCTTCTGACCTCAAACCCAAGCCTCTTTCTACCACCAGTTTGTGCTTTTGCATAACAAATAACCACTTGATTACTCACTTTTTTAAATGTGTGCAATCAGCCCTATTCTAATTGTCATGATTCAAAGCATATTCAGAGGCCAGAAGTGCACCTTACATCATCATATCCATCCTCACTACAGCTGCAGCCAGTGCTTACTGAATACTATGTTATTGTTCTAAAGGTTTTAAACATATCAACTCATTTAATCAGAAGGACGGTCAATGCTGAAATAACTCCCATAGACAGATCTATTATCCATTCAACTCTTACATTTGTGGAAAATAGCTATAGTGAAAACAATGTTGACCTTGGGATAAAAAAAAAGAAAAGAAAAAAGAATTAGATTCAAATTCAGTCTCTAATGTTTACTGGCTGGATGACCTTAGAAACGTTTCTCACCCTCTGAACCCACTTTGAAGGACTATTGTGTTAAAATGTGTTCAGTGCATTGAATGGTACCTGGTTCATCTAGTTCTTGTACAGCATCTCTTAGTTTTAGGAGCGACAACAGGAGGCGAGTCTTGTTATCATATTCATTTGACAAGTGAGGAAGAAGTTCAGATAGGTAACCGGTGAGTGGGTATCTAGGGCATGGATGCCGCTCTCCCCATTCTGAGGCAGCTCTTTTTCCCAGGTGCCATGTTGGCACCCTGTGGACAAGGTTGACCTGGGTCTCAGGTAACTTCTCAGCCTTGTAGTAACCTGCCTGGCAGACAGTGTTCCCACGATTGGGCTTCTGTGCTTTACGGCATTACTGCCACTCTCTAAATAATCCAGTGCTTCTGGACCTTACAGAGTGACAGCACCTCGACTATGACAGTTCTGACAGCAGTCTGCTTGGGGATTCTATTAGAACTTCATTTGGAATTGGAGGGCTTTTGTTTGGGGTTAGTTCAAGTGTAACTCTAAGCAATTATACCCTAGTTATGGAATGATGGTTTTGCTGGCTTAATTGTATTCTATTTGAATAGAATTCCAAGCACTTGTTGGAAAAGTAATGGGCCTCAGTTTCACAGCCCTGATGCTATTCCTGCTTCAGAACCAAGCCTTCTTAATGAGTCCCTTTTCTGACTAAATCTGCATGGGTAAATTCTTAGGCTGAAGCTATAAACTCCTGATGGGCAGAGAAATAAGGGAACAAACCCATAGCCACTTTGTTTGAGGGATTCATTTCACTTAGACCCCCGAATACACACCCAACCAAGTCATACCTAATATGGCACTCAAGAAGCAGAAACAAATGAATGTAGGCACTGTAATTGTTAATGAAAATTATGCTCACAAATAAATCAATGAAAATTATTTTTAAAAACTAATTCAAGTCAATAGGCTGCCAGATTTGGAAGAAATTGCACCTAAAACATTGATAGCATTCTATTATTAATTTTTATATTTTGGAGGTGGGGTGTTCATAAAATACCAGAGGCCCAGTGCATAAAATTCATGCAGGGAAGGGGGGAGTCCCCTCAGCTCAGCCGGCACCCTATCCAATCTGGGACCCTTCGGGGGATGTCTGACTGCTGGTTTGGGCCTGATCCTGGAGATTGAGCCTAAACCAGCAGTCAAACATCCCTCTCACAATCCAGGACCGTGGCTCCTAACTGTTCACCTGCCTGCCTGATCACCCCTAACTGGCTCCCCTGCCAGCCTGATCACCCCTAACTACCTAACTACCCCCAACTGCACCCCCCACCAACCTAGTCTCCCCTAATTGTCCCTACCCCCAACTGCCCCCTCCCCCCCCCCCCCCCCCCGCTGACCTGGTCGCCTCTCACTGCCCCCCCCCTGCCGGCCTGATCGCCCCACACAGCCTGGTGTTCAGTCGTTTGGTCATCCCTCACTAACCCCGTGCCAGCCTGGTCACCCCATACAGCCTATTCGGTCGTCCATTCAGTTGTTTCGGATGCGACGGCCCCTGGCTCTTTATATATATATAGATGTGTTTACCCACAGGGACTAGACTTATTTGAGAGACAGGCAGGAGATACTTTCTTATTTAATAAGATACTGCAAATCAACCTGTGCAATGAACTGAATGTTTATGTACCCCTACAATTCATATCCTCAAATCCTAACCCCCAGTGTAGTGGTTTTAGACAGTGGAGCTTGGGAGATGTAAGTAGATCATGAGAGTAGAGCTCTCAAGAATGGGATTAGTGCCCATATAGAAGGGACTCCAGAGAGTCTCGCTCTCTTTCTGCCTTGTGAGGACACAGGGAGAAGTCAGCAGTCAGCCACTCTGAAGAGAGCTCTCATCAGCCACTGAATCTGCTGCCACCTGGATCTTGGACTTACAAACCACCAGAACTGTGACAAATGTTTGTTGTTTAGGCCACTCAGTCTCTGCTTCTTTGCTATAGAAGCCTGAAAGGGACAGAATATGCCACCCCAACATAGGCTACTTGGCATAAGTATTATATTGAGGTGAAAGCACTTGAAAAACAGCAGGTGTCAGAAGGGCTCTCTGATCCTCTTTTCTTCCTGAAAGCAGGAGCTAAAACTCCCAGGTGAACCATGTCCTCGCCATACCAGGAAAAAAAAAATCTCATCACCATAGACAGGGAGTTGAAGCCGAGGAAATGCCATGCAAACAGACCTTGTTAAAATAATTTGCATCTTTGGTGAAAGCCTCTCATATGTTTGAGCTAATTTCTCACAATGCCTCTCTGTTCAACATAGTAGAAAAGCATAGGTGTTGCCACTTCTTTGGGGTCTTTATTTCCTTATGAAAGTTCCCATGCCACATGAAACATATTAGTTTATATGCTTTTCTCCTGTTAATCAGTTTTATGTCTGTTTAATTCTCAGGTCCAAACAGAGGCCCTTAGTTTTGTCTCCCCTACAGTTTCTGGACAATGAGGGTGTGATCGTAAAGGGCTGGGATGCCCACTGCCACTCTCTTCAGAGCCTGGGGTTGAGGTCCTGGGAGAACGGACAAAAGCTGGCAGAAGGCAAGAATTCCTACAAAGCTTTCCTGGATCTTTGTAGCACTGGTAGAGAGAGGAAGGTAAACATTTCTCCTTGTCCCTTCCTTTACAAGTTCAGATTGGGAGGGGGGAAACATTTGTAAAAAAAATAGTTCTTTGAATTGTGGCCCTTGTGAATTTGGTTTTGGTACCATTGACTATTGTTCCTGCACCAGAAACAGCGATTGCTTTCCTTTTGGCCTTATTTTGTGTAGCGAGAGATGGCCTTGGCTTTCTACCTGCCAGGGCATGCAGATGGTTGGGCCTGTGTCTACAGGCAGCAAATGGTCAGATTGGGGGTCCCGAGAACATGATGGTACAGACATGTGGGTTGAATACCATTTGTGGCTAGCATCCTACCAACAGTGACTATTTCTCAGGGGTGAGGGGAGGTGTCTATCACCTTCTTTTAAAGGCTGTCTGTGTGTGTGGCTCTGGAACTTGGGAGGGCTGCATCTTTTGCACCCTCTTTGATGATGCTTCTTGTGACCATAATTAATCCATTAAAAGGCGTACTGATTTTAAGCCATAAAAAGGCTTTTTTTGGCTTGTAGTCACATTGAAATAGATATACCTTTGAAGATTTGGACTTTTATATCGAAAAGGATATTTGGAGATCTCTTATCATAAACAAATGAAGATCAAATTAAAAAGAAAAAAATTAATAAGGCAAAGATGAAAATCAGCCTGGCTGGCCAATATAGCTCAGTGATTGTCAATCTATGAACCAGCTCATGATTCAGTCCCCAGTAAGGGGCCTGCAGGAGGCAGCTGATTAATGATTCTCTCTCATCATTGATGTTTCTATCTCTCCCTCTCTCTCCCTTACTCTCTGAAATCAATAAAAATATTTTTTCTTTAGCCCTAGCTGGTTTGGCTCAGTGGATAGAGTGTTGGCCTGCAGACCAAATGGTCCCGGGTTCAATTCCGGTCAAGGGCACATACCTTAGTTGCAGGCTCCTCCTTGGCCCGGGGCCCAGGTTGGGCTCATGCAGGAGGCAACCAGTCGATGTGTTTTTCTCACATCGATGTTTCTTTCTCTTTCCCTCTCTCTTCTACTCTCCCTAAAAATCAATGGAAAAATATCCTTGGGTGAGGATTAACAACAACAACATGGATACCTAACTCATGGATAAGATTTAAAATGAAACTTATAAGATCTCTTTATGCATAAATATACAGGCAACTGTATGTGTATGTCTATACATAGGTGCATTTATGTATATGTCGATCTTACCTCCAGATGACATTGCCAAAATTAATTTGTGAAAGAGTTCTATTTAATGGCTTAAGAAAAATAAGTGCTATATAAATTCATAAAACTCTCAGATGTATAAAAACTAACTTCAATGCTTTTTTTAAGTTCACATGATCTGGGATAGTTTTCAGTAAATAAAAGTTAGTTTAGACATTTACACTATGGAATACTATGCAGTTGTAAAAAAGGGGGATCTCTTATCCTTTGGGACAGCATAGATGGACCTGGAAAATACTATGCTAAGTGAAAGAAGCCAAACTGAGAAAGACAAATATTATATGATCTCACTTATTTGTGGAATCTAATTAATAAAATGAATTGACCAACAAAATAATACCCAAAGCATGGAGGCATGGAACAGACTAACATACCTCGATTTGGGCTTGGGAGGATGAGAAGAGATAAACCAAAGAACTTACATACTGTACTTATATGCATAGCCCACGGGCAATAGGATAGTGAAGACCTGGAGGGGTGGGTAGGGGCTGGGAAAAGGGGAGAGGAAGGGAGGAAAATGGGAGATATCTGTAATACTACCAACAATAAAAAAAATTATTTAAAAAAAATAAAAACAACTATCATACACCTAGAAAAAAAATTAAGTTTGTTGGCTAATAAAAACAGGCATATCTCAGAATTGTGAACATTAAATATAGGGCAGTTGTACAGATTCTTCTACCTGAGCTTACTAGTCAAATAAGCTTATGTTATCTCTATTGAATGTTTATGATTATAAAAGTATAAGTTCAACCTAAGAACAAAGCATACAATAACAAATTTCTTTTTTTTAATCTTTATTGTTGAAAGTATTACATATGTCCCCTTTTTTCCCCATTGACCCCATCTAGCCTGACCCTATCCCCCACCTTAAAAATTCTTACTGAATATTCTTATATTCATGGCAGTATAGCTGTTTGAATAAGTTCAATTAGAATGTGTTCTTCTTGTAACAGGACAGAATTGGAAACATTGGATATATTACCACAGCTTTGACTGGAACATCATATTTGAGAATATGCATAGAATTAGATATGACCAGACAGATTTAAGGAACTCAGATCGACTTTATAAAGTCCCTTGAATACCAGCCTGATGCCTTGCTTACAGGGTCCCAGCCTTATAGGTGAGTGAGAAAGGTCATTTCCTGGCAGACCCAGGAAACTTAAGTTACAGGGGCCTCCAAAGGAGAGGAATTTACCCAGACCTGCAGTACGGCAGGCAGTCTGGTGCCAAGTTCCTGACTTGGCTTTTCAACCTCTACAGACTTTTAAAGGTCTGATCTGAGGTTCCTTCTTAAAAGTTCTGGCAAAGTAGACTTAAAAGAGAATACATGATAAATCGCTATTCTTGCTGCACGTATGTAAATAATCAAGCCACATTTAATAAGAGTAGATTTGTTTTACAAACAAACGAGTTCTGTTTCAATGCTCTCTGATAACAATGGGGTGGCAGCAGAGAGGACATTCTGGGTTTCAGTAACAACTATGACACACCCTTGTGGCTGTCGAACAAGGCCATGTTCACTGACTGAACGTTCCTCCTCTTTGTAGACTGGCTCCTGTGATGGCGTGTATTTTGTCAGTAATTAATATTTTCCATTTTTCTCCCACCTTCCTGACTTGATGTCACTAAAAATTATAACTGCCCTTTTTCTGAAGCCCTGCAAGCTGGTAAATGTCAAAGGAAGCACCACAACAAATCATGTGTGGACAACCTTCATACTTGCTGCTGTAAAGCCTGATGCCCCCACCAGAGACATTCCAACTACAAAAAAATTAAAGTCATTGGATTGCCACCTCCTGTCCTCCCTCCACCATCTGAAGATGCCTCAAGCCCAACAACTAAAAATCTTAACTGGCTGCCCTCCAGACTCAAAACCTGAGTTTGTAGTTTGTTCTAGTCATTAACCTTTGTTTTTCTTTTGTTTCCTTAGAAATACCCCTAATTAAATGCCGGTTACTCCTACTATATAAAGGACTGATTTAGATGCCCCCCACGTCCACCTACACCATTGCCTCCTCAAATAGGACATGGCTGTTTAACTAACTGACCTATTTTCAGGACTGAGAGGCTGATTCAATGAGATATGGGACAATCTACCAACCCAGCTTCTGGATTGTGACCCCAGTATTATTTTGGTAAAGAAACTATAGTACATAGTAACCTATTGTGTGTATTTTAACTTTTCAATGGCAATTTTGAAACCTATGTAAAAATAGGCCCAATAGTATAAGGAGGCCCCATTTGAGCTTCAACTATTATCAACTCATGGCCAATCTCTTCTATTTTACATGTATAAATTACTTTACCTTTTTGCAACAGCTTGGATGGACCTGGATGGTATTACGCTAAGTGAAATAAGCCAGTCAGAGAAAGACAAATACCATATGCTCTCACTTATATGTGGAATATAAACTGATGAACAAAATAGAAACAGAGGCATGGATACATGGAACAGACTGACAGCTGTCAGAGAGGAGAGGGTTTGGGGGGCTGGATGAAAGAAGGCAAAGAACATATATGCATAGCCCATAGACACAGACAACAGAGTGGTGATAGCCAGAGGGCAAGGGGGGGCAGATAAGAGGAGGTGGGCAAAGGAGGGGAAAATGGAGACAGAAAGAGACTTTGCATTGGGTGATGGGCACATGATGCAGTGTACAGATGATGTTTTGTTTAGTTGTATGCCTGAAACATATATAATTTTGTGAACCACTGTCACCCCAATAAATTCAGTTTTAAAAAGTACAGTGTTTAAAAATACTCTCATCTACATTACCTCCTTTGATTGTCCTAACAACTGTGAAAGGTAGGTTGTGTAGTTTTATAGTTAAATTCTATTTCTAACACATTAGCATTTTAATGTAAATGCCAATTTTTAAGATAGTGAAGCAAAAGATATAGAGTTTGCTTGTATTCTTTATGCATGCTTTATTGGGTTTTTGAGTATCCTAATTCATTAATAAAGGGAAATGGAGGCACACTGGCATGTCACTATCTCCAGCTATTAGTCAAACCGAATTGAATTATGTTTAATAAAATTATTAGGATAAATTACAGATTTTTACTTTTCTAGAAAACTGCTTTTACTGAATAACCTTGATCTCAACTCATCCTATAAAAATGGAATTTTACTAAACGAACTACTTCCAATGTCACATTTTGTGCATAATAGCTGCAAACATCTAAAAGTTAAGGAAGCACTGTAATTTAGAATAATTCCAGGCCAAAAGTGACATTTGTAGAGGATCCAGATGCATGACAATCACATAAACCAAAGGAGCCATTTAATCATGGTCTGGATGTTATTTTTCTGACACTTACCAGTGAAACTGTCATGGATCCCTGGAATTGGGGCTATTAGAATTATTTATTTTGATATCACCCTTTTCCACATAATTGTGTTGGATGTTTTAACAAATTATTTATGTTCACATGCATGTGGGTATTGATTATCTATACCTGCACATTACATTATTACTTGTACATGAATTACTTCTGATTCTTTTTACAACCTGATTTGCATACCCATATTATCATGTAGATGTTTGCAAATACTTGTGTGTGTGTGTGTATGTATATATATATTCCTGCTCTCTTTCTTACTTGACTGAGAATACCAAGGATGTCCCCAAATGTTCATTTGAAGGTTGATTTAGTCACACTAGCAGAACCCCAGGCTCAAATGTCAGATTGGATCAGTTCTACCCTGTGCACTAATCGCGCTGCCATCTTCCTGCTGCAGAAGTTACAGTGGCATGCTACTCATCAAGGCAGAATGTAAATGTTTAGTGATTATACAATATGTTTTTGTTAACTCCCCAGATGGGATTTTTTTTTTTACCTTTGTTTGTTTATTTGAGAACAAGAGCTGAATGCTGAAATGCAGTGGCTGATGCCAGCAATACAAGGCTTCATTAGTACAGATGAAGCAAAGCTCATTTGTTACACAAATAATTAGAGAGATTAAATGAAAATAAACACTTAGAGGATGTACAGAAGCTCTAAAGTTAGGTAATCATTTTAATTACTCTAGTGACTTCTACCAACCTTCATTACCAGCCACAGATCAAGTTCAAATTGTTTTATGTAAGAATATCATAAACCACAGGGAAAAGTACGAGCTGCCCAATGATTATGCTTCATAAAATGACATTTCTTCAAGCTTCCATTTAAAGGAGTTGTTTCCATTCCCGTACCTGACAAACTCTCTAAATATTTAAAGAGTGATACATTTTGCACTTAAGAGGGTTTTACCCTCACTTTATGTTTCAAAAGGACATTGTTGATAACTTTTGTATTTCTATATCGTTACTGAGATTTGATCATAGAAGATGTGGGCCCACTTTTTGAGACACTGATTGTAAAACATTATGGCATATTCAGTAGATTGAGATAAATGCTACTCAGAATCATGTCATCCTTATTTCGTGACAGTCTGCACCTTGTCTTTGGGGTAAATTGATTTTCTCTTTCTTCCCTTCCCTACCCCAACCTGGGAAAACTCTACCACACACAGGAATGCCTTCCTGACAGGTGGGGGCCCTCTCTCACGTTATTGTCAGTCCTGTTTAGAATGGATTTCATTTTACATTCCTGGGTGATGATGGCGCTTCAAGATCTCCTGAGATACAATCTTTAGAGGATGTGCTACCTGTATTTAAATACCATTTATTGCCTGCCTTCACAATGCCAACTCCTCTGCAAAATGCTTTACCTCACTTATCGTACTGAGTCCTTATAAGATGCCCAGGAGGTATGTATTATTGACTCCATACTCCAGATGAGAAACTAAGGCTGTGAGAGGCTCATTGGCTTTCCAAAGTTGCCTAAGTAGCCCAACTGGGAACCGAGTCCAGGTCTGCCTGACTGCAAAACCGTGATGCCCCTAGAGATGATGGGATGAGGAAAACCTGGATGCAAATGCTGACGAAGGACAGTAGAAAAGATGACGTGACCTCTGGGATGTGGATGTGCTAGTTTTGTGTTGTGTTGATGACATCTGTGAATTCTGGACACCAGACGAAATCTCAGGTTCCAAAATGTGATTGATTTTGAAAGTGTCTCATCTCTGAGTAGCCCTGGATGCTTCTTTACCCCAAAGAAGAAGCAATTAGGAAATAGGTTTTATGGTGTAGTGGGAATAACCAAGAGTTCCATACTAATAAGATTAGTGGCGCTTTTTAATGTAATTCAGTAACCACTTGAGTTTACTCCAGCTAATGCACAAGGCATTTCTTTTCAACTGCATTAACATTTCCGACAGGATGAAGGAGACTTGGGTATTCTTTATAAGGGAGGTGGGGGTACGTGCTGCTTTCTAGTATTTAGCCAGTTTTGCTCAGTGCTTAGAGCATTGGCCCATGCACAGTGGGGTTGTGGGTTTGATTTCTGGTCAAGGATACGTACCTGAATGCAGATCCAATCCCCAGCCCCACTGGGGCATGAGGCAACCAATTGATGTTTCTCTCTTTCTATCTCCCCACTCCTCCCTCCCTCCCTCTCTAAACATTAATGGAAAAAAAAAACCCTCAGGTGAGGATTAACAAAAAAAGAAAGAAAAGCCTTTACTACATTGTCTTCCCTTCTTCCTTTCCCAGGATGCTGACATTGATTTTCGCAGGCGCACCCCAGGCCTAGGGGTTGTGTTTTGCATACTCACAACTGTAAACCTACCTTCGCCTCACCTGGGTTCCCAGGCCCGTTTGGCTAGCCCAGAATATGTGAAGAGATGAGGATGTACTAATCTGCCGAGTTTAAAATATGAGCTGTGGGTGATACAGGGAGGTGGGGACAGAAGGCTTGCCCTTGAGGGGTGGGGGCAGGGGGGGTTGTTAAATCTGTACATTTGACTCTCAGGTTTCAGACTCTGAGGGGGAAGTTAGGGGAGTTCACTGATGCGCCAAGGTGTGATGATAGGTGGGAGCAGCAAGGGTAGGCCCAAGACACCCAGAAGCTTCGGAAAGGTGGAGGGGCATCTGCCCTCACTCAGAAAGCACAACCGGGGGAATTTATTTGTGAGCAAGACCGAAGACAGACAACCGTGGGACGATGGGCTCCGAAAGTACCATGGGAGGGGGTAGGGGGGAGTGGCTTTCCCACAGCTTTGCAAGGGTCTCCCTGAAACGTGACTCTGAAGTGTAGTTCCTCTTCTTTCTTCCTGGTACTTTACAGACAGCCAGGGATCAGCTAGTAGGCCCACAAAATAGAAAAAGTCCACAGGAAGCACCAATGGTTTACTGTCACAGGTCTACACATCATCTTATGCGCTGTTGGATTTTGATTGCACGTGTTTCAGGTAGGAGGGCCAGCCCTCTGGGTCTGCCTGTGTGGGTCCTGGTATCTGCAGGCCACGCACAGGGGAAGCCACTGGCTAGACCAGAGCACACACGTTCCATTTTCACTTGGCTACTTGCCACCGATCTCCTCGGAGAAATCACTTTAAACACTGAGCCTCAGCTTCCCCTTAAAAAAAAAAAAAAAATGGTGGTGATTCTACTTCCCAGGCCTCCTTGAAAGGATCGTTGGGAGGTTCCAATTGGAGTAATTCCGATGGCAGAGAACTGCGAGTAACGGTGACGCCAAATTACTGAAGACCACAAGTTAACCGCATTCAGGTGGAGTTTCAGGACTTTCCCGCCACTGATCTAACTGCAGTCAGGCAGCAACCGCTGGGGTTGATTCCTTCTTAAGGGCTATCACACATGCCAAACACCTATGTGTCCCCCCTTCCCCCCAGGTCTCCCAGGGCTTCTATCGATTTCTGCCTTTCAGTGAAAGAGCTTTTGGTTGCCGCGGTTCGCACACCCCAGCACACCAGCCCCGCCGCTGGGAGCCAAAGAATCCTTTGCCCTCTCCCGCCTCTCCGCCTCTCCCTCCTCTCCCTCCACACCTTGGTCTCCCGAGTTTTCTGCACGTGAATGGGTTCCTGGCGGATCTCCGAAGACCTTGCAGTGTTTCAAAAAGCTGGGAGCGCGCGGAGATGAGCGAACGAGCCTCTGCCCCCCTCCCGGAGGTCCTGCGCCCCTCGGGGACCCTCCTCCCGCGCCTCTCGGGGCGGTGAAGCCGCCGCCCCCGGAGCCAGCTCGTCGGGCCCGACCCCGCGGAGCAGCGGGCCCCCTCCCCACTTCCCGCTCGCGGCCCCTCTCCGCCAGTAGCAGCGCTGCTGTCTTCCCACAGGAGGGCTGGGAGGGCGCCCGAGTCCGCAGCGCCCCCGCCCCCTCGCTTTTTCTTTCTTTCCTCGGTTTGGGATCTTGCTACCGGAGCCGGGAGAGGTTCGGAGAAGAGAAGAGCGAGGGACCGGAGTGCAGGCTTCCGCTGCAGCGCGCGAACGGAGCTGGGGTGCTGCGTCTCCCGCGTCCCCTCCCGGCCCTCGCCGCCCCGGCCAGGGCGTGAAGAAGGGAAGCCCTCGAAGGAGCCCACGGTTGGAGTCCCTCTGCCCGCAGCGCCGCGGGACCGGGGCGGCGACGCAGGCGGTCCGGGGGCCGGCTCCCGGCTCCCATTCCTCTGAAAGAGGGCGGCGGGGATCGCGTCTTCCCGGCGCTCGGCACAACTCCGCGGCTGGCAGCGCGCGGCTGGACCAAGTCCGCTTCCCGCCGACTCGCCGAGTGCGGGCAGCCCCTGCACGCCCGCCGGCACTCCTCGTAGCCCTACCTCCTGGGCACCTGCGCCGACCCCCACGCCGGGCGCTGAAACCCCGGCTCCCCACAGCGCCGGACCCGATGGAGAGCGCGCGGGCCGCGGCTTCTTGAGTGCGGGTGCCGCCGCCGTCCAAACTGCGCGCTGGGGTCCCCCGGCTGGCCCCTCTTCGGGGCATCCGAGAAGCCGGGGAAGAGCGCACCATGAAGTCCGTGCTGTTCAGCCGATTCTTCATCCTCCTACCCTGGGTCCTGATCGTCATCATCATGCTCGACGTGGACACCCGCAGGCCCGCGCCCCCGCTCACCCCCGCGCCCCTACTTTTCTCCCTACGCTTTGGGCCGCGGGGGCGCCCGACCCCCGCTCCGCAGGGGCGGCCCCGGGCGCGGCTCGGAGAAGCGCAACGAGTCGCGGCCGCAGCCGCAGCCGCAGCCGGAGCCGCCTCTGCCCACCATCTATGCCATCACGCCCACCTACAGCCGCCCGGTGCAGAAAGCCGAGCTGACCCGCCTGGCCAACACCTTCCGCCAGGTGGCGCAGCTGCACTGGATCCTGGTGGAGGACGCGGCGGCGCGCAGCGAGCTGGTGAGCCGCTTCCTGGCGCGGGCCGGCCTGCCCTGCACGCACCTGCACGTGCCCACGCCGCGGCGCTACAAGCGGCCGGGGCTGCCGCGCGCCACGGAGCAGCGCAACGCCGGCCTCGCCTGGCTGCGCCAGAGGCACCAGCACCAGCGCGCGCAGCCCGGCGTGCTCTTCTTCGCCGACGACGACAACACCTACAGTCTGGAACTCTTCCAGGAGGTAGTGGCCGGCCCGCCCCAGCGGGGGGCAGGGGCGGGAGGGGGCCTCGGGGGTCGCCCGCACTTGGGAGTTGTCACTTCTCCGTGCACTTTTGGGACTCCAGGTGGAGCGCTCCTCGCGGGCAGCTCACAGCCTCTGCCGGCCCTGGCGCGTTTCGCTTGTCAAGGGGATGGGGTTTGGGGATAGTCGGTGAGGACCACCGTGACTCAAGGGTGGGAGTCTGGTTTAGCTGCCTGCCTGGCCCCGAGATTGGGTTGCGAGAGTAGCACAGTTGGGGAGCGCGGGGATGATCGCAGGAACAGGCCTGGGTGGCCTGAGGATGCAGCCCAGCTGGAGAGGTTGGTCGGGGAGACTAGATGCCAGAGGAGGGGACCAGGGAGACGGCCCTGCGCAGTGCGGGGCGGCTTGTTGTACTTCCCAGGCCTTTCAGCGCGCACAGGTGCGATTGGGATTCTGGAACCATATGGAGAGGAAGGTGGAGAGAGTTATTTAAAAATCAGCCAAGAGACCAATTTCTCTGGCACAGTCCGCTGGCACGGAAATGATTATTAGTGAAAACATTGCCTTCTAAGGGGGTTCTCCCTCTATCTCTCCCCCCACCCACAAAGGCCCTTTCCGGCTCAGCATGCTGCCTCTTTTTTCGAGGAGACTCTCTGGCAAATGACTTGAGACTGTCCTGCCTTGTGGAAAAGACTGTTCTGTCTTTTCGCAGCCAGAGCTTCCAGCTGCACTTCCAGTTCCTTTTCTCGACCTTTCTCGAAGGCCTCGCTCTTTGGTGAGTTAGCAGGGCTACTCTTGCATGGCGCCCTTGCGTCCTGGTGCTTGCTGGGGGTTCTGAGTGCATCCGGCCCCACGCTGTGGAGAAGACCCTCCTTTCCCTTGAAAGGCCACACGTGCGCACAACCAGCCTGCACTGGGCTAGAACAGGTGTTACTTCTTGAGGCTGGTATTTTGCAGCCTGTGTGTGTGTGTTCTGCACGTGAGACTGCGTTCCAAGGTTGTGTCAGTTTCTTCTTCATACACAAATACAGCCGGAAAATATCTTGGATTCTTTGACATCCTGTGGGACCATGGCCTTCCTCTACCCCAAATTCCTTGATATCCTGCCTCTAAGACTCCATCGCCCCCTCCTCACCCAGGTAAACTGGACTGTGGGTCAGGTAGATCATACATGCCCCACACTTTCATTCTAATATCTGTTTAGTGTCCTTAACCTCAGGCCAATGCTACTTGTACACCTTCAGTTTAATTTTTCTGCCTATGTGATTTGAAAAAAATCCATTTCTTAAGAGCAGTTGCCACCTTCATTTCTATTCATCCTCTCCTTCTTCGTGAATAAAAGGACCAGTAATTGCTCTCTATCTTTTCTTCTCCATCCTTTCCGGAGGTAGGGCTTTTCTGTCCATGTTTCTACAGAAGAAATTAATGTGTGGTATAGTCATTATAACCAAGATTACAGATATCATCTGATTTTTTAAAAATTGGGCTTTTATTTTTATTCTGCTTGCATACTCTCTCCCACAAAAGATATGGTTTGTATTCTGAAGCACAGACCTTTACATGTCAGTACACGACAATTTTCAACCCACTTTTATCCTGCAACTGGGAAGTTGCCTTACCTGTGAAACTGTGGTCTTGTGTGTGTAAAGTAATGCACATCATTATTAATTACCCCTTTAGGGGGCTGGGCTGTGAAGGGGGGATGATTTTCAGTTTATTCCCAGCTGCTAGCCTGTCGTGTGTGGTGTTAGATGAGGGCGAGAGTTGGCAACACAGGCGGTGAGACCTTCAGAACAGTCTTCCTTTGATGCTTCCCAAACTGAAAGGAAGGCTTGTTGGTGGTGGCTACTAAGCAGCAAGAAGAGAATACAGTAGGTTTTTTTCCCCTAGTGGTCCATGGGGGGGTGGGAGGGTGGGAAGAGAGACAATATAAGAAAGGAAACGGTGAGGAGAAAAAAAATAGTATTGGCCAGAGGAAACTATAAAGGAAAAAAGCAAAACTTTATGGAGTAATGAGAATAAAATTAAGAGCATATGCAGCTCTTTCTTGTGGAGAGGTGCCAAGTATACAAAATACACAACAGAAGCAACTTTTTTAAAAACACAATATGCACCACACACTTAGAATTTTTTTCTTTATTGTTGAAAGTATTGCATATGTCCCCTTTTCCCCCCTATTGACCCCTTCTATCCTGCCCCTCCCCCCACCCCAGGCCTTTACCACCCTAGACACACTTAAAATTTAAATTCTATAGCTCCTAGAGGTCCTTCCAAGACAGTAATTTTATGACTAGTCCCTTTGTCCACCACCATCCCTTCTCCCTCCCACAAGATGCATTTGGACAGAGTAGGTATCTGTTCACCATGCATATATGCCAATACGTTCAGTTTTTCTTTTTACAATACATTATTTTCCTCACATGGCAAGCAGTATTGATTCTCTAAAGAGTCAGATTAGTGGAATTTATGCATCCTTAGTTTTGTGAATTAATGGGATGGCCTACTTTAAACCAGTTCTAGGATTGATTCCATGTGGATTACAGAGTAGACAGGGCTCTCTTAGAAAAAAAAGATAGGACTAGATAAAACAGCTAGACACTGAAGCGCCCTGGCGGGGAGGGAAAATGCTGATCAAGGATGCTGTAGGGCGGAGGTCTATATCTCAGCACTGCGTATGTGCACACACGCAAATTAGTTTTTAAGTAATTCACTTGCTTAAGGAAAGAATGTCCCAAGTCAGGCTTCATCTTTTATTCATAGTGCTTCTAATTTCCATGGTTGATGTAAACGCAGATAAGATAGAAGGAAGAAAATGAACCAGGTACAAATTAGCTCACTAAGCATTGGCTGCAAATGAAGGAAAGTAAAAGATGAAAGGTCTCCAAATTAAATTAAAGGCGCAACAGGCAATCCGTGTTCAATTATTTCTCCGTGGTAACTGGCATGGTGTTTGCTTCTCCCATACAGCTAACTCATTTTCAGCCTACCCTTTCAACTGAGCTGTGCCACCTGGAAAGAAAGATTTGCATTGAATGAATCCTACGTTAACAGCCAAATTCATTTGCAAATGAAAGCTAGTGTGGGTTGCAACCACAGAAACTCTGCTGGCCATTGGAGAGAACAGTGGTCAGGTGTGTGTGTGTGTGTGTGTGTGTGTGTGTGTGTTTTCAGGTTTCCAGTATTTCAACAACTGCTCTTCCTGTGGCATTGATGGGGGTTTGAATTCTGGACCACAGGTAGTCCATCTGCCTGTGCACCCTATGGATGGAGCTCTCTGGAAAAGCTTATTTGCAAAGGATTTAAACTGCTTTCATAAAAGCAACTACCGCAGATAAATGTGACTCTATATCCAGTCATATTTTCAATAAGCTATTGATCAGATTTCTGTTCCTTACTGGAAAACCTTCCAAGTTTCCCTGAGTTTAAAGCTGATGCTTTTCAGGTGAAGTTGCTGTCACCTTTGCGAGTTCATTAAATTGAAAGGTTAAAAAATAGCACTTTCCAAGCAAGAACAAAAACTTTAAAATTTTTAACTTTAAATTTAATGAGGAAAGACTGGAAGACAGGCCAACTGGAGACATTTAAGGAGCTCATGAAAGGACTCCGTTAATGAGACTGCATCTTGAAGATGCTCTGACGGCCGTGAGCTGAACAGGCCCTTTGTTTGGATTTTTTGTTGGGTGCTGTTAAGTTATTTGTGTGCTAGGAAGGTGGAGGAGTTGAGGCTTAATTCTGTCTTGCTCCTTTTCTGAAACATTTACAAGCTCCCCCCTTTACAGGCAGCTTATTAGAGCTATGATACAAAGAATATTGAAATTCACAATTTTAACCACCCCACCCTCCACCCCCAATAGTAAATTCTGTATGTTTCCTGCAAGGAGACAAAAGATCTACCGTGTTTTTTTACCCTGATACTTAGTGTAGGGTAATTATCTTTTCAAAGTGAAGAAACCCAGAAGATTCCATTATTTTACCTGAAATGTGTTCCTTGTGTTTTATTTCTCCCTATCTAAAAGCATATTAATAGTCATGCCTTAGGTCTGATAAAATGTGAGCGTTTTGGGAAAAATATGGTCATAAAGCTACAGCCAATTTTCTTAGGCTATTGATGTTAAATCTATAGATTTTCTTTAGTCTCCCTGTGGATAGGCCTTGAGTTATGGCTAGTCTTTGACAGGGTTCTTTGGAGATCAGCAGTTTTCATTTGGATTTTGATAATTTAATGGACCAGAAATAATAACTCAGCTTTAAAAGACATTCTGTCTTGCCTCTTCCAATTGTCTTTTTCCATCATTCGCCCCCTTACTTTTCACTGACTATTCTTTGTCATGAATACCAGTAGACATGAAGATGTGTCTGGATTATTGTTTGGTGCAATGAATGTGTGTCTTTTAAACATTTTTGCTGTTGTCTGGTTCTTTTTGGAAACTATGTGGGTGACTCCATTTTCTTCTGTCTATTCCACTTGCCTCTAAATTACAAGCTGGTAATTTTTCTCTTGTGTGAACAGTAATGAAATAGTAATTGCTTTTAAGGCATGCTACAAAAGAAAATAGAAGAACCAAAGTGAACGGTCTTATTTATTAACAATTCCAGGGGGTATTCGAGTAGTGGGTGTTTTTTTTTTTCTTTGGTACAGAATTCAATAATGTTCAGGTATGTCTATTCAAATCTTTCGGACTCTGATGGAATATTTGCTCAGTCTGTATAAGTTAACATGTTATTGTATATTTGATTTGCAGTGCTGTGGAAGCACGAAATTAGGTTTTGCATGGTTCTCAAATTCTCTCCCCAAAACACAAATACAATTGTTATACCAATCTATGTGTAGGTAGGTAAGTAAATAGATAGATTTAGAATAGATTTCCAATTCACAGAAGTAAAAACTAATAAAATATAATCCATTGTTCATACCTTGTAATTTTTGTATACAACCTTAAGTAAATGTTAGCAATATCCTTTGCCATGGATACAAGCAAAATACAGTTGACATTAGTTGACACACGATGGGCCAGGAGCCACCCTTACGATTGTACACATATTAATGTAAATACATCCTCACAGTAGCCCCTGAGCTAGGCACTAGTACTGTTCCCATTTTTCCCTCCACCCTTATGCTAATATCTAATCATGAACACAGTTCTTTGATGAGTACAGGGATCTTTAAAAGTGCAGCCTGAATCTAATATAGTCAGTGTGACCAGTAACCCTTTTTATACTTGAGTAGAAGTACCAGGAGATAACGTGAAAAGATCATGCAGCTAGAATTTTGTTCAGAGAGAGGATTTTGAATCCCAGTACCTCAGTTCTAGAGCCTGCCCTCTGGACTGTCCTGCAGCTCATCTCATTCAACACGTACAGTCATATGGAGCTATGTCTCGTGATAAGCAAAGCTTTTGATCAGCAGGAGTCTTCTGACGTTGTTGCTGTCTTCTGGGCTGTGCCATCTTTATATCTTATGACCTTTTTTTCTTGGTATCATTTGATCTTAAGAAAATGTTATGTTCTCCCTCACTATCTCACTGATCGGTTGTTTGATTTTTGGGTTGTTTTTTCAAGTCAGGCGGAAACTGCCAAGTCAGCATATAAACTATTGTCTTATATTTTTTAAATTAGATACTCTTGTGAATAAGTAAGAATTGATCATTTCTGCAAGAAGATAAAACATTTAAAATAATGTTTCCCTCAGTTGATATGTGTACATCAGCAGCTGTGTCTCCTGGGCCTGTAGCTTGTCAGGGCAGACAGAATTGAATGGAAAAAGGCTGAATTGTTTCACGTTACCATTGAGACAGGGGAGAGCTGGGCACCTGAACCCATTTGAGCTGAAGCCTATGTGAGTGGCTGACACCTGCTGGTTTGGGGAGCCTCACGCTGTTGTGCTGGTTATGCTGGCTGCTGAGGGCCCACACGGCCACATTCACAGGACTACTCACTTGTTGGTAGGTTTGTTCATTTTCTTGTCTGATTTCTTCTAGGGTTAGGCATTGCCCTGGATTAAAAAACAAAATGAATGAAAATCATTGGTTGAGCCTTTTTGCATGGAAGGAAAAGCTTGGAGATACTGTGCTGAGAGGGTGATCTTTTTTTTTTTTTAACCACAAGTCAGATTATTTGGTCTTTTCCCCCAAATAACTAAAAACTCAGTAGTCCTCTCCTCCCGCCTCCCCCCACCCCCCCATCAGCCAAACATTATGTACGGTACAAGCAGAATATAAGACTCTTATTTCTTCAACCAGGTATTTATAAATTATATCTTCATCTCTCTAATGAAAGCTAAGTATGCTAAATGTTGAACATTCTCCATTAACTGGGATTTCAGTTGTCTAAGATAATTGTATATTAGAAGTAATAACGTATCAGCAAGATTCCTTCTGCCTACTTGAGCTCAAACATGACCACATTCAGAAGATACTTTAATAAAATTAATCAGTATGCCTTCTCCTCCACTTAACCTGTTAATTGAGCACTTACTATGTGCCAGGCACTGTGCTTAATTACTGCAGCTGCGAACACAGGGCATCCAGCCCTCCCAGGTTGAGCACCTGCTCCCTAGGAACAGTGCATTGTGGGAGACCTGCAGGTGCCAGGGAGTGTAAAGCACAGGCAGCTAATGGAGTTGTAGGTTGGTTTTGTGTTTGTGCGGGGGGGAGGAGGGGGCGGTGATGGGGAGAGGGGGGTTTGGGCTGGGGATGAGTACTTGGGTCCACGTGGAACAGAGGAGGTTTATTCAGAGTGTATGTGGAAGAGAGAAAGGGCACAGTTGGGCCTGCAGAGAAAAAGGCCCAAGACTGCTCTAGCGCTTGCCAGGGAGCCTCTCTGAGCTCTGACCCCTCCTGTCCTCGGGGCCACTGGGCCTCATGGGATAGGCCAGTGATGGCGGACCTTTTGAGCTCGGCATGTCAGCATTTTGAAAAACCCTAACTTAACTCTGGTGCCGTGTCACATATAGAAATTTTTTGGTATTTGCAACCATAGTGAAACAAAGACTTACATTTTTGATATTTATTTTATATATTTAAATGCCATTTAACAAAGAAAAATCAACCAAAAAAATGAGTTCGAGTGTCACCTCTGACATGCATGTCATAGGTTCGCCATCACTGGGATAGGCCCAGGGCCGGCAAGGATGGGACTACAAACCAGCGAGGCACAGTCCAGGGGGGTGGGAAGGGACCCCTGAGGCCCTACATGGCAATGGACCCATCACGGAAGTCCGTCCTCTCGATAAGGATATTGACTGTGACCTAGTGGCCATCTTGGCACTGCTTCTGGGTGTCACACACACCTTGACCCCCTGGTTCTCCTTCCCCCGTAAGCCCCCCAGCCCCTGGCTGCCTTGTGATAATCAGTGTAGGCTAGGCCACAAGCATCAGTGCTACCCAGGCAGGCACCTGCTCCCGAGAAATCTGGGTCCTGCCAGCATCCAGAGCTCTCCAGGTGGAGGGAGCCAGGTCTGTGGCCTGAGAAAAGAGAATGTGTGGGTGTCCAGAGAACTGAAGGGTGTCCTTGCTATCTTCAGGGGAGGAGTTCGAATCTCTCCCCAAACCTGTCCTATAAAGCAGACTTCAGTGTCTTTGTATTTGGAAGTGGCGTTAAATCATGGCCATTAGATCCTTCTTCCTGGATACTGCCCTGTCCTTATGTTAATCTGAGTTTGAAAAGTGTGAACATAGCCATGTGAGGAGCATACTTTTGTTTTTTCCCCACCTGGTTTTCCAAACACCCGTTAGGCATATCTTTGACTTTTAACTCCTAACTAGAACTTGGTAAATTCATAGGAAAACTATAGATATGTATTTGTATATCTGGTTGTATTAAGGAAGTGGTAACATAAACTGTTATGGATTCGTCATAGCATCTAACATTGCATTATATAATGTGGTACATGTGTTTCAGCTCACTGTTTCTCCCATTGTAATATAAACTCCGTAAGGGTAGGAGTCTTCTTTTGTTCACTGCTGTGCCTCTAGTGTCCAGAGCAGTGCTTACCCGTGGTCAGTGCTTATTGAATATTTGTTGAATGAATGAACGAATGATCAGAGGCGTGGAAGCTGAGGGATTCTATTGCAGAAGGAAGCTCTTCCTAGGAAGGAACTCTGCACAGATTGTCAGTCAGATCACAGTTCCGAAGTCTGTGTTGTGTGTCTAGGATTATGTTGAGCCCTTTAAATAGGAACTTAAATGTGGCCCCTGCTCTGTCTTTCAGAGGCTTCATGCTATAGGGGGAGAGGGGGCAGAGGGGGAGAGAGAGACAGTGAGACCATGAATATTGATGGCATCCCTGTCAGTGCCCGTTAAGGTGTGTCAGGGTAGTTGTGAACTATTTGAGTGTTAGACCTCTTCACACGTGTGAGAGGCTGGTGGGCAGCTCAAATGGGAGCTTGGGAGTTAAATAGTCCCATGTTCAAATGCAGCTTCTCCTCTTAGTGGCTGCATGACCTGGGCAAGGGCTGCCTGCCTCATGTGATTGTTGTAAGTACAGTGAGGCCTTGACTTACGAGTGTCCCGACTAACGAGTTTTTTGAGATACCAGCTGTCTCTCGGCTGATTTTTTGGATTGAGTTGACAGAGTAATTTGAGTTAACGAGCTCCTTAACGAGCTCAGTCTCGGAACGAATTAAACTCATAAGTCAAGGCCCCACTGTACTGAACTATAGGCAAGTTATAACTACCAGTTCTTTTCCTCTCATGTTCTCCTCTGTGGGCGACTTCCCCTATTGGGGGATATACCAGACAGCTGCACTGCCTCAGGAAGGTAGATGCCTCTAAAAACTGTCCTGAGATCTGGACTGTGCTTCCGGAGGCCTGGTGGGAGGGGGACGGGAGGGGGGCGGGGGCAGAGGTGCCTGACTTTCCCAAATCAGTCTATACCCAAGTGGAACTGCATAAATTGGGAATCTTAATGACAGCACTGGGTTACTACAGTGATTAGAGGGACAAGATTGAATTAGAGCTTATCTACGAAGGATCCTGGGAGGAAGTGAGATTGATAGAATCAAAAGCATCTAAGGCATTTTAGGCTGAGACGAGGTAGCAGGGTGTTCTCCTGTGGGTTGAGAGGTCTGAGGCCGGTTAATGAGGGTGTGAAAGCTAACAAGTTGGCAGGATACTAAACCTCCTGCAGGTCCTGGGTGTGACTTTGAGTTACTGTTATAGTCCCAGGACCGAGGGCATATTACACGATAGATTCTTTCTGGCATGAATGAAAGGATCAGAGAGAGAGTAGGCAATAAAAGAGAGGGCAATGTAGTAGGAACGAAATGAATAGATTTTTAAAGCACATAATTAGAAGCCATAGTTTAATGTCTAAGGTCATTTGCTGAGGATGGGAAGGTTAGGAGTGTTCCTCTACTCAGCACCTCTTGGAGGAGGAAGAGAAGATTCTATTGGACGGCCTTCCCTTGAGCCCAGCCCCCTCCAGCCTTAACTGGGACATTGAGCTGGTTGGTCTTCAGCTGACGGGCCATTACTGGGAAGTCTACCCTCAGCTTGTTCCTCAGTTTTCAAACATTGCTTACATTTTCATAAACTAAAATATTTTAAAGCTTTTTCCTGCCGGAATGGGGAAGATGTAGTAGTTGGAAGGTGTAGGTATGCATGTTTGCCCATGGGGTCCCCTGGTTGCCTCCTTGCCTATGAATGTTCTTTCTTCACACGCCCACCCTGTGCCCGCCAGGTCAGTCTCTGGCAAGGATGGCGGTCACAACAGGGTCTGGCGCCGTGGCGCTCAACATCTCCTATTCACAAAACTCCTAAAAAATTTAGTAAAATTACACAACCTCTAGGATATTTTCAAATTGATGTCTAAATTAAAAACAAACAAACATTTAAAATAGTTGCAAAGCGTGTGGTTTCTGGTGTATTATAGATATTGACATTTGTAAATGAAATTTAAATATATTCAGTGGATATTATAAATACTATAACAGTTGTATACCCACTAACATTCATTTAACAAATATACTTTTCAGTCATTTGGGAATTTTATATGTTCTTGTTTTCCATTTCTATTCTTCCTTGGAATTTTATTCTAGCATAATATTTTGCGGTTCAAGGTTATTTACTGATCCTCCTTTTATGTATATCTTCAGTAACAAAAAATGAAATGTAGACAGAATTTACATTTTTCAAAAATTCCTGTGGCTATAAGTTTCTGTCTTAAACTCTTCACGACTGAGTTAACAGTACAGTTAGTAGCAGTTAACAAGTAATCAAAACAACATAAAGGTTTCAAAGTTGGTTAGTTGTTAAGCGTAAGAGCTACATTTATTGGAAGTTGGTTTCTTAATGACATGGATGGACATTTTCTTGTTGTTGTGTACTCCATATTATTGATGAATATTTCTTGTTGCTAGAAAGATATAAGGTTTAGCATAAATTATTTTCCCATTAGTTCAGCTTTGTTTACATAAAGAAGTAAATAGGATGGAAAGCATTTTCTCATATTGGTGTTCTTCACTTTTTTTCAACTCTTGGGCTCTAAGCCAAAAATCATATGTTGATCTCTGAGCAGAAACTTTTAATGCTGAATTGATGACATTGGTTTTCCTTCCTTCAATTTTGTTGGAAGCAGGTAATTAGAAACCTCTTGTCTTCCAAAAGGATCTATTACCCATTAATAGACATGAACTTTCTTAATGAAGACAGTGATGTTTCTAATTACCTTTGTTTGGTGCCCTAGAGGTTTGACCACAGTGGACAGCACATTCTAAGGTTCAGGGTGGATGAGAAATTGCCCTTCTGTGCGGGGAGGGGAGGAGGGAAGGCAGAACCTGCCCCACTTTATGCTGGTTTTAGGAAACCATCTGTGGGATTGTGGGATGGCGGAGGGTCAGGATTTCCACAGGGAGTCTTTGTACACACTCAGCGACCACGCACCCTCAGCCTGAGAACTGCTGTTTTGGTGGGAGGAGCGCTAAGTTAGGAACTGGAAAGTGTGGGCTGCAGGCTTGGCCGAGCCAAAGCCCTCACGCCTCGTGACCTCAGAGGAACAAACGTTTATGGACCATCTGTGCTCTGCCCTACATTTAGAGGTGCACACTGCTGTTTAACTCTCATGTCTCTGCGGTGGACATTACAATGTCTGTTTTACAAATGAGGAGAAGCCCTGACACGCGGCTTCCTCCCAGGGCCTGACACAGATGTGTGCGGCTGCTGTGAGAAATGGGGGATGCGCAGGTGAATGGGTGAACAGGGCAGCTCCCCCACCAGGTGGTTGTCTGCTTCTCGGTAAGTCGGTGGCCACAGGGGCTGTGCAGAGGCTCAGGAAGGCAAGATGTTCCCAAGTCCCCCAGCCAACCAGCCCGGCGGCCCCGAGGTGCTGCTCTGTGAGCCGATGGGAATGAGGATTTAAATGTGGTCCATGTGTGGATGCGTTGTTTATCACCTAAATAATCTCAGCCTTGCAAGATTAAAATGTCAGTGTGGGTTTTAAAGGTCAGATGACAGTTTGGGGATGTTTCTGTAGCTTTGAAAAGTTCCTCGGCTACATGTGGCGAAAGTGCTGAGACAGCCATGGGAGGTCTCCTATGTCAGGGGCTGCGGCCTTGTTCAGAGAAGCTCTGTTAACACCTGGTCTCCAGAGCTGGTGTTGGGCGTTCACCCCCTAACCCTTCATTGTTTTCAGTTTTCTTTCATGATTACATCTAACTATCTGCCTGTTACCTTTGATTCCTGCCCTGCAAACTGAAAAGACAGGTTTTGTGATTTTCTGGTCTTGTTTCTCCACCTTGTTTAAAGATTTAAAAAACAAAACGTTAAGAAGTTGGCTTGATGATGCTTGTGGTTTCTATGGGCAGTGATTTGGGTTTTTACAGAAACACAGGGTTTCCTCTGAAAATCCTGGAGATTAAAATATAGGTGTCTGGTTGGCTCTTGTAACTCCAGTGACATTTAAAAGTAAATGCCTATTCTTTGTTTATATTAGGTCTCTTTTACCACACGTGAAAGGCAGTGGGGGGAGAAACAAAAGTTGAGTATTCCTGTTATTTTTTATTTACCATTTTAACCATTTTTATGTGTGCAGTTTGGTGCATTAAGTAGACTCACTTTGTTGTGCAAGCATTGCCTCTGTCCCTCTCCAGAACTTTCTCACCATACCAAACTGAAACTCTGTTCCCATCCCATCTAATAATAGACAAACATGGTAATTGACCATACCTTCGCTAATCAGCTCGATATGCAAATTAACCCAATCAAGATGGCGGCCGGCAGCCACGCAGCTGAAGCAAGCAGGGGGCTTGCTTGCTCCAGTGATGGAGGAAGCCAAGGTTCCCTGCCTGCCATGGCCTGGCTCTGCGCTCTGAAAGCAACAAAGTTTCAATTGTAGAAGCTAAACAAACCCCAGATACCTGCTTTCAGCAGTCCGTGGCCTCAGAGCTGGAGCAAGTAGGAGCCGGCTCTCAGCTCCAGTAACGGCAACAAAGTTTCAATTATAGAAGGTAAATAAATCCCAGAATAAAAAAAAAAAAAAGGAGAGGCTGGGAGCTTCAGTCGCCGGCCAGCCTGAAAACGGCCCTCAGCCCCTCACCCAGACTGGCCGAGCATCCCAGTGGGGAACCCTACCCTGAAGGGGGTGTAGCCAGCCTGAAAACAGCCATCAGCCCCTCATCCAGCCTGGCCAGGCACCCCAGTGGGGACCCCCACCCTGAAGGGGGTGTGACCAGCTGCAAATACCCATCAGCCCCTCACCCAGGTTGGCCAGGCACCCAAGCGGGACCCCCACCCTGATCTGGGACACCCTTCAGGGCAAACCAGCCGGCCCCCACCCGTGCACCAGGCCTCTATCCTATATAGTAAAAGGGTAATATGCAAACTGACCCTAACAGCAGAAAGACTGGGAATGACTGGTCACTATGACACACACTGACCACCAGGGGGAGACGCTCAATGCAGGAGCTGCCCTCTGGTGGTCAGTGCGCTCCCACATCGGGGAGCTCTGCTCAGCCACAAGCCAGGCTGATGGCTGCCAGTACAGTGGTGGTGGTGGGAGCCTCTCCTGCCTCCTCAGCAGCGCTAAGGATGTCCAACTGCAGCTTAGGCCTGCTCCCAGCTGGCAAGTGGACATCCCCCGAGGGCTGCCGGGCTGCCAGAGGGATGTCTGATTGCCAGCTTAGGCCCAACCCCCCAGGGAGCAGGCCTAAGCCAGCAGGTGGTCATCCCCCAAGGGGTCCCAGACAGAGGGCACAGGCCAGGCTGAGGACCCCCCCCCCCCCCCCCCGCCTGAGTGCACAAATTTTTGTGCACCGGGCCTCTAGTTAAATAATAACTCCCTATTGCCCGCTCTGGTGCCCCTGGTACCAATAATCTACTTTCTGCCTCTTATGAATGGAACTCATACAGGGAAAATCATACAATAATTGTTCTTTTGTGTCTGGCTTATTTCACTTAGTGTAATGTCTTTAAGGTTCATCCACCCTGTGGTATGTATCAAAATTTCATTCCTTGCTAAGGTTGAATACTATCCCATTGTATGTATAGATCAGTGATGGCGAACCTTTTGAGCTCTGCATGTCAGCATTTTGAAAAACCCTAACTTAACTCTGGTGCCGTGTCACATATAGAAATTTTTTGATATTTGCAACCAAAGTAAAACAAAGACTTATATTTTTGATATTTATTTTATATATTTAAATGCTATTTAACAAAGAAAAATCAACCAAAAAAATGAGTTCGAGTGTCACCTCTGACACGTGTGTCAGAGGTTCGCCATCACTGGTATAGATCATATTTTGTTTATCCATTCAACCACCCACTTGAATTGCTGGCTACTTGAGTTGCTTCCTTCTTTTGGCTATAGTGACTGCTGCTATAAACATTGGTGCATTAATGTATGTTTGAGTGAATGCCTTTAGTTCTTTTGTGTGTGTGTGTGTGTGTGTGTGTGTGCGCACTCGCAGAAGTGGAATTGCTGGATCATATTGTAATTCTGATTAATTTCTTTTGAGAAACTGCCATTCTGTTTTCCACGGTGGCTGCACCATTTTACATTCTCACCAAGCACAAGGGTTTCAATTGCTCCACATACTTACTTTCTGTTTTTGTATTTTATAATGGCCTTCCTAATGCATGTAAAGTGATATCTTGTGGTTTAGATTTGCATTTCTCTAATTATTAATGATGTCAACCACCTTTTCATGGGTTTATTGATCATATGTGTATCTTTTTTGGAGAAATGTTTTTTCATGTCCTTTGCCAAATTTTTTTAGAGTTTTATGTGTTTTTTTATTTTTTCAATTACAGTTTACATTCAGTATTATTTTGTATTAGTTTCGGGTACACAGCATAGTGGTTAGACAGTCATATACTTTACAGAGTGCCCCCCCTCCAATATTTACAGTACCAACCTGGCAATTTTGTTTGTTTATTTTGTTCTTTAGATTCCATATATAAATGAAATCATATGGTGTCTGTCTTTTTCTGACTGACTTATTTCACTTAGCATAATACTCTGTAGGTTCATCCATGCTATCACAAATGGTAAGATTTCATTCTTTTTTATGGCCAAGTAATATTTCATTATATATATGTACCACAGCTGGTTTTTCTACTTAATTATTAGAAGGCACTTGTATTGCTTCCATATCTTGGCTATTGTAAATAACACTGCCAGGAACATAGAGGTGCATACATTCTTTCAAATTAGTGTTTTCATTTTCTTCAGCTATATACCCAGAAGTCGAATTGCTGGGTCATAAGGCAGTCCCATTTTAAGTTTTTTGAGGAATCTCCATGCTGTTTTCTATAGTGTCTGTACCAATCTGCATTCCCACCAACAGTGCATGAGGGTTTTCTGTTTTCCACATTCTCACCAACACTTGTTGTTTGTTGCTTTATTGATGATATGTAGTCATTCTGACAGGTGTGAGGTGATATCTCATTGTGATTTTAATTTGCATCTCTCTGATTAGTAACACTGAGCATCTTTTCATGTCTGTTGGCTGTCTCTGTGTCCTTTTGGAGAAGTGTCTATTCAGTCCTCTGCCATTTTTAAATTGGATTGTTTGAGGGGGTCTTTGTTTTGGTGTTGAGTTGTATGAATTCTTTATAGATTTTGGATATTAACCCCTTATCAGATATATCATTCTTTGCCCATTTATGAGTTGGATTGTTTGGTTTTTGTTGAGTTTAATGAGTTCTTTATATATTCTGGATATTAAGTCTGTATCAGACATGTGATTTGCAAATATGTTCTCCCATTCTGAGGTTTGCCTTTTCATTCTGTTGATAGTGTCCTTTGAGGCCCTAAAGTTTTTAATTTGAAGTTCAGTTTATCTGTTTTTTCTTTTGTTGCTTTTGCCTTTGGTTTTACAGCCAATAAATTGTTGCCAAATTCAGTGTCATGAAGTTTTCCCCTATGTTTTCTTTTAATAGTTGCATAATTTTAGCTTTTATACGTGGTTAATTAATGTTGACCTATTTTGAGTTAATTTTTGAATATGGATATCTGGTTTTTCCCACCACCATTTGTTGAAAAGACTGTCCTTTTCCCAGTGAATGGTGTTGGCACCCTTTTGAAAATCACTTGCCCATCTATGTGAGGGTTTATTTCTGGGTTTTCTATCTATTTCATAGGTATGTATGCCTGTCTTTATGCCATTACCATACTGTTGCTTTGTAGTAAATTTTAAAATCAGAAAGTGTGGGTCATTAACTTGAGAGGGGAGTATCAGAGAAGCAAAACAGATAAAGAAACACGAATCAATTATCTGCTATTACAACAGACACCTTTAAATATAAGGACAGAGTTAGGATAAAGGTAAAAGCTGGGAAAAGATATACCGTGGGAACATATGAAAGCTGTTGTGGCTATGTTAATATCAGACAAGGTAGCTTTCAAAACAAAGAGATCACGGGGGATAATGAGGGACATTTTATAATGATAAATAACATAGCTTCAAAATACATGAAGCAAAAAAAGAAAGAAAAAAGGATAAATCTAAAAGGATAAAGAAGAACTCAGTCATAGAAAAATTTTTTAAAAGGAACAAATTTTGTTAGCATGCTAATTTGCAAAAGTTCTATGCAAACCTAACTATACATTTGCTACAATAAATACACCTATAAAAGGGATAGGACAATAGGTAAAGCTTATTCGATTTTTTTAGAAGGAATGTATTTTAACATTGATGGCAGAAAAGATGGGCTCACTGGGGGCGGGGGGACCTCCAAAGTCGTAACCTCTTTCTCTTGTCCTTTCCAATATTGTCACAATAGCATTATACTTACTCTTAGGCTGGAATTCTTTCCTGTAATGGTGCCTACTTTCCTAGAAGCCTTGAGGAAAATAGAAATTTAAATCGTTCCTAGAGTTGGCTATAATGAGTCCACACACAGAAATTATGTGTAGCTGTTCAGTCTCCCCAACAGTCATGTTTCCTCATAAATATATTCAGGCCAAACCTCATTAGCAAGGACACCACATAGATGATGTCGTCTTCCTCCTCCCGCATCCAATGGGGGTATTTGTTGTTATTAGGTCGCCTTGTGGCTGATGATGCCAAACTTGGCCACTTGGTTAAGGTAGTGACTGCCAGATCTCTGCTGTAAAACACATTTTTCCTTTGTAATTAGTAAGTAGCCCATAGATTGATACCCCGAGACAGTGTGAATATGCTGTTTCCCATCTTTCACCCAAGCATTCTAGCGTCGAATGGTGCTTCTTACTTGAATTAGTTATTACATTGGGAATATCAAATGGTGATTTTCTTATTGTTTCATTCCTTCTACACTTGTTAGATGTCTGGCATTCTTCTTAAAGAACCTATAACCTATAACCATGGACTGTCAGTCCCCCTCCCACACACACCTATAGCCATGGACTGTCAGCGCTCCCCCCGCCGACACACACACACACACAATGTGTTTTAAGCTAGCAATGTCGTTCTTAATGATGCTCAAATTATTCCCAGATTGGCCAGCAACTCTTCAGATCAGCTTCTGTCTTTATTGCACATGTCCGTGTTTATCTTCGAGCAATTCTCTGCATTTTTAAAAAAATATTCTAGACTCATAATTTACCTGGGCCCGACCTGGAATCAGGCACTTCTCCAAGGAGCCCTAATTCCTTTTAGTGGAGAATGGTATTTACAAACCAAGATCTGGGTGTTAAGTGTATTTACGGCTACTGGGGTGTTCATATTTCTAGGCTCTTTAATCATGAGTTCATATTGAAACCTCCTCATTATTTTGTTTTTATTTTAAATCGGCTTATTGAGGTACAATTTACCTATTATAAAAGGTACTCATTTTAAATGTAGAGTTTGCTAAATTTTAGTGAACACATACACACCCTTGGAACTATCGCCTTATATCAGTTTTCACCACGTATGGCCCCTAATCTGCTTTCTATCACTGTAGATAAGTTTGCCTATTCTAGAATTTCATATATGTGCAATATACAATCTGTAGTCTTTATCTGGCTTCTTTCTCATTCGGCATTATGTTTTTGAGATTCATTCATGTTGTAATGAGTATCCGTGGTTTATTACTTTTTATTGCAGAGTAGTAATCGGCTGAATGGATATATCACAATTTGTTTATCATTTTACAAGTTGATGTACATTTGTGCTGTTTCCAGCTTATAGCTATTATGAATAAAAATACTGTGAACATTTAGGTACACGTTTTTGTGTTAGACATATGCTTTTATTTTTCTTGAATAAATACTTAGAAATGGAACTGCTGGGTCATATGATGAATACATATTCTTAACTTTATAAGAAATTGCTAAATTGTTTTCCAAAGTGGTTGCATATTTTATACTCCCACCAGGGACGTGTAAGAAACCCAGTTGCTCCACATCTTCATCAACACTTGGTATTGTGTCGTTTAGTTTTAGCCATCCTAGTGGGCGTGTAATAGTATTTTATTGTGGTTTTAACTTCCATAATGACTAATAAATAGAATATCTTTTCATGTGCTGCTGGGTTATTTGTTTTTCTTTGGTGAAATGTTCATTCATATTTGGCCCATTTTTAATTGTCCATAGTGGGTAATACTACTCATGCTTTAGGTGTTTTATTGAGCTGTAAGAATTTTTTGTGTATTCTGAATGCAAGTCTTCAGTTAGGTATACATAGTGGGATATTTTCTCTCAGTCTGTGACTTACTTTTCTTTTAAATCCTCACCTGAGGATATATTTTTGTTGATTTTAGAGAGAGAGGAAGGGGGAGAGAGACGGAAACATATATGTGAGAGAGAAACATTGATTGGTTGTCTCCCGTATGCACCCCAATGGGATTGAACCCACAACCTTTTGGCATATGGAACAACACTCCAGCTAACTGGACCACCCAGCCAGGGCCAGTCTGTGACTTACTTTTGAATATTTTTAACAGTATTTTTTAGAGATTAGAAAATTTAATTTTGATGAAGTCCAATTTGTGGAATTTTTTAGGGTTCTTATTTTTAAGTCCTTTCTCAGGGGTTTTTGCCTACCCTGAGATCACAGAGAGTTTCTCCAATATTTTCTTCTACAAGTGTCATAACTGGTTTCTGTGTTTGGGTCCATGATTCCTCTTTAAGTTAATTTTTATGAATATTGTGAGATGGAGGGCTTGGAGTTCTTTTTCTTTTACTTTTTTTTTTTTAACATAGGTGTCCATTTGTTCTAGAACTATGCATTAAAAAGACTAACCTTTCCCCCACTGAGCTGATTTGGCATCTTAGGAAAAAAAATCAACCGGCCATCTGTGGAAAGTATTTCTGAACTCTCTAATCCCTTCCATTTATCTACCTGTCTGTCTTTATACTAGCACAACATTGTATTGATTACTGCAGTTTTATCATAAGCAGAGCTCAAGCTAGCTCCTCCCAGACGGTTCATACCAGGATTCACAAATTCATATGCCTCTGAGCAAGTGATATAATTAAGTGTGGCTGACCATGTGTAAGCAGTATTACCTTATTTGCATTAAAACTTAAAGCACTAAGAACTCAACCTGACTTATTTTCATTTATGTCCCTTTCCCCTATATTTCTCATAATTTTTCTTATTTCTAATGGTGTCTTTTATATACATACTTTGCGTATTAATAACACAGAAACATTCCTCATTTCAATCAGACAACAATGTTGCTGCCCTGTTTTCTTGAAACGCATGGCCCCTTTGGTCTGTTTTTCACTTTCCCACTTTGGAGAGAGGAATATCTCCCATGACAGTGCAAACTAGCAATGAACCGTGATTGGCATGCAGACTCAGCTTTGGGGCTGTGTTGGGGAGTGGTGGGGACTGCGGCAAACAGGGCAGGGCAGGTGCTGTTGGAAGGCACGGAGCCTCGCTGTGCCACTGTTGCCATGTGGAATGCTAGCCTCGTTTGCCACATTTTCAGAGAGACCCGAAATCTTTGGATTTTAACATGTCTCAATTTAAAACACAAAACTGTGAAGGCCAAACGAAACTTTGCTGTAGGGCTGCATATGGCCAAATGCTCCAGCTTGTGACCCCTGGTCTGCACAATAAGAGCGAACATAGAAAGTGAGTGGAAATCTGACTTCAGGCTAGAGAATAAGTCTATGTCATACCTGACTGAGGTGGGTAGAGAAGGGATGGTCACCTTAGGCACATTTGAAAGGGATTTCTTTTTTTAAATAATAGACTTTAAACAGAAAATCTGATAGTAGAAAGTTCCCATATTAACATTGACCCTGTTATTAACATTTTGCATTGGTGTGATGTGTGTTATAATTCATGGGTCAGTATTAACTAAAGTCTGTTCTTTATCCAGATGCCCTTAGTTTGAACCTGGTGTCCTTTCTCTGTTCCAGGATGCTACTCTGGGCACTACATTACATTTCATTAACGTGTCTCCACAGGTTCCTCTTGGCTGTGACAGTGTCTCAGAGTGTTCTTGTTGCCTTGAGGAGTACTGGGCCTGGTATATTGTAGCACGCCCTTCTAGTGGAATTTTTCTGATGTTTATCTCATGGTTAGAATGTGGTTATGGGTTTTAGGGCAGAAGATCACAGGCATCAAGTGCCATTTTCATAACATCAGGTCAGGGGTGCATGCTCTCAACATGATTTGTAGCTGGAATTGTTCTGGGGTTGGGGGCTCTTTCCGTCAGCTCTTTTCTCTTGACATGTCCTCCTCAGTGTGGGTTTGTTTGGTGGTTTTGTTTGTTATTTTTTAGACACCTTACTTTCTGGCACTACAAGATGTTTTGTGTATTTCCCATCCCTTTCCTTGAATCGGCTATTTCTCCAAGAGGCCCTGCCTCTTTCTATTAGAGAATGGTGTTTGAAATAAAGACCACAGAGGTAAAGTGCCATTCTCAGTCCATCATGTCAAGGGGACATATTATCAACATGATTTATCATCTCAGCCTTGATCATCTAGCTGAGGTAGGGCTTACCAGGCTTCTTCACTGTGAATTATCCCTGCCCCATGGTGTTCTCTTTGGAAGGAAATTGCTGTGTGCGGCCATTCCTAAAGAGGGGGAGTTATGCTCCACCTCCTTGGGCAGGGGTGGGGTTTTCTATGTAACTTATTTTGAATTGTTTTGCTTGGGAGATTTGTCTGTTTCTTATTTGCTATTTAGTCATTTAATGATATACTTTAGGTTGTGTTAGCATCTAGTATTTATTTTATACTTGAGGTAGTAATCTAATACTACTTTATTTTATTGCTCAAATTGTTCCAGCTTTGGCCATTGGGGCTCTTTAGTAGACTCCTGTGGGCCTTTCACATGACCCCAACAACGTGCAGGGCTTTGTTTGTTTTGGGTTTTTTATGCACTGCCTTACTTTCTAGCTCTAAACATACCCTAAGGTGACCTTGTATGTTTTCTGCCCCTGCCCTCGAATCAGCTACTTCAAGTAGTTCTGGTCCTGTTTTACAACATGATATTAGAAACCGAGATCTGGGTGCCAGGTGGGCTCATTGCTACTGGAGTGCCGTTGCTTCTAGGCCTCTTAGCTGACAAAGCGAGGAAATACATGCGTGTATACTAACCCATGTATATACACATGCCAATCATATACATATATACACATACCTATCACTCTATCTACAACTGTCTCTATATTAAGCTAAACATGAGTTCATACTGTTGTCTCCAACTCTGTTCCTTAAGCACTTGGATCATTCTAGCTTTCTCTTTTGCTTATCTGTAAGTTCTCACTCCAGCAGAGAGAAACCTGGCTCCCAGCATCCACCATCCGAAGTGGATGTTTTTTAAAATTAGGGAATGCAGTGAAACACTCCTGTCAAGAGCCAGCAGCACTTAAGTTTGTTTCTTCCTGGAAGGTTTTGTGTCTTCTGTCCACACTGGTTAATGCTGCTCGTGCTTTAGGCTGAGCTCCTGCTGGGGTCCTCACGGAAATCTCAGCAGGCCCCCCAGCAGGTCCGATTCTTTGCAACATGTTCTCCTAGCATCATCTATTTCCCGTACAGCCCTTACCAGCACAGAGCCTAAGGAACTGATTTTGCGGTTAGTTGTATCGTTGCTTTATCTTTCCCAGAATGTTGACTTTGCAGGTAAGGACAACGCCTGCCTTGCTCAGGAACTAGCACAGCACTGGACACACGTTAAATACATGATACGTATCCCGTGAAAAAGTACAAAGGGAATGGAGGAAAGGTTATACTCTGTCTTCTACCCAGTGACATAGGAGAAGGGTTGAGAATATAACATCAGGAACATTTCTGCTTTCCAGAAGTCTCAACACCTTTAAAATATTTAGTTTGCGCACCTCAAAGGTTCATGCTGTGGGTGGTGGTATGTGGAAACCAAAATAGGCACCAAAAAATATGTCCAGGGCAACATCAAGTTACGTTAAGGACACTGTGGAACAAAGAGCACTGAGCGGAGTAACAATTCGTTGAAGGAACTATATGGTGACGTCATTAGGGGGCAGATGCAAGAAAGAGAAAGAGCAGAAGCGACGTTAATTTTCAGACTTGTTCCAAAGAAAATGTATGGTGTGTTGGGTCATATAAGTGTATTTCTGTGTTGGAAACTATCAGATGTTTATGGACAGTGAAACTGGAAGGACCCTCGTCTCTAGGTCACCGCTCCTGTATTCCTTCATATTCGCCTGCTCTTTTCTTTAATGTATTGGGTCCTGTTGGATTTGGGGTGGGTTTTCTTTTTTCCTTTGAAATTATTAGTTTAAAAGGCAGGATACTGAGTGCAACATTCTTTATAATTCTACTCCCCGAGGTTGCCTGTAGTGTTTTCAATTTCAGAAGATCAAGGACTTTATTCATTTCCCTTTGGAAAAAATAAAACAAGATTTCACCTAGTGGCATGTCTTGAAGGATGCTAAAGGCATTTAACTTTTTCTGTTTTCCTCTAAAGGCATTATGATCACATGCGTATGCTCCTCTGAAGTGCGGCAATCCCTGAAGCTGGCTGTTGGCCATCTCTCAAGGAGGGACCAAAAGCATGTAGCTTAAAGCTGCCGGGGAAAATTGGCTAACGAAACAGGAGCTGGTTGTTGATCAGGGTCACCAGACACATGGGCCCCAGTTCCCTGCCACCTCCTTTTCTGGAGATGAAGATAAACAAACCCCTCCCGCCCAGGGTGGTTGAAATGGCAATTCGCCTGGAGGAGTGTAGAGATGTACCAAGCGCATCTTTGTGCCTTTTTAGCCATGGGGTCTATGGAAATGGCTCTGTGGGAAGTGATTTTGACTGGTTACCATTGCCATGCAAGTCCAGGCCGGAGGAATCAATGACAGACTATGGCATTGAATAAATAGGAAGAGAATGCCTTTGGGGATCTGAACTGTCTGTAATATCTATATATATAAAAGGCTAATGTGCTAAGTATCTGACCACTCGACTGTTTGACCGGTAGCTATGCCGCACACTGACCACCAGAGGGCAGACACTCAACGCACACACATGGAAACATGGAACAGCCTAATGAATCTCAGAGGGAAGGGGCAGGGCAGGAAGAGATTAACCAAAGATCTTATATGCATACTAGAGGCCTGGTGCATGGATTCGTGTACTGGTGGGGTCCCTCAGCCTGGCCTGCAGGGATGGGGCCAAAACTGGTAATCCGACATCCCCCGAGGGGTCCTGGATTGTGAGAGGGTGCAGGCCAGGCCGAGGGACCCCTTCAGTACATGCATCTGTGCACCGGGCCTCTAGTTATAACATAAATATGTGAACTGCCTCTTCTTTATCTTACTATCCAGGGCTTTCTTCCTTGAGTTTAGATCAGAGTTCACACCAGGCACCTGAAGTTGTGCCTCTTACATAACCACTATTTCGTGTTAAGAAGGTAGCAACCCTTTTAAATGCTGAGAATATTTTAGTTATAGGAAAGGGTTTTACTTTTAATAGGAACAGTCTTTGTTATATTTTCCCCCCTCTCAGAAAAGAACATAGCTGCCAAGGATCCTTAAAGAGCACAGATTCAGAGAAAAGGACATCGACAGAGGATAGATCCCGGGGGTGACATGAAGGCGTTCTGTAAATAGCTGTGCTATTTTCCTGTGGAGTGTCTGGCACTCTCTATATAGTACCATGGCCGTGTCTGGGAGCTGTGTGTCTGAGTCTGCGATGAAGCATCCACGCCGAATCTCAGAGCGGTGCCCACATGGCCAGGGCAGCTGGCTCTTTCTGAAGCTTTAAACTCTTTAAATGACAAACTTTTTTACTTAGCATCCTTGGAAACAGAATCCTGCCTCATCACTTGCATTCAAATAGTCATCACTTCACCTTTAACACCAGACACTCTGGGGGAAAAAAAGTGTGAACAAATGTTAGTTCTGAGATCTTCGTAGAAATTTTGTGCTGAGCACAATCTATCCTTTCTAGCATGAAACTGACACAGAAATGTAAAGTTTTGCTTCTTTGATTCATCTCATTACCTAGAACCCTAAGCCATTGTGTGGTCTGTGGCAAAATCCCATGTGTCTTTCGTGACCTAACTTAAATGAAAAAGCCTTCCACCAAAGATGCCTGGCCATGTTTTCTTTAATCCTCACCTGAAGATATGATTTTATTGATTTTAAAGACAGAGAAAGGGAGAGAAGAAAACAATGATGTGAGAAACATCAACTGGTTGCCTCCCATACATGACCTGGGATCCAACCTGAAACCTAGATATGTGCCCTGACCCGGAATCAAACCCGCAACCTTTGCGTATACAGGCCGATGCTCCAAACAACTGAGCTACCCAGTCAGGGCATGCTTGGCCATATTTGTTTTCTTTCTAGTGGTCCCACAGTTATGGTTTATTATATTGTCTTTAATGGTAATTTCTCTTACTATTTTAAAAATATCTTTGCCTTTGCTGTTTTAGTAACTGTTCTTGTCTTTGATTGTGAGCCTGTCCCTTACAGGCTCTGATTGCTTGTTACATGTGGCCCACGTTTCAGTTACTACCTGGTGTTCACACACCAAGAATTTTTTGGCACCTGCTGTATGCAGAGCACAACCCATGCATTCTCATGTCCGAGATGGGATCTGCTTACCAGTTTTTCACAGATTTGAAAATTTAGTGCAACTGGGCAAAAGCAGTTTGAGAGCTGAAAAATCATAGGCATTTTAAGAAAATATCAAAAAAGAGCACAGTGCTATTTTTTAGTGCCATAAAGCCATTCTGTTAAGGAAAAACCTATGTGTTAGATTTAACTTTGTTTCTTAGTATGTTTGGTATATTTGATATATAAGACCCAAAAAATCGAAATGATTTTATTTTCTGCAGTATGGGAGCAAATAGGAGTCTGAAGGTGTAGTGAGTTGGGAGAGAGCTGTATTTTTGTGAAATTTTTAGTAAATTTTCTGGGGTTTTTTCCCCACTTATGGAGAAGAGCTAGAACATAAAAGCATTAAGTGTTGTTTTTGATTCAAAATATTTCTGAGAGAAATTAAAGATCTCAATAAATGGAGAGATATATCATATCCATGGTTAGGAGACTCAGTGTTCTAACTCAGTGTTTGGTGAGATGTTAATTCTCACCAAATTGATGTGCTGAAATGGGCAAACCAACGGTGAAGCTCACACAGAAATGAAAAGGATTAGAGCCGTCAAAGCAACTTAGATAAAGAAGAACAGAGTAGGAAGACTAACACTACCTGATTTTAAGAGTAATTGTAAAGTCATAGTAAAATAAAATAGTGTGATATTAGCATCAAAATCACCAAACAGACCAATGAATCAGAGGAGAAGTCCAGAAACAAACTCGCACATATGACATATGATTTTTTACAAAGATGCAGAGGCAGCTCAGTTATTTCCAGACAATTAGATGCAGTTGGAACAATTGGATCTCCATATGCAAAAAACAAAAAGAACTTCAGTTAGCCTCTCATACTGTATATACAGATTAGCTCAAAATAGATAATAATCTAGCCCCAGTGGTGTGGCTCAGTGGTTGAGCATCAGCCTATGAATAAGAGGTCACGATTCGACTCCCAGTCAGGGCACATGCCCGGGTTGCAGGCTCAATATCCAGTGGGAGGGGCGTGCAGGAGGCATTTTATTCTTCCAGGGGTCCCCAAGACCACCCATATTAAATGACTTACTAGGACTCATAGCACTCAGCATATAGTTAGTTGTACAGTAAGTTCTCAACATCATTGATAGGTTCTGTGACTAAGCAAAATTATGTATAACAAAACCATTTTTACCATAGGCTAGTTAATATAAATAAGAGTTAAGTTCCTACAGAATCTCATCAAAGTTATAATCAAGCCAAGTTGAACAAAATGACATTATTTGAGGACTTGTGGCTAAGATTTATTACAGTGACACAGTAAGGATGCATAGCTGGAAGGGGGCGGAGGGAGGACATCAGAAGGGCTGGAGGACTCCAGGTGCAGGCTTCCATATTCTCTCCCTCCCGTGAAGGCTCACAGGGAGCACACCTTCCCTCCAGCAAAGATGTAACCACAGGTACATAGTGTTCATGCCCCGGGAAGCCCATGTCAGGGTCAGAGTTTTTATTGGAGTCTGGTCACCAGTACTTCAGATCCCCAAAGGAAAGCAGGTGCTTAGCACCCCAGGCAGGCAAACAACCTTATCAGTGTAGGGTTTATTTCAAGCCAGGTTTTCATATGCCAGCCAAGGGTCCGCCTTGTATGCAGGCCTTTCTAAGATAACAGTGTCAGGACTATTCATTCTTTTCTGCAGTCAATTGTACTTCGGTAGATCTTTCTTTTTGTTGTTTTGCTTTATTTAAATTATTTTTAATTTTTTAATTATAGTGACATACAATATCAGTTTCAGGTGTACCCCTCCAGTGATTAGAAGAGAACAGAAACAGATTCATAGATATGGAGAACATTTTGATGGTTTCCAGATGGAAGGGGGGTGTGGGAGATGAGTGAAAAAAGATGAAGGGTTTAAGAAGTACAAATTGGTTGTTACAGAATTGTCATGGGGATATGAAGTACAGCATAGGGAATATAGTGAATAATATTCTAATAACTATGTATGCTGACAGTCTTATGGGAGCTCCCTTGTAGGTAACTAACTGCTTTTCTCTTTCTGCTTTTAAGATTCTCTTTGTCTCTAACCTTTGGCATTTTAATAATGATGTGTCTTGGTGTGGGCCTCTTTGGGTTCATCTTGTTTGGGACTCTCTGCACTTCCTGGACTTGTATGTCTATTTCCTTCACCAGATTAGGGAAGTTTTCTGTCATTATTTGTTCAAATCGATTTTCAACTTCTTGCTTTCTCTTCCCCTTCCAGCACCCCCATGTTACAAATGTTAGTATGCTTGAAGTTGTCCCAGAGGCTCTTCATATTTCTGGATTCTTTTTTCTTTTCGTTCATCTGATTGGATGTTTTTTGTTTCCTTATATTCCAAATCACTGATTTGATTATCGGCTTCATCTACTGTTGATACCTTGTAGTATATTAGTATATTCTTCATTTCAGTTAGTGTATCCATTATTATACCTCAGTAGAACTTTCTAAAAAATCATCATATGTGTCAGTATGAGCTAGTACAAGGCAACAGTGATTAATTTATTGAATAAGGGGTTGACTTAAAAAGTAGTAATTTCAGATTTGGGGAAGACCAACATAGTGAGATCTTCATTACTTGTTGCACTTCATGCCCTTAAGTCCTCTCGTTAGAATGAGGTGGGATATTAATAAATGAGTCAAGTTGAGATGTTTGGCAAATGGGAGCATCTAATTATTTTTAATCTTTAATAATTTGACTTTTTATTTGAATTGTATTTGAAAATCTTTCCCAAATACATAATTTTCTTTTTCATTAAAAAAAAATCCTTGATTGATAATCATTATTTTAGCCATTGGTTACTGATCATGACCCAGTTCTATAGCAAATGAAAGGTAAAGTATTGGTGTTGAGATTATAATTACCTTAACAACAGCACTACCTCACCCAGGTAAGAGGGTGAGTGGAGCTGGAACCCAGCTGATACTTTGATGGCTGGGCCCATAAGCCATGGGCCCAGTGTGGAGTGTGTCTGCCCAAGAAAGCGGCACCTTTTTCTAATTTGCCAAAGGTGCCATGTGGGCTGACTCTGGCTCTGCTCAACACCTGTCCAGGAAGATGGTGGTGTTTTTTCCCCAAAAATGCTGCCTAGTATCATCGAGCTTTCTTGTGAGTGTGTCTTTCCCCTTGAAGAATTCCCAACAAATAACTTTCAGTTGAGGATTGTCTTTAACCAGAACTCCGCTAGGTACAACAGGGTGTATTAGGAGAGGACCAGCTACTTCAGCTGCCTTTTCTTCTATAATTTGGCCCGTTGCCGTTGAAAGACAGGCAAATTTACGTTTGTTTTTCTTTTGTCTCCCAGGAGGATGCCTGGTGTCTGTTCTGTATCTGGCTCCCATTATTAATGCCGCCAGCCAAGATTTCTGTGTCTGTAGCAATAAAAAATTCAGAGCAAGGCAACTCCTATGGCTCCTCTGAGTCAAATGTTTGCTGTTACTGAGTAATAAAGTTTCCTAAAGAGGAACTAAACCTCCTCACTTCCAAAGATACACTTGTTTAAAAGATCCAACTTTGGAACAAATAGGAAACATTTGATAGTCACAATGTGGCTTCCAATAAGTGATGTTCTCTCCATCCTGCCTGAGCCGGAGGCTTAGTGTATGACAGAGTGCGCAGTCGCTGGTGCTGAGTAGACAAAGAGTAATTGGGCAGCAAATCCGTCAGCAGGAGGGTTCTGTTTGGAAGCGTTCAACTTTTGGGAGTCGACATCCTCCCACCCCTTCGCGTTTCTTCTGCTTGCCTCACCTTCTTTCCCTCCCGTCAACTTGTTTTCCCTAAAGAAACTTACACCAAATCTCTTTCCCCTTCTTATAGATGCGAACCACACGCAAGGTCTCTGTCTGGCCAGTGGGCCTGGTTGGTGGGCGACGCTACGAACGTCCGTTGGTGGAAAATGGCAAAGTCGTTGGTTGGTACACCGGCTGGAGAGCAGACAGGCCTTTTGCCATCGACATGGCAGGTGAGGAGTGTGGGTGACACTTGCGTCGGCTCGATTGTTCTTACGGATGTTCCCAGTGTCTCAGGGCATTAGACGAAGGAAACTTTAAAAGACCACTTGGGTGAAAATGCTGATCTTAACATATGCAGCAGATTAGCCATTTAAACCTTCAAAACAGGCTCTCTGGTTAATTCAGATGGAAATTTATTTTGGGGGTGATTAGAAAATGCTCGTTCCATTCCATTTTGGCACTTGTCTGTGCGGCCACCCTTTTATCCAACAGATGTTTATGTGCCAGGTGCAGAGCTGGGCGCTGGGAGTCATTGGTGAGAACTGGCCCTGGCCTTTCGTTTTGGTACCTCTCTCCAGGGGTCCGGTTTGTTACAGTAACTCACACACTTATGAATATATGTAATAGTGATGTGGGTTTGACAGGCTAATCAGTTTAATGCTTATTGATAAATTTAGTACTTCTTGATACATTTAATAACTAGCATATAAAATTAGGGTTACTTATTTTTCAAGCATGTGTTAATTTTGAATATATCTGTATTTTAAAGTTTTTTCTTTTCTAACCGAACAATTGAATTAAATAAGACCCTGTAGCAGACTACAGATTCTAAAATGCTACTCTGTCGTAAAGTGACTCATTTTCTGTGGGTTGTATAAAGTGATGCCTGTGATAACTGTGGAAAGATTCAGTTTGAAACATGAGGCTTAGAGGCAAAAAAATAACCGACATCTATAACCTAGAAGACAAAGGCAGAAAAGCTTCAAAATTGATGTCATCAATCTTCAGCTCTGAAAAACTGCTCTGTCTGTCAGCCTGTGCTTGGCCAATCTTTTGTGTATATTTCCCTACTGCCGTCAGAATCTCTATGCTCAGAATTCTGATGGGGTGACGGCTGTGTTCTAAACTGGATTCATCACTTTTATTCTGACAATACTTTAAATTGGAGGAAGCAAGATTATGAAGAAAACCAGGAGCGCGAGCTGTTGGCTGCTCTTGTGGGTGGCAATGTGGCGGCTCCGTCGCACTGCGTCACAGGGAAGACGAACTGGTATATTTACTCAGTGTTTAACAAACATTTCCTGAGTGCCAGTTTTTTGAGACTAGGTGTCATTGTGTCTAACTCCAAGGACAGTCTAGATCTCTTACCCTCTCCCAGGCCCCCCTCTCTCCTTCCTGACTTCTCCATCCTTCTTCTAACCAGCCTTCTGCTTTGGTCTTCAATTCTTGTGGCCAAAGAGCAGAGCTGGCATGTCAACTAAAGCATTTACCTGAAGGCAGACAGAGAGGTAGGTCAGCCATACTTGAAAGGTCCTGGGGATTCTCAGAAAAGGCCTTTCTTCAATCAAGTCTGAATTTGTGGCTCTGAAAATATAAGGCTGACCATAATGTGTCTTGGGAGAATCTGGTTCCTTGCTGATCGGACATGTGTGTAACCTTGGACAGAAAACTTGGAGGTCATTAGACATATTCTGTCGCTTCCTGGGACTTAACTTTCCTCATGTGTAGAAGGAAGCAGTGGCATGGATGGCCACTGAGGTCTCCTCTGATGCATTCTGTCTCCTCCTGGCTTCCCACCTGGGCCCCTGGATTCTGAGTGAGGATAGATGTTGGTGCTTCCCTTCCTCAGAGCCTTGCTTCAACTCAAACTTCCCAGGCACGTTTCCTTACACACAGGCTCTCTGCCCATTACTCTGCAAAGTCACTTCAAGGTCAGGCCAACTTGGATGGGTCTTCTTGGATTTTGTTGTATGAACTTTATGTAGATGATTACGTATCCAAGAAACTCATCGAAAATTTCACATTGATTCCCCCCAGAATTTGTATCTAAATAGAGATAACTAAAATTCAAGAAAGGCACGTGGGTTTTGTGCGTTTTGCCGGGCCTGTGACAAATTATCCGATGCTCTTTCACTGCCGGATTCTCTGGGAAACTTCTCTCCACAACATGACTGATGTTTGGATTTTTCCAAACATTTCAGTATATTTTCAAAGCATAATATAAGATATATTATAAAATACGAATGATTTGCTCTTTTGTATTAATTATCCTTGTTTTAAAGTAGGAATAAGTAAGAAAACAACTTTTGCCACCCTGAATTATTTCTTCACTTCACACACAAACATGCTCTTTTTGCAAATTACTTTTCAGTAAATTTTTGATATTTTTGGAAGCCTTAACGTGAGAGTGATTTGGTTGATAAGATATAATGAATGATTCTGATTTTGAGGCAGTTCTGATTCTGAGTCTTGAAAATTCACAGCTTGGTTTAGATTCCACATAAGATTCATTTATTCTCCGTGAGAAGAAGGAAGAGACCTTTTGGACCTTCACGTACAATGGGTACCGCCCACCCCGTTGTCAGGTTACGTGTGCAGACACAGCCACGATGTCTGGAAAGAGAGGTTGAAGCTGGAAGGCCACTTGGCTGCCCCGCCCAGCACAGCCAAGGAGGCTGCTTGGAAAAGGGTCTGAGATAGTTGAGGGAGCTGGGGTCTCTCTCTCGGGTTTTCACAAGCTGATTAAGAAACAGGAAGCGTAAGAACCAAAATGTTAACCTTCCCGCAGCTGTCTCGCCTTTCGGGGTTGCGCACACTCAGTAACAGCCCCTCCCTCAGGGTCTGTCCTGTTTGTATCTCTCTGAAGTCGTAGCCCAGCCCATCACTAGAAGCTCATTTGAGTGTAAGGTATCGCGGCTGAAACGCTCCCTGTCATTCATAGGGTTGGACTCTGTCTGCATTTGGCCACGTTGGACTTTGCAGAGGCTACTTTTGCTATCAGATGAGGAAACATTGTTCTGAAATGATCCTGTATGCATGTTAGTGGCACAAGTCGAGATTATTTCTGTTGCACTGGGGGAATTTTTTCGAAAAGCTTTCTAATGATTACTGCAAAAAAAAAAAAAGAATTAAGACGCCCATCCACAAGGCGGGAAGAAGCGTCGGAGGCAGCCCCTGCCCTGGCAGCAGCGTGCGGCTGGCTTTGGCAGCTGGACGATGGCCGCTCTGCCAAGCCGGTGAGGCCGGGAATGTGTCCACGGGTCTGTGCCTTGGGCTTCAGTGCCTGCACCTCGGGCATCTGCCCACGAACTGGTTCTTGTTGTCTAAAAGCAGGGCAGTCCACACAGAGTTGTCAGTTCTGTTTTTGAGGTCAGGGTGTTACTTCGCAGTGACAGGCTCACGGTGGCCACTTCTAGGGAGGTATGAGTAGGAATCATGACTTGAAAGAACGGAGCTTAAAGTAATTTTCAGCCTCACCGGGAGGTGTAGAATTGTTCAGATGCAGAACTTAAGGCTGAGGTATTTATTTTGAATTCGCAACATTTGCATGCACCTTTTTCTTAACTCTAGGAGGTGGCAGGCAGGGCCCTGAGCCCCTCTAATGACAGTATGTACAGCTTCCAGTTGAGTGCCTGGCACCCATACGGCCTGTGTTCCTGTAGAAATCCAGCTGGGTGTACGAACTGCAGTACAAGACTAATGACGTGACGGTCGGCTGCTAAAATACCCAGAGTTAGCGCAGACCCCACTAGTTAGAGGGTTTGCTCCCCAACAAAGGCTGCCCTTACTTTAGACCAGCCGCACTGTGGGGGACCCAGGCCACCTGTATTTCTTGACAAATTTACTATTTGATGCTTCCCACAACCCTCTGAGGTTTGATAATACATTACAAGGGCTCACAGAACTCAGGATAGCGCTCTACTTACTTGTTTCTAAAACACAAATGAGGGCCAATCCAACGAAAGACACACGGGGCGAGGTCTGGGGGAGAACCCAGGCTCCTGTGCCTTTTCCTCGTGGGATCGATCGGGATGCATCGCCCTCCCAGCACCCGGAAGTCCCACTGACCTCTGGTGTTAAGAGGTTTTATTGGGGTTTCCCTACGTAGGCACAGTTGATTAAATCAGTGGCCTTGTGATTGAACTCCGTCTCCAGCTTCCATCCCCAGAGGTAGGGGTGGCCCACGGCTCCTGCCTCTGATCATGTGGCTGGTTTTGTGGTAACCAGCCCCATCCTGAAACTATCTAAGTGCCCTCTATGAGCCACCTCATTAGCATAATAAAGTCACTCCTGTCTCTCAGGCAATTCTAAGGGTTTTGCAAGTTCCTTGTCAGGAACCTGGCACTAAGACCAGACAAATTATTTATTATACCACAGGCTCAGTAGCGGGTAACTTTCCTCTCATAAGTAAGCGTGCCTCCTGCACCTCGTTTTGCGAGAACTTCTATTCCCCAAAGCAAAGGGGACATGGAAGTGACGTCTCAGGGTCCCTTTGAGCTTTGTCCATGGACTTTTTCATAACTCATAACAAGGAGACATTGTAAAGCAAGCATGTCAAACTCACGGGCCCCGGGCTGCGTGCCCACAACAAATATTTTTGCGGCCCAGCCAATATAACAGTATGTAAGAAACGTTTTAATAAAAATTTTGTAACTTAATTTTTACAATATCATAAAAATAACGAACTACAATGTTCTCTAATGACTATTGACTATAATCGTGTCGCATTCATTTCCCTTATGCACCTTACACGTAAAATAGTGCAGGCACACATTTCTCTCCACTAATACTAGCAGCGACTATTTTAGCAGCTGATTGCCACATCATTAGTCTTGGACTGACTTGTTTGGTGTGCGCAACAGGAAATATTTCGCTTTCAGAAAATAAGAAAAATAGGTTTATTTGTGTTACGTTTATTAATTTGTGCAGTTATTCAGTGTCTGGTAGGTTCATGTTCAAGAAAAAATATTAATTTTTATTAAAATGTTCTATTATTTTATGTTAACGATTACTCATTTATTTCAGCCCTTTGTATTCAGCATGTCTCTATCGAAATAAACCTAGGTTTCTCTGAAAATTGAAGCTTTTGGTTTTTGGTGGCCCACATAAACGTAAACCTTGTTTATTTGGCCCGTGTTAGCCTTTGAGTTTGACATGCTTGTTGTAAGGTGATAAAGCTTTTCCTCATGTGTGGCTGACGGAAGGGGTGAGAAGTCTAGGAGGACTGTTTAGTTTTCTGGCCTGGAGTCCTGTGGACGTGGTGTCGACAGCCTGGGAATGGGTGAGCTCCCACAGGAGACTGTAGTGGCCGAGGATTGCTTCCCAGGAGCAGTCACTTAAAGTGCCTGCAGGTCTCGGCCAGTGTGGCTCAGTGGATTGAGCGTTGTCCCATGCACCAACAGGTCACCAGTGTCATTCCCAGTCAGGGCACCTGCCTGGGTTGCAGGCTGGATCCCCCAGTAGAGGGTGTGCAGGAGGCAGCCAATCAATGGATATTTCTCTCACATCAATGTTTCTATATCTCTCTCCCGCTCCCTTTCTCTCTCCCTAAAATCAATAAAAACATATTTAAAAAATTTTAAAGTATGGCTACATGAACCCTGGCTAGTGTGGTTCAGTGGTTGGAGCATCAGCCGTAAACTGAAGGGTCGCAGGTTTGATTCCAGTCAGGGGCACATACCTGGGTTCGAATCCTCACTACATCTAGCCATTTCAAGTCATTCTCGAAGGCCATTCTTAAGGACACGCAAACTCTTTGTTTTGGGCTTGCAGTGAACTTCGTCTCTTTGCTGGCTGATGGACCTGTGCTCATTATCATTCAGTGAATTAACTCAGTGTGTAGGATGGCACGTGGAGATAAACATCGTGCTTTAGATAAAACATCGTCAAAAAACGACTTATCAAGAGAAAAAGAAAACAAAAAGATTATTAAAAAGTTGTTGAGAAGCAGATATGTGTTCATTTTCTTAATTTCCCAGCTGAAAAACTAAACAAACGCCATTTGAAAAAAATAAAAAAACAAAAAACATTTGAACTTTCAAAAGAAAATGTCATTTATAACATTCAGATTTGCAAGGTGTTCGGTGTAGTGTGCGTGTCCACGTGGCCCTGCTGCTGAGAAGGCAGAATTCTTCTCTGTACACATGACTGATGGCACAAAGAAGAATTTAAAAGAATGAGTCTCACCTGGCTGGTGTGGCTCAGTGGATTGAGCATCCTCCCATGCACCAAGAGGTTCCGGGTTTAATTTTTAGACAGGGCATATGCCTGGCTCGATCCCCAGCAGGAGGCAGCCGATCAGTATGTCTCTCTCTCCAATGTTTCTATCTCTCTCTCCCTCTCCCTCCCTCTCTATCTAAAAATCAATGAAAACATTTTTTAAAAAAAGAAGAAGTCTCACCTTTTCTAATTAGGTGACAAGGGGGTTGGGGGGAAGGTCCTTTTTCACTACCTTGACTTTCCTAAGCCCCTAGGAGAGCATCTGTAGATATAATTCTCATTTGGAATCTATTATAGACAATTTATTAGTACACATAATAAGAATTAAAGCTTATTGCTCTGCACCCCTGACCTGGGGGCTGGCACGCTTGCCAGTTTTCCTTGGCACGTAGGTTGGTTGCCGTGACTACCACTCTCTCTGCACTGACTTCAGAAGTTAGCTGGGTTCTTCCTGGGCCCCCTGAGCAGCCCCAAACACTCTGCATTATAGTCCACCTCCTTTCAAATCCAGGCAAGTGCCAGGCTGGGCCCAGCATTGCCCCAGGCGGATGGGCCTGCGGTAATGACGAGTGGCACCCACTGCCCTCAGCCCAGAGTGGGGAGCGTCACTGTCTTCCCGTGTTTGCCTGGCTCATTTCTAGCCACCTCTCCGAAAGCTTTAGTGCTGTGGGAATCACTTTCTCCATGACGCTCCACACATCTCCCTAGAATCCTGCACTTTCTCCCTTGTCCGTGAGGTGGCGCTCGAGCCCGCGTCCTGCCTGCCCCCTGCGTCGTCTGCTCTGGGGAGAGGGGGGCAGGGGAGGGCTCCCAGGTCTCCTGGCACCTCCAGGTCAGGCGCCTCCCCTGGCAGTAGTAGTTTGAATACATTTTTGCTGAGTTCATGAATTTTAACTTTTTCTTTCCTAGTTTAAAGATTATCAAAATTAAAAGATACAGCCTCTTATTCCTTCGAGATCACATCGCCATTATTCTTTAATGGTCAGATTCTTTAAAAGGGGGGATATTGAGCTGTACTCCAGAGAGCTGTCTAAGGAGGGTCTCATTCGTAGGTCTCAACCTGACTATAGGTCAGAATTACCCCTGGAGCTCTGAAAAAGTACCCAGACCTGGGCTCCATTGCTCATCAATTAAACCATAATCTCTGGGTGTGGGGCCTGGTATTGGGGTATGTGTATACATTTTTCTAAGTCTTGAGTTTATTCTAAAATGCAGCCAGTGTTAAGAACAGCTAGTGTAGGTGGCCACCGGCTACGCTCATGCTCCTTCCTGTGGTTGGTTGTAGTCCATTAGTAGACATGGCTCCCTCCCACGCCATTCTGGAGGTTTGAGGGGGGATAGCCCCACACGACAAAACATTTGAGAATGCTCAATAAAATTATTGCCATGGAAAGCACGTCCATTGGTCAAGCAAGAAGAAAATTTGAGCACAGGAAAGGAGTTGTTTGGGTTTTTTTTTAAGTCATAACAACAGAAAAGCACCACCAACAATATAAGTTATGCACTGGAAATGCACATGTGCTTTTGATAGTGGTAAAATATACAAAAACATTTATCTTTTAAATGATATATTGATTTCAGAGAGGGAAAGAGAGAAACATCGATGAGAGAAAATCATTACTCTACTGCCTCCCGCACGCCCCCTACTGGGAATGGAGCCCGCAAGCTGGGCATGTGCCCTAACCAGGAATTGAACTGTGACCACCTGGTTCATAGTTCGATGTTCAACCATTGAGCCACACCGGCTGGGATCTTTTTAAACATTTTTAAGTGTATAGTGGCATTAAGAACATTCACGTTGTGCAACCATCACCACCATCCATCTCTAGAGGTTGATCATCATCACAAACCCCCCAACCCCTTCCCTGGTACCCAGCATTCTACTTTCTCTCTATGAGTTGGACTGTGCTAGGTATTATTTCACATAAGTGGAATGATACAATATTTGTCCTTTGTGTCTGGCTTATCTTACTTAGTATGTTTTCAAGGTTTGTGCATGTTGTAGCATATGTCAGAATTCATTCCATTTCAAAACAGTAATTTTTCATTGTATATACAGACCACATTCTGTTATCCATTCATCCATTCATGCACGTTCAGTTGTTTCCACCTTTGGGCTATTCTGAGTACTGCTATGAACATGGTGCACAGTCACCGTTGAAGTCTCACTGCTTCCCATTATTTTGGGTGTATACCTAGAAGTGGAATTGCTGGACCACATGGAAATTGTATATTTGAGGAACCGCCATATTTCTTCCCAAATGGCTGCATCATTTTATGGTCCCATGGAACAAGGCACAAGAGTTCCAATTTCTACATGTCCTTGCCACTCTTGTCATTTTTAAAACTATTTGACTTTTACACACTGGGGTTTGAAGAGCAGTTACACAGATATCTTCTCCACCCGTTCTCCTGTGCTGTCTGGGTTGGGGTAGAGTGGCTTAGCGGCACATTCAGTAGTGGTCACGGATAATGTAAAGCAGAACATCTCAAAGGCGACATACAGCACGCGACAGTGATTCTCACGCCGGCAGCGCCAAGCCCGTGGATTCTGCCATTCTCGCCACATACACCGTTCATTTCCCAGCAGAGCCCTTTTGGCTGGCTAGCCAACAGAACCAGTCCCCCCTCTAGACTTCAGTATTAGGCATGCCTTCGTGCCCTGCTACCAGCCTACTAGGAAGTCATTCACGGATATTTTTAGTATTCAGTTAATTAAGCTTCTTTTATTCTTAGGATCAAATTTTCATCCTTGTTCAGCCTCCTGATTGTTTCCTTAGCAGGCTTGGTTTTCTGAGATGGTTTATTGTTTTCGGAGTCAAGACTTAAATGAATCGTTCCTAGATTAAATAAAGAATGCTTCTTAGAAATGAAGAATGTTTTATTTTTTCCACGGGGAACAATGGCTGCTAAATAGCTCTTGAGGAGTTTTTAAAACTAGACAAGCATTCTTTTTAGAATGGTTTTCCCTGAAGCAATCATAAAGTTTTCGCCAGTATCCCCGGGCAGCCGAACAGCCTGCTTAACAGCCAGGCCGTGCTTCTCATCCCTTTCTGCACCAGAAGAAAATTATTCTAAAGTATAATTGGAAGTAAATGTGGAAAGCTGTAGTGTTGTCTGCACTTGGGAAGCAATAGATTAGGAAGGAATCTTTATCATGGCTGTTACAAAGCACGTTCAGTCTTGGGACCATGAAAACCTGTATAAACACTTGCATGGAACAGTGGCAATTTAGGGGTGATGGTAAATAAATAAAGGACACATTCCTTTAAGATAGCCCTTGCTTTTGCTCTCTATATTGGATTTAAATCTAGTGAAAAAGATTCCTGAAACACTATTATTCACATATTTGTTTTTCAGTTGAATAGTTCACAGATGCCAAGGCTGGAAGGTACAAGATTATGAAATAAAAGCACTTAAGTAGAAGTATCCCATTTTTTATTGAAATATAATTTATATGTAACATTATTTTGGTTTCAGATATATGGAGTTATGATTCTATATTTATACAAATTGCAAAATGATCACCACAATAAGTCTACTTAACAGCCATCACCACACAGTTAAGATTTTTTTCATCTTGTGATGAGAACTTTTAAGATGTACTTTCTTAGCAACCTTTAAAGATATAATACAGTGTTGTTATTAACTACTAGGGGCCCAGTGCACGAATTCATGCACCTTGAATAGAACTGTGGGCCGTAAGGCTGCAGTGGGCACAGGAGCGGGTCTCGGCCAATCCTCTGCGCCCCTGCCCAGCCCCTCCTGCCACAGCTCCTGGTATGAACATGGGTGCACAGTCACTGTTGCTCACGCTGACAGCACCAGTCCTGCTCACACCCACTGATGGTGCAGAGCAATTGGGGCCAGCGCCAGCAGTGGGTGTGAGCAGGGCTGGCACCGTCAGTGGGTGCAAGCAACAGCTGCTGCCCTGATCACCCCTCAGGAGCAGGGGGAGGTGGTGAAGCTCTCAGGAGTGATCAGAGCTGGCAGTGGCCACTCGCACCCGCTGACGGCACCGGGTGATCGGGACTGGCACCGGGCGCCAGCAGCAGGTGCGAGCAGCGGCTCTGGTGCTGGCAGCAGGTGCAAGCACCAGTGGGACTGCAGCATGCAGGAACAAAGAATTTTCAGTAACCACAGGAGGTTCACCCCGATGACAGCGATTGGCGCCCAGCCTTGGTCTGGCGCCCCCGCTCACCTGCTTCACCATCCCACCACACCCAATGCCTGCCATGTTCTGCGCTCTGCCACCTGCTGCTGGTGCCCACCATGTTCCACATGCGCCCCCTGGTGGTCAGCGCACATCATAGCAACCAGTTGTTTCGTTGTTCCACCATTCAGTCTATTTGCATATTAGCCTTTTATTATATAGGATGGTCACCACACTGTACATTACATCTTTAGGACTTATTTATTCTGAAATGGAATTTTGTACCATCTTTACCCATTTTGCCCACCCTCTACCCCCTGCTTCTGTCAACTACCAATCTCTGAGTTTGTTTGTTTTAGATTCCACATATGAGTGTGATCATATGGTTTTTCTCTTTCTGACTTAGCATAATACCCTCAAGGTCCATCCATGATGTCACAGAAGGCAATATTTCCTTCTCTTATATGGCCGAGTAATATAACATTGTGTGTGCATGGGTGCGTGTATCACATCGTCTTTATCCATTCACCCATCAGTGGACTCTTAGGTTGCTTCCCTATGTTGGCTATTGTAAACAGTGCTGCAGTGAACATGGGGTCCATATATCTCTTTGATTTAGTGTTTTCATTTCCTTTGGATAAATATCCAAAGAGGAATTGCTGGATCACTTGGTATTTCTATTTTAATTTTTTTAGGAACCTCCATACTGTTTTCCATAGTGGCTATTCCAGTTTACAATCCCAGCAACAGTGCTACCCTAGTGTAGTGGTCGCCAACCGGTGGCCCGCAGACCACTGGTGGTCCATGAGGTCTGAAAGGTGGCTACCGCTGCCCTAGTCAACACTTCCTGTTTATTGATATATTGATGATAGCCATTCTGTGAGGTGATATGTCATTGTGGTTTTAATTTGTATTTCTGTCATGATTAGTGACATTGGGGATCTTTTCATCTATGGACCATCTGTATGTTCTCTTTGGAGAAATGTGTGTTTAGGTCTTCTGTACAATTTTAAATCAGAGTGTTTGGGGTTTTTTTGGTGTGAAGTTATATGAGTTCTTTATATATTTCGGATATTAACCTCTTATTGGATGTATCAGTGATGAATACTTCCATTTGGTAGGTTGTCTTTTTGTTTTGTTGATGGTTTTCTTGCAAAAACTTTTTAGTTTGATGAGTCTTATTTATTTTTTCATTTGTTTTCCTTGTCGTAGGAGATATATCAGAAAAAAATACTGCTAAGAGCAGTGTCAGAGAGTTTACTGCCTATGTTGTCTTTTAGGAGTTTTATTGTCCTGGGTCTTACATTTAAGTCTTTAATCCATCTTGAGTTTATTCTTGTATGTGGTGTAAGAAGGTGGTCTAGTTTCAATATTTTTGCATGTATCTGTCCAATTTACCCAATGCCACTTGTTGAAGAGAATGTCTTAACTCCATTGTATATTCTTGCCTCCCTTTGTCGTAGATTAATTGACCACAAAGGCATGGGTTTATTTCTGGGCTCTTTATTCTGTTCCACTGATTTATGTGTCTGTTTTTATGCTATTACCATGCTGTTTTGATTACTATAGCTTTTTAGTATAGTTTGATATTAGGTTGTATGGTACTCCCAACTTGGTTCTTCTTTCTCAAGGTTGCTGTGGCTATTCAGGGTCTTTAGTAGTTCCATACAAATTTTAGGATTATTTGTTCTAGTGCTCTGGAAATGCCATTTGCATTTTGATAAAGATTGCATTGAATCTATAGACAGCTTTGGGTAATATGGACATTTTAATGATATTAATTCTGCCTATCCATGAGCACAGTATGTGTTTCCATTTTTTTGTATCTTCTTTAATTTTTTTAATGTTGTACAGTTTTCTGACTGCAGGTCTTTTACCTCTTTGGTTAAATTTATTCATAGGCCCTGGCCAGTGTGGCTCATTGGTTGAGCATTGTCGTGTACAACAAAAGGTCACTGGTTCCATTCCCAGTCAGGCACATGCCCATGTTGTTGGCTCAATCCCTGGTCAGGGTGGGTGTGAGAGGCAGCTGATCAATGTTTTTCTCTCACATCAATGTTTCTCTCTCTCTTTCCCTTCCTCTCCTTTTGTCTCTCTCTCTAAAAAAAAGTCAATAAGAAACATTTTTTAAAAATTACTCCTAGGTATTTTATTTTTTTGATGCAATTACAAATGGGATTGTTTTAGTAATTTCTCTTTCTGATAGTTCATTGTTGGTGTATAAAAATGCAACCAAGCCTTGCCAGTGTAGCCAGTGGTTAAGCATCGACCAGTGAGCCAGAAGGTTGTGGTTTGATTCCTGGTCAGAGCACATGCCCCTGAGTTGCAGGCTTGATCCCTAGTAGCGGGTTTGCAGGAGGCAACCAATTTGTGATTCTCTCTCATCATTGATGTTTCTGTCTCTCCCTCTCCTTTCCTCTCTCTGAATTAAAACATATTTTAAAAATAATAAAATTAAAATGAAACCAACTGCTGAATATTAATTTTGTATCCTGCTACTTCAGTGAATATATTTATCAGTTGTAATAATTTGGGGTGGAATTTCTATAGGGTTCTATATGCATAGTATCATATATCACTGCAAATAATGACAGTTTTACTTTTCTTTCTTAAAAAATTTTTTTAATTAGTTTGAGAGAGAGGAAAGGGGTGTGTGGGGGTGGGGGGAGAGACAGACAGACAGACAGACAGACATCCATCTGCTGTCACACCTATTCACACATTCATTGGCTGACTTTTGCACGTGCCCCAACCAGGGATTGAACCTGCAACCCTGGTGCATTGGGACCATGCTCCAAACAGCTGACCTACCCAGGCAGGGCTTACTTCTTTTCCAATTTGGATGCCTTTTTTTTCTTTTTCTTTCCTGATTGCTCTGGCTAGAACTTTAAGTACAATGTTGAATAGTGGTAAAAGGAGACATCCTTGTCTTGTTCCTGATCTTAAGAAAAATGCTTTTAGTTTCCCCCATTGAGTATGATGTTAGCTGTGGGTTTGTTATATATGGCCTTTATTGTGTTCAGCTAGGTTCTCTTTATTCCCACTTTGCTGAGAGTTTTTATCATAATAGGTGCTGGACTTTATCAAATGCCTTTTTTGTATCTATTGACATGATCATATAATTTTATCCTTCATTATGTTTATGTGGTGTATCATGTTAATTGATTTGCGGATGTTGAACCAACCTTGAGTCCCAGGAATAAATCCCATTGGATTATGATCTTCTTTTTGTTTCAGTATTTTCAGTTTTATGATAAAATGCACATGCAACTAAGATGTGATGTCATTTCTTTGCTCTAATTGCATTCAGTACTCGCTGCTGAGCAGCTTTCTTTTCTTTTGCCATCTCAACAAACCCCTCACATGTTTCATGCAGTACTTCTTCGTCCTGCTACTTCCCCCCACCTTTCAGGTTACTTAGTGGGTATGTTTACAAAGCTTGTTACAAAAGCTTCTGTTCTGTAGTCCAGGGTGTGAAGTCTGTGCATGGACCTTCAAATTGTTCTGAAGGTGTATCATTGTCTGCCTGGGGCACCACTCCATGCTCTCTAAAATTTACCAAAAGCCTTTTTGTTATATCATCTTTTTGATGAGGGTCAAGTTTTTGAAAACTCTTTGCTTTGCAGTAACATCTTTGGTGGTTCTCTTGACTCCAGAAGAATGTGTGTTGTAGCTGTAAACTTCCCATCTTGAATTTGTTCCAGCAGGGAAGAGGTTCACAGCTTTACTCCGTAATTTCAGATCTTCTCTGAGCAATTCTCACTGCCATTTCCACCACTGCCAGTTGATTTCTCTGCATTCTTTAGATCAGCGGTTCTCAACCTGTGGGTCACGACCCCTTTGGCGGTCGAACGACCCTTTCACAGGGGTCGCCTAAGACCATCCTGCATATCAGATATTTACATTATGATTCATAACAGTAGCAACATTACAGTTATGAAGTAGCAACGAAAATAATTTTATGGTTGGGTCACAACATGAGGAACTGTATTTAAAGGGCCAGAAGGTTGAGAACCACTGCTTTAGATGCTTGTCATGCATGAGCCTCAGCTTCCTCTTTCTCTTTTCTAATTTGCTCATTTATTTCTTCTCCCCCGCCCCCCTCCCCACTTCTCTGTTGATGATATGTTTCATTCAAGCACTGTAAACTTGCTAGTTCAAGGCAATCACAGTTAACCCACTATGCCTCGTTATCAGAAAAGTGATTTCAGGTCTTGCATGAGTTTCAAAGTTTTTGCCTTTCCATTATAATGTCTTTTCTGGGTATGTTTTTCCTTCTTTGCCAAGTAGTACATGTTGTCTAATTTCTTCCTCTTCTTTCTCTTCAGCTAAACAAGCAACTTCTCATTAAGCTTGTCTGTGATTTTCTTTAGCTTCTTGCTCCTTCTATTTTGCTTCTGCTTTTGCTTTCTTTTCTGCTTCTTTCTTGGCCTTTTCTTCTGTAATTTTTTATTCTTGGATTATAACTATATGCATTGTCAACTACTGTTCATATCCTGTCCATTTCCTCTTTTTCCTTTGTGCTCTTGTTGCTCCGTTCTGCTTTTAAGTCCTCCCCTCATCAGGACACTCTGCTTTTCTTCTTCTTCATCTAAATAAGAAAATTCTCTCCAAGAATAAAAAGTATACCAAAAAGAATAAAATACATCTATATCTTCAAATGATGAATTCATATCACCAAGTTTAGGGAAACATTTTTTTTATTTGACCATCTGGAATTTCTTTCAAACACAGGAAAAGACTTGGAAGAAATTATCCTTTGCTTCACTTTGAGAAGGAACCAAGTTATCAAAAGTAGGATCTACACTGTTAAACGCTGGTCTTTTCACTGGGTCGGATAACATTTCATAAGCTTTAGCAATGCAAGTGAAGTGGTCATTATCTCCTTCTCTCCTTGGTGCACCAGCTGCGTTCCCTTTGTCTGGGTGATGCTTTAAAGCCTTTGCTTTATGAGCTGCCGATCTGTGTCCCTGGAGCTTTGTATCTTACATGGCCCCGTCCAAGTGCTGCCTGGTGGTCTTGGTGCTGTCAGGCGTTGGATCAAGTGTTTTCAGCGTAGAAAATTCTTCTAACTGCAATTCTTCATCTTCTGATTCTGCTGATAACTCCTTCATATCCTCCAGTTCCTGAAAAGAGGCAGAAGCATTTCTGTTTCTCTTAACAAAAGCTTCAGTCCATCTTCCCACAGGTTCCCATTGGCAGTGTTGAGGCTGTGATTGGAAATGTTAAGAGCGGCTTCAGTGTATGGCTTGGAATAAATCAGCGGTCAGAGGGTGGGCGATGGCAGGGCCTTGGCCACTGCAGTGCTCACAGGAGCAGCATGGTGTCCCCGGGGCCAGCCTGCGTCCTAGGTGGAGGGCACGTAGCATCACCCCTCCTCGCCCCAAGTTCTTCCTACCTCCTGTTCTGAGCCTCCGCCTTGGCTCTACAATGGCCTGTAGGGTCTTTTTAATGTATTGCTGACTTTGGTTTGCTAGTATTTGTTGAGGATTTTTGCTTCTATGTTCATCAGGGATTGGCTTATAATATTTTTTTTTTTTTTTTTTTTTGCTAATGTCTGTGAATTTGATCAGTGATGCTGGCCTTGTAAAATGAGCTTGGGAGTCTTCCCTCCTCTGGAGTTATTTGGAATGGTTTGAGAAGGATTGTTACTGAGCCAACATGTATTATTTCTTGTCTTTTTCATAATAGGCATTCTAACAGGTGTGAGGTGATAGCTCATTGTGGTTTTTGATTTGCATTTTCCTGATGATTAGTGATGTTGAGCACCTTTTAATTTACCTGTTGGCCATTTATACGGGAAAGTAAGGGACTCAAAATAGCCAAAACAATCTTGAAAAATAACAAGGTTGAAAGACTTACACTTCCTGATTCGGAAACTTATTATAAAGCTTACAGTAGTCAAGACAGTGTGGTACTGGCATAAACATGTGAATCAATGGAAATAAATCCAAAGTCCAGAAATAAACTTACACTTATGGTCAGTTGATTTTTGCCACAGGTGCCAAAACCATTCAATAGAGAAAGAATAGTCTTTTCAAAAAATGTACTCAGAGTTATAAATATATTCAAAGCCATTTAATCATATCCTTAAAAGGCTAATTTGATTCTTAGGATATATTCCCAGAAGTGGGATTGCTGGAGAAAATGACAGCTCCATTTTTCATTTTTTTGAGGAAACTCCTTATTGTTTTCCATAATGGCTGCACCAGTCTGCTTTCTTTTTTATATTATTCGTATATATTTTTATTGGTTTCAGAGAGGAAAGGGGAGGGAGAGAGAGATGGAAACATCAATGATGAGAGAGAATCATTGATCGGCTGCCTCCTTCATGCCCCCTACTGGGGATGGAGCCCGCAACCTAGGCATGTGCCCTTGACCAGAATCAAACTTGGGACTCTTCAGTCCGCAGGCTGATGCTCTATCCACTGAACCAAACCAGCTAGGGCACCAGTCTGCATTCTTATCAGCAGTGTACTAGGGTTCCCTTTTCTCCACATCCTCCCCAGCATTTATTGTTTGTTGACTTATTAACGTTAGCCATTCTGGCAGATATGAGGTGATACATCTCTGATAATTAGTGACCTTGAGCATTTTTCATATGTCTCTTGGGCATCTGTATGTCCTCTTTGGAGAAATTCTAGTCAGGCCTTTTGCCCATTTTTTAAATAGGATTGTTTATCTTTCTGGTGTTGAGTTGTATAACTTCTTTATATATTTTGGAGATTAACCTCTTATCTGATGAATCATTGGCAAATATGTTCTCCCATCCTGTGGGTTACCTTTTTGCTTTGCTGATGGTTTCTTTAGCTATGCAGGAGCTTTTTGATCTGATGTAGTCCCATTTGTTTATTTTCCCTTTCCCTCGGAGACATATGGGCAAAAATATTGCTCCAAGAGATGTCTGAGATTTTACTGCCTATGTTTTCTTCTAGGTATCTTATTTTTGTTGTTGTTGTTGCAATGGTAAATGGGATTGCTTTTTTAGTTTCTCTTTCTGAGAGTTCATTATTGGGATATAAAAATGCCATTGATTTCTGGATGTCGATTTTGTATCCTACTACTTGCCAAATTTATTTATTAAATCTAATATTTTAAGGTGGGTTCTTTAGGGTGTTCTATATACAGTACCTTATCATCTGCAAATAATGACAGTTTTACTTCCTCCTTTCCAATTTGGATGCCTTTTATTTCTTCTTTTCTGATTGTTGTGGCTATGACTTCCAACACTGTGTTGAATAAGAGTAGTGAAAGTGAGCATCCCTGTCTTGTTCCCGATCTTAAGGGAAACAATTTTTGCCTATTGAGTACTACGTTGACTATAGGTTTTTCATGTATGGCGTTTATCATGTTGAGGTATGATTCCTCTATTCCCACTTTGTTGAGAGTTTTCATCTTTATGGGTGCTGGATTTTGTCAAATGCTTTTCCTGCATCTATTGATATGATCATGTGTTTTTACCCTTCATTTTGTTTATATGATGTATCACATTTATTGATTTGCAAATATTGTACCAACCTTGCATCCCTGGAATAAATCCCACTTGTTCCTGATGTATGATCTTTTTAATATATTGCTGGGTCCAATTTCCTAATATTTTGTTGAGGACTTTAGCATCTATGTTCATCAGGGAAATTGGCCTATAATTTTCTTTTTGTGTAGTGTAGGGTTTGGAATTAGGATATGCTGGCCTCCTAAAATTAGCTTGGGAGTCTTGTGAATTTTTTGGGATAGTTTGAGGAGGATTGTGTGATTTTCAACTATAAGTTTATTTAATGGGTGAAAGGCTATTGGTACTATTTCTTCATGAGAGCTTTGATAGCTTATGTCTTTCAAGGAAGTTGTCCATTTTTATATTTTGAAATTTATTGCCATAAAGTTGCTCATAATACTTTGTTATCATTTGAATGTTTTATAGAATGTGTACTGCTACTCTCTCTCATTCTGGTATTGGTAATTTGTGTGTTCTCTCTTTTTTTCCCTAAGTATGGGTAGATATTACCAATTTTATTGACCTTTTCCCCCTAAGGGCATGGTTTATATTTCACTGATCTCTATTGTTTTCCATTTCTATTTCAGTGATTTTGGCTCTTTAATTTATTCATACCTTTTTTTACTATTCACTTTGGGTTTCATTTACTCTTCCTATTGTATAAAGGTAGGAACTTAAGACATTGAGTTAAGACCTTTCTTTTTATCTAATACAAGTGTTTAGTACTTTAAAAAATACTCATTTTCCATGTAAGTACTGCTGTAGATGCCGTCCATAGATTTTGGTGCCTTTTTCTGTTTTCGTTCCCTTTTGATTCTTCCTTTGGGCCATATCTTTAGAATTATGTTGTTTAGTTTCCAAATATTAGATTTTCCAGATGTCTTTATATTATTGATTTCTATTTTAATTCCATGTGGTCAGAAAAATATTTGTACAATTTGTATTCTTTTTAATTTATTGAGACTTGATTCATGGCCCTGCCATAAGCTTATCTCAGGTACCATGTCTACTTGAAAAGATTGTGTATTCTTCTGCCCTTGGGCGGCTTGCTCTGTAAATGTCAAGTTGGTTGTTGGTGTTGTCTGTCTTAAAGTACATCCTTATGGATTTTTTTTAAATTGTAAAATTTTCAGTTATTTCTTCAAATATACGTTTCTAGCCCCTTCTCCCACCTTTCATTCCTTTACTGTTTCTGTACTCACATACGTGTTTGTTTCCTTTTAGTAGTTTCTGTCATTGTCTTCTAATGTGTTATCATGTGTTAATCCTAGCCAGTAGGTTTTTCATCTCAAGACATGGTATTTTTCATCACAATGAGATCGCTTTGGGTCTTTTTATTTTATATTTTTAAATATATTTTTATTGATTTCAGAGAGGAAAGGAAAGAGAGAAAGATAGAAACATCAATGATGAGAGAGAATCATTGATTGGCTGCCTCGTGCATACCCCCTACTGGGGGTTGAACCCACAACCTGGGCATGTTCCCTGACTTGGAATCAAACAGTGACCTCCTGGTTCATAGGTCAATGCTCAATCACTGAGCCACTGTGGCTAGCACTTTAGGACTTGTCTTCCATATCTCTACTTGGCATGTTCAATCTTTCCCCTACCTTTCTGAATATATGAAGAATATTTATAATGTTTTAATGCCCTTGTTCTATAATTCTGCCACCAGTGTCATTTCTGGGTTTGTTTCTGTTGACTGATTTTTCTTTTAATTACAGGATTATAGTTTCTTGCCTCTTTGTACACATGGGAATTTTTGTATCAGGCATTTTGAATATTTTGTTGCTAGGTACTATAAAGATACATGTTTATTTGTGTTATGTATTATGTATACCGTACATTTACACACACATCCAGATTAGGAGTGAAGCGCATCTGAACCGCCTCCCTTTTATGTGTATTTTACATTTTTCTGGGATACAACTAAGTTATTCAGAAGCATTGTGATCCTTTCCGGGCTTGCTCTTAAAGGTTTGATAGGCAACCTTTAGGTTAGGGCTAATGTGACCCCACAGTGAACACAACGATCTTCCAGCTCCTCTTCCAGGTGCCCCAACTACCATTTCACTCTGGCTGTTGGGAATGTGACCTAACCCAGCCCTGAGTGAGCTGCAAGAACCAGCCCACCTGCTTCTCTCCAGGCTCTTTCCTGGGGCGCAGGGTTACAAGAGCATTTTCTGATCTCCAGTTGGACGTGAGTGGAGCCCTCTGCAGGCCAGCAGCTCTGGCGCGTTCTCTCTCTCTCTCTCTCTCTCTCTCTCTCTCTCTCTCTCTCTCTCTCTCTCTCTCTCTCGCTCTGTACTGTGGATTTCCCCAGCTCGGCCTCCTGGGATTCTCTGCTGTCTCCTCAGCTTTAGGGCCTGCAGAGCTGTGAGCTCCCTCCCCATGGTGGAGCCTGTGGGCTACTCCCTTCAGACAAGAAGCTGAGGCAAATGTAGGACTTGTGTTTTTCTTTTCTTTTTTTCTTTTTCAGAGACCTTTGTCCTGCACGCCTCTTTTCCAATGTCTAGAAATCATTTTTTCAAACATTTTCTCTAGATTTAGGTAAGACAGTAGGGAAACCCAGCCCTTGTTGCTCCATCTTGTCCCCAAGTGGAAATTACTTGGACTTTGAATGTCTTCCAAATGTTTCCATTTATTAATCAATAAGCACCTACTAAAGCAGGCCCTGTCCCTCTGACTGAGAGGAGCTATATCCTTACTCGTCCCCCATGCCACTGCAAGTCAGGAAATGCTGCATTCACAGCATAACCAGGTTTCATTTGTATTTTATTTTTTATACAACGGACCAGGACAGAGGATCCTACGCCCATGATTTTTGTAAGGCTCATAGTATCTCAATAGCCGCTGCAAACATCTTTAAAGCTAAATTAATTTCATTAAAAATAGTGAAGGGGAAATGTAATATTTGAGGCATATATAGTTTGAAATGAAGACAAATCAAGATATCCGTCTTGGGTTGAAAGCAATGGTTTAGGAGCTAAAAGTCCTGCTTCCAGAGGGAGAGCTCTCTCCCAGGCTTCACAGCAGGTCACATGATTCCCCAAAAGGCAACCAGGGCTTGGCCTAGTTAACATTGTCCCTGTGTGCTGTGCTCCCTGTGACCTGCCTCCTTTGAAGGGCTCACTGAGCTGGAGCCTGGCAGAGAAAGTGGGAGTGGGAGTGAAGAGCATCTGAACTGCCCCACCCCTCAGCGTGATAGAAAATAGACAACCACTTGGCTCCTATGGTCAGCTGCCCACTCAGACCTGTGCAGGGTGCCAGCCTTGCAGGCCCATCCCCTTGTCCAGGGAATCCAGGAAAGGGCCTTGGAGCAACAGTGATCAGCCCCACTGCTGGCTGGCTGCTCTGCTTCAAGCTGCAGACTTGCCATGGGACTCTGCTTTAAAAGCTAAAGGATATCCCTGCGCCGAGGAGAGCAAGAAAATAATCTGAATCTGAATCCCCGAGTGGTCACGATGCCATGAGGGTGCTGAGGTCTCAGTGGGGAATGAAGGAAATCAAGTTTGGACCCTGTATTTTTATGAGAATGAGGAAATACAACCAACACCATGAAAACCACGTGAGAAACAGACCAGCCCCTTCAGTGGGAGGGAGAAGGAAACAAAGCTGAAGCGTATTTACTAGCTCACAAAAAAAGCCAGGAACCTTTTACTACTAAAATCGGAGCTGACCTACTAGAAAAGTCACGCTGTGTGTGTGAATTTGAACCTTGGCTTTTGGTTGAGGCCTGTGGCTATTCTGTCTGAGGAGGCTTCAGACTTGTTAGCAAAGTGGCGGGAAACGCAGGTGGCCTGGCTGGCTACCTAGACTTTCACAAGCCCTTTCCCTGTCAGCCGAGGCAGGTGGCTAATCCCACCTGCCCCTCACGACATTGACAGTGGTATTATTTATACAGTGTAGTGTCTTTTGGAGGGAGCTTTGCAGTTAGTGTTTTTCCATTCACAAATTTTACGTCAGACACCGAGTTGAGAAGATACCGCACCTCGCTTGTAGATGAGAAACGGGGCAAGTTTCAGAATCAAGAAAGGTGAAGGGACTTGACCAGTGTCCCAGGTGCAGGGACCCAGGCAAAACCAAAAGGCTCCAAATTTCAGATTCTGTGGTCTTTCTGCTAGAACGTGCTGCCTCTCCCAGGGTTGGTGAAATGTGCTCGGACCAGTCCTCAGGCTCATGCCTTATGATCCTTTGTCCTGTCTCACTCGGCACACGCTGTACCAAGGTGTTTGTGTGTAGCTCAGTGGGAAGTTTTCCCATAAAGACAGCAGCGTCTAGATAGAACATGGGACTGGCCCGCCTTGCATCTGGAGAGGTTATGAGAATGCTGGTTGTGGTTTTCCTCACAGTTCCCCCATTACTGCCTCGTATGATGTGGGCCTTACTTTGCAAACTATACTTTTGCAAAAATAAGCATAAATCAATTCCATTAATGTAGAGAAGGGCAAAAGTTGCTAAGCAATGTTCCTAGGGATTGGTCCTCATAGCCTAACTTTAGTGTCAGCTTAGACATTAACAGCAGCGGGCTGGGCTTCAGGCTTTCATTTGTTTGCTCAGATAGCTTATAGAGTGTTTAATGGGAAAGCAAGGGACACTCTGTTAAACTACAGATTAAATAGTAATTATCTTTCCTATGACCAAACCATTGAAGGAAATTGACAATAATTTCCTTAAAAAAAAAAAAAGAAAAGAAAAGAAATATATCACCCAGCCTGCATGGCTCAGTGGTTGAGTGTCAACCTATGAACCAGGTCGGTTTCATCCCAGGTCAGGGCACATGCCCAGGTTGCGGGCTCAATCCCCAGTGTGGGCATGCAGGAGGCAGCTGATCAATTATTCTCTTATTGATGTTTCTCTTTCCCTCTCCTTCCTCTCTGAAATCAATAAAACTACGTTTTTAAATGAAATATAAAAAACCAAATTTATTAAATGGCTTAATATATCCTACATTGATTTCCAACCCACCCACATTTTTCAGATTGAACCAAATCAGAAATCAACCAACCGATTATTATTCATGTTCTAGCAAACTAACTTTCCTTTTATCCCTGTCTTCTAAACTCAAAGAAAACCACTGGTTTTGATAAGTGCACACAGAGATGTTAAAGGAGGCAGAACTGGGCGGGCTCTCACATAATTACCTCAAGCTCAATTAGGCTGAATGTGAATGCTTTTCCACTACATTTAGGTCTTAGTTGTCCCCAGAGTGTCAAATGTTGGGTGTGATGACTTCTGTGAAATAGCAGCTTGTAGAATCTACCCTTTATTATCAAGACTAGACGTTTTACAGATCCCCACCCCCACCCCGCCGGTGTACACCTCTGTGAAGGCACCGAGCCTGTTTTATTGTAATGACTGCTTTTCTTCTTGAGACTGTAATACAGGTGATGCTCCTTTTCAACTTTGTGAAGTAGGACCTGGCACATAGTAGCAGATAAAATTGCTCTTCATGTGACCAAAGTTTTATATAGAAAAAGAAAAGTATAACAATATTTTAAAGTCTCTCTCTTTTTGTGTTTTTTAAAAACTTCTCACAAAGGATTTGCTGTAAGCCTTCAAGTCATCTTGTCCAATCCAAAAGCTGTATTTAAGCGCCGTGGATCCCAGCCAGGGATGCAAGAATCTGACTTTCTAAAACAGATAACAACTGTTGAAGAACTGGAACCGAAAGCAAATAACTGCACCAAGGTATTCATGTCTCATGTGCTGCTTGATGTGGCTGCATGCTGGCACTGAGGCTGGCTACCCCAGAGATTTCCCTCCCTCCCTAGGTCCTTGTGTGGCACACTCGCACAGAGAAGGTCAATCTAGCCAACGAGCCCAAGTACCACCTGGACACAGTGAAGATCGAGGTGTAACTGGGAGCAGCAGTGGGTGTGGAAGAGGACGTTTGGAGGTTAGGCTACAGAGCATTCAGGTATTGTTCATTTTACTTCAGTACAACAGCCTTTATTGACATCTGATGGACATCTGTTTAAACAGAGCTTGTCAGTTAACATAAGCTAATCAGCTGGTATAAAATGTGTTTCTGTCTTCATTTGTTCTGCATGTTTTCTCTACAACTAAACTGGAAGATCTTTGTACAGTACAGCTAATGACACTGCAGGTACCATTTTTAGTATCTTATATACTTTTCTTTTTTTTCCCCATTTGGCCTTATAACTGGTAGAACTGAACAGGTTTTAGAAACAGATGACAGGTATTTTGTCCCCAATTCCTGACTTAGCAACATTAATTTATGTAAGGTTGGTGGCAGTATATACTGTAGGAAATGAAACCCACAAAAAAAGTCTATGGATTCATCTATTTAATATAGGGATAGAACATTTTGTCAATACTAGGCACCATAAAATGTAAACACAATTACTGTCATAAACCTGGATATACCTTCAAGGACTGAAAGTGGCTTTGTTTAGTTACCCTGTTTGCATATAGTGCAGAGAAAGGTCGTCATATTAGCACTATGTACATAAGAGATCCAAATTACAAGAGGCAGATAAAATTCAAATTCTTTTAAATATTTGTTAAACTAAGTTTTATAGTAACATCCAGGTTTATCTTCCTTTCACTAACCACGTTCCCTGTTAAGCACATCATAACAATAGCACAGTGAAGGAAATGATGAAATAAAAATTTTGATACACTAGAAAACAGTGCTCAGTGATACACTTACATTCTATTTATGATTAACCATTTGATCATACAGTACCTTCCTACAAGATTACTGGCTAATTTGGGGGTGGGGTTTATACTGTTAGAGGTATTACTAACATGATAACTATTTTCCTTATATGCAAACATTAGAGCTATAATTTTATTGAGTAAAACTGATTACGCAAGTTGATTTTGCAGCTTCTCAAATAATGTGGTTTATGAAGTTATGAGAACTATGAGCAAAGCTGCCCTGGACATGAAATAGTTTCTCAACCTGCTTTTCATCACATCAAATTTAATCAGTACAAACCAACACAGTCAATCAGATAATTCTTAATGTGAACAAATGGGGAAAAAGAAAAAATATATATATGTACATGAATAAACAGGGGAACTAGATGCATTTCAGCAAGGAATGTAGGTGGTAGCTCTGGATGAAACTCGTGTGCAGTCCTCACTTCCACAGTTGTGTGCTGAGAGTCTGACCCGATGAGCTTCCAGACCATCCTGCTGTCGTGCTGGGGGGCTGGGCAAAACCCAGCGCAGGGCTCGCACTGCCCATACTCATGCCAGCCATCTGCTGGTTCACCTGTGAGGTAACACAGGGCTCAGTTTAAGAAGCTCACTTATTTCTTTAACCACAGTTAGACATTTTTAAATAGTTACCCGATTTTATTGGAAGCTGCCTCAAAGAGATACTGAAGCTTAATAGCAATTAAAATAAGTATTTTTTTGTTCATGTAAAAATCAGTCAAAGCCAACCATGACATGTTTATTTCTCTGCAGAAAGCAACTACAGCTTTCTTCCCATTTTAGCACTGTACTATATTCATTTTCTAGACTTAATTTCTTGCCCCAAAAGATTAACCACAACTGAAAAAAAGAGCCAAAGCAATCTTTCTATTTGTATCTAGGTATAATGAGTCCACTGTTCTTTCAACTCAAGTATTGCTAAAAACTAAGGAAATTTTAGAAGGTAAAATACTCCAAAATTAGAAATTGAGTATTGTAGCTTTTATTAACATCTTAAATGGTTCTATATACTTTGTAAATATTAAAGAAAAGGTCAAACATCTAAAATTTTCATTATTTGATAAGGTATAAGATTTAATGTGTTTTCTTCCACTGGAGTCATGAATGTATATAAGCATCTTAACCCTTTCCTTGTGGTTCTTACCTCTAAGATGACAGGTTAAGGAAAGACAAGAGGATTAAGTACAGAGTGGAGTTAAAACCTATGCTCAGGGTTGGATTGTATTGTTTGCAGTTTTTCAAAGACACTAATGTGAATTACATCACTCTAATGAGGCATAAGTGTCTATAGTGGAGGATCACTTCTGATACTTACTCAAGGTTGTTTTAACCACCTTGTCGTTGGCCAATGGCTCTCATGCAGGGTGTGCTGGAGAACAGCCTTCATCAGGCCTTGAAGTAAGGGTCAACTCCTTCCTGGTTCATCCAGCACCTTAACCTGAGCTTACTTCAGCATTCTGGCACACACAAGCTGTTACTGCCACTTGGTACTTACCATTTTTTAGATCCCCAGAGATTAGAGACCAGTGTAATATAGATATTCTTTTAAATAGTAAAAATAACTTGGAGCATTCATAGGATATATAGTGATTTTGCTAATGTTGGTTAGAAATCACTATTGACTATTCCTTGCTCTCAAGGTGAAACACCTGACCAGAACATGTGCCAAAATGCTAGAAGCAGGTGGGATCTTATCAAAGAGGAGTGTAACGGGAAGAAAAGTCAGGACAGAGCACCTAATATAGAGAAACTCATTTGAAGAAGGTAGTGTATTGGTAATGTGTCCTATCTTGGCACTAAACTAACTTAAGTAGAAACAGGATTTTATAATATGAAGGGATGTCTGAAACAAATACGGACTTGTCCATATCTTATGGGAATTCTTGAACTAGTGGGTACTCTTTCTAAATATAAACCTAATTACAGGGTAAGTAAAAAGGAAATACAATGTTATATTTTTGAACAAAAAGATTTTTCATAAATCATGGACAGTAGCCTAGATTTTTTTCCCTAATTTATGAAAGCTACACCCCATCCCAAATTAGTAAAGACAGGTTGGTCCAAAGTAGACTACCAAATGCCCCACCAGGGAGCTGGGTTAAAGCGTGTTACTAATTTCAAAGGTGATAGGGAGTTTCTTAGGATGCCAAGATAATTTCTAGCTCTTATAACTAGATTACAGTTATATTGGAAATGAAAAAATACTTCACATTTCTTTATAGAATATCAAGTAGGGACAAAGATAGATCATTTGTCTATCTGATATAACTTCATTATCCCTCTTGTTTCTACCAGATTAGATTTAAATACAAATAAAACAATTTAGAAAGTCTGATTTCTTCAATTCTGGATACAGTGGAGAATAAATGACCCTTACCTGAGACAGGTTCCACGGGGGCTGTTGAGCTTGAGGCAGGCCAAACTTACTTGGGGGTGCACCCATCTGTCCAACCATTCCTCCTTGGGGGGCAATCACATTCTGAGGCAGTGGCATCACACCAGTTTGTGCATTTCCCATAAACCCATTGGGGATGGGCATGCCCACCATCATGCTTGCACTCTGTCCCATCACATTGCCCATAAGGCCAGGAGCTGCAGGCACAGGTACACCCATTGATGGAAAACCTTGAAATGCAGTCGGTGCTTGTGAGGTAAATGGTATATTTGTGGGTCCCATAAATACACCTGCATCATAAGAACCATGAAAAGAAAATGAAGAGAACAGGGCTACTGTATACAGCTGCACTCAATTCTATAATCACAGAAAAACAATTACCATTTTTCTGAACTACCCATAGCAAAACTTTAAATCTGGTCTGGCTGCTCCTACTGCTCAGACCAATTCATAGCCTACACTCTCAGAGCTGGTTATTTCCAGAAGCAGACAAATCAGTTATGAACCTGAGCAATTTTAATTAGAATAAATACATGGATAGAAAAATATCCATTGTGAAGACCAACCTGCATAGCATGAGATGATGTGCTGTTTCTGCTAACCTAAACCACTGGTCTCCCACTACCAAATACACAGGTGCAAGTTCACTGTGCCTGGCTTTAAGGGAAGCAGGTGGGATCTCATTATTTTAAAAGAGGTAGTCTGACAGATTAAAACTGTGTAAACAACAAATCTTACCTTGCTAGTATTTATTATAATTATTTTTTAAATCTCAAACCTTTTTTTGAATTCATGTAATAATTCAGACTGCTTATTGTTTACTTGCAGAGAAAATACCATGCTGTACATACAGTTATACACTTCATGCAAATCAAATTTAAATAATTATTCAAAGATAATCTATGTCCTAAAAGCTTGTGAAACATTAAGTGATATGTGAACAGCTTGTTAATCTAAATGAATAAAGTTCTGTGACTCCTGTACCTGCTTTTTAATTCTAATGCTTTATTCATTTCAGTTTTGTAGTTGTGTAAATTGCAACAACAAAAGCACTTATTACATAGAAAAATGGGGAAGAAACATAATTGATATATTATAACCACAAAGGCTCACTTCCAGTAATGCCACTGCAGTCCCTGAAAGCAGACTTCAAAAAGAATTACCAGGAGCGCTCTGTGGCTGCACGGTCCCTGCGCCATACAGGGACAAGATGGAGTCTTTGGAAAGTTGTTTCTTTGTCACCTCTTCTGACTTGGTCGTTTGTTCCGTGAATAGATCCAGATCCCCAGATGTTACTGTAGACACAGTGGCGGCTGCTGGTACAGAGGACGTCCCCTGAGACAAATACCAAAACACACTATCGAATTGTGCATACTAAAACATGACTCATCCATTACTTAAAATCCACGTGAAGTTATGAAATTAGAAATTCAACAACTTGTAGAAGGTAAAATGGTGCATTAAAGAGGATCATTCACAATCCCACACAAAAACATTTAGGATAAAGGTATGATATGTACTATTTTGAATATATTAATGTAGAAAAGGTAGATTCAAACTCTTCGAGCGAGCGTCCGGCTCGTTTGATTGTGGCTTTAAAAAACATGTTTATTGATCTCAGAGACGAAGGGGGAGGGAGAGAGAAACATTCACGATGAGAGAGAATCATGGGCCCTAGCCAGTGTTGCTCAGTGGATAGAGCATCGGCCTGAGGACTGAAGGGTCCCGGGTTCGATTCTGGTCAAGGGCTTGATCCCCAGTGGGGGGGTGTGCAGGAGGTGGCCGACCCACGATTCTCTCCCATCAGGGATGTTTCTATCTCTCCCTCTCCCTTCCTCTCTTTCTAAAAATCAATAAAAATGTATTTTTTAAAATAAAAAACTCTTACTAGTACATAATAAATTTTGTTTACCTGCTAGACTGATGCTGAGTTTTTGCATCCCATCCTGACCACAATGGGGTCAACAGGTAGGGGATGTGGCTGCTGTCTGAGCATCACCATTCCCAGGAGGTGCTCAGGCATCTCCCTTAGCAACTACTTCAAGGAACTGGTATCCCTTGGATTAAAGAACATTTCTACAACCACAGACTGTAAGAGGGTCCTGCAAAGGCTGCTTTTGTCCGGGGGTGGGGGGCGGAGGCTCTTCAAAAGCTGCATTGTGATATTCTTATAAACCTAATCTAGATCAGTTTTAACCACAACCTTAGAATGCTTCTAATCTATCCAAAAATGAAGGACAGCAATACTTTAACCACCCCCACTTTCAACCATATCTTGTATTCCACTTTTGGACAAGGGGCAAATGAACACAAATGCAAAGAAATGTAGACTTCAATACAAAACAAAAATTTTCACTTAATCTCTATCTTGCATACAGGTAGTACAGTGGAACCTTGGTTCTCAAATTTGTTCCAGAAGAACTGTACAAGAAGTGATTTGTTTGAAAATGGAATCATTTTTTCCCATTAGAAATAATGTAAATTGAATTAATCCATTTTAGAAACTCAAATGATTCTCCATTTTAACCTTTCTTGTATACAGTGCTTGCCAGCAAAAGTTATGCACACACACTCCTCGTCATGGCGATACTTAAGCGTTAAATGGTCTGCATTGTTCCCCTTTGCTGCTCTGATACTAAGCAGAACACATGAAGTACATCAAAGCCTCAGATGTGAAGTCTAATTCTCCAAGCAGGTGCAGAGCAATTCATACTCCAATGGTATCTAAAGAAGTCTATGAGATAAAATAACCTCACTAGAATGTTAGACCAAAAGAAACTGCTTTCCCCATAAAGTTCTTTTCTGAAAATAAACATTAATGATAAAGATCCATTTAAACTATTCCTAAGGAATATTCTCAATTCTAGTGGTAATTATACAGTGCTATCATAATATGTGTAATAAAAATACATGTAATTAGTCTTCTCAATAAGACATAACCTCTATCTTATTAAAACGTTCCATCCAAACAATTCCTATTGGTCCAGTTTTTCTAGAGAAAAGGAAATATTTTACCTCAAAAATTATGCTGTAATGAACCAAACTAGTTGCTTATTTGTAAAGTGTAAGTTTAGCATAGAATCTTAGTTGTATGCTTAAGGGTAATCAATATTTCTGAAAGTTCATGTATTTCACCTTAAAGAAAGACAAATACTGCATGACTGCATTTATCACTTATATGTGTAAAAAAATTTTAAAAAATTAAACTCATAGAAACAGAACAGAATGGTGGTTGCAGAGGCTGGGTATGGAGGAAATACAGGGAGCCTGAGCCTGGTAAAAGGGTACAAACTTTCAGCTATAAGATGAATAAGGTCTGAGGATCTAATGCATAACAACATGGTGACTACAGTTGATTAATCTATACTAGAGGCCCGATGCATGAAATTCGTGCAAGAGTAGGCCTTCCTTCCCCTGGTTGCCGGACCGGCTTCCCTTGCAGCCCTGTCTTCATCTGGTCTAATAAGCATATTACCCTTTTATTATTATAGACTAGGGGCCCGTGCACGAAATTCGTGCACTGGGTGGGGGGGGGGGGGGTGTCCCTCAGCCCAGCCTGCCCCCTCTCACATACTGGGAGCCCTCAGGCGTTGACCCCCATCACCCTCCAATCGCAGGATCGGCCCCTTGCCCAGGCCTGATGCCTCTGCCAGAGGCGTCAGGCCTGGGCAGGGGACTCTCATTTCCCCCCCGATCACTGGTTCTGCCCCCCGCCCAGGCCTGATGCCTCTGGCCCAGGCGTCAGGCCTGGGTAGGGGACCCCCAGACCCCTCCGATTGCTGGCTCCGCCCCTGGCCCAGGCCTGATGCCTCTGGCCCAGGATTCAGGTCTGGGCAGGGGACCCCCCTCTCCCCCCAATCACCAGTTCTGCCCTCGCCCAGGCCTGATGCCTCAGCCAGAGGCGTCGACCCCCATCACCCTCCGATCGCCTGATCGGCCCCTTGCCCAGGCCTGACGCCTCCGCCAGAGGTGTCAGGCTTGGACAGGGGACCCCCATCTCCCCCCGATCACTGGCTCTGACCCCGCCCAGGCCTGATGCCTCTGGCCCAGGAATCATGCCTGGGCAGGGGACCCCCAGCCCCCTCTGATTGCTGGCTCCACCCCCCGCACAGGCCTGATGCCTCGGCCAGAGGAGTTGATCCTCATCACCCTCCGATCGCCGATCACCGGATCGGCCCCTTGCCCAGGCCTGAGGCCTCCGGCAGAGGTGTCAGGCCTGGGCAGGGGACCCCCAGCTCCCACCATTCCCGGCTCTGCCCCTGCTACCCACGATCTCTGGCACCGCCCCTGCCAAGACCTAAGGCCTCTGGTGGAGGCATTAGTCCTGGGCAGGAGACCCCCAGCTCCCCGTGGTTGCAGGCTCCGCCCCTGCCTAGACCTAACGCCTCTGGCCAAGGCGTTAGGCCTGGGCAGGGGACCCCCAGCTGCCCAGGATCGCTGACTCCGCACCTGCTCCCCGCAATGGCTGGTTCCACCCCTGCCCAGGCCTAACGCCTCTGGCCAAGGCCTTAGGCCTGGGCAGGGGACCCACAGCTCCCCGTGGTTGCAGGCTCCGCCCCTGCCTAGACCTAACGCCTCTGGCCAAGGCATTAGGCCTGGGCAGGGGACCCCCAGCTGCCCAGGATCGCTGACTCCGCACCTGCTCCCCGCAATGGCTGGTTCCACCCCTTCCCAGGCCTAACACCTCTGGCCAAGGCCTTAGGCCTGGGCAGGGAACCCCCAGCTCCCCGCAGTTGCAGGCTCCGCCCCTGCCCAGGCCTAACGCCTCTGGCCAAGGCATTAGGCCTGGGCAGGGGACCCCCAAATCCCCGCGATCTCTCGCTCTGCACCTGCCCAGGCCTAATGCCTCTGGCTGAGGCATTAGGCCTGGGCAGGGGACCCCCAAATCCCCGCGATCTCTCACTCTGCCCCAGCCCAGGCCTGACGCCTCTGGCCGAGGCATTAGGCCTGGGCAGGGGACCCCCACCTCCCCGTGATCTCCCGCTCTGCCCCAGCTCCCCACGGTTGTAGGCTCTGCCCCTGCCCAGGCCTAACACCTCTGGCCAAGGCGTTAGGCCTGGGCAGGGGACCCTCAGCTCCCCGCGATCTCCCGCTCTGCCCCTGCCCAAGCCTAACGCCTCTGGCCGAGGCATTAGGCCTGGGCAGGGGACCCCCAGCTCCCCGTGGTTGCAGGCTCCGCCCCTGCCCAGGCCTAACGCCTCTGGCCAAGGCGTCCGGCCTGGGCAGCGGGGACCCGCAGCTGCAGCGGCCCCGCAATCGCGGGCTCTGCTTTAGGCCCAGGCAAGGGACCCCTAGCTCCCGGGACTGCCAGCTTCGCCCGTGCCCAGCTCCCATCGCTGGCTCCACCCCTACTTCCCGCTATCACTGGCCAGGGCAGCAAAGGCGCCCGATTCTCCGATCATGGCTGCCCCCCAGCTCTTAGTTCCTCCCTGGGTTTCCGATCACTGTCAGTGGCAGGGGGCTTCTTCCTGCTTTCCCTTTCGCCTCCCTGCATTGTGCCTACATATGCAAATTAACCGCCATCTTAGTTGGCAGTTAATTTGCATATCGCCCTGATTAGCCAACGAAAAGGGTAGCGGTCGTACGCTAATTACCATGTTTCTCTTTTATTAGATTAGATTGTATAATGGAAATTTGCTAAGAGAGTAGAACTTGTGTCCTTCCCCATCCCCCCAAAAAAGTAAAAATGTGTTAATTAACTTGATGGTGGGAATCCTTTCACAATGTATACATAATATCAAGTTGCCAGAAGCCAATTCCAGCATGTCAGCAAGGGCTGAATCATCTGGAATGGCAAGGGCATTTCCCCAAACCTGAAAAGGGATGATTGCTTGCTGCCAGACAGCTCATGGCATCTTAATCTGCATGTTATTACCTTCTGTTGGCCGAACATCTGAACAGCCGAAGGCAATTCGCCAATCTGACAATGGATTCTGTACCTAACCCTGGCCTTTGATGTGTATATCTACCTCGCTTAGGACAAATTGTGTTAATAAAAAGCAAGGGGTCCTGAGACAAGGAGAACTTAGTTCCTTTAGCTAAGTCTTCTCTGACTACCTATTATGCCTTTCAAAATTATGTTTCGTCTCTGGACTCTTATTTCATTTACGCACAGCCCTTCTCCAGATTTCTGAACCCTAGATGCCGGAACAAGAACCACCGGCATTATCAAGTCATTATGTTATGCATTTAAAATATTACAATTTTGTCAGTTATAGTATTTAATATATTAAATACTATACCTGAAATAGTATTTAAGGTATTAAACAATTTATAATTTTAATAAAGGCAAAAAAAGAAATTCCATGTAATGTTCAGAAGGCAATTCAAAATTTACCATTAACGCTTAAGAAAAAGTCCTGATCATTAATATTATGTTCTCAATTGTTTTTTTAAACATCACCAAAATAAAAAAGGAAGGTAGGTTTTAAGGCTAACTTAAAACAATTTATCTTCATAAAAAAGAATATGAATACTGAATTTGCTAGAATTTCTTATTCTGTTTTCCTGCAATCAGAAGTAAATAGTATCTTGGGGATGGCTCAATAGAGCATAAGAAAAGAAGTACTGGCTGCCAGTCAATAGTTATACACCCCCAGTTTAAAAACCTCAGAGGTAAGTGGCCTTTATGATCTCAGACAAGGCTGAAATAGTAGTCTGAGATTTCCTACTTGTTCATTCTAAACACTGTTGTTTACCTACAACAAAAGTTAGCAAACTTTAGACAGTGAATATTTAGGCTTTGTGGGTCATATAGTGTTGGAACTATTCAACTTGCTTTTTAGTAGGAAAGCAGCTACAGACAATATGCAAATGACTGGGAGTGGCTGTGTTCTAATAAAACTATGTGCAAACAAGCTGCAGGCTTAGTTTGCCAACCCCTGGACTAAAGAACAGGAGGCTTTCAAATCAGCAATGGAAATTCTGAAACTTTTCAGAAAGGAAATAAGTAGTGATTGTGTAAAACCACACTCTTACAACATACCTGAGCTGGGGGCATGACAGTTGCAGGTAAAGGATTAGAAATCATTGGTCCAAAGATGTCCAGATCATCATTCAGGGCTGGCACTGTGGTTGTGTTCCCATTGGTCACTGGTGCCTCAGCAGGACCATCTAAAAAGAGCATAGATTCTTGTCTTAAAGTAGAATCTCTTAGTACTTAAAACATGGCATTATTTTAAAAATATATGATTTAAAAAAAAGAACAGTTCAAAAAGTTGACAACAACATATATCTTCCCCTTCTACTCCAGGTTCTATCCCAGTGATGGCGAACCTATGACACGCGTGTCAGAGGTGACACACGAACTCATTTTTTTTGGTTGATTTTTCTTTGTTAAATGGCATTTAAATATATAACATAAATATCAAAAATATAAGTCTTTGTTTTACTATGGTTGCAAATATCAAAAAATTTCTATATGTGACACGGCACCAGAGTTAAGTTAGGGTTTTTCAAAATGCTGACACGCCAAGCTCAAAAGGTTCGCTGTTCTATCCCCTTACTCAAAGAAACCATTTCCAATTTTATTCTTCCAGATAATTTTATCCACCATATTCTATATCCAAATAGAACACATACATACATACACATACATACATATATATGCATATATATATATATATACACACACACACACACACCGAGGTGTATATATAAAGTTTTTAATAAATGGTGTCATATATTCACATTATTCTGTATCCTGATGCTCCCGTATGTGCCAGGTACTGTTCTGAGTACTTCACATATATTAACTCATTTAATCCCCATAACCTAATGAGACAGACACTACTTTTGAGTTGATTAGCTAAGCTAGGATCTGATACCATGTTCTTACAAACAATGCCTCTTCATAAATGGGTGTGTTTTGGATATCACTTCATAGCATGTACTAGTATTTCTACCACAGAAATAAATTTTGATGATTTTAAATGTCTGAAATGTTGCATTTTAAAGTTACTGTAAGGAAAAAAACTGGATAAAAAGAAAGAAAACATACACTGGTTCCATAGGAAGTATCCATAAAACTTGAAATAAACCATTTCTTGGCAGTACCAAGCCACTGAGCTCTAATGAGAAAGGAACTCTGATAGGGGGCAAACATTCTATTATCAGTTCCTACTTACCCTATCATTCATAAAACCTTTTAAAATATCTCCTTTTACATTAGTACAAAATTTACACAGTGTAAGGGTTGGAAATTGGAGTGGAGTGAGGGGGAGTTTCAGAGCATGGTATTCCAGGACATGGAACATCTCACATGGTTCTGTTTTTTGTGGCCACAACCAAGTAACAGTTCTGAGCATCATGACTCCAATCTCTGGGACTTATATCCTAATCAGGCTTCTATTTTAACAATTTACAATTTCATGTGGCCTCTCTTTGATGTAACATATGTTGTTAATGAATGTTCTACCATGTACTCAGTATTTCTACTACAACCCACAGAAACTCATAGGTTTCTTCTCTTTTTTTTGAAGTATAACTATAGAAATTGATATTATTCATTTCCCTGTTTGGAGCTTTAGGAAATCACAGATTAATTTCAGTGAATAAATTGTCACACTAAGATATTTTTTACTACCTAATTTATAAAAGAGTATGTAAAACCCACAAAAGTTAGTTTGGAAGAAATCAACTGCAAACATTTTTCAGTCACTTCCAGTGATATCACATTATCAGAGCCATATACCTGGGACTATGGACAAGTTAAAGATGAAGCAATAAAGCAATGCACAGATTATTACTAATTTATAAGATACAGAATTTTAAGCTAAGACAGAACTATGACATAAAAGCATTCAAATGACTCATACATGAAAGTAATTTTCATTTCTAACCATTTCAAAAGGCAACATTCATTCTGAAATTAGACCTCTTTGAAGATCTATTTTATATTTTCTATCCATTCCACATTCCATTTACACGATGTATATAGCACATTATGTACTATATAGTACATCATGTAAATATGAACCAGAAATGAAACGGCATAAAAGAAAAAGGTATTCTAGATTAAAAACACAACTAAAGGAACATCTTTGTGATATTACAACAGCTCAGTAAGTAAACTCAGTCCAATGCCTTGTAAGCCAGTGGTGCTTTAACCCATAAACTGTAGTGTGCAAGGTAGGGGAACATCCACCTCAGAGAAATGTTTAATTCAATAACAAAATATGACTATCTTATATATCTGCAATTTCAACTCACAAACAGAAGCACATGTCCTCCCCAAAACAAGCTACAAACCAAGAAAAAAGTTTAAAACAGGAAATAATTATTTCCAATTTTACAGTTAAATTTCTTTGCTTTTTGAAGGAATACTAGTAAACACTAAAAATTAGGTTAAATTTATGGGAGGAAATCCTTAAACATAAGAAAATACTATTATAGTGGAACCCCGGTTCTCGAACTTCATTCATTCCAGAAGGCTGTTTGAGAAGCAATTTGCTTGAAAACAATCATTTTTTCTCATTAAAAATAATGTAAATTGAATTAATCCGTTCCAGACTCCCAAATGACTCTGTTTTAACCTTACTTATATATAGTACATGTCCAATGTACTGTTCAATTTATAAACACTTCTTAAATTTATCAAACCATCCCCTAGTATCCTTAAATGAATTTTTTTTTTAATGTATACTTTTAATGATTTTAGAGAGGAAGGGAAAGGGAGAACAAATGATGAGAGAGAGTCACTGATCGGCTGCCTCCTGCACACCCCACACTGGAGATGGAGCCCACAACCAGTGCATATGCCCTGATGGGGAATCAAACCTTAACCTCCTGGGAATCATAGGTCGACACTCAACCACTGAGCCACAAGGGCGGGCCTTAAACAAAATTTTAATATATCTCGGCTTCTGAAATGCTATCACTGGTTAACTGCTTTTCATTTATCCAATCAACAACAGTTTTTCTACCTATTCAATTGCCTGTGATTATTTTGTGAACACTTTCATACCTTTAGCAACATTAGCACTCTTAGTAGTCTCTTTATGTTTTAAAATTGTGCTAATCATTTAATTTCGCCAGCAACAAAAGCAATCTCTCCTTGGTTGTCTCAGAGACTTTTTGTCATGCTAAGGTATCAGCCTGAAAGGGTTGTCAGGTAGAAAACTGAACAACTTGGTGAAGAACCGATTGTTTGAAATGGGAGACATTCGAGAAATGAAGTTTGACTCTATTACCTTTTTTCCTTTGGTGAATTAAGTACTATCAACTGATTTTTACCACAGGCCATGTCAATCTAGTCAAAACAGCAGTGAGCAAAGGATGCACTATGTGAGAACCAGGGGGTTAACCTATTAATACAGCAAATGGCCTGTTTTTATTACTTTTATACTGTATATCTTTCAGAAACTTTTAAGTCTATTCTAAGTAGTGCATTATACTTCATTAAGAATATTAACTTAGTTATACTTTCAAACCTACCTGGTAGTACCATATCTAATCTGTAAAACAACATGGAGCATTTCATTTGGTTTTTGAAGTCTAATTTTATCCTTCACACCTTAGGACACATGTAACTAGTAAAATTAACAGCCAACACTTAGTATAGTGCTTGTTTTGCACAAAATCTTAAAAAACACAAATACACACAATAAACATGCATTTGTTCAATGTTTATAATTATGCTATGAGAGAGGCACTATCAATTATCCTCATTTAAAGATGGCAAAAATAAAAGGGTACACTTGTCTAGTGTCGCAGAACTAGAGCAAAGCCTGAGGTTGTAATCCTCCTCAATTTTTACTTTAAAAGCAACACGTTCTTGTAAAAGATGCAAACCCTACAAAAATGAGTAAGAGTTCCCTACTATGGATAATGGTGATGACTGCATAATAATGTGAATTTATTTAATATCACTAGTAAAACTGGTTAAAATCTTACATTTTATGTATATTTCAGCACAAAAAAGTCCCTTACCATACCTTTTCTATGCTTGTAAACAATGTATGTACAACAATACAATACAAAAAGTTTTCTTTAAATAAAATTATGTATGTGTAGATGGGGTGGATTGCATTCTAGGATATTGCATGGACCTACAATAAGTCATTATTCAATTCTCCACTGTTGGGCATTTAGGTAGTTTACAGGCTTTCGCCATACAAAAACAGAACAGTAAACACCCACAGATCTTAATATAAGCTGACTTCCTACACTGCAAGGTAACATAACTTCTGTTCCTACCATTGCAAAGTAAACAGCTCCATTTTCACATCCCATTAAAACACCTTTAAAGAACTGACCTCCTGAAATCTCAGAAAGGCATTCTGCACAAACAACAAAATTGGGCTCTCTTTGTAACCACCTACCACAATTAGAAGAGCATCCATTAAAGTTAACTCACAATGTCAGTCCAAGGGACTCTGGAATCCTTCAGAATGAGAGGAGCATCTGCTTAGGGACAACAATCGTGTGGCCAGGCTGACACTGTGTTCAAGTGATGAGGAGAATTTTCTCATAGTTCCGAAACACTTTCTTACAGGCCTGACCAGGTTTCCCTCTCTACTGCCACGTGATAGGCACAGGTAATTCTCCTCTGCTCCCATACCTACCGCATACTTGCCCTGTGTTCTCTTTAACCCATTCTTCTACCCATATGATCCCCTCATACGATGGATTTCACCCCATCAATTTTCCTTGTTACTACAAAAGCTAAGCAGTCACAGAATTTTTGAAAAACCTTTAACCTAATTGAAAACTCAGCCTTGCAAAAATCAGTAAATACAAGTTTCCAGTGGGTTTTCCCAATGGATTTCAATGTCTGTTAATTTGACTCACTACAGTTGGCTTTCAAAATACATTCTTTAAAAAAGATAGTTTCAATTCACTTTGTTGTTTTTGATTTTCAGTATTTAAAAAGGACACTTAAAGACTTTATCATTATCATCATCATAACCATCATGTTTCCTATACACTTTTATAGAATATTTACATGTTATCATTTTTGTCTCCATGAAATATGAGAAGGGCATCTCTTTCCATTATCTCCAGTTATAGAAACCAGGGCACAAAGAGATTAAAACACTTGCTCAATGTCATAACCCTAGAGTTCAGTAGCAAAAAACCTGCACTGCAAAGTCTTCTGACCTCCGGACTAGTGAGTGCTCTTTTCCTTAAACCACATTTCATCAAAACTCAAGTACTTACAACTGACCCTAGTTAAAAATAAATCACTTAAAATTCTGAAAATAAAAACCAACCTTTAAATAGTTCATAATTATTTCTACTAAGTTAGAGAAGCAGGGACAGAAATAGTGCAGAAACCATTCAGCACCACACTCACAGTTCCTCGGCGTCTCCCCCACTCCACTCTCCTCTTACCAAGCCCAGCGTCTTCTCAGTTTACAGTGAGGGATGCAGGTGGATATGGTCATCACTGAGCTGACTGGGCTGAGAGAACCAAGTGTGGTGTATAATCAATCAGTCAACAATATTCACAAATCACTGGGAGTTCAATGCATCCTTCTGATCCAGGGTCCACTAATTTGCTGACTAATGATTAAAAGCTCAGAGGCCACAAAAGCAACAGAATACCAAGATGTTGAAAACAGTTTCTCAGATATATATATAATTTAAAAATTTAGAAATCATAAAGCTTATTCAAAGAACTTAAGTTATTCAAAAATAGCTTAAGAAAAACATTTAAGTCCGCATGGATTTCATTTGATGTGCACAAAATACACACGTGCACACACCGAAACAAATGGAAACCTCCTCCAGGGTGGGGGGAAGCTCAGACTAATCCACACAGTGCCTGCTAAGAGAGAAGTGGTTGTCTGTGCATAACATCAGAATTCCCCACAGACATGCACCTCATGTAATGTTCCTGGCTCACCTACAGACTGGTGGCAGGAGCAGCCAGCAGCAGGAGGAGGCAGCAACCCCTTTTAATCAGTATGCAGAAATAGTGGTTGGTGGACAATAAAAATAATGGGAGATCCAGAGTACAAGAAAAGCCTAAGGCAAATGGAAGAAATTTAGCTGGGACAACATCATAAAAAATGATAATGAAGCACAAAGGACCCCTTAAAAAGGCAATGAGCAAACAGAAGAAATTAGGACAATGCAGTAAAATGAAGAAGGAATTTCGATCTTCAAGGCAAGGACATCAAGCCTAGTTAGTTGCTGTGGGTAACCATTTTCTATGTTACCTTAAGATTTCATACTAGTGTTTTATCTGAACACTGAGTTAGTAGATCATTTTAAAACTGCACACATAACACAAGTTTACAAGAAAAGGTTGTGATTTGAGTTCAAGGAAAAAAGTTGTTAAAGCAATGCTGCATCTCACATGAACATACGGCATTCCCAGCATGCATTTACTGGCCTATTTCACACCGTGACACTGATAGATGCTTAAAAAGAAGGTAACATTTCAAATATGACAAAGTCATGAAGGCCAATCTCTACCACTGAGAAATCCTCAATATGGTGAATGAGACCACTGATTCTATTAACTGTGGCTATGCCGGAACTCATCTGATACCAATAATCCAAATGAATGAAAGTAAACAAAGTATTTACAACATTATTTAGTGGCTTCTTCTTGGCACATTCCAAATTCCTTTGAACAATAATTTATAAACTGACGGGAAATAAAATAACACTTTGCATTTCTATAACACACTTTTAATACTAGTACTTTGCCAGGTACTCTGATCAGACACAAAGCATCTCAGGTTAGCCATCACATTACCTTAAGAAGATTTACACAATAAGCCTAAGATTTCAACAGAAGTCTGGTCTTGCACCTGGAAAACTCAGCTGCTATAACCAGATTGAAAAGCTTCTCCTGGTGCACCAAGCACAAACAGGTGCCTCTTCCTCACCCAGGGCTAAAATAGACAGTTGCCCTACCTCTCTATGGAAGGCCTTGGGGGCAGGGGGTTGGCTTTATACCAATTGCAGCCACAGTAGTTGGCTGACCTCCCTTCTGAGGCAACAAATGACTCTGGAGCCCACAAGATGCAGCACCACTTCCATTGTAGGCCACATCACCCACATCTGGTCACTCAGACCTACTACTAAAGGCCGAAGCTGCATGCAAAGTGGCAGCCTTGCCAAGTGCCTTTAGAATGTCACTAGGGGCCCACCTTGAAAGGAACTGTGGGCTGTGAGGCTGCGTGGGCACAGGGGTGGGTCTCGGCCCATCCTCCACGTCCCCGCTCCCATTGCCGCCACTCCCACACGCTGACGGTGCCAGCCCCACTTGCACCCGCTGACAGTGCTGAGCATCTGGGGCACTACAACTGCTACGTTCCTGACTGGGATCCTTACCCGTGGCTTCCTCTCTCCTCTCCTTCAGTGACAGAGGGGATTATCTCTCTAAATCAGAATTGTGTCCTTCACAGTCCCTCTGTCCACAGCAGCCCAGGCAACTGCATGGGTTAGTCTCCTCTACCAGCCACCCCGGGGGCCAGAGCACATCTTATTCTCCTCTCCTACAGATGGGTTCCAAGTGTGCTATCACAGCACCTGACTGGAACTCCGAAGCTGTCTGCTTCCGAAACCATTTAAAGCTTCTTTTCTACTCCAGAAACCACTCAAAGCTTTTTTCCTTAATAAAATTATTACTTGGAGTTCCTTTATATTAAAACATAACTTGGTGCTTTACACAGGTGAGGCACCAAGAGCTGTGTTTACCTGGGAAGGTGCTTAACTTTCCAACCACTACTCATTCGTTCCTCCATAACATTAGATTTTACTTGGAACAAGTGGGCACAAAAAACTTCACTTACTCCTCCCTCTGACTTAGCAGCAGCAAGAAAATTACTCTCTGACTTGAAGAAAATATAATTTAAATTGGGAATTTTAGCATTATTCCAGATTTCAAGCTGAATTCTCGAAACCAATTCTCTTAACAGATCCCACTTCTTCCCTCAGCAATAACTCCATCTTCTAGTTTCCAGACTGCAACCTCATCCCCCACTTGCACACACAGCTGCATTTTTCTGGTATTTACTAGAGTTCCATGAACTCTGCTGGGGCTCAATAAATATTAATTGAATTCATCCTTTATTGAATGTCAGAGGCATTAGCTGGTCATAATCTATTTGCACAAATAATAAAAAAAAATGTCAAAGAGCAACATGAGATTTTATGTATTGCTAATCTAGTTTAAGGCAGATAAGAATATGATAAGGAAATGGATGTGATGTTTTTCATTACCGCTTTTGACTGAACATGGACATTCAGCTTTGAGCGCACCCCTGCTACAGTGAAAACTGCCAAGTCTAATTCTTCATCGGTGACTACTGAGGCGTCATTCTAAGAATGAATTTAAATGGAGACAGCAATGATGAAAGAAGGCTGCTTCCATGAGATGCAGTGGTGCTCTCCTTAATGGAAAAACTCTGTCTTCTTAAAGCTTTATAAATTTTCATGTTACTCAAAGAACCCTTTTTATTTTCTACTCCTAAAACCATTTAAAGCTTTTTCCTTAAGAAAAATATTACTTGGAGTTCCTTTATATTAAAACATAACTTGCTTTATAAGTGAAATAAACTTCCATGTGTTACCTTGTAAATTCAAATCACAAATGTCCATTTCAAGCTATAGACTGTTTTCAAGTGCTTAAATAAATATAGGTGCCTGAGAGTTAAGTGGAACTATTTGCTTTTATTTTCAATTAATCTTTCTTAATGCTAAATAGGTAATTTTAAGGCTGACTAAAATGACTGAAGTGGTCTTAAAAGACGACCTGAACCTCTGTTCTGTTCACCGCTCCTTTTCCAAGCCCCTCTGTGTAACCTGGCCGGCTTTGAAGCAGGGAAGCTCGTGTGAATTATGAGGACTAGAATTCAACATAATTATATTTAGAGCCCTGGACTTAAACTCTATTTTCAAAATTACAGTTCTTGAATATTTTAATATACTGCTTATTTTTACCACCATAGGAGATTTTTAACCCTAGGTTGTATATTTGCATGTTATATCACCTTCCTAAGAAATGAATAAAATGTTCAATTGTAATTCCTGAAACTGAAAACAATTTACCCAGTAAGAACTAAGATCAATTTTCAGAAAAGCAGTGTATGAAATTCAACTCTACCCTTCAACTGTCATTATCTTCTTTTAAATGTTAATCTTTCTCCAAACTAAAAAACATGTTTTTAATTACCTACTGCTTAAAGGCTCAAATATTACTAAAAATCACCATTTATCAAGCTATTTTAGAAGAGAAGAAAATTTTAAAAAGAGCTGACAATATTGGCAGATAAGCACAGTACAAGCAATCCTCGAATGAAAGTCTGTTTACTTACCAGGCAGACAATATATATCTATCAGCCATGAGAATAAATACAACATTAAATTAAAATGAGCCTTATTATCATCAGGTATATAAAATGAACCTAGCTAGTAGATATAGGTATAAAGTGTGATGCTTCAGTTAACCAAGACTAAATTTTCTTTACACCAGCACATTTTATAACAAGGCTATCCCAGAATTATTTTGCTAGGGGACCTCTCCTCGGCCCCCATCCCCAACACAGACTCAATTAGAGAGGGGGCGGGGGAAATGAATATATTCTTTATTTTAAATGTTGAAATGTCACCATCTACCAAGCCTTTGAAGGTTACTTTGATATCTTTTCTTTCCCCAAGGAACTCATTACTTGGATTTCCAAGAAGACAGTGCTGACAGAGACTAGCAACCTTATTAAAGACTTCCTTTTTTGTGGGAACTCAGCAAAGTAATCATAACATTTTCAAATTCAGTTAACAGTTATCTTTTAGCATACTGATAATAAAGCTATTATATTCATTTGAAGTAAAGGTTTCCATTGTTTTGTAACTATAATGGTGACTTGAACTTTTCATTACTTACCGAGTCCTAAAAGATCAACAGTCGGCTCTGCAGCTTTTTTAGGGCTGGTGCTTTTTTTAGGTTCTAATTGCTGATCTTCTTTCTTCTGTAGCTTTAAAGTAAATAATCAGATGTATTAATTTTTCTTAAACCAATCAAGCCTTTAAAACTCAATTATACAGATTTTGTATAAAGTTAGTGTAATAAAGCATATGAAGCATAGTGTAATGAAGCTTAGAACATTTATTATTGTATTAACAAAACAAACAAGTAAACATGATTATTGAGCTCACAGTGACAGACCTTACATATTAGTACCTCAAAATAGTGACTATATATATAAGCCAAGCGACCAGAATGACAGAACAACCGGAATGACTGGTTGCTATGAGGCGCACTGCGGCGGCCAACCAGCCCAATGGGGGCCCCAATCGCCCCCCCCCCCAACCTCCCACGACTCCTCTCCCAGCCAGTTCAGCCCCCAATTGTCCCCCCCCCCCCCCCCCGATCTCGGGCAGGGCTGGCTGGCTGACCTCCCACAGCCCCCCGCCCCAAGCCGGCCTGGCCCTGATCAGCCCCCATCGAGGCAGGCCAACTGGACCCCACCCATGCACGAATTTGTGCACCAGGCCTCTAGTATAAATATAATCTTAATGTAATTGTTCTTAACCATTTAACTCCTTCATGTGAAATGACACTTTTAAAAAATAACTTCTTGCCGGGGCCGGTTTGGCTCAGTGGATGGAGCGTCGGCCTGCGGACTGAAGGGTCCCGGGTTCGATTCCGGTCAAGGGCATGTGCCCGGGTTGCGGACACATCCCCGGTGGGAGATGTGCAGGAGGCAGCTGATCGATGTTTCTCTCTCATCGATGTTTCTGGTTCTCTATCCCTCTCCCTTCCTCTCTGTGAGAAATCAATAAAATATATATTTTTTTAAAAATAACTTCTTTTGACATTTATTTGCTAGCTACTGTTAATGTGCACCTGTTAGCAGAAGTGGGGCAGGCCTGGAAGTCTTTATGAGTACAGTTTACTCCCCTCACCTACACTGCTGAGCATTAGACCATTGCACCAAGGAAAGCCTAATGAAATGTTATTTGATAATGTTTTTCCTCTGAGTCTACACTATCAGTTACAATTTACATATACTATTCTTCTAATTCTCAGTAGCTCAAGTCACACTTACATATTCCAAACCATCTTTCTCTTTCATACAAAAAAATTCTATGTAGGACCAGATAAAAAAAACCCTGTATTTACTAGATAGATTCTTAACTCAAAAGTCTACCTCTCTATAACAAAGAAAATAAAACATTCACTCACTCATTCCTTTCTCAAACTATTCCTATAAGATCATTTCTTCTATAACTACCTAAAGAATTCATATTTTAGTTGAGTTCACTTTTTGTTAGCTATACAGATATATAATTTTTAAGAACACATATCTATCCATACTTTTTAATAACTACTGTCTCTGTCAGAATTATTTAAGCAATTAGCCTACCATCACAGATATCAATTCTTTAATAACCTTCTGAAATAAGAAATTATCAGCCTTAACTATATATAATTTTCAGAAGTTTAACATAATATGCTTCACACTCTATACTTTTCAATCTCCAGTATAGATAAGTTTACCTTGCTTAGCTAAATAATTTTAAAGAAAGCATCATTTATAGTAACAAAGTAATTCTTTTCAACTGAACAGTTAAGTTGCTAGAACAGCCTCTTCAGGCAACTTGTAGCATCAATCCACTTATCCCTATTCTCCATGATACAGCCATACAGAAAACATGGCATAATAAGTAGAGCATGACTCTCCCAGCAGACCACTAATTCACACCCAACCCTCAATCACTTTCTTTTGTGCTATTATATTCATGGCAGTTGAGGAACTTATTTCAGATTTTTATGTTTATCTAATTTGTTGGTATTTTGTGTATAACATGTTCAGAGGAACTGATTTTGTCATTCAATGTCTTAACTAATCTTTATTGCTTGGTCATTTAAAAATTTGAACAAAATGACATTCATGTGCCCAGTTTATAAAAATGCTGAAAGGAACAAAGTCCAGGATTGAGCCCTGAAGAATGCAGCAAACTCCTTTGATATTGGTATCAATCCAATTAACTGTATTCTCTGGGTAAAGCTGTCTATCCAGCTCACAATCCACCTAACAGTTGAATCATCAGGCACACCTGTCTACATCTTAACCAGAGGATAGCTAAGAATCTTGACCATTAAGCTTAATCTGACAGGAATTGTTCTTTGGGAACCCATGAAGGCAACCAGTAAGCAATGTTAACACTTTGAAAAAGAAGTCATTAAAAAAAAAATCCCATTTGAATTTTGCATAGAACTCATGTCAAGTTCAATGACACAATATTCAAAATCCACTTACATTTTCCGTCATAAAATTTGGAAATTTGTCTATCTCTAAACTTCGGGTTCTCATCTTATTTTGTACAGTTTCTCAAAGAATGTTGGACACCAAATCACAGATCCAGGAAGCTCAGAGAATAGCAATCAGGATAAATGCTAAAAATAAACTACACCTAGTCATATAATTTTCAAACAACAGAAAAATAAAGAAAAAATCCTGAAAGAAGCGAAAGGAGGAAAACAGTTATCTACAGAGGAGTAAATATCAGAATTAGATTTAACTTCTTAGAAACCATGCAAGAAGAACCATACAAGCATTTCAAATATTTAAAGTATTGAAAGGAAAAAACCTCACAAACCTAGCATTCTGTATCCTGCGAAATCATCTTTCAAAAGTAAAGGAAAAATAAAAACTTAGACAAGGAAAAACTGAGGGAATCTGTTGCCAGACTTGCCTTGCAAGAAATGTCGAAAGTTTTTCAGAGTGAAGGAAAATGATATATATAGGTTAGAAACTCAGAACTACATAAAGAAAGTAAGAAATTAGAGAAAGAATAAGTGAAGGTAAAATGAAATATATATTACAACAGTGCTTTCCAAACTAAAATATAAAAAAACACTATAAACATTTGAGATTTTAATATTACTATTATAATTTTAACTCTTCCTTCTCTCTTTCTTTACTATGCTTAGAACCTGGTGGTTTTATGTGTCATGATATCATCAGGTATAATGACCAAAACAAAGCCTTACCAAACACATGTACATAGTATTATATATTATGTCAACCTGTCTAATCAGACACCTTACATTATTTCAAAGTTTCCATTATAGCCAGTAAGAGACTCTCTAGAAGTCATTAGCAATTTATTACTAGGTCACAAGAAACATAGTAATTTCATAATTTCACTGCTTGCTTTAAGATGATACACTAAGTCTACAGTGAAAACAAATTCACAGAAATAACTCAATTCTCAAACACATAGGATGTTTTCTTGCATCCCCGCCCCCCCCCCCCCCACTGGCCTGGTCATCTCTTACTGCCCCCCCTGCTGGCCTGGTCACCTCCAACTGCCCGCTGGATGGCCTGGTTGCC